>NC_061487.1:4642513-5257848 GCF_022539355.2 Hippoglossus stenolepis | reverse complement strand
GTTATTCCTTGCTGAGAGTATTTCCCTGATTTATTCTCCTGTCTATAGATTTCTTAAATTTGTCCTGCACGGTTGATGAAATCATTCCAGGTCGGTTGTTATAAATACATGCTGAATTTAAGAAAATAAAAATAGTATTTATGAATGTTAATGTTCCAACTGTAGGTTTTATACAGACTTGTTTTTCTGGATGTGTTAAAAAAAGGCTCTTCATAATTGTTGCAGTGACGAGTATCTGTTTCTGGGTGGTGACTTTCACTGCACGGAAAACTCTGTGGTAGACAGGAACCATCAGGAACCTCACTCTGCTTCTAAGAGCTGTCTCATGAAGCTCGTACAAACCTTTGAACTGTGTGATGTTTGGAGACAGCGGCAGTACACCTGGGTTCACTCCAAGGATAATCTGTTATCCCTGGCCATACTTGGGCTTGACTTGACTTGTTCTATAAGTCCGGTTGGTATTTTATGATCATTTCCTCGTACAGTGTTTGATTTTTAGATGTATAATGTAAAAGTTCAAAACCACTCTTTTGTCGGATAACGGTTTTTAAAAATGTATTCAGGTGTTTTTGGCATATCCACACAAAAGCTAAATCTGAGAACATTTCCTCACAGCAGTGGTGGAATGTGTGTAAAGTTCAAATCAAACAGCTTTGCCTTCAGCACACTGCCAATGTCACAAAGGACATGGCCAGGTCCATGACAGCTCTGGAGAGAGACGTGGTGGAGCTGCAGGGTTTAGCAGACTCTGCAGGAGAACGAGAACACATTCAAGTTCTCAAAAGCAAAGAATTAGCTCTGTCTGACCTGCTGGGTATTTATGCTCATGGCGCTCCGGTTCGATCTTGCTTTCAGAACATTGCAGAAATGCTCCCTGTCACTTTTTCTTCGTTGTGGAACGTAAAAATGGCCACAGGAGTCTGCTGAGATTCGTCAGTGTGTTGTTGGTTTTCATCAGGAGTTTACAAGACGGAGTTCAAGCAGGAACCAGAGGTGGCGCTCTCTATGAAGGCCTTCCTATGGTCTCTGAGGAGGACAACGCAGAGCTGGAGGCGCAGTAGGAAGGCTCCTGGGATAGATGGTCTCCCTGCAGATTTTCACAAGACTTTCTGGCCTGTTATCGGCGAAGGTTTGTTGTATGTTCTAAGGGAGTTCTGCCTCTGAGCTGCAGGAGAGCTGTCCTCACCCTCCTTCACAAAAGGCGACCTGGATATTAAGGACTGGCGCCCTGTGTCTTTACTCTGTACAGACTATAAAATGAAAAGTGATGGAGCAGGTCATTCATGTAGACCAAACATATTCTGACATCATTACTTAGATGTGGGACATTTGGACCTCTCTGGTTCAGCTGTGTGTTGAACACGAGTACTTGTGGCCGAGGCTGTAAGCTTTTGGGTTTAGCTCTGATCCCCTAGAGAAGATCAAGGTCTTGTACAATGACATTGAGAGTATACTTAAGATTAACTGTGGTTTGAGAGCTCTGTTTAAGGTTCAGAGGGGAGTCAGACAGGGTTGCCCTCTATGTTATACTCTCTCATTGCCCTTTCTGCACAAACAAAGGATTAATTCGTCTGGTTTCTCTTTTCCTGGGTGTGAAAATGGTTTAAAATTGTCTTCATATGCTGATGTGGTAATTGTTCTTGTCAAAACTCAACATGCTATTAATGTTCTTAATGAAAATGTAATTAACTTTGGTAAACTCTCCTCTGCTTAAGTTAACTGGAGAAAAAGTGAAGCATTAGCAGTTGGTGACAGACTGAAGGTTTGTTTTACAACCAAGGTTGGTGTGGAAGGCGGGAGGGATTAAATATCTTGGAGGTCATCTTGGAGACGACACCCTCTCTTCTAAAAACTGGGACAATCTTTTAGAAAAAGTTGAAGGTCGTTTTGGATTTTACATGGACTTGTCCACTTGGCAAGCAGGGGTTCTGCTTTCATTCTTCAGTTTATTCAAACACTCCTGACTGGACCTGCAGATCTGGTCTGGAGACCTGTAGCTAGTGTGATGGGCTGGGTCTAGCTAATTCGCTGTTTTCAATGGATTTACGTGGTTTTAAACTGGACTATTTTCCCACTTTCTATAAAGCACTGTTTAAAGTGTGGGGGCTGTTCCAAAAAGAAAGACCAAAGAACTGTGACTCTCTGTTCTGGCTTCTTAAAGAGCCCGTGGTTACGGCCCTGTCACCATAGTGAAGCAGGGCCGTCCCTGCTTCAGGACTGCTCGGCGCCAAAATCATGAGACTGAGCCGTGTGGTTGAGGTGTGTGGTCCTCACCTGGACGATGCGGCTGGTCTGGCCTCAGGTTTGAGGAACGGGTCAGTCAGGGTGATCAGCCTCAAGAATGAACTGTTACTGACTGCTGCTCATTGTAATGGACTGATTCAGCCTGTTGCTACGGATTCTTTTCCTGATGCAAAAATTGCTCCTGTCTTCAAATGTGATGTTGGTTTCTTGTTGAAAGTGAATAATGTTGCTGATTACTCACTGAGCACTATGGTAGGTAAGACAATGCATTATTTATTGGTAAATCAGAAGAACCACCGTTGAGGGCTGGAGATTTGATTCAGATGTTTGTCTTGTTTGGTGAGGTTTTTTCTCAACAAATGTTCATTCTGGGTTACAGGTACAACAGCAATAGGAAAATGAAATGTCAACTTTTCAATTTTCTGTTAGGTCAAGTGAAAAATGTTAACTTTTGTTAGTATGATAAAAGCAAGACTGAAAACCAATTTCAGCGTTTAAGGACATGTGGTGCCTCAAATGAAAGTTGTGTTCTGTGGAGAATGATGCGTTGGTTTTTGGTCCTATTCTGAGTTAGTTAGTTTAACTAAGTATATACATACAGTTTAATTGGATTTATTTTATGTACAAGATTTTTTTTATTGAATTTTCTTTAGAGCAAATAAGTGGTTTGAAAATCAAATCTCTCCCTCTCAGCTGACGAGTCTGACCCGCTACAGTTTAAACGTCAATTGGTTTGAAATGCCACAATATCAACACTGATCACCACATAATGTTCAATATCTTTCTTCAATGAGTCAAATCTTTCTTCATAGCTTCGCATTAATTCATAATTCAGCTCGTCTCTCGCACTGACACCCCCCCCCCCTTAAAAACTGTGTGATTGGACATGTGTGATTTAACATGAATTGATTACCAACCCCAGTTTTAATCACTGTTGCGAAGATACATTTGAAAGTGTTTTTCTTCATGAATGCATTGAGCTTTCATACAGTGGGCTTCTAGAGATCCAGTCTGTGGGGAATAGACCGCTGGTGCGATTAAAATAATCATAATTAATAGTTATCCACAGAGTAATAATAAATGATATAAAACATGAAACATGAGGGTGAAGCAGAAACAACAGCAGAGTGTTTACAAACTCATTTCTATTTAAGTGGAGCTCCCTCTGCCTCTGTGTGTTTACCTTTATTTTTCAACCCAAAGCTCGTGGAGTTTGTCCTTGCCAACAGGACGAACAGGATGTTACCCATCATCAGAAAAATACATCTGCCTCCATCTCATTAGTTGTGGTTGAATAACAGAGTGGAAAATGCATCATCAACTTTTATTTGAAAACTCTTAAGTCCTTCCAAAAAGGACTGTTATTGGAGTCGTGGTGCTCTGCGATCACAGAGAGGAGAAAGAGAGGACGAGGAAACCAACTGCTGGAGTGGACCCTCCATCAGCAGACAAGACTTCTCAGAATTAATAGGAGCTTAGTAATGAAATCCAATTTCATTTCAATAGTAGGCGGGCGACGGGGGATCTGTCCGGGGGGAGTCATTTGCTCCGGCAGTAAAGACTGATTACTCGTCGTTGGTAATGAATGAGACTAGAACGGCGAGTGGAGAGCAGAGGATGTCAAATAGCAGAGGCAGGGAGGAGACGTACGGCCACGCTGCAGAGGATCGCTGCTCACTGCACATGATAAGAGGCACTTCAAAATTTAAAGAATAGTACATGTATTAAATCCTGGAAATTCAATGGTGCCAAAATTAAGCGTTTTGAATTTACAGGGAACACAGAGTTGTCAGATTTTCCAGAAACTATTGAAGATGCTGGATAACAGGGGTTAAAAAAGAAGAAAATAATATGCCTTTCACCATTTCCGTCAAGCAATTATAATCCATAATTTCAAAATAAGAGCATGTTAATGGACAGTGTGACAATATCACCTGAGTCCACATGCTTCCCTCTGCTTCATTGGGCTTTGTATTGAGTTTTAGCTTCGAGTTTTAGCATCCTTCCATGTTTCATGGTAATCCATCCAGTGGTTTTTGCATAATCCTGTTCAAATCCAACGATCCAACAAACAGAGGGACAGTGGTGAAAACACAACCTCCTCGGTGGAGGTAAGGAATAACAGGTCCATCTTTCCAGCTCTATCACGTTGTCCTGAGGGTGGTGCTGGAGTAGAGGTCATGGCGTTATGATAATCAACATGAATATTTCTTACAGGTTTTATTCTAATCTGGCCTTTGGCTGTTGTGCTATTTTTACTCTGGAACAAAAACTGTAGCTGACTTTTCTTTTCACAAAAAGCACAAACCGTGTCAACCGACTGCTTGATTTGCACAAAATCCCAGTGTTTATTTAACAGCTGCCTCTCGCTCTGAAGATGTTCTTTACTGGAACAAATGCGTCAGTAATTTCCCAAGTGGAAACTTCACGAGTGAAACATAGTTTTGGAGGGGAAATGAGCGGTGGGTTTGGCCGGGCACCGACTGGCCACAACTTCACTTGGCCTCCTGTTTGCTAACGAGCCTTGATGCCCAACGATGATGAAGAAATAAATTCAACATTGGAGTTGAGGCAGCGCGTATGACAAACAGCTTCATGACAGCTGCTGGCATTTCAATTATACATCACTTGCAGGGAAAATTTAATTCCTTCTCGACAGGGCGGCTGCGTTTCGGTTTTACTGTCTCTCTCTCTGAGGCATCCTTCTGTTTCAATTAGATTCGGAAATTAGATAAACAGCAAACTAATTACAGAGGTTAGTGGTGATGGGATGAGTTCGGGGAAACCTGCCTAGCTGCGGTGTCTCAAACGCCTGAATATATTTACATTAATAGTCTTTTTCTTGGCTCTGTTGTTTATCAGTTGCATCAGTCTGTGTCACATACATCAGGAGAGGATTAATAATGATGTTTCATCTGATTCCGACTGGGAGAACATAAAAACAGGAACATAAAACCAGGACAGAGACGTCTCAGTGCTGCTCAGATATTCATAAATTCATCCTGTGTCCATGGAAGAACTGAAGACTACTTTTCATTTACTGCCCATCTTTATCTTTAGCAAAGGATTTGCATACAAAGAAAACAAGCAGCACATAAGAAGAAAGTCTATCAAATGTCAACAAGCACCAGTGACATGTTGGGTTTATTATTCTGACGGTAGTGTCGGTGTTTCAATCCTTTCAAGCAAAGTTCTGATTTAACTCCCAGTTCATGACCTCAAAGTCATTAGAATTTAGTCTTAAAGTGAAATTCTGGTCTTTTTCAACCTGCGGGCTATGAGTAAATATGGGTGTGTAAATGAATGCTACTTACCAAAACTTTTGGAATCAGTCCAGTAGATTTCCTTTGCAGGCAGCAGTGGATACAATATAATCTTATGGGGCAACTGTGACAGGCCACAAAATGTTTTTTCCAAAAGACTGAAGTTGTAATTCTGGGTCTTTGCCAAAAGGCTGGCCGCATGTGCTGTGCTGCACATGTCTCGCTGTTGTTGTTGCAGGAAGACAGAGGTGGAAATGTGAGGAGGAGAAGAGAGAGAGAGAGAGAGAGAGAGAGAGAGAGAGAGAGAGGAGTTTGGATTTTACTGAGAGCAATTATTACGACTCAATCTTTTTCTGATGTGGACAATGTCGTGAAGCATTTGACTTCGATTATTTGTTTAAACTGGAGTATACAGACGAAGAGCCCCTACAAATTGAAGAGCAAACAAGCAGAGGAGGGACAACGAGTTGCCGCACAGTTCTGAGTGAGATCTGACTCTCAGCAAACCAGAATAACAATTTGAGCCTTTTGTTGATGAAAAAAACAAACTTTAGTGGACTGTTGCAGTTGCCGCATAAGATTACATTGTTGCCCCGGCTGTAGGTGCGACCCGTTGGCTGGACCGATTCCAAACGTTTTTCTAAGTTCCATTCATTTACACAACCACGTTAATAAACAAATGGTCCAGGTTCAAAAATACTGTAATTCCCCTGTGAGACAAGTTACTCGTTGAAACCAACACGACTGGAATGAAGAGTCAATCAACACCAACAAGTTAAGTCAGGTTAACTCCCAGCAGTCCAAAGTAACGTCCCACAACAAGACAGAAGTTCTAAATCAGGTCCTGAGTCAAGTCCCCCGTGAGGACCAACGATTCAAGACAGGCAAATCCCAAGCAGAGCCCCTCGTCCAAGAGGCTAGAGCAACAAGTCTGAAGTCATTGAAGCCTTATAAGGCCAAGTGTTCCAGCTGATTGGGACTGAACAATCAAATTGGACAGTGATAAAATAAAACAACCAGCATTTCTTTACAATGTGGCTCCACATCTGAGCCAGTCAAACTATTGCCATCAGTGGGGGCGAACTGAAAGCTGCTCCCTGTCATTTTTCTCCTTTTTCTGCTGTTCAGAGAGTTGACAAAAAAGAAAAGTGCTGCTGAACACTAAACAGCTGCTCAATCTCTGGTTCAGAGGCAACTTCCCCCCATAAGAGATCATCGCTGTATTCAAAGTGAGGAAAAGAGAGATGCCTGGCCACTCTCAACCCACACTCCTTCATCTGCTGATACTCCCAACAAAACAAAAAAATGAACAAAAAAGACAAAGAGATGCTCAAATGCAAATGAGGCTTCCATATCCATTCAGTGCATTACGTCTGCAGCAGAGGGGAACAATGTTGTTAAAAGGTGAGAAAACAATGAGGCTCTTAACACATTGTTCAACAAAGCAGAAGAACGGAATCAAATATTCATGTCCTCTGGTGAAACTGTTTATGGGGTCTTCAGGTGGAGGGTGAAAAAAACAAGGTTTTCCCTGAATATAAAAAAACTCCTCATTAACATTTTTTCCACAGTTTCAATCACTCTCATCTGTAGAGTCTTTATTGTCTTGATTCACTCTGAAAATATTTCACAGCTGATAATTCAGAGATCGCTGTGGGGATGCAGAGGCTGCTCTAAAAAAGACACAGGATCATCCAGCCAATACGTTGAAGTGTCATAGACGTCCGAACAGTATTTTGGTGTCTGATGAACCTTTAAACTCCCAGACCATATATTGTCATCTTATCTATGAGAAAACCAAACACACAAGCACTGCTGCTAGTTGCACTCAAATAAAAACATCCCAAACGTCTCTTATAGTTCAACAATCGCAATAAAAAAAAACAGCCGATCACAATGTAATGTGACATCCCGATGATGCACAATTTTCAGCCGGACTACTGGGGAGGTGTTTCAGGAGCTTCAGTATTTTCTGTGAGGAAGAGGAGCTCCCTTTAATGTGGACTGTTGGAGGAAAGAAACACTAAACAAGAATAATATGTCTCCTTTAAGTTACATAAACTGCTTTTTTTCCCCCATAAAAACTTACAAAACATCTCAAAAATAAACTGTAAATATGAAAGGAAAAAAGTGAAAAAATGAATCATGGCGATATGTTTTCTAAACACCATTTCAATGAACAGGGTGTTATGAGTGGAACTTTTGTACTGAGTGGTTGCAACGAGCTGTCTCCATTGTCCAAACACGCCTCTGTCAGCAGCTGCTGCTCGCACCCAAACAAACAGAACGCTAGTTATAGATCACAGTCGGTGAACGGCTGACAGGGAATCCATCGAGTGGGGGCTGCAGAGGTCACAGTTGACGTCCACCTTCAGAGAGGAAGAAGGGCTTGACTGCTAAAAAGAATCTGAGACTCTGGACTGATGCAGCTGATTTGCATTTGCAGATGAAATTTCTCTGAACTCTTGAGTTCCACTGTTTCTCTTGCGGTTTTTTAAAATTTAATTCCATTCACCTTGTTTGAGGCATCCCTCTACAGTTTGTTTACCTGTGAAATTAGCTGCTCATTAACCAGAGCTGCCGCCTGAATCAAAAGCACAAGGTTATAGACCCTTGAATTTATGTTTTTGGAATCCATGCAGGAAATCTCTTAATATTTTCCAGTCCATTGATGTTTCTTTCACTTTGTCCAAACTATGAGCAAAGTTTTGATACGTTAGATATATTTAAGATAACGTGTAAATTAAGGGACAAGCCTTTAAAATCTTCTAATGTATAATTGTTAGGGAGTGGGGAGGTGCTGGAGGTGGGGGTTACAGGGGCTTGAAGGGGGTGAGTTTTTTTTTGTAATTACAATTTTGAAATCACAAAAGCAACACACTTAATCTGGCAGGAAATTAGGTGCTACGAGGCAGCGTCTGTAAGCACTGCGGTGTGGCGACTTCATCCACGAGCGGGGAGCGATGGAACGTCACCCTCAGACCTCAGGCCACCATGTCTCATCGATATTTATTTTATCCTTATTAGATATAATTAATGAGCGTGCCTTTGTCGGTCTTCTCTGGAGGGATCCAGCTGAGCGTTCTCTAACCTCTGTCAGCTCCTGCAGGTTCTCTGCTCCAGGTTTGGAGCTTTGTGGACACACTACACACTGAGGTGGAAGACTTGACTCCACTAACATCTCTCTCTTACATGTACAGGAAAGTGAAACGATGGATCATTAGGAGGGTTGAAAATGGTCCACTTGGTTCCTGCTGCAGCAGAAAACAGAAAAGTGTGACTGTGTTTCATGGACAAGTCAAAATGACCACACATTGATGGAGGTGCATCTCTCAACTTGTAGGAGTGAGTGAGCCAGCTGTCAGACAGAAATCAATCTGATTGGCTGTGAACAGGATCAGTTTACTCAAACTGCAGATTGCTTTGATGAGGTTGTGTATTTTTATTTCTGTCATTTGAAGTGAATCAAGACGTCCACAGGGGTCATTAAGCTCCTGATTTTGAGCGACACTGAAGGACTTATTTGCTCTAACAAATATGTTCAGACTGAGACCAAAAAGTGTGTTTCTTTTTGATAGCACTCATTTTCATTTCACCTTTAGATTCTGTAATGTTTTCCATCTCTCAAATTTGCTCAGTTTGTCAGCACAAAAAAAAAAAATTTTACTGCCCAAACTTGCAACAGACATCCTGTGTTTTAGTCCGAGTTCTTCTCATTGCTTTCAGATTGGGTCTCTTTGCTCGTTAAACCTCTGCTCTCCGACTTCTGCTCTCACTTTTGGATTTGTTTGACATAATCCTGTTCAAATTCCACAACCAATAGAATGCTAGCTAAAACGTTGACTACGGGCGATTGGAGCACAAGCGGGGTCTGTTGGATAGAGGAGGCAGGATCAGGAATTTCAGAATCTGCACATTAAATTAGGGAAATAATGCTTTCAACATGAAAGAGAGGAAAGAACCTCCAGATTTTCTTGGCATCACATCCTCAGTTTAGGCTACGACTCCAAACCCTACACACATCAATTGTTCAAAAACTCAGGTTTTATCCATTCTACTACGTTTTTGAAAATGCATCAACTCTGCTACAGATACGCCTGCTGTCCACACTACTCCAGAGTTTTAGAGCGACAAAAACAAAACATTCGGTAAATGCTGCTGGCCCTGTTTTAGTCTGCATTCAATGTGGCCTTACAGGTCCCTTTTGTCTGGGGCCCCCAAAGTCCCTTGAAAAGTTCCTGCATGGTCCTTTTACATATTTCTGAGGTTTGTTGTACATGTTCTGCGCTCTGGCCAGGTAAGATATAACACACACACACACACACACACACACACACACACACACACACACACACACACACACACACACACACACACACTTGAATGAAAACAATTGTGACCCATGAAAACAGAATTTAACAGAACCTCACCCATTACAGCAACAATGTGTGATCATTTACACCACAAAACATGATGCAGACACACTTTCATACACACACCTGCAGCCTGTCAGCACTCCGAGCTCACAGCTCAATTCTGAAAAAAAATCTGCAAACACACACACACACCCATGCAGAGGGGGGATGCCGACCTGCTGACTAAGTTGTTTGTCACTTTGTGTGATGACTCTGCTGCAGCTCCAAAACTCAATCTGGAGCCTCTAACACAATCATTTGAGAGTTGCGTCCTGACAGCAGCAGACTGATCAAAGCTGTCCACTGAGCTCAGGTAAAGACTTGCAGCGTTATCAGAGCAGCAGCTGGGACATGGCAGCTATTCTCGGAGCGCTGACACTGTTGTTCTGCTGTTTCACTTCTGTCTGCTGCCGGCGGGAGGCTGACGCTCGCCCACATCAACCCAACACCTTGCACAAATCCCATTTCGCGTGTCGGACATGTTTGTAAAGGATTTGGACCTCGGTGGCCCTCTGTACTACAGAGAAAGTCCTCCTGAATCAGGCAGGATTACAACATGCTGGCACAGGGACTGTGCAGTCAGCACTGGGAGACTCAGCAGATGAAGGCCGGACGTGATCAGAGAGCCGAGGAAGACTTTACTTCAGCTTTTACATCTTCTATCAACTAAGGCCTGAAACCACTGCAACATTAAAAAAGATCACTTTCATTTAGAAACAACAAGAATCAGACCAGCTGACATTTTTTCTTATTTTCCCTAATCAGGTATTGTCTATTCTTATTGAAGTTGAATCGTGAAATTAAGCCTAATTTTCTTTTTAAAAACATGTATTTAAAAAATAAAACGTTTGCACTGAACATTCTCAAGGGCTCATCTGTTTGCTCAAGGATGAAACATTGTTATTTTCTAAGTTTTATAATCTTGATGTGTGTAACTTTCTCATCCTGAATGCACCCTAAGTATGTGTGCTGCTGTCAGTTTTTATTCCAACTTCCAACACATGCTTTGAAATAGGAATCACATAAACACTCTGTATAAAGCTCAACATCATGGTTCTAGAAGCAACATCCCATTCATTATCTTACTACAGATTTTGATGGTCAGCCATAATATTATAAGCATTATTTTCAGGCAACAGATTTTCCGCTCTGCTGACTGAAAATAATACAGTAATAACACAAAGTAATAACATAGCAGTACATCATAAATGAAATGCACTGTAGTATACGGTGTAGCCTGAGGTCTTAGCTTATTTGTCCTCCCCTTAACCCTTAATAAGCCCAGCTTTACCCACATAACAGTGAATCAAAACAAAGAAAATAATGGATGTTATTTTTAAACACAGCAGTAGTAAACAAAAAATGGATAAACAAGACATGACATCGTGACAAATTATAATTGTCAGCCATTTTTCATTGTAAGTTACATATTTTCTAACTTTCTTTCAACTGTGATGTTTTTGCATGTTTTTCGTACAGTCTCAGTGTGTAGGATTTAGTGACATCTAGTGGTTAGGTTGCAGATTGCACACCACACCTTTCGCACCTCCCTCAGGTATCTTAGAAACACAAAATACCCTCTCTAGACCCAGTGTTTGGTTTGTTCTGGGCCACTGTAAAACCATTGCAGTGCGACATTGCGGATTCCATACGCGACACTGGATGACGCTTCATTTCGAGCTGACAAAAGTTGAGCTAGGTTCTGTTTTTTTATTTGACACTCAGCCGGACTACAGATGTGAACAGTTTGCTTCGATGCACTGCCTACTTGGTTTAACTCACTGCTCTCACTTGACACTGATGAATTATCTCGTGTATTTTACGGTGATTAAAAACACTAATATATTCATTGCTACACTCAACATGATTGAATGAATACTGGATTATATACTCATGAGACTGTCAGGTGCTTTGTGTTGCGGGGTCGAGAGCTCGGGCACCAGAATGATTTTCCAACGTGTTAAGTGTCCATCAGCGCCGGTCCGAAATCAGGCTCATGAATATAAGTGCTGCAGTGGGCCAAAGAAACAACTTTCAGCCCAGCAACATGGGGAGGATTCTGCACAACTGTGATAAAATACAATATACATACAAACGGTCCCTCGGGTTCTCTTGATTTTAATCCGATTAAACAGAGGTGATCAGGGTCCCTTTTCAGACATGTACTAACATCCAGCTGATAGGAATAAAAACCAATGTATTAAAAAGCTACTCGGCAATGAAAAGCAATATTTCTGTCAGTTCTGTACTTTAAACTTCTACTATGATTTTAGACAGAAAAACTGGATTTCATTTTTTACCCGACACTTACTGTACTAAGAGATGTGTTGAGCTTATAAAATAAAACATAGAATTTAATATTAAATGAGTCATTCCTAACCATTCTGGTTTAAAGGCCATTATATTAAGTGACTAGCTGGGTGTCTGTCATGTTTCAGTTGTGTGATTCTATTCAGAGTTTGCAAATTACACTGTAGTACTGCTGCTTATATTGTACTTGATAAATATTTCAGGTACTTACATCCATTGTCTTCTGCATCAGTGACATATGGTGTCGCGTCCCTCTTCCTAGCCACACTTTCCAGCTCTTCCTGGAATCAGGGGTACTTGTACCAAGTGTTTCCAATTTAATCGTTTAAAAGTTTTTTTTTCTACAGTTCTCAGAAACAATGTTGCAATTTTATTCTGCATTATTATTTTCATCCACAGTATAGTACAAGACTAAAGTCATCATTATTGCTCCTGATAGCTCTCAAATTTCATCAGTGTTATGGTTCACTCTCTTCTGCCATTCAGACTAATCTTAGACATCTCCGTCCAGTCCATGCTGTTTGACCATCATCAAATTATTAACCTGTAATTCTTTTATCCACCTGAGAAATACTGCAAAACTAGAGGGGACAGGGATGGAACCTCCGACATTCTGCTTATTGGACAATCCGCTCCTGAGCCACAGTGTCCCCATAAAGTGAACTATTACATCCCACAGTGCATCTTGAAAAGTAGTGTAAAACTGATGGTCACTAACCAAACAATGACAGAAAGAAAACTTTGGAGAGGCGAGAGGAGAGAGAGTACAGCATGTCTCAATTTCTCATGGTGATTCTACTTTTTATTGTCATCAAAAAGCCGAATTATCGTGAGGATAAAGACAGACAGGTTTATATTTGACAACATTTTCACAGACCGGTTGTAAAACATTTATTTCACTGTATAGGTCCCTAATATTTCTGATGGCGTGTGTTTGTCTGGCACGAGACAAATCTGTGAGTTGTGGTAGTAAAACATGAAATAGGAGCTGAGCAGAACATCACAGCAAAAACTGCTGCCAACAAGTTTATCTATACATTTAAACATGGTCCTTCAACATGCTTTTTACCTAAAAGTATTAAAACTAAGTGTAAAAAAAACGTTATAAAATGTATTTTGGGATTGTGGTTGTTCGTCACCATCCTGCGTCAATGACGTCCCAACGCAGAGAAAGTGCTCCAAATAAAAGCTTTTTTATTATTTTGCCAATATAGTCCTCACCATAGAAGTCCCTACGGATCGTGACACTTAGCAGTGCAGACACAGAGCTTGTTTCTGCTGCCTGACATCACCCTGAGCCTTCTCACAACAGCGGAGTCTGGAACTAAGACCTTAACCTAATCAGGGTTTTGTAGTTTTGGGGCTTTTGACTTCAGGGAGAGAGCAGAGATTTCCATGATGTGATTTTGTTTAATGCAACGGGGTGTTTGTTTGTTTGTGTGCGTGTCTGAGGAGTAAATGATAAATGCTCTCAGTCAAGTAAAGTCGGTTTATTTTGTAGCCCGAAATCACAAATCAGCATCAAAGAGTTTTAAATGCCAGAGAAACTGAGACTGTCTCTTTTTACCCACAGCTGGACCACAGCAGGAAGGATAAGATAAGAGGAGTTAAGATAAGGAGGAGGAGGCAGTGCAGGGAAGGAGGTGAAGAACATAGGAGAAAAAAGGACAGAGGTGGTATTGAAGGAAAGAATGAGGTCAAGAAGGGAAGGAATTTGAAATAAAATCTGTTGTTAAGGAAGCAAGGAGGCAAAAGACGATGGGAGGAGGTAAGCTAAAGGAGGAGTTAGGATGGAAAGAAGTAGGGGACAAGTTGTTATTGAATGGCAGATGGTGGGGGGGAAAGAGGAAGATGTATATAAGGAAATTAATAGTGGGAGAAGGAAAGACAAATACATAAAGGAGTTAGAAATAACAGGGGTAGAGAAGGTAAGAAGGAGGCAAAATTAGAAACATGGAGGTAGAGCACCAAATGGAGGGGAGCGAAGGAAAGAAGGAGACGAAAGGTGCAGGTAGTGAAGAAATGTAAAGAAGAAAAAGGAACAGGAAAAGTAGAGATGAGGATGGATTGATGAAGGCAATAAAGGAAAGGACAGGGAAGTGAAAAGAGAAACAGCTAAACTAGTTTATATGGGATCTCTTCGATGATGAAATCCAATGCATACCTGTACATTTCTTGGGGCTGCCTAGTCTCTTGCCGTGCATCCCCAGCTTACAGCCGAAATTCTCCTCCCAGAACTCGGCAAACCAGACGTTCCTTCGGTTGTTGGAAAGCGAGCGGCTCTTGAAGTAGCGGTCGAACGCTGCAGACAGAAAAAAAAATGTAATTACGGTTATGATCTGCTCCTCGATGTCACGGCTGTTCCGTGGCCCTTCCTGTCTCACCATCCACTGACGCCCTCTTGGGGAGGATGGTGATGGCGCCCTCGGCCACCCGCTCCTGCTGGACCACTGGAGAGATCTTAGAGCCCCAGCTGTCAGAGCCCACCCACAGGAAGTGGCCCGTCAGGTTGTTGCGTTTCGCCGCATCCAGGATTCGCCTGTCAGGGTCATAGGGGGAGGAAAGTCAGAGACCAGAGAATCAGTCTAGACTTTCTAACAGTGATCAAAAACCAAAGCCATCTAGCATCCTTTACGCTTCCCGAGCTCATTCACACACTTTCACAATTGCACTATAAAGTACTTTTACTCAAATACTGTACTTGAGTACAATGCTGAGGTATTTACTCTTTACTTAAGCATTTCCACTGTGTGAAACATCCACAGAGGAGGTTAAGTTTTCACACTTGTCTGTTGGTTGGTTTGTAAGCAAGATTATGTAAAAACTAGATTGTTGTCATATTTTGACATTTGTACTTCTCAAGGAATAATGAATAGAAAATCAGGCACATTTAAGGAACTGCAGCGTGATTTTATTTAAGGGCACTGTTGGGCCTAGCCACAGGTATGTGCTCTACTGAGCCTTGAATCAAATACTTTTGTCTACATTGCTGATTAGGATTGTGACAAAGTAGTTGAGAACACCCCGTGTGTCCCATGAACCTTCATTTGACCATGCTTTTTTCATTCGCCTTTAAATTGCAGCTGCCAGACACACACTATCCTTGGTTTGTTTGTTTCGCATTAAGTTACAGTTCGCATACCATCATAATCAAATAAAACAGATTCAGTTCAGTTTTTCTCCATTTCTTTGGTACTTTCCTTTCCGACCTTGTTTTGAAGAAACAAAAGGAAGAAGTTCTAAGTACTTCCTGTATTTAAACCCTTGGTGACATCAGCAGTGATGTCGCTGGGAGCAACCATGTGTGAGGGGAGGTGTAGTAGGTTTTGTAATTAGGTGTGTTCCACATGACGCATGCTAGTTCGAAATGTCGTCATACTTTCTCCAATGATATAGAACCTGTCACCCTGTCATGTGACTTAAAAACATCGTGATAACAAGGCGTGGCTAGCAGGATGGTATGGTTGCAGTTGGCCAGGTGCATCTTATGTTAATTTAAGTTGTTTTATTCTGAGTCAAGTTTTGTTCAGTTAAGCTGAGGGAACTATTATTTTGTTTCTTTTGCTTTGTACAAATATTTCAATACATGTGGAACATAGGACCACTTTTTGTAAGACTGCCAACACATTAAGATTAACAATCCTAACGACTAAGGAAGCATATTGCATTCACCTTTTCAGAATTAATGAGAGCAAACATGACATGTATGTTGTACAACTTTTATTGGAGTCAAAGTTCCCACAGTGGAAACCCATCACATCCTACTTATTATTATGTCTCCCCCTTTTCAGGATTGCAACATAGGTACAGATAAGACTTAATTGGTCAAGCGAGAAATTTCACAAACTATCCAGCAGTAGTAGCCTTTGATTTTAGTGACCCACCTCTATCAGCTGCAACATGTCATTTACACTTTAAAGCAGCAATCATAATGATAGAAACATGTAGAGTGCATTATTCTGAAATAAACCATTCATCACAATTCCTTCTTTTACTTTTGACACTACGAGTTCAAGTTCTGATGCTAAAACCTTTGTATATCACTTACGTTGTGAATGCAGGGCTTTTTATCCTTTTATCATCAAAGTTATTTCAGTTCTTCCTGAGGCGGACGTGGATGTGTGTCTTTGTTGGGACAGACTCAGAACCACAACTGTCAATCTCGTCCACTGTGTTTTTCATATAGTGCATATTATTTTTAGAGACATGAGCGATAATCAGTGTGGTCCTTTAGGGCTCATCTGTCTCCTCTTGCCGCTGTGAGGTCTCAGGGTGAGTGATTTATCTGTCTGTGTGATTCAGAGCTACAGATTATCATCAGCTGCTACACTGGTCGACTCTGTGTGTGCCTGTGTGTGTGTGTATGTGTGTGTGTGTCATTTCAGATGCACTTGTGGGAAGCAGTTGTACCCCTGAATGCATCAACTGATTATTCAGTGCTTTTAAAACGATCATAAAATTAATCAAATTGAGCAAAGTGAAATAAAAAAATTGACACAAGGAAGTTAAAATAATCAGACTGACTTGACAAATTCTTGTTTCTTACTTGACGAAGACAATGGTTCATAAAATCCTAACTAGGATATTAAAGAGAGACCCGGGCTTAGTAATGGATTAACGTAAACTAATTCTTACTAATAGGGTCATAGGACTTAAAATGCAGGTGAAAATCAGTCTAAACTGATCTGTTTTTTTAGGTTAAACAAAATCATATTTTTCTTTATTTTAGTGAAAATAGATACGAAATTGAAAATCTTAGGATCGTAGTGACCTCAGGACAAATCTCCAGGGACATTTCCATCCATCCATCTTCCATCAACTGTTATCTTGCTCATCATTACCCAAAGCTTTTGACAACAAATGAGGGCTGAAAAGTAAAGAGCCTTTGGTAGGATCATATTCAGAATCAAAATTTTGTAATTTGCATGTGTTCCTACCGGATGTCGTCCTCATTGGCAAACAAAATGACAGCACGGGCGTTGGGTGTCTCCATCAGACGCAGGACGATCTTGTCGAACTCGCCGGGTCTCGGCTCCCGAGGAATCTTCAGAGACTGGGCGATGCAGACCCCACCTGAGAGAGGAACAGAAAGAAAGAGTGGGATGCTAAACATCTCTACACCATGTGCCAGGATCAACCTGCAGGATGTTTCAGCCGTGTGGTGTCATCCAAGTGTCATCAAGCCCCGACATTCATATTCAACTTGAAACGGCGTCATTTACTCCGTGTTTTAACCCTAAAAGTCCACTACCGGAAGTAGTGAAGGTAGCACACATAGCGATGCAAACGCCCTCTCCACACATGCACTTGGGCGAGAGTGTGTAATGTTTTCCTCCATATCAGAGGTGTAAATGACGTGGTTTCGAGTCGATATATGAATGACAGGGCTTACGGACACTTAGATGACATGACACGAGCGGTATGGAGGCTTTTTATGGGTTTTTTTCTGTTGTTTTTTTTACATCTGAAGAAGGAGTCCCATTTACTTCAATTGTATATGCATTTTGCTGCAACGCTGTTTACCCCTGAGACTGCAAAAGTGTTTTGGGGACTCAAACACTTCACCGACCCCTCCATCGGCATTGTGGTGAGTAGATAATGAGTGAATTTTCATTTTTGGGTGAACAATCCCTTTAATATGGAATCAGACCCTTAGACTGTAAAGGTCGTTATAAAGAAAACCAAATTATATAATGGACAAAAGTTGAGGACCAAACTGAGTCATTTGGCGATCATGTTGAAGTGGAATCATCACAAAAGTTATTAAAGTTCATCCTGTAAAGAGCATGAAGGTCTGAATTAAAATCCATTCATAAATTATTATATAATAATTGTTGGGGACCTCTTGTGTGTTCATGAAAATCAATATTAGAGTTGAAATAATTTAGTCTGAACAAAATCCCATAGATCACAGCTAGTGATGCTGAAAATATCCAGTGAATAAAATACATGACTCCTGCTACACACAACAAACTTTGTTTTCGCATTTCTACCGACTAGGGATGAAATGGTTACTGGTTTCAAGATTAACCACAGTACAAATCCCGACGGTTAGTATTGCCATGTTAAATAAAAACTGTCCAGCATCAACCACAGTGATCAACAGTGTCCCACACACAGGGGCGCTGGTGCAGCATGCAACGTGGGTTTGTTAAGTGCATGTGTGAAGTTTACTTAGTTTGTTTGATTCACTCAAGGAGTTTGAGACACATTTAAAAAAGTCAAACATTTTGCGCGCACGCAGTTCACCTCACACAACACGAGACGAGACATGACTCACACAGCCAGGAGAACAGCGTTAAAGTGACCGGAATGATCGGGATTTAATGACGCGACATTTGATTAATAACTAAATGAATGTGATCATCAGCATGTGAAGAGCGACAGAGACGAGCAGACACTCACTCACACACACACACACACACACACACACACACACACACACACACACACACACACACACACACACACACCACACACACACACACACACACACACACACACACACACACACACAAACTCCTGCAGACAGAAGTTCTTCCTGCAAGTTATGACGCAACGCATTGTTTTAACTTCATTGTTGCAGTATATATATATGATGAATAAACCAGGAGAACTGTTAGTAATCTCTGGCCATAGCTAACAAATTATGATATTCTGTCCCTGACATTTGAAGTCAACTTTTGCACTTAAGTAACAAGTTGTCAACCTTCATTTTTGAACATTAATAGCACATTTTAACAATACCACAATAATTTTGATAACCGAGATAATTGTATTTACTGTAATCTTAATACAAAATGTTCACACTGATTTTCCTCAACTGCCGACAGTCGTCCTTCATACCAATCTCTCCTGCTCGTATGTGTGTTCAGCAGTGTAAACATCTGGCAATAAACATGTTAACACATCTGCTTCTATCTGTTAATGACCACACCCCATCCTCACTCCTGTTTATTCCTTGACGGTGGTATTATTTTCTCTGTGTGTCTCTGCTTTAATGTTTGAATTAACTTCACTGTTTGTCTTGTTTTCAACTTCGCTTTGCTGCTGTGACGTTTCACCACAGATATCATTAAACTTTCATCTGCAGTCTCTGAAACAAAGGTCAGGGGGTTTATTGATGCTGCCAGAGACTAAATACTAAATCAGAGGGGTGTACCAGTGGGATTCCTTCATGCTGCATGAATCAGTTTAACCACATACTAATGATTTCTTTTCCTTGAAAAGATGTCGAAAGAAATCGACTTTAGGTTCAGCTTACTTCTTCTTCCCAAAGACATGTCTTTTCAATCTGCTTTATTCTGTCATGCCAGACATACAGGCACATGATGAGGAAGATGAGGATGAGAAAGATGAGGAGAAAGAGGTGAATTAAAGGCCATTCACTTGATTGAAAATGTGTGAGAGCAGGAACAATTAAGAGAAATCTATGTGGAACTCTGCAATAATATTATAGAGCTGCATAGATCAGAGCAAAGGTATAAAAACATTTCTAAAGCTTCAGTGTTCCCTGGAGAACAGTGGCCTCAATGACTGTAAAATGGAAGTTTGCAACTACCAAAACTCAGTTGGTTCATTAAGTCAAACTGAAGGAATTTGGTCAGTGTGATCAAGAATACAAGATGGAGAAACTCCTGAAAGGATGACAACCTCAGTGGCATCAAGTATCAATTTGGTCTTAATTAGAAAAGTAGAGCAGCCACACAGAAGCCTACTGGTTAAAGTCAGAGACATGTGGCAGCCAGCTCTACACATTCAAACTATATTTAAAGGAGTCTGAGAGCACAAGGAAACAAAATCTTGCATCTCAAACAAGATGTTGTGATCGTTCCTCTGCCCTCTACTATGGAGGGATGGGAGGACAACCCGAAAAAATGAAAAAGACCCACAATCATTTCACAGCAGCAATCTAAATGCTTAGTGCTAAATCACAGCAGACTAGAGCTAACCCAAAGAAGGTAAGGAAGGGGAGATGGCCGGCGTGAACATCGGTGAGCCATTTCAATGTTAAAGAGATCCCACTGCTGGAGTTGGCGACCACACACTAATACACAACGTCCTTTGAACGAGCAGCAGCCAGTCGCAAACAGTGTCTGACTGTATTCAGACAGACAATCACTAATCACTGTTGCAGCTGAATCTGGTCTTTTAACGTGTCCTTTCTGTAAATACAGAGAGTGTATTTTGTCTCAGGATAATTTTTTGGGTGGCTAATTCCAATTTGTTTTCGATCAGTGGTGCAGCTTGGCAATGTGGGGGGTGGAGCTTCTGAAGGAGCAGTGAAGGGGGGGGTGTATTTGTTTTCAAACATCAACAGTTGTTCCCCAGAATCAGTACCTTTAAAGTAACAGACATATGACAGCTTGACACATTCAAACTGTATTTAAAGGACTCAGAGCACCAGCAAAGATTCTCCAAGTGTTTTTGGGCAGAAAGCCAAACTTTATTCAAAAAGCAACTTCATCTGCGACTTAATTATGATGATGATTCCGGTTTCAGATATCTACTATTTTATTCTAACTATTCATAATTAAAGTTCATGATATCGTCAACACCATTCTGACAAATTCTTATTAAATACATATTACATTGAGGAGAATTAAAGACATCTTGAACAAGAATTAAAGATTATAATATAATATATTATAATATAACATAATTTTTCAACTGAATTGTATATATCTATAATGGGAAATCACAGACACATCAATAACAAAAGTTGTTTAAAACTTACTATGTAATTACAGATGTGGAAAAGTTTTAAGTAGTTAAAACAGAATTAATGATTGCCTCTAAAAACAAGACTTCTACCTCTGGGGGAGCAGTGGTGGAGATTTTAAGATGAACTTTGAGCCTCTGACAACATCAGATGACATCAAGTACAGTAGCGGCTGCAGGAGAACCAACCCTCAGAATTTATGCTATTCCAGCTTAATTGGCTCTGGAGAGGTTTTTTATTTTTCCGTTTGGCCAGAAAGACGGAGCAGCTCGCTGGCTGACTCTCGCAGGAAGTCTCGAGGGGAAGAGAAAGAGTGTCACAGCTGAAAATAATCATGTCTGGTTGGTCTGACCTCGATTGTTTGAACAGCGGAGCATCACAGAAGTTTTTTAACAAGGTAGAACTGGAGTTAGAGAGTTTAATATAACTGCAGCAGAGAGATATAAAGATACAAAATATTTTCTTTTAACAATACTGAAGGTATGTCTACACACACAGGAGTTTCATTTTTTACATTACTTATAGCTTTTATATAGCTTGTGTTATTCAATATGTTTTCTCTTGAATGCTAAATAGGGGCACTTCAGGGAAGGTCTTATCAATTTATCACCTATTTCTCTATCTCTCTGACACAAACGACCAATGAAATCTGTATCTGATGAAATGTTTAAGTCATGGGTAAAGCGGCAGCATGAGTTTGTCATCATTTCTCAACCTAAACAAATTTACGTTATTTAGGGATCTGGGTCATCAGCACAAACCGTGGTTACCGTAGTAACAATAGCCCTCAGATAAAGGTGATCATAATATACTTTACTTTTATATAATATAGATTTTCATAATCCAAACTCAAACACACTGAAAGTCACTCCATCCTCTGGTCTCCTCAGGAAAGACTGATTGTACCTTATCTTTTTCTTTCTTAGGTAAAATATTATCATCAATGCTAGAGCTGCTCTTACCATTGCTGAGCATCAAAGTGAAAATATCATAATATACTGTTATTTACTTATCATGTCAGACTCTGTGTGCAGCAGTTTTAAGACATGTCCTTCAGAAACAGATGATAAGACCAGAAGGGCTCTATCTTAACGGTCTTGGCTCATAGTCGTATAATGTCTATAAACCATGAGCATTTAGGACATGTCCAAATCCACTCTTGCTAGTTTAACAGCAGAGAAAGGGGCTAAGCGGCAGGCTCACACTTCAGAAGTGTTGTTCCTGGTTTCCTATTTAATCACTGGTATGTTTACCAATAAAAGACAGGTACATTTGCACCGTTGTTGATTACTATCAAAAGGTGGTAAGATAAAACACGTCTCTGCAGATGAAATGGATCTGCTCATGTGCAAAGTATAAGTGCGTGAGCAGACCATCTGTGTGTAGAACAAGCAGAGTGTAGGCACATTGTGCACGCTCCTATGTAGGCGCGTATTTCTGTCTTGATTCTGGTGCCTTAAGATATCAAAACACAAATGGGCTTCTCCACACGTCATAATAAGACCAACACATACCAACATGGACACTGGGATTCGCTATTAAAGGTCCAGTTTGTAAGATTTAGGTGAAAGGGATCTATTGACAGAAATTTAATATAAAATAATCCTAGTGATGTTTTCACGAGTGAGTTTCATCTAAATTATACAAATTGTTGTTTTATTTACCCTAGAATGGGCCCTTTATATTGAAATACTTTATATTTACATCAGGGGGGGTCGTCTCTATGGAGGCTGCCATGTTTTTTGTAGTAGCCTTTGAGTTTTTATGAAAACTGAAGGCTACCACAGGTTCTCTTTCATGTTTGGAAGGGGAGGATGAGGTGAGGGGTGTACAGTTTTATGTCACTAAATTCTACACACTGCCACTTTAAAACAAAGTGGGCACTGGACAGGAAAAGTAAAACTGTGTTTCTAAAACTTCAAATCAATTAAATTTCAAGTGTATAGCCCATATTCACAAACCATAGGGCTTGACAAGGTGTGACATTCTCTGTCATTAAACTTCAACAAGAGTAACAAACACGACCCAAACATATTTTTTAAACCTCAGAGAGCCACATGTGAGGGATTCCTCTTGCAGGATGGACAGAAGTGCACGAGATGCTGCGTGTAGCAGAGCACATCAACAACAAATACAACATGCATTAGAAAAGACAGTGTTTAACATAAATTGAGAGATGAATCAATGTTTAAAGTATTTATACATAAGAAAATGTCTGACAGAGATGAAGGGAGCAGCAATGATAATTGCAATGATGGAGGTAATGCCAATAACGGTAGTATATGTGAGTAGTAGCATATTGTATATCTAAGCAATGTAGTTGTGATCATAATCTTCAATCAGCTGCCACCACGATCACAATCCATATATGAATTGCTCTGCATGTGCTGAGTGTGAGATAGAGCCTTAAAGGCTAATTTATGCTTCCTTTACATTACAGAGATGTCAAACAATGTAACTGGCACTGCCCACATACGTCCATGTGTCCTTTCTGTTGGCATGGCTGTTAAGCAGTACATCCACAAGACAGCAGCACAGAGTCAACAAACAACAAACATGGCAATGGTGGATGAGGTTGTGATAATGTTAAGAGAGAGCAACTCTTTGTTCCTGTGACCAGGTGAAGTAACATCCTATAGATGTCTGTAGTTTCTGATCAACTCGCAAAGTCTCCCTTCAAATTCCACTATTGTTGAAACTTCTCATTCAGGTCCTATGCTAGTCTCACTTAAACTAGAAGCTACAGCCCCCTTTCATAATATGGGCACAAATATGGAGTTTGAACAGAAAGCTCAGTCTGTCTCTATACAAATCTAAGGTTGAACATAAATTGGAGCCTTAATTGTCTATGACCAAGCTAACTCTGTGAGACTGCACTTTGACACAGCGGTGCTAAACGTATTACTGCATAATCAGCAGTTAACTTAAAGTTTGGATGAGGCTGGTTGGAATGCTGTTAGTTTTGCTGGTATTTTAAAATAAAACCAAATATTAAACCAATTCAATTTTTGATCGGATATTAGTTTCAAATAAAAAAAAGTGACAATAAAGTTATTACAATTTATCCCCTGGAGAAAATGAATGCTAAAATATTTGGACGGAAATCCATCAAATAGCTGTTAGGACATTTCACTTCCGATCAAAAGTGTCAACCCCATGGTGGCGATAGAGGAAAAATGAACCCAGTCAGTAATATCCATGCGATGGGTAACGGGTATGTCTGTACCACAATGCAGTGCAATGCATCTATTAGTTGATGAAATGGACAGTTAGACAGACATTACAGTTTAGGAATCTACACTAAGGTTTGTGTAAACAAACTATGTAGAGTGACTATACTTCCGCTTGATTAATAGAGAGTAAAGTTTGCAATAATAAATGAATGATGAATTAATATTTACACAATTTACCCTTAGGGGTAATTATCAAGAGATCATGGACCTGGGAAATTAAATGTTCCCATCACATCCCTGCTGAAGTGGTGCTGTAGTAAAAACTGTGAATAATATTACAGAAATGTCACAGAGTTTAAGGTTTATCTCTGTGAAAGAAAGACGGCTGTCTGCACAGACTGATCTCAGGGGCTGCAGGATGAAGAATGGAAGTAGAAACATTTAAGACACCATAGCCATAATCATCACCACGTCATCCACAGCAGAGCGGAGAGGCCGTGTAGAGTCACTGCTTTAACACGCGGCTTCAATCAGCGGCTTTCAGAGTAAAATTGATTCCATTCCAAAC
This sequence comes from Hippoglossus stenolepis, assembly GCF_022539355.2. NCBI lineage: Eukaryota > Metazoa > Chordata > Actinopteri > Pleuronectiformes > Pleuronectidae > Hippoglossus > Hippoglossus stenolepis. Next base: position 5,233,153 of record NC_061487.1, on the reverse strand, counting down.
TCATTCTTGCTTTACACAGGTCCATCAGGGCAGCAGATTGAAGCTGCCGCATCTTTCTTGAACAGGCTCTTTCTTTTAGCCGTGGTTTGAGATGATATATTTGAAGGTTTGAAGGTCAGGCTGCTGAGAGAGGGACAGCAGCCATATCAGCTCACTTAAATCCTGTCCTCTTTACACCTGAAGCTAGTTTAAAGTAGAACCCATGGCAGGTTAATGGTAAAATGTAGTTTTCTGTATGCAACCTTTTAAAAATACTGAGAGACAACGGTTGACCTGTCAACAGGTTCATGATCCACACTCCACTAGAAGCAAAAATATATATTCTGACTGAGTCGGGAACTTCCTATCATCTTCAATGTACAATAAACAAAACACTGTGGCTTCTGCAGAGAAAAGTACGTCATGCTCTGCTTCCTTAATGCTTGACCCAGGCACCAGCATCTTTTTGAATTCTCCAGAGAATTTCCTGTGTGAAAGACAAACTCTCAAGTCCAGACCCAATTGTGTGGACATTCTCAATTCAATTAAATTTGTATAGTGCAAAATCATAATATACATTATCTCAAGGCAAGAAAGAAACCTCTAGCAGAACCAGACTCAATGTGGGCGACCATCTGCCTCGACCGGTTGGGCTGAGCAGGGAAAAATGGTTAGGAGATGAGAGATGGTTGGAAAAGAGGGGAGAGAAGAGAAAGGGGAGGGGGAGATAGGAGAGAGAGAAGAGAAAGGGGGAGGGAGGGAGATAGGAGAGAGAGAGAGAAGAGAAGAGAAGAGAAGAGAAGAGAAGAGAAGAGAGAGAGAGAGAGAGAGAGAGAGAGAGAGAGAGAGAGAGACCAGGAACAGTGTAACCATCATATTTAAGCTCTGTAAGACTTGATAATGAAAATAATGAGAGTGATATTTATAGAGGAAATTATGTAATTAATGATAGCAACACCAGTTAATATAATAATGTTAATGTCTGAAAACAGCTTGTGAACGTTCCGAGTAAGATTCATAAAATGATTAGAGTACACAGCTAGTACTTTAATCGCTTATAAACCACTCAACCATCAAACACTTTTGTCCTTTTACATTTGTTGTACTAAATATAATCCAGTTTTGTGCAGTTTAGAAAATAATAGCAGAGTATTATCCCAGAGAACACTGTGGAGTGTAAATTAAAACATTTTCATAAAGAGAACAATATTTGTAAGTTTAGCATGTCCCCACTAATGGAGGCACTTCAAATATCACCTGAGGAGGTTTTCTTTTCTTTTTTTGTTGTTATTATGTATCAGTAATCTATTTTTTTTACTGTACTATGGGGTGTTTTCTTATCACATTCATAGTTTCGCTGTGTATGATAATAATTGCATTTATCTGTAGGAAGCCAAAAAGTCAGTGAAAACTAGAAGCATTTCAGAGCCTCCTGAAGTAACTACTGCAGACAAATGTGGACATAATAACGACGGACACCCACAACATGACTTAAATAAGGTTCTGCTGAGGTTCCAATAGAAGATAAGGAAAGTGCTAAATCAGCTTTTCCTGCTGTGCTTACACCCACTAAATTCACTTTGGGTGACAAAGTGGGACATGATCAGTTATAAGACTCTGCATGGAATTTCCAGTCCCCACACACACACACACACACACACACACACACACACACACACACACACACACACACACACACACACACACACACACACACACACACACACACACACACACACACACACACACACACTGATAATGTAGGAATACGCTCCCGTTTCCTGGGAAACAGAAGAGGAAATCCCTGCATTCTCTAACGGGCTGAAGATTGACTTTAAGCTCCACAGGGAACGTCTCAGCTGTGAGATGCTGGACTGAACTTTAGGAGTTGATTCACTACAGACGTACTTTTTTTGAAAGAGGAAATTGGAAAATCGGCACTGTCATTTACAATGTCTTAAAAAATGAACAGAAAGAGAATTTGAACTAGATTGAATGTCTGTCATTTATACTGAAGTTGGGAATGAATGAAAACTGCAGAATAATAAAACGCTTTTACTTTCCAGAGGCAGATCTTTTATTTGACTCACACAAGAAAAATAAAGGAGGTAAGATTTGCTGGCAATGATTTTTAATTGTATTTAATTATTTCATTTTTTTCTTCTTCTTTGATTTCATTTTAGTAAATGCTGCAGTTCATGAGAAAAATTAAAAAAAATTACAAAATACTATATTTTGCAATAATTTTTTTTTTTTAACCTGTTTAAGACTAAAGTCTGAATAAGTAACTGTGATGAACATTTACTGAATTTACTGAATAAGATCATACTCAGAGTAAGCCATGATAAATTAAGACATGGAGTAACCCTACTGTTTACATCTTAATCACATTATAATGCCCTATAGGAGTTTTTACAGAAGTTTGTGACACCGACATATAGCAGTTACCTACTGCTTGACATCACATGCCCTGGGTGTAAATGGTAAATCGTCTGAATTTATAAACTGCTTTTCTAGTCCTGATGACCACTCAAAGCAGCACTTTTTTCTATGAGGCATACAGATGGGGAAGGCCGGGACCGAACCGCCCAACCTTTGGTTGGAAGACGACCGCTTTACCCCCCCCACAGCCCCAGCCACCCCACTAGATGGAAACATTTAAAAGAAAACACCCCAGATACAAACGATAGCATTGTAACTGAAACTATTTCAGGTTGGGGTTTTAAAACTGGCAGAGTAAGATCGGACTTAATGGAACAGTTGACATAATCGGGCTATGCTCTGTAAGATATAAATGGGAATATGAATGGAATGATCTATTGGCCACTCATGTAAACACATAATCAAAATGTCTATTCTGAATATCGCATGGATATTGGTGTCCATATGAAAGTAGTTAGTGTATAGGAGCATTCCATTATCTAACTTTCCACCAAATGCTGGTGAAATCTGTTCATTGAGGTTTGACAGGTTTGTTAAGACAGAAACATAACATGCCTGGTAAAGGTAAATAAAGAAGCATACTTCATTCATTCCTGTCTGTGCAAATAAAAGAGCACAATTTAGATTAATAAAAAATTCAGTTAAGGCAAACTTTCTGGTGTGCTGCTATGGAACTGGAGTTTAACCCAAAGTCAAGGCATACTCTGAAAGTACAACAACACTGTAGTTGTTCTCCCATGGGTGCTGTGGCATTTATTTATATCTGTTAATAAATACATTTCCTTTTGTTAAACCCTTGGAGTGCATTGCTTATACAGAAAAATGGACACAACACAAACTGTGTGAAAACGAGGTGTAAAGCTAAAGCTTCTATTATGCAGCAAATTAGGAAAGACATGAGAGAACAAAGGCTTCTAATTAAAATATAATCACATAAGATGGATCTGTCTCTAAGAAAGTCTCCAAATAAAGGCTGGATTTCCTCTGTAACTGCTAATTAAAAAAATGTACCATAGTTTTCCAAAATTGGCAATGAGCAAACTCATGAATGTATGATTTACATCAGAGAATTGTCTTTATTGAATCACTGCAGCTGGGCAGAAAGTCAAATATTAGCAATTAGTTTCAACTGTAAATGTCAGCAAGAAAAGTGGAAGCTTTGGATTTCACAGCGCTCTAATGCAGCAGCGTTTTAATTATGTGGAATAAAATGAAGCGTATCAGAGAGAACATGGGACCAAAGTGAAGGAATAACATCATTTAATTTGCTTTTCAACTCAACCAAGGAAGGTCTCAGCGGGAGCCACTGAACACAAAGGTGGACTAAATAAACATGGCTGGGAACATTCAAAGGCACACTGTCTCATGGAATTATCCATAATAACAGATATCATTAAAGCTAGCCTCTGGCAACGCCTTTATTCTGACCTTTCAATTAACAGTTCACCATGGCAGCTGTGTAAAGCGCCCACCCACCATTCCCCTAAATCCTAAGTGAGAGTGACGGATACAAACTCGAGGCGTGTGCCCACTCGCCCCTTTCATTCCTCGCCTTTGAGGCCCTGAACGCTGGATCATGAAAGGTTTCCTGGGTAACACATGCACGGCCTTGACTTGAAAGCAGAGAAAACAAGCGAAGCAGTGTGTCCACAAAGCTCCCAGTACCCCGTAGAGCAAAGATCTCCCTCAAACTTCAAAGTGTTTCCCTGGCTTCCTCGACATTCGTCAGGAACGTTGCCTCAAGTCAATTTTCAGGGACCAGAATCTTCCAACCCTTAAACCTTCACATCGAATTAACGAGTATTTTAGCTAATCAGTGTGGAATTTCAGAATCAGGATCAATGGCATTGCACCACCGTTGGCTCTTGTGTGGCTCCGCATTTTCATCCTGAGTTATTTGTTTTCTTTTTGTTTTTTCCATTTTTGAGTCTGTCGCATGTTAGAAGCATCATCAACCATCTCACTCGCTCATAGAAATCCAGTGTGGGATCCCTCACTGAGTCTGCAGTTGCGTTAACACATGCACCTCCTCAGAGAAAGTGCAGAGAGTCTCCAGAGTTCAGTTCATGTCTGAAATCAGCTCCTGGGTACGTAGTCATTACTATTATTAAATTACCTCACCTACCCGCCTTAAACGTTTTGTGACTGCATCTTGCACAGTTCACTGGCATTATTGAGGCTGATAAAAAAACTTAAAGCATGAAGAAACAAACTGATTGAGGTTATCAAGCTTACCTTCAGCTACAACACACACACACACACACACACACACACACACACACACACACACACACACACACACACACACACACATCTGTGTATGAACACTGCTGCACCACCATGGTGCTGCTGACCAAGACTTAGAGTCTTGGTCAGCAGCACAATCACTAAGACAGTTAGGTGTATGACAACTGCTTCAGTGATCCAAAATATCCACATTCAGACTTTGTTATCAGTCCCTGATGTTCAAAAATATGATTACTTGTAATGATATACTATAGTTACCTTACTGCATCCTGCAGTCATAGATCAGATAATAAATGAGATTGACAGTGTGTGTGTGTGTGTGTGTGTGTGAGAGAGAGAGAGAGAGAGAGAGAGAGAGAGAGAGAGAGAGAGAGAGACTTTATAAGTTAACATACCTTATAAAAAGGAAAGATCTTTTTGTAGGAGCGCTGTACTAAAGCCTAATTAATTCCCATCTAATCGATACAAAAAAGAATCAGTCAGTTACATGCCTGCAAGTTTTTAAAGAAAAAATCTTTCGTTTTGAGCTACTGCAGAAAAATGCTGAGTTTGGACAGAATAGGAGATATGAGGGACCGAAGTTCTCTCTACAGTAATATATGAATTTCAAAGATTACAGTGTTATCTTAATATCTCACAAACGTTGTATCCATCCAAAACACATCAGAGAAGGTCAGACAGGAAGGTTTCCTCTCCCCCTTTCCTTACAGTATCACTTTTACCAAAACATTTTAATGAGCTAATTTAGAGCATCATTATATGACTAGTGGAGCAAATGAGGAGGTGAGGAGGACGGAGCTGGTCCATATGTCTGCTGGCTCTGGTTCTGTCTCACAACCTGCCTCAACATATGTCTATTAACGCTAATAAACAGGAAGAAAAAGATCCAAAACTATATTGTGGCATATAGCCTATAAATGCCACCGCAGAGTAAGGCTATTCGTTAATCCCTATAAATTATACTTTATTGAGAGTTTCCCAAATAACAAAATACTTAATATTTTGCCACATCAGCACTATATCATAAGTATCAGGACAGGAAAAGAAAGTGTCATTTCTGAAGCGATAAGTACACAGACTTGAAAGAAATTGCCTATTTGGTGGGGGGGGGGGATGTTTGGTAGTGGTCAACTGCAATCTGTGTGATATTTACAATTTCTCGAGAAACAATGAGAAGAGAGTGTAACTAATGCAAGCATAGGTTATCCTTGCTGCTTATTTGCAAAATACTGTTTTTTTACCCTTTATTCTCATAATATTTGGAGGATTTTTTGTCATAAAATTGCGAATTAATTCTCATAATATTACGATATTTTACGATTTGACTGAAAAAATGAATAGTCTGGTACAGACCTTATATCTACACATCTCTCTCCATAATAATGAACAGTTGAATACAAGCTGCTCAGTCAGATTTTCAATTGTCTGATAAATGTATTTACCTAAACAGAGATATCTATATATTTGCTGGTTGAAATCTAGAGTTGGTACCGTTTGCTACACAGCCATTACCCCGAGTGTGGCTGTATTTCAAGTAAACGGGAAATGGTCTGTATTTATATAGCACTTGTCCAGTCAACCTGACCACTCAAAGTTCTTTAGAGTAGTTTATTGCCATTCACCCATTCACACACATTCATACAGTGCATCAATGGGCAGCACTTTTTCCATGAGGGGCAATTTTGGATTCAGTATCTTGCCCTATCTAACCTTCTGGCTAGAGGACGACCGCTCTACCCCCTCAGCCACAGCCGCCCCAAGTGAAATGACTCTGACATGCTGCTCATGTCTGAGCAATAGCCAACAGCAGGGAGTTTAGTGCCTGGGGGAGCGCAGTACCTAGAGTTCACGGCAAAATGCCCCTTGTGAATTCCAAGAGAAGGAAGGGAGGAACACAACAAATTGAATGAAGCGCCTGGTGGTTTACAGGATACATTTGAAAACAGAGGGATGCTTCTTGTTTGACCGCTTGTGTGACCCCATGCCAAGCACATGAGCTGGCAGTGTGGGCATCCCTGGCCACTGCGGAGTGGAGACAGTTGATGACGTAGTATTTTGTATTTTGCTGTATTAAAAGAATAGTTCACCCAAAAATGATAATTTCGCTCATTATCTATTCACCCCTATGCCGATGGAGGGGTGGGTGAAGTGTTTGAGTCTACAAAACAGTTCTGAAGTTTCAGGGGTAAACAGTGTAGCTGCCAGGTAGCAGCAATTGAAGGTATAAGTGAATTATCTTCAGACGTAAAAAAACTAACATGCCTCCATACTGCTCCAGTGGTGTAATCCAAGTGTCCACAACCCCATTTATATTCGACTCTAAACAAGGTCATTTACACCAAGTTTTAAAGCCTAGATGTCTGCTGATATCTCCCGACTTCAGCATTTCTGATGGTCCCTGAATGCACCTCGTCCGAAGATATCAGCAGACACTGTTTACCCCTGAAACTCCAAAAGTGTTCTGTGGACTCAAACACTTCCCCCACCCCTCCATCGGCACAGGGCTGAGTAGATAATGAGTGAGTTTTCATTTCTGGGTGAACTATTCCTTTAAGCACTGAAACTGTTATTCAATGTTAAATAGATGGGTTAGGTTGTATATATTATGTGTTTAAGAGTTTTTAAAAACTTTTTAAAGAAAAAAGTTTGGGTTTCGGCAACATTTAGGCACTGACAGCTCTGTATCGATTCAGCCCTGATATAAGAAAAAACCCAAATGATACCAAAGCCTATTGAAATCTCAATAATACTCTAAAGGTATGTTAATTGCACACAAATATTTAAAAAATATAAAAAAAATATGCAATGAATTGTCTTTGCGGCAACTGTCAAGACTATGCAAGCTGATAATAAGAGAAATGTTGTGAAACCAATGGCTACATGGAGGAAGGAACTGAAAAGTGATGGCAGATGTGTAATGCTCAGTGGTGATGTAGAGTAAACATCATTTGTGTTTAACTGAGTAAAACCTGTGTTAATGGCAGAGTTAGGGTCATGTAATTCCTCCAGAGATGAAACCGGACATGACTCTGATTGATGTTTCTGCTTTTCCTCGTGTTTAAAGCCTGCGAGCATGACATCTTTTTCACTTGCTACTCTTTGTCTGCAATACACATCCTGCCACCTCTGCATGGGGCAGGTCTGTCCCTCACACAATGGGAGTGGGTGATGAAATTCACAGCAACAGCTCATCACTATGACTCAGTCAGGACCTGTGTGATACTTGTCAAGGTTGTTCCATGACAGGAAGAAAAAAATAATGTATGCCCTGTTCTATAGGAACACACAGACAAAGTGTAGATCGAGCTCAATAATTCCTTTCGATTCAGATGACCTTGAAATAAGAGTCATCCAACACATATCATACCTTTAAAGACTTTTTATTAGACAAATTCAATTCAAGTATATAATACTAATGGCATTATACTGAATTGGAACCTAAAGCAGACATGGAAAGAAAGGCAGTCAAGGTTAACATCCGGCATCGCAATGGTGAGAGCTCACATACTGTCAATTGAAATAGGTTTTGATGCACTGGGTGAAGGGAAAGTGGGAGCAAGACATAGGTCTCTGAACTAGAAACAGTGATTTCCATATGAAAAGATGTACGTGAATAGTATGCTAATCCTCTTTCTTGGAGTGATTTTTAATAAAACATGTAGAAACATCACGTATTACATCTCAAACGAGATTGTGTTATCATTCATTTACTCTCCACTATCAAGAGATGGGAGTGTTTTCAGATAACGTACAGGCCCTGTCCCAATTCCTCTCCCTTGGCCCTACCCTTAGATATGAAGTGCCCTTAGCTGGGAGTGTCCCCCTCCAAGCAGAGCCCCAAGGGAGAGGGCTAGAAAACCTTCCACTAGGAATTGGGACACTACTCGCTACGTCATCAGCAGCCTACCAACGTTATTATAGTGACAAACGATATCAACTAACATTATCATATTAACAACTGATATTATCCAACATTATAATAGTGACATATCTGACAACTGCAGGACAGATGGGACAGATTGATCTATTGATCAATACAGAGTCAGTCAGCGTGTTTATATCGGTTATTTCAATGTAATGTAAGTCCTGTCCATAGATACTTCTGCCCTGCACCGAAAACCTGGCGAGGACGGTTTTATTTTAAACTTCATATACAGGACACGGGATCAACGGACTTTACTCGTTACTCTCACTCTGTTGTTTGAATAGGGTTTTTCCTAAAACGCTTCTCACAGCGATTTAATTAGATTTTCACTTGCTACTGGATTAAAACTGTTATATTGTGGTGAGCAGGTGGACCCAAATACAGGAGACAAATTGGAGTGAAAAAACAATAAGATGGACAAATCAAGCAAAGGCTCTTGCAGAAAAAAAGCGCAGCCACAAAATCTAATTCGAAGTATTCATTATACAGAGACAAATTAGGAAAGGCTCTGGCACACACAACCGACATGGGACGAGAGAAACAAGAGGACAAAGGGAAGCACAGAGAGACAAAAGGGAGGCAGGGCTGATTGAACACAGGTGAAACACATTAGGAACAGGTGAAGACAATTACAAGGGCAGGGAAACAGGACTCAGGCAGGGAATTAAGTTGGAGACAAACTCCTTGTGCATGATTTCAAAATAAAACAGGAAACAGAACTCAGCATGAACATGGACCTAAACACAAGGAAAACCCAGGTAAATGTCCATGAACTAAGGAGTCCAAAACCAGAACCAAAACAGTCTTGCAGTCTTTTTTGTTGAAGGGGTGTTTAAAGGGCTGGATGGCCACTACATCACATAGAGAAATGGGACAACGCTACCCGAAGGGGGTAGGGCCAAGTGGTAGGACTAAGGGGTTACAGGGCATTAGTCTAACACAGGTTCGGGAAGGGCCACTTCAAGGGCCATTCCAATTTGTATAAGATCTTTCATGGTTCATTGTTAATTATTGTACACATATATCACTCTAAATTCTAATGTGATGGCATGAAAAGCTTCTCTTTGGCATCTGATGTCAGACGGTAGTGATGATGATTAAGCCACTCACAGCTGGTTTAAGCCATCTCTTAAGCAAACCCTCACTTCACTTCACAGAGCCATGTATGGCTTGCAACTAAAGTCATTTCTTCAGCGCATCAAACTTGGCAGTGATCTAGTTGGTCTGTGTTTGTTATGTCTGTTTTTTCACCACAGGCCAGAGAGACCCAGAGACAGGAACTAGATATAAGCAAGGAGGGCATGGGAATTACAGGTGACACATTTCTGTCTGAACAGAGCTGCTGACAGAGGCAGTGATTTAAGAAACCTTTGTCCCGGTTTCTTTTTCAGTGTGTCGTTGTTAACAAGCTCTGCATTGTTGCAGCACTCACAGCTTCCTGCAAGTGATGATGTATTCAGTGAAAGTAGCTCATCTCAAACCTGCTCCCTCGCACTGAGGACTCTGATACAGAAAGAAAGACATGGCTTCATGATGGGATCCTCATTCACAATTGTCTTTTAAATGCACACCACGAAGACGCTGAAGAAGAGACAGAAAATCAATTATTTGATTAAACTCAAAAACTCTAGAGCACTGATGGCTCAGGGGGAGGAGCAGGTCGTCTCTCCCACTCCATGGGCCAAAGTGTCCTTGGGCAATATACTAAACCCCAAATTTCCCCTTACGATTGGGCTGCTGGGGTGTGATTGATATGTGATGCAGAAAGTGTGACACCATATGTTTGTGAATGGTGGTTATCAAGACTAGAAGAGTGCCATATAAATATAGACATTTACCATTTACATTTTCCTCCTATTTAATATAACATATTTCATCAGTATCATTATATTATTAACTTATTAACATTTTCTTTACTTCTTAGGTTGAACAATTCACAAACCTAGCAGTAGAAAATACAGGAGGCAGCTTTTAAAGGGACCTAACTAAAGATTGAATACATCCCAAAACAAAACCCACCATGACCTCATGATAGCCAAGGGATTTTTGGTTGACTGAAAATAACCTTCCAGTTCCTCAAACTCAGTCGGTACTCTTTTTTAAATTTTTTAATCTTTTTTTATCCTGTCCCTAAATAATTTGTTGTGGTTTGTTTACTGGACTTTGTCAGCAACCAGTTTGGGGTTTTCTAGGTCACTTAAATAGGTGTTCCTGTTTCTGTTGTTTTACTTTCCTTTCACTCAGTCAGTCCTGTTGGTTTTAGATCTCCTCTGAGTGCATTCTCTCACCTGCTCCTTTCCACACCAAGTTCGATTGGCTGCTGCTAATGGACAGCAAGTAATCTATTTGTTTGAGGAAAGGTGAGCTGCTGACTACAGATGAATCATTTTGCTCTGCTAACTTGTTATTGAGGGAAGAAAGCTGAAGGAATCCCTGAACATGAAATATTCATCTACTCCTCATTCTGCATGCAGAGGGGAAGATGCTGCTCTCCAGGAAACATAAAGAGAAGTAAGTAAAAGATACCAGGCAAATTTTAAAATAGTTTGATTTAACAAAAATTGCATTTTCTTCTCCAATTATAGAAAACAAACTAAAAGAAGAAATGTGAGATGGGACAGAAAGTATTTACGTCTTATGTGATAAGGAGAAAGGGATAAAGAAGTAGAGAAGGGAAGATGGAAGAGAATGAGGAGCTGTGAGGAAGAGGAGAAAGAAAAGCAGATTATCTCCTGCTGGCTTTCACACTTCTCCAGTAAAAAAATGGGAGGTTTTCGCTGCGACAGAATGACAGGGAAAATACAACACCATCATTTTTACCATCACTTAATCTGCTGTGTGCGCACACACATGCACACACACAAGCACACACACATACACAAAGGAACCGTTGGAGTAAGAGAAATATCTTCTGCCGACTTTAGAAAAAGAATAGACCTGCTTTACTGAAGCAATAAAAGGTTAAATTTGAGTCATGTAGGTAAATCAGCTGATTTCGTGACAGAGGGTCTCAGTTTTCTGTTGACTGCTGCTGTCAATTCATGACAGTTTTATACTGTTTTTATTTCTAAGCATTCATTCACTATAACTATTGGAGGAATGATATGGACAAAATCCAGTCCCTAGAGAATGTCTTGCCATTCATTCAGTCAACATGTTATACAACATAGTTATAATATAGAGCTGTTTTTGGGGACATAAGCTGAATGCTTTTCAATTATCCAATGAGAGCTGGGCACACAAGTCGAGATTATTGTAATTATTATATGACAATTTTCTATATAAGCAAAGGTCCCATGATTCCCCCCTTGATTTCCACAGCTTACATGGATGTGAAACTTCCTTGGTTTGGTTTATATTTTATGAAAATTCTATCCGGTGGCATAAATGCTGCTGAGAACTGAAGTATTTTAAGTATTTTCACTGGATAGTGACAACCCACTAATGAATCTGACACATTTACCAAAATTCAGTTTTCTTTGGAATCACTGTTAGAAATTAAAACATTCTTCAGATTTTGACAATGTTTGTGATTTTTCATGTAGGTTGTGCAACCGCTGACATGTTCATTGTAATTCCAACATTGTTCAGAGGGTTTTTCCTTTCCAGGACTTAAACTTCTCCCAGAGCTCCTGCTGTCATAAAGCTGCTGCGATTATTAGGGACCGTTCCGCCTCAAGACGACAACAAATGACACTCAAAGAGAAACAAACAAAAAGCAGCTCTCTGGAAACCTGAGACAAGCCGTGATATCAACATACGCTGCCACAGCTTTTCAAACTATCACCCGTGCACGCAGGTTTTGAAGATGAGCCTGTACCTAACAGCTGCTGAGATGAATTCAGCCTGGTAGGTGACGTCGGATAATGAGTTCAAACAGGAGTCAGCCTGCTGTTGGCCAAAAGTTTCCCGCTACGAGCTGAAATATCCCGGTTCACCAATGTGTGTGTGTGTTTGTGTGTTTGTGTGAGGACAGAGAATCAGGGCTATGGATCAAAAAGAGGGATTGTGGTAGAATATGAGAAAATACGGGGAATTAGATTTAAAAACCACATCAAGCCCCCCAATAAACTGTTACTTTCTGCACTTGTGGTAAATAAAGGCCCCTGGTCACTATTCAGGAATTATCTCAATAACTAAAAAGTACCCGGCAAAGTGCCCACAGAAAGCGTTACAGTTGCCAAAGAAACTAATCCACAAATGTCAACCTCCTGTTGGCACGTGAGGAAAAGTCAGGGGCTCATCAAAACTTTGTTCATCCTTTGGGCACCATGAATATCTGCACAAAATGTCAGCATCCAATAGTTATAGTGTCAGCGGTGGAACAACAGGCAGTGGCTACCACAGAGTAAAGCTGCTAGCATGAAAAAAAACAGCGGCCTGAATCTATAAGACTCATTTATCTGCAGTTTGCAGGCAACAATCCTTTGTTAAACCTGATGCTGCCACATACCATCCTCTTAAATCACTGAAACAAGGCCCTGAGCATCAAACTAGACGTTGGGGAAATCTAACATAAAAGTGTGTCATTTAATTTCAGCTCAAGAAGTTTTTATTTCGTTTTTATTTTCACCTTCTCAATTTGTGAAGTCAAAAAACAGAAGAGAACCGCAGGACTCATGGCCTCAGGACACACTCAGGAAGTCGCTGTTAGCGGGGAACACTGTGTTCACTGAAGTCTTTCAGTCAGACTCAACACGCAGGTTTCAGCTCTGAACTATCAGGGGCTGGAGAAAGTTGCTGAAGTGAACAAACGATATGGAGGAAAAAAGAAGTTAACAACACAGACACAGAGAGGGATGTGTTGGATAAATGACTGTTCACTCTGGGCTTATTGTACCAGTCTTATTACTGAGAATTACAGCTTGTCGGACCACTGTTATTATTTTCAATTGTCATTATCATTTTTGGGGTTATTACTTTTGTAAGGCTCAATACTCCAGTCAGACTGCCGGACCAGAATTCATTTGGCGAGGTTCTGTGTTCTCTGGGTTGTCACCTTTGCGACCACCTATGCTTACATCTCAACAGGTTAAAACAATGGACGTCATTTTTTCTAAACTCAAATATAAGTAGTTTACTTTGACTCAACCCCTCTGTCTTTCTGCCCCAAGTACTCACTGTGCCACTGTTTGTGAAAGCTGAATGTTCTCCCGGAGCCCCTTTTTGTCCAAATGAAACTTATTTGTGAGTTATTTTTGTATCTTTATAGGAACCACTGACCTTGGGATTGAAAGTCACAGGAAGGGTAGAGAAAGTTCGATCAGGTTTTATTATTATACTGTTTATGTGTTTAAGTTTCTGTCAGTATAAAATGCATGTTTTCTATGAAAATAGCGTGCAGTGATGCCGCTCTGACTGTGATGATTACACAAAGCTACATTTCAGCTCAATAAATAAATAAAGTGAACTTCCACCAGTTTTGTTGAAGCTGCGATGCTCGTCAATATGTCAGCATTCCAACTCATGAGTACTCAATAGTAATTAGTATTTTATTACAGAAGTAATCAGAACTCATGTGTGCACACTCAACTCCAAACAAGCCCTCAAATTATGATCTTAACTACAAAACCTGTATTGTGATGCAATAGCAGTCCAAAGACAGACTGGCTGACACAGTGGTGTTCGAGCGTTTATGACAAAAGTTTCACCTTCCATTCTGGAAAATGTAAGTAATTATTATTTCTGTAACTTTGGAAAATAAATTAACTTGGTTCTTTTCACCTGAATTAATTTTCTAAAAACTTCTCTAGTCTAGAGTTCTCATGTGTTAATTTTCTCTGAATCTGGATAAATTACCAGCAGATTAACTGATCCCAAAAATATATATTTGTCCACAGCAAGAGTTTCACCGCTCAAAGTCGTGGACCCGTTTGGCACAGTTCAGGCCTTATGGACACAAAAAGGGGCCCATGCAGGGCCCGAGGATGAGAGCTCACATGGACTCAAACGAAGGCCATCACACATGCTGGAGTGGAGAATATTTACAGTGATGGAGCCGCAGGTCATCTTCATCTGAATCCTGTCTATTTACTGGAAATAACTCTTAATAAACATTGAAAACCAGACGACTGTGTTAGTGGTCTGTGAGGCGGTGACAGTGACTCAGCTGAGCACGCAGGAGGTCAAGGCTCTCTGGAGTTCAGGTCGAGTTCAAACACTTCAAAGGCGAATGGGCAAGAAAACACATTTAATCCATGATTCAAAGGATTATCAAGCTGAGGAACTGATCATTGAGGCATTTGGATTTTTCCGGCAGAATGTTAGTTAAGTGTGAAAGGGGGGGACAGCTCAGACGAGGAGCTTCCAGGAAAAAAATGACTCATTTTCCAGTGATATGATGTAAATGCTCCTTAAATGTATTGCTGCTTCGCCCTGCTAGTGAGCTCACACTCTCCTCCCTGGGAAACTGTGCTGTCGTCGGCCCGGTGAGCCAGCACAGAACAACCCAGGACAGCTCAGCCTGGTGGAGAGAGGCACCAAGGCAGCCCACCTGGCCCATCATGGTGAAAACCACAAGGAAAGCTGACTGTAGGTCTGGGACTCTGCCAAGGCCATGTAGGGAGACTTCCAGTTCCTTGTTACGACACAAAACCCAGGAAGCGCAATCGAGTCGCTCAAGCATGACGTTTCTGACTTAGAGGAACTATAACAAAACGCGCGAGTGTTTTTCCCCAGAGTTTTTGGGTTGGTAGACATGCCAGATACCCACATTAACCTGTAGAAGCACTAACAAAGTGGAATTTGCATGCTATGTCCCCTTTAAAATTCCATATGAGCTTCTTTGATTTGATGCAGTTTTGCAGATATGTGTGAAAAATAAGTTATAAAAACGTTTTTATATTTCAGTACACCATCTTTCTATACCTGCAGGTTACATTGTTGGACGGGGGAGTTGAGGCACAATAACAGTAACTCACACTGTCAGGATCAGACACAGTTGAATCTATATCTATTGTGTATATTAATAAGAATTGTAGCTAAATTGCATATTATATAAATAGATGAATATTATAGATTGTCTATCCAGAGCCCTTAGAACGTATAAGCTCTTAAATAATCAATGCAAATTCAAATTCATTCTTATAATAGCCTGGATATGACATGATTCACTTTTGTCATGTAACGTTTCACTCACAGAGCAGTGCAGGAGTAAAAGTGTGGTGGGCTGTAACTTGACAAAACTCGTGTTGTCTTAAAAACCTAGCTGATGGAAGTAGAGATGGGTGATGGAATCAGAGGGCACCATGGCTTGTTTTTATTGGCTGCTCTGATAGCTGTTGTGTCTGGCTGACAGCAGGGAGACACTCTGCGGTGAGGCAGGAGCCATAATCAAGACACAAACGTTTACTTCCTCTGACTGTTGTCCAATTCCAGACAAAGACATGAAAACAAAAGTTTTAGGTAAAAAGAAAGACATGTGCACTGAAACTACATGTGCAGGGGAGAGAAAGATTCCTCAAGGAGTTGTGGGCTACAAATAACAAATAGGTTTTTTTTTTAAAAGCATTGACCAAACAACTACAAGCTCCTGATGTATTATGGCCAAACCAGAAGTGCTGACTCTGAACATCCTGACTCGGACACAGGCCACTGCACTGCTCTTGCAGCAGTTATAGTTTGGACAGGACAACACATTAGCTGTGTCATCAGAAACGGACATTGCTTCGATGACTGATCATAAGAACGGTCATCATTTTTCTCTTCCTTACATGGGAGGAACTAATAAGTGAGGATAAGACAAGAGACTTTGAAGACACTTTAGTGCCTGTTCTAAATCTGCCTGTTTGTAACGTTGTATTCTCTTGTCCTCTGTTAATGCTCTGGAGCTACTTCAGAATTATTCCTTGTCATTGGTGAGTCCTACTCAGTCCTAAACAGTTCTACAATATACTGTCACTTTTTAGTGTTTGTGTGCTGGACGTTGTGTGCAGAATGTCCCTTAAAAAGAATTCTAAGTCAACAGCAGCGTTGCCAGATGGGAAATGTTGAAGCGTCGTACCAGAAGCGTAAAATTATCGTATTTTGAGGAAAATTATCTGTGTCGAGATTCAGAAAAGCACTTGTTTGGAAACCCTGCTCCAAAATGTGCTGTCCCCCACTGCAGGAACAAACTGAGCTGAGCGCTGTCGTCGTGCTCGCAAGTCACGTTCATCAACATGATTGTCTGGAAACACGTCATCTGAGAAGAGATGCGTAAACACAGACGTGATCCATACTTTACCACCCAGATTACAACTGATAATACTAAGTGTAAAAAAATTATCAAATTATTATACATAATGGAACTTTTTGCATTATTGATAGTACAGAGGGCAAATACGATAATTATCGAACATGTGGCAACACTGGACAACAGCGTCCTTACACACACACACACACACACACACACACACACACACACACACACACACACACACTGCTGCAGCTTTGAGTGGAGCTACTTCCCAGCAGCCCAGAGAACCAACTATGACATCACAGATTGGGAAGAGGTGACCTCCACCTGTAAATTGTCCTATAGAGCTCTGCCCCTTCCTCAGCTTAACTCAAGCCTCGACCCGCCGCATGGCAGAGAGATCACAGTGTTTCGAACGATTCGTCTATGAAGCCGCTCGCCGCAGCAGCCGTTGCCATGGAGAGGATTCACGGGGCATCGGCGGCAGTGATCCGGTGTTATGCTGCAGCCATTAGTGCAGGTCTCAGTAGATCTCGGGTTACACACATCAGTAACATCTGTTCACGTCTCAGCAGCTGGATCATCAGGTCGGGGAGGAGATCCTTCTTTCACCCTCCGCCACCTTCTCCTTTTCTTTTCAATGCTTTCTCCAGCATGTCTGTCCATCTCTCCTTCAGCCCTCTTCCTCCCCTTCTACCCTGTCCTTCCCTTTTCAACTCTACTCTTACTTCCTTCTCCATCTCCTTTCCTCCTATATCTCATTCCCATCTCCTCCTCTTCATCTTTCACTACCCCCTTCTTTCCTCTTCCAACAGCTATTCTCCACCCCCTGTCTTTACCTTATTCCCTTCTCCATCTCCTCCTTCCCTCTTCACCTCCTCCTTTCTTTCTTCACCTCCTTCTTTCCTCAATACCAAATCCAGTATCATCATTGCCTCATTTCCTTCCTTTTCTCTTATATTTCATCCTTCCTCCGTCTCCCTTTACCACTCTGCCTTGTTTTCCTTCACTGTCTTTTATGCCTCCTATCTTACACTTACTGTAAGCATCCTACTCTACATCTCACTCTTCCAGCTCCATCTACCTCATCTTTTCCTCTCCTGCCTTATCTGTTTTTCTGCACGTCTTTTTCTCCTCTACATTCTCCTTGTAGATTTTCCTCCTGATCTCCTTTCAACTAATCCTTCCATCTCTCCTGTCTTCTATTCCCTTCTTTCCCTAAACCACTTAAATAGCCGTGACAGGAAATAGATTTACAGCTAATTATACACAATGAGGCTTTTAACACCAGAATGAAATATGGAAGCTAATTAGTTATCAGCTCTAATCAACACATCTTCCCTTATCATGTCTGTTCCATGTGTTGGGAATCCTGCAGCAGCTTCACATGCAACTCCCATTGATATAAATATGAAATCCAATCTGCTAATGAAGTTTGTGTGTGTGTGTGTGTGTGTGTGTGTGTGTGTGTGTGTGTGTGTGTGTGTGTGTGTGTGTGTGTGTGTGTGTGTGTGCGTTTGCAGAGACGCGTGGAGCAGCATCAGTCATGAAGACTCACTGATCCAACAGGAACCACAGCTGCTTTCTGCACAGCGTCTCGTTATTAATCTGAATCTTTTAAACTCCGCGATCGCAGCCATTCTTCATGATTATCGCTGCCGCCGTTTTCAAACCGATTACACCAGTGTCACACGCCCAGCTAAATCTGTCTGTGTTACAGCTTCCTGGTACAAAGCACTGCTCCTGGTGACGCAAGTCTAAGAGAATTCTTAGAAGTATGGTCTATCTAAGAACTTCTTACATTTACGACCCAGGTGAAAATAAAATTGTCGAAGCATCTCAGCCCTTAAGAGGTGACCAACTGTCAGGAGGAGGACTTCATAGTGTGATGAGAAAAGATGAGTAAAGGACCAGGATGAAGTTTGAGTTAGTGTCACCTGTGCATGAAGAAACTGTTTATGTGCTGCAGTTGGACAACAGCACACAGAACCACTCTACACACAACCAGAAGGAACGAGGTGTTCATCTGCTGCAGTTTTCTCTCACACCTGCTTCCTAACAGTAAACACTGGTCATCCGTCTGCTTGGTTTATCTGCTTCTTTTATTTGCCTCCATCGCTGTTTACTTGTTTACTGGATTACAGTAGATTTACACGCATCGCTGCTACATATGTAGACTAGTCAGCAAGCTGAGCTGTTTTCCCTTCTTTAATATAAATACGTTATATAATTAGCAGCATGGTATATAAATGTAAGCCATTAAATAGAACAACCCAGCATGTGAACTATATATATGTATATATGTAAGTGCAGCTTACAATTTATTCAACTGAGATATTAACTAAGTCAAATTCATGCACTTTCACCACTTGATGTCAATTAATCCTACACACTAAACCTTTAACATGTTATATTTATATTATGTATTGTGCTAGTTGACCATTCCACAGGGCTCCTCCACACGCCAGAGACAAGGTGTTGCTTTTCAGCATACTTTTATTGTTCCTTTCACACACACGTTAGCAGACATAAATTATCTAACTTAAGGGGTCTAGCTTTGCAGCTCAGTCCTTTCTGGTTTCTGTCCTGTCTGTCCTCCCGTGTGTGTCTTTGTCTTGAGTGTCTCTCAGCATTCTCAGGCCTGCTTGTTTCTCTCCGCGTGATTCTCTCCGTGACTGTTCCTCTGAGGCAGCTCAGCCGCTGCCTTGTAAACCTGAGGATCAATCAGCCAACAGCTCTTACCTGCGCTAATTGATCCTCTGGTACAGGTGAAGGTGCTCTCCCAGTCCCCTCACCTCCGCATACCCCCATCACCAAATTCAGGCAAGGGAGCCATCTAGCCTTACCTACTCCCCCCTGGTGTCTGTTACAATAAAGTAATTAAGGAGAGTTGTTTGGAAGGATAAACATGAGCTGCAACACGATTCTCATTAGCTCTATAATCAATACAGTGATACATCCGGCTACAATCTGTGTTACTGAAAGTAATCTGAAATTCAAATATTCTGCTCTCTAAATGCACAACAATAAAATATGCAAGGGTTATTACTGTATGTAATGGTCATGGTTAGTACATACTGAGATAATTAGCAGGAGCTAGTTAGTTGGCTCCACTGTGGGTTAAGAAACTGCTGCTGTAGCTGTGATAGCTCATTTCTGGATAGTGGGAGGAAGTGGACAGCTGTCGTCTATCTTCATATACAGTCTATGGTATTATTTTGTCTCTATAGGAAACAACTCATCATTGTGAAAGCAAATTACAGGTAGATCCCAGTCTGTCTGAATTTACGGTTGCTGTTGACAATTATAGGTTTTTAACGAAAGAAATATGAAATAAGAGCACTTTTAGTTTTGATATGCATCTAAATTTGCACTGAATTTAAAGTATTTATGGTAAAAGAAAAGTAAAAAACTGTAAAATGTCTGGCACCAAAAGTTGCCAAACACCATTAAATTACAGAACAAACCTTTAACTAATCTGAAGATATTCAAAAACAGTACAGAAACAAATACAGATACAGAGATTCAGCAAAACGTTGTGTATTATTTGTATATCTAGATTTCCCAAAAATATGTTTTCAGAGTGCAACTGACAAAACCCACTTAAAAAAGGTTTTACTTGATTTGTGAGAGGTCAGTGTGAAGCTCACAAGTAATACCACAAACACAACTGATTACACAGAACACATGTTAGCATGTATCGCTACCTCAGCCGGTGCCACCCACACCCCTCCCACTTGTCTACAGTATCTCCTATGCCAACAGCTGCAGACGGAGAATCAGCCACAGTTGTATCCACATCAACAATTGACACGTCACTGCCCAATATGCCACAGTTGTAGAGGGAATGTAGCAAGTGTTGTGAAATGAAAGAGATTATTCACTTCATGTGACATTTTTCTCCTCATCAATTTGATCCCCTCATCCTGCGCTTTGATAGTTATTTGTACCAAAACCACTGGATATTGTTCAGGAAATATGGGAAGTGACAGCCTGCATTCTCAACTTCAATGAGTTTTACAGTTTGTTTGTTTTTTGTCATCATTTCTTCATGCATCATCATGCGAGTAGTCTGAGAGAAAATGGGAGGGTCTGCAGCTGCCAATCACAACCTCTGATTCATCCACAAAACACACAACACACACACACAGTGACCTCCAACATACGTAGAAAGTAATGAATTTCAACATGTCTCTCAAAATCAAATTATTATAATTATATATAATTATATTATAATTATTGTAGGAGCTTGTCTAAGAGCGAACGTTGGTGTGATTACTTCACAGTGACCAGTTGAGGTGAAGAATCAGCTTCTTGAGTAATTACATCTTGGGTCAGTGAAACGCCTTCTCATCCTGCTCAAAACGCACCGAGCAGAATCGTACCACTAGTTTAACAACCAGCAGTGTGAAAAGCCCAGCAGTCAAGCAAACTATAGGCTCCAGTCAAAAATACCTCAAGGTTTCCTACCTGAATCCCTGGAGATCTGGACGAAGGCCTCTACGCCGCTCTCGCCATAGTTTCCCTCGGAGGCGAGCGTGGACACGTAGTTCCAGCCCATCGCTGTCACGATGTCCAGCATGGCCTGAGCCTGGTAGGAGTCTGGAGGGACCACGCGGACGAAGAAGTCGTAGCGGGTGTTGTCGCTGAGCTCTGGAGCTGTTGAAGCGTAGCTAATCTGAGGAATCTGTGGAGACACACAGGGGGTAAATGTTAGTTTCAAACTATTGGAATAGTATAAATATTGGTACAGTGTGTAGCCTTCTTTAACCCTAAGAAGCCTACAGAGACAAAGAAAAACCTTGACATAGAGACTTTGGGTTATACCACCGACAGTTGCAGTTCCACCTCAACAGGCCTAGGAATACACCCACACATGAATACCAACATGGGGCTAAGTGCTGGGAAATTTCCACTTCAGTGAACCAGCAGGCTTCTGTTCTTTTATCACATTTGCACACATGGTAAATCTGCTCTTGGTTTCATGAAGTCACTTTCTAAGTTGCCTTTGGAACGCGGAGAATCACACGATTCACCATTTACAGCACCATTATAAATGTTTCAAAAGTTGTTTTGTTGAACATGTGCTTATGTTGCAGCGATGCTACGCTTGTCCCAGGAGGATGGGTTTCTATCTTATCTTACTCTTTTCTAATTCTATAAAGCCTTAGACAGGAGACTAAGTAGGGAACGGACGATAGAAAACAGCTGGACTGTTACATGTCTCACAGTATATCTGTTGAGATTTAAACCCATCGAGTGTGAACCTTAAATCCTGACCTTACTCTGCTTCCTGTTGTTCAGTTTCTTGTCAGAGTCGAGTTAGCGAGCTGTGCTGTGTGAGTTTAGGAGGCGGATCAGGGCATAGATCCTGCAGCAGAAGGGCCGACAGGCCCGGTGGGGATGGATAATGGTCCTTTATAGAAGGATTGAAGGGCTGATTGATTTCACTTCAGTCAGAGGCTGAGGTGTTGGGCCGTGTGCCGCCGAATGCCGCCGAATGCCTCATCAGGATTCACAGAGGAGGATGAGGAGGGAGGAAGACGGATGGCATCGGGCCTGACAGCAATACAAATGTCACTCGGCCTGGCTTGCTCAGCGACAGGCAGCAAATTAAAGGCCTGTACTGTAAATACAAACCTGTCTGAGAGCCGACACTATCAGAGCGCTGCAGGTTTAACACATCACACAGGGGCTGAAGTTTATTTTCACCAGAGCTGAACACAAACACACCTGAGCTTCTGACGCTTTACTGACTTTTTAAACTGAAGACAATTTGAATGTTTTCTGTGAGTTGAGGAGACTTATGGAAAATTGGGGGATGGGGCTGTCCAAAATGTTAACTTTTCAAAAACTCTGAAGACATTACCCACTTTACATTTGAAGAAGAATTCCACACACGTTATGCTTCAAACCTGGAGGGAGGAGGAAAACTCCCTTTAGGAAACTCTGAGACCAACTTTACAGTTTAAACAAAAGTCAAAGATCCTATTTTCAGAGAAGTGATGACAACAATAGACTGTGTGGAAAAGAAGAAAAAAAGAAAAAACATAGGTGCATAACTCTACTGCTCTTAATCCAAACCCTGCACCTTGAGTCAGATATGAGGTTTTGATGTGACAATGGAGACTGATCGCATCAGAAATATGTGATTAATGGAGGTGTGAGTCACACACACACACACACACACACACACACACACACACACACACACACACACACACACACACACACACAGACACACACACACACCAGTTAGAGTACCGTAAAGGCAGAACTAGCTGCAGATGCATGAGAATATGACAAGGACCCTCCATTAGCATTAATGATGCATTGTGAGCTGAATAAACAGCAGCATCACTTATTGATGCTCAAGCAGCTGCTGCTCCATTAAGGACACATCGGCTCCTCATATTTACACACCGTGTTTCAGTATTTAAAGGACCATACCAATGTTTTCACCATGTTTTATCTGATTTAATGGCAGTCGTGTTGCAGTAATGGCGTTTCAGAAGCAGATCACAGGGTTGTGTATGTGTGATCAGAGCATGTGGAGTGAACCCGCACATTCTCATAAGTAATCCAGCCTTTTACCAGGGGCTGCACCCAATCGGACATGCCTGCAGAACCCCCACAGAACCTCCAACTTTAGTCAATATGATAAAACTCTGAGCTGCTTCACACAAAGTTAGTGACGTGGTCTGATCATATCTGTCGCACATGTTAACGTCAGACGCAGATGTAAATGAGCTGCAGTTCATCTGACTAACATATAAAGTGCAGCGAAATAAGATCTGGTGCTGAACTGATAAAGCTGGGCAATAATACAATAACTACAACATAAATATCATAGTTACTCTGCTCATACAGAGGAGTTTAATAACTTCAATTGGGAGCTAAATTCATTCTTTAAACTTAAGAGAAATAATAATGTGACAGTTATTGCGCTAATTATCGTTACCGACTTAATTTTTGACCATGTCCTCCATCACTACATTCTGCTGATTAACTTCAGTGACTAATGAAAGTTAGGTTCAGGGATTGCAATAGTTATCAAGTTCATATTTAAACTCATTCTTTTCTTCAAAAGAACCACATGACACAAACATGCATATATCTTTTGTGTCATGTCAATTTGGCCCATCCCTTCCATGTTCTTTCAGTACTACATACACAACACATGGAAAAATGTATGGAAAATGTACAAATAATGAAAAAGAAACAAATGAAAAGAAATATAGAGATTAAAATGATCATCATCTTCATCTCTGTGCTCCTAGCTTAATGGCCTCCAACTATAGATTAGCACCAACTGTCTACAAGTGATGCCCCATCTCCTTATATTCACAGCAATGAATGGAAAGGCTCAATACATAGCATTTTCCTTTTTATATGTTCTGGACATTTGGTTACAATTTGCAGTTATTTTGGATGAAACTCATTTCACCTGTTTACGTCCACAGTTGAACTTTTCCTGTTGTTAACCAGACCTCAGGAGCTTTTAGACGCAACATGCAGGACAGAGATGTTGTTTTCTTTGCAGATGATTTGGTTTTGGATGGCTGACCTCCAGGCTGTGGCCAGAGAGCTGGCCGCCCTGAGTCGGAGGTGGAGGTGCCCTTCACGTTGAGCTACTGAGCAAAGTTCAGGGGTTCAAATATCTGAGGGGTTTTGTGAGGGTGAGAATGTCAAGTAGCTAAAACTATATGAGCATAATTTTCTCTTCAGTCTGAAAATTAGATGATTGGTATGATTTGGAAAGTGGTCAACGAGGATGTGAATTACAATCAGTGATTCTTATTAAGTAAATTGAGTAAAACATGAAAAACGCCGCTACAGTCCTTTAACAAGCGAGATTTGTGGGGAAGAAAAGTGACATGAAATTACAACGGTAATGATAATAATCACAATAATAACTGATGTGGTTTGTGAAATGAGCGTCTCGCTGTAGTCTCACAGAGTTTCAAATGTGCTTTTGGATAAATTGCGATACTCTCAGAGACAGATCTAAATTGAGCCCTGCTGGTGGCTTCTGAAGGAGTCGCCGCCACCACTGGAGGAGCAGCAATTTTAATTAGCAGCCTAATTGGAAACCCTGCTGATCAGCTCGCCACACACTCATATCTCCAGCCTCACAGCGGTGCAATCACCAGCTCAAAAAAGAAAACACGGAGGTAGTGGTGAGGGCATGTGGTGGTTGATTTCATTATTTATTACCGCTCACGTGGTACAAGGGTAGATGCTGAGAACATCTGAACGGATCTATAATCTATAATCAATCTACTGTCTCGTTGTATTCAAGGATTTAATTTTAACCTCCATCACGGTTGAAAACAACATCAAAATCAATGATTACTCAAAGGCATCATCAATGAGACGATCCTCTTGCTTTACAAGCAAACCTACAAAAAAATGGTAAATGCTTATGAGAACATACGTCACTCCAGTTAAATGAAATCAATGTGATAACAATATCTCAGATTTATGCACAACATGTACAGAGTTAAATTCTGTTAAATAAGATCCTTTTGGGAGGAGCTTGGAAAAGTAATAGGAAATATTGTCTAATAGGACGTTCCAACGGACTGTGGCCTTTTTTTATTTTTGGACACAAAAAAAAAAGAATTAGTTCTACCTGATGAGACCTTGCACTTTGTTGAAGATGAGTGTTAATGCAAGTTTAAATAGGGTATTTGTATATCCCCATTAAACAACAAGGAAATTCAAAGAGCTTTGGTTTCCATAAATAAGTCACTAAAGCTGCTTTCAGGCGTGCACGGAACTGTATTTTCTCTGGAGGAGTTACATGTGTGAAATGTCCGAGTGAGACTCTCCGCAGTCTCTGCAGACTTTCTCTGCCTGGCCTCCTAGTATAAAGTCGGTAGAGCTCTAGGAGAAGTCGATGTGAGAACACAGCAGGGGATCACACGAATGAGTGGGGGGGTTGATGACACTTCAAACACGCTACATACGCAAAAAAAGGAAAAAGGAAAAGAAAACAAATATCTCCTGGTGAAAAAGCAGTGTCACACACGTAGTAGACACCGACGAAGATGTCTGAAGAGTTTGTGATGATAAAAGCCGTCTATGTGTTGTCAAAAAAAACACGTGATCTCCACCTCTCGCATTAATAATGTGGAGGATTAGTTGCAAATGTGTCAAAGGCAAACTGGTTAAACTCTGTAGCCAATTCTTCTGATTTTACCCACAGGTCATGTCTGAAAACGGTTTAACACTGTAAAAAGTTTGACTGTTGACTCAGACATTGGCACCGTAAAGGTCAGCTCCTCTCTGTCTGTTTGTCTCTGACTGTGTGTCTGTCTCCAAATGACCTATTTCTGTCTGTATATTACTGACCATTCTGTCTCTCTGTCTGTCTGTCTCCAACTGACCTATTTCTCTGTCTGAAAATACTGACCTGTCTTTCTCCCTGTCTATAACTGACCTGTCTGCATCTCTGTCTTTTACTGACCTGTCTGTCTGTCTGTTTATCTGTCTTCCTGTCGAGAACTTCTCTCTCTGTCTGTCTGTTTATCCGTCTCCCTGTCTATAACTGACCTGTCTGTCTGTCTGTCTGTCTGTCTGTCTGTCTGTCTGTCTGTCTTCTCCAGCCTGTCGACAGGTTGGACTAAACGAACTCAAAGTTCCAAAAATGTGTTATCTTTACACAGATTTCCTCAGTTGCTGAAAACAGCAAAATTATCATAAGCACCTGATAGAGACTGTGTGATGGCCGTGTATTTCTATTAAGACAATAATTGGGATGGAAACACTTTGCTCCCTCTAACTGAGTAGCAGCTATCATTTGCCCCACCTGTCTCTCTCTCTGTGTGTGTGTGTGTGTGTGTGTGTGTGTGTGTGTGTGTGTGTGTGTGTGTGTGTGTGTGTGTGTGTGTGTGTATCTTTACATTCGAGGACACGTTCGCTTTTTGTCATCTCTGGTGTTTTCTTTGGCAAGTGATTGATGCTCGTCATCACGCGACAGCCTCAAGCTTTCTGCCTGACTAAACGATGAAAGAAGAAATCCATCTGAGGTGACAGCAAACGTCCATCGTCCTTCACTCAGTGCTCAGATTTTCTTATTTAAAGTAAAGGCTCTATTTACTGTCATCGCGCTCTTTCCGGGACAACAAACAGCTTCGGCCTTGGGGCAAAAATCCTACATGATTCCTGTTGTTGCTGCTCCGTTTCTCTTAATCTTTCTCTCTTGCAGCGATCCTGAAATCAGGATGAAGTCACAATGACTCACTGCTCTGCTCAAAATGGACCAAACAGAAGTACAATTACTCAACATACAGGCAGTTTGCTGTTTAATTAATTATACCTCAAATTATTCGATATGACATTTACGCTTTTAATGTCCCAATGATTTTCTTTAAAAAAGGTTATTCTTAAAACATGATTCACATTGGACACTTGGAAAAGTTGTTGAGGCCTCGACCCCCGCCACCCTACCGCTCTGAGCAATATGAATATATCTTGTAAATTATTCATTGTGGAAAACTGAATAATAAAGACATGCTCTCGTACATGTAAGCTTAAAATATGCCTTTTTGCAAGGATACCCCCCACCCCCCATACATGCGCCCTCACCTGCCGCATTATTCATTTCATTTTGCAATAAGTTTTAACTTCATTATGCCAAGTGAATGCAACCTAGCCCACTGACAAGTGGAAAAGACTCAAGATGCAGCATTATGGCTGTGTGCAAGACATACAGTATAGCTCTATAATCAGCTGTTGGATTAAATGGCATGTATGTATGAATGCAGCATTTCTAGTTTTCACAACCACTCAAAGTGTTACAGCTCTCATCCACCCATGCACACATCCCATTCACACGGACCTCCCGAGTAGTGGACAACCTGAGCCACAGAGGCACATAAAATAAAGCTGCAAGATTATGTGATCGACAATGAGTAGTTGACCCTGATTAAAAAAGTGCAACAATTAGTGAATAGATCAAAGTCGTTTGACAGACAAGTGGTTTGCAGAAACTTTACAACAATGAATTATTGAAATAAGTTGTAGCAATAAAAAATGCAGGTTCTCAGTCTCAATTTCTCTCAATCTGTCATGAAAACCTCTGTGAGGAAACATATGCTTCATGTGATCAGGACATTAGGAGGTTTTTCAAATCAAACAGTGGAAACTGGCCTGATTGAGACAGGAAAGTCTGATGGAAATATAAATCAATTCCTCAGGAGCCTGATACGAAACTCATTGGAGAGAACAACACACTCCTGATGGTAACCCAGGTCACATGTCTCTGACAGTGTCTGTTGATGTTCAGAGGAGAGAACAAGGTGAACTGAAGTTCAGTGTGTGATGAGAAAGAAGCTGATCCTCCTTCAGCATCAGAGAAGAAAAACAAACGCCTGTTTGTTTTATTTTTCTTCTGAAGCGACTCACGGTGAACTGAGGGAGATCATATAAGTCTGTTAACTCAGCGGTGACACACACACACACACACACACACACACACACAGAGAAATGGAACCGCACTTTACAACAGTTCAAGTATCATCAATGAGTAATATATTCAAGTCTCCATAATTTGATTGGCTGTATCATTCCATCAAATTATAATATTCTTGATGTTTAAAAAAATTGGTTTAAAGAAACTTTGGATAAAAAATATGAATTTGTAAAAGATGATTCATGCTTCCTTTACTGCTGCTCTACACCTGATTAAAATGTTTTGTTTTTACCCCTCATCTCCTTTCTTCAATTTGCAGAGTCTGAAATAAATATCAGAACAGATTCATCCGTATTGTTTTTTCCTAAAAATAATTCTGACCCATCCCCACTCAGATTCTGTTCATGGGCCACATTATTCATCAGAGTAACAGAAACCTGCCGGCGGCCAAAAATCGATGAACTCCACTGTCCTTCTGCTGACACTCTGTCCAGTCCTGTCTCAGACCTGTCTGAGCCCGAGGACACCGATGTGTCCGCCCTGCTGCTGCTCTGTGTCACAGCCAGCTGGTCCTGGCGTGGGCAGCTGACTTTTTGGCCTAAAAAAAACAGCTGATGCCAGCTTTCACCTGGTGTCAGCGGTGAAGCGCTGGAGCCGCCACAAAGAACAAACACACATTTTGAGGCAGTACATGTTTCGACCAGCCAGTCAGGAGCCAGCCCGCCCACTGAGTAAACAAAGAAGAGGGGCCTGATGCCAAACTGTCCTCTGAACATCTTTAATGGCTTTAACTCCACTGTTTAGATTCTGGTCAACGTGTTGAAGTCATATCTGCCCTGAGGGGATGATGTAAAGTGCTCAGCACTAATGGTCCTTCAGTTCAGAAACATTTTCTCCACAATTCTGCTCAGTGGACTGTGGAGATGAGCTGCTGCATTATGGTTACACAGTCACATATGGAAGTATATGTATGTGAGTGTGTCTCACCCTCAGACAGTGTGGGATGAAGTGATGTTTGAACAGACTGAGTGTATGTCACTTGTGAACGGCTGTTACGCTGTTAGGATCACACCTTCAGTTTGTTTGAATTATTAGAAAAACACATGTTTGGGATTCAAGATATTTGAGCTAAAATAAAACATCAATCCATTTTCTGGCGAATTTCTGGAGTTGGTATTACACAGATGTCTCCCACCCAGATCCTCTTAGGGGATCCAGAGGCATTGACGTGCCAAATGAGATGATCAGTTGACGCTCCCCAGTGGGTTCTTGGTCCAGCCCAAGCTCTCCAACCAGCCGGACCTTTTCAGGAAAACCTCCAGAGGAAGATTCCCCAGAACTACCTTGAGCAGATGCCTGAACCACTTCAACTTTTTAACTTTTGATGTGAAAGAGCAGCAGCTCAACTCAAATCTAGTGGGAGCAAGAGAGAGGTCTCAGAACCAGAAGAGATTTCAAGGGGAACGGTCATAAACAGTATAGCCATGGGTACGCTAATCCTCTTTCTTGGAGCAATTTTTAATAAAACACGTGGAAACATGACCTGTTACCTCTCAAACAAGATAATGTTATCATTCATCTGTCTTCTACTATCGTGAGATAGGAGGACAACCTGAAAAGGAACCCTTTGATAACATACACCGCCACAACTGTTTCAGAACATAACAACTACTGTTAGCCACTGGAAATGCTAACACAGCTTTCTCACAGGACGTCACTATCATTCTCCCAGTAGCGCTCCAAATCCAAAGTGCTGAAACACCACAGACTACAGCAAACACAAAGAAGACAACAAAATAACAAGGGGCGGATACCTGCATGAACATCTATGAGCAGGTTCAATGTTGGAGGAGAAATCACTGTGAGTTGCCTACATCTTCAAATATAAATATGTTCCCAAGAATTGTTTACCCCACTTTTAAGCTAACAACTATAAAACAAGTGGATGAATTGCATTGATCAGTGATATGTTTAGATTTGTATCCATCAGATAAACCCTTCAGGAGGCTTCTAATCAGTCTCAAATACATTGTGCTGTATAGAACAACACATTTAGAGTCATAAAGAACTATCTTCAGAGAAAAGAAGAACGAGGAGTCCTGCAACAGATGATCTAGCCCTCACAGACCACTGGTCTCAACATGGAGTCAGTCTGGGATCATATGAAGCGACAGAAGACCACAGACAAACTGTGAAAGGTTCTCCAAGACATTCTGAGCAACCTACCAGCCAAGTACCTGAAAAAGCTTTGGTCACTTTAGGATTTCTGCGCTTATTCATTTGACACAGCCTGATGATCAGTCTAGTGAAATAATGTTGAAGTGAATATAATCTTGTTTGGTAAAACTGTAACAATAATTAATTGGTGACCTGCACAGAGTAAATCCATAACAGTTATTACAGTGCACTTGGTTGAGAGCCAAATAATGTATTACTGAACTTGACCAGAATAGTAACACTTCAGGTCAAGGTAGCTTATTTAGGTTTGAGTGTGTTAAGACCAGGAGACAGAGACCACACTAACTGGAACGATACCCACATTCCAGGATTTCACCAAATGTCCTACAACTGGGCTGCTGAGTGCAGAGAAGGGCTGCATGATATTAGGAAAACATGCGACATGCGAATAACGTTGTTGAATATTGCGATGAGGATATGACTTGCGATATATAAACAAATGCTTAAGTATGCAGTGTTAAAGTCTTTCTGCTTTGGTTTCACTGCTAAAATAGACCCCATACAGTAAGTGGTCTATGCAGAAGTTGAAAAAAAGTTTAATGCATTATTTCCATTCCAACAACATGGTTTTGTTGAAAAAAACTCCACCTGGCTATGGAACCAGGGAGCACGGACAGCTCCAGACCCTGAGGGAGAAGGCGCACAGCCCGGCCACAGTGCCACCAAGTCTGGGGCAGACACCGAGGGAGCCATGCACAGCTCCAATAAGTCCACTAAAGTATTAATTTGGACTCTTTTCATACATGTGTGGACCGTGAAAAGTCACAGTTTTTAACAGCTCCTCTCTGTGTCTCTATTATTCGCACTGCACACTGCGTATAACGCGTCAACCGCGCCGACATCTCCTCAAGCTCATCATTCATTGATTAAGTTTACAAATTCTGTTGTTGTACACATGTGTCCGATCACACTGTGTGTGTGTGTGTGTGTGTGTGTGTGTGTGTGTGTGTGTGTGTGTGTGTGTGAGAGAGAGAGAGAGAGAGAGAGAGAGAGAGAGAGAGAGAGAGAGAGAGAGAGAGAGAGAGAGGACAAGAGCGAGTGGGACAGCTGATAGATGCACTGCTCTAAAGAAAGAGTTAACGTCATTTTAAACAAACTAACATTTAATATGTAGCGAGTCAGAGATTACAGCTGACTCTGAGAGAGAGAGAGAAAAAGACAGCAGCGGAGTCAGTGTGTGTGGGCGGTTACTTTTCCCTAAGGTTCTGGGACTATCATAAATAAGCTATGCAATTCATTTATATAATCAACAGCTCATAATGATGAATATGACAAATGTGATCAATAGAAATTTCCACATAGAATTTAATCAGGAGGAGGCGTCACGAGATTAGACTGGGCCTCCTCACAATTCTTTTCTCTCTCTATTCTCTTCTTCTTTAGTTTATTATCTTGGGAAGCAGGGCTCCATCTGATTGGCCAAATATATTGAGATACAGAGCATAAATTAAGTGCACGTGGAACACCATTCATCGCAGTTCAAGCAGTCTTTTGCGATAAGTATATTGCGCATGTTGATATCGCGATGACAATATATTTTTGATATATCGTGCAGCCCTCTTTTTCATGCACTCCCGTTGTTAAAGCTGTTTTACCTCCGCTATGGTTTTCTCTTGTCTTATCATGCTGATCTTGTTTTTGTTTTTTTTATTGTAAAAAGTCTTGCAAGTTCTTCATTAGAGTAACTAAAACAACTGAAAGTATTACCACTTGTATGAGTACTTATTATCTGACTTTTGCTAACTGTAAGTTAGTATAGATTGCTTTGCTCTTTTATTCAGTTTTCTTTCACAGTGGGTTGAGTCGATGGGGAATAACCAAGAGAGTCGTCTCTCTCTGTCAGCAGCTGACAGCAAAAATAAACTTTAGTAGTCTTTTCTGCATTGTAAATACATTTTTACACAATTATTTGGGCCGTCTCACTTAAACACAAACAGGCCTCAAACACTGACTGACCCGCTTGCTGCTGTGAAGCCTGAAAATGTTTTTCTGATTCAGAGCTTTTGATCAGACCAACAAGTGTTCTGTGGCATTAAACCTCTGAGCTATCCCCAATGCTAACACATCATCATTAGCATCTTCAGTTAGCATTTGTTTCATGCTAACAATTACTAATTAGCAATAAACAACTGCTGTGTTAAGGAAAGGCATTGATTTGTAGGAACTTGTAAAAAATTGGACAATGATCTGAATAATCTGATGATGGCGCAAGATAGAAAGTCAGGGGATCAAAAAGTAATTACAACTCGTTCTAAGGGTAACATCAAGGCCTGTACAAAATTTCAATAAAACCTGTTTAAAGTAAAATATTTCATTCAAAGCAAAGGCACCTATATTGGTTGAGAAACCAAAGCACTTGTTTCATCAACAGGATTGTAGATACATTTTCACCCCTATCTGTTTGTTTGTCCGTCAGCACAATAACGCGATAATCACAGAACGGATTTCCACGAAACTTGGTGGAAAGATGGAACAAAGGGACTGTTGATTCTTGGTGGAGGTGTGTGCTGTGCCATGTATTTTAAACTATTCTAAAAGTTCCTGTCTGGTAATAAAGTATCTGTCCTCCTGAGGGGAAGGATTATTCCCCATGCTGACTCAGCATGGGGAATAAATGGAGAAACACAATTCATAGTGATGAAACAAACACTGACGTTCTCCAGAGAGTAATTAGCTCCTCTCAGTCTGTGAGGACAAGCAGCCCGACAGCTGTCTCACGAAAGTTGAGACAGTTTATTAGAGGGAAAGACAGTTTATTGACCAGGACACTTGCAGACTCTGTATACAGAGTGAGACGCACACCTTTCTATATTTTGTTACAAAGACAAAGGTAAACACCATTTAACCATGGTCTATATATAAAGATGGACGTCATGACTGCTCCCCAAAGTGATATCAATGCTTCTCGATCGCCACTTGGCTGGCTGCAGTATAGGCCATAAATCCTTCCTTCTCCATGTAGGCAGATGGGACATATGGGCCAAATACATTTTTGCCATTTTGGTAGTTCTTATCATAGTGCTAGTAAATTTCCACCGTGAGACTAATAAAGGATTGTCTTATCTTAATTAAGTTTGGTTTTAATTAGTGGTGCACCGATGTATCGGCCGTATATCGGTAGCGGCCGATATTCGCCTCGTTTACTGCTATCGGCGTATCGGTAATAAACTTGACTTTCACCGATAACATTGGCCGATGTTCATTGGTATGTTTTCTGCAGCCTGCCAATCTGGCATCCAGATTATGGTACACTGACGCCGGGTTTACACCGGGCGCTGAAGCGCCGCGCAGCGCCAAGGAAAGCCAGGCGCCTCCCATCCACCCCCCTGTTAAACCTTTGTGCGGTTCACATGGGCTGCAATGCGATGCGCCGCGCCAGCGCCCTTCACCGATGGTTTCGGCGTGCGAGCGTATCGCGCCAGGAAACAGACTGAAAAATGATTTTAAACGATATAAATGACATATTTTATAGGATATAAATGATCAAATATGCATCCCATACTTTGTATTCCCCTTCTGTTGTCCTGGAGTTTTAATTTTCCCAATTTTCCCAATCACATAATTAAATGTCCCCCTCTGCCCATCCACTACAGCCACACAAGCAGTCATATAGATAAAAGAAGAGAGGGGGCTAAAGGCTTGCTTGGAGAATACGTCATTTACCCCCGACACCATGGCATCTAAAGTTACACTTGTCACTTTTTCTGTTTTTCATATTATTCAAGTAATAAACAAATATCGGTATCGGTATCAGCTATCGGCTAGATTGTTGTTTTAAATATCGGTATCGGCCAATAATTTCCATATCGGTGCATCCCTAGTTTTAATAAGTTATTTAAGGCTATAGAAACAGGGTGAAACTTTATGATTAACACCTGAGACTGACTCACGATTGGTTAGTTGCACAAATTGGTGGGGCCATATTATCGCAGCTCATTCCTCAGGTCGCGACTGTGCACACTAGTAGTGGGAGGAAGTGGAAACTCATATTTACATTCAACATAAGAAAGATGTTTTGTTGCTCCAAACTTTCTATCTGACTGATCATTTTGCACATAAAGAGCCAAAATCAATACATAGCTTTTGAGTTTAACTTATAAGTCTAGTCACATGATTTGTCACACAACATTGATTGAACAGAAACAGAAAAAATGTGGAAAGAAAAGCTTCATTGAGAATTTAACTGCATTAAAATAATGTATTGTGAGCACACAGTGAAGGAGAGAGGCAAAACAAGACAAAGAGCTAAAACTATAGCTAATAAGAGGCAGAATGACATAATGACGACATGAGTATTCCAAATAAGTATAGAACTTGATGCAGCATCATCTGTGACTGTTGAAGCTGAATTTAGCTGAACTCCATTGAAATAATTAGTTCCACACTAGTTTTCAACTGAATTTCACACACTAACTGCACCCACCCCTGGCATATTCTTGGTTTTGACTTTGTCTCGGGGCGATCTTTGTCATACTGATGCAACAGGCAGGAAGAATTCACATACATCACTAAACTCATATGTGATTCTGAGGCAGCCTAAATGACATGCTGTCGTTTTTTTTATCAGTTCACCTTGACATGAGCCAGGAATGTTTACAACATTCATCTTCATTGTTTGCACTCATTAGCTCCAGCGTTAGCGTCAATTTAAATTTATGAGTGTGAGAAGCAGCTGCCTGCCTTCTCTCTCTCTTCTTCTCACTATCTCTCCCTCTCTCCTCCTGAAATCCATCCATCCCGCCGAGGGAAACCTCAGTCTGTCAGGACAGATCGTTTCTCTGCTCTAATGACTGTCTGGAGCTGCAGGACATCATTTAACAAAGTCTGGACTTTTCCACGTTTTGGAACTGAGTTTAGTTTAGAAAATGTCTTCCACCATAATGTTTGCTATTCCAAGCACGTTACTTGAGTTTTGCATGTTTAAGATTCTTTGCTACAAAGTTGAGAAAGCTTTTACTTGAAAGGGTCTTATATTAAAGACTTGAGCTGCCACAAATGATCATTTATTATTGATTCATTTGTTAATAATGTTCGTGATCTTTAGGTCAACAGATCTTTTTAATTTATGAGGAGAGTGCTTAGGGAGTCTCTCGGTCTGCAGACCCCTCCAGTTTGTGTTCGGCCCACTTTCCAACACAGTCAGTAGTTGTAGCGGAGGCTATGATCCACAGCTAATGGAGACAATTAACTATTTTAAACACTTAGCACCGATTATTGCAATCTGTGTCGAAGATGATGCTTCCTCACAGTCGTAACTAATTCATGTGTCTTCACACAGCAATGACACGCGTTGATATAGTGTACACACATGAAAGCAGTTGAATCATTTCAAAATTCTGAATTTAGCTGCACAACAGCTGTTAGCAAAGACAACTGGGTCAGTTACACTAGTAATTGACTTTCTATCTTGTGTTCTACACTAGAAGCCGAGTCTATCGCTGGTTGGTTTCTTCTATGAAGAAGGTCATGCTAATGTCTATGTCATCATTAACATCTCCATTTCTGACTAAATGAATGAACCAGGCTAAAACACTGTCCTGCAGTTATCAAACTAAAACGAGGCCGGCAGCGTTTCCAAACTTCTCCTATTTAGCAGACTGTTCCTGCTGCTCTCACTCCTCTCGTCTATCCGCTGCGAGTGCAATGCATGATTGTACATATTGCATGGTTGTGCACTACTTTTCCTGATGCATTGTGGGAAAGAATGAGTGCACTTGATCGGGTATAAAAAACGTAACATTAGCACACCACTACAAAATGGCGAACTCACTATATAGTGCACTATATAGTGATTAGTGAGTGATTTTCGACACAGCCTATTCTTTCTGTTGATCAACTTATTGACTTCTGAATGTAAGCTCTAATATGAATGTTTTAATAACAGTTACTGTGTCTACCAAGAACGGGACCCAAAATGAATTTAAATGGCCTGTGCAGCAACATGCCAGATGACACTGAATTATGCCAAATCACGTTTACTGTTGTTGGACAACCCAGAGTTTTTGGCCCCTGCTTTGGAACACATTGGAACGATTGTTAGTTTCAGTGTGGTGTATTTGCAGCCGCGTGTTTGCTGCATTCTACTGAGAGATGTCAGACCTGCGCTCTACCTCCACATCCACTGCACCGTGTTCAGCTCGATATCTTCAGCAGTGTAGTACGCCTCGCTCTCCAAAGCAACCATACACTTACTCGGAGAGATCGGCTCAATGTGGCTAATTACTGACCATTCTTCAGATAACAATAGGCTCCAACCGGTGGCACAATTAATTGTTGGGTTTTTGGAGTGACTGCTGAGGCAAAAGCAGTGTCTCATTATGTGTGGGTGAGCGCTGGACTGGGGGGATTTAAAGACCTGGGAAGAAGTAGACAATTATCACTTTTTAAAGAGAGACAAGGGGGTAGCTGTAGCTGTTTAGCATTTTAAAGTAAAAGCTTTTTTACATTTCGATGAAAACTGAATATTTTTTTCATTTCAGTCAGTGTCAAGTATTTGCTCTACATCCTGCCATGGATAAAACATGATGCTGTCATATGATATCATGTTGGCCCATTTATTGAATCAGATTTGGGACATTTTATGCCAAATTAGTATTTGTACTATGGACTTCCGTCTCATAACTGACTGTAAAAGATGTTTTTGTTGTGGAGCATTAAAATGCATGGTGTAAATTCAGCAGCAAAGAAAACAATTCCACTCTGGGAGGGAATCACTTGTCATTGTGAATCTTTTTGAATGAAAAGTGAGGTAAGCAATGCTTATCCAAAACACTTTTTTTTGTCAGACTCAGTGAATCACGGTCCACAAGCCGTCCATTCTATTCTAAATCCCAAAATCAGCAGTTAGAATAAGTACGTCCAGAGGAACATGACACATCAGGATGTGATCATGAGCAATTAGGTTGGAAAAAAACGCTTGAGTAGAATTGGGAGAAATTATAATCGGCAGAGGATTTCCTTCTGCAGCTTTAATGTTCTTCTGGTGTTTTATTTAATGTCTAACAAGCACTTTAATTCTTCAGCAGCACTGTTTTATTTTCCCACTGAGTCAGTGACCTCACTGGACTGGTTTAAAAAGATGTTGGAGTTGAACACGACTCACAGCTTCACACCTCCTATACAATAAAAACAGAGCTGAAGTGGAACATTTCATAGGAGGAAGCTGCTAAATGGCTGCAAAGGTTTTCTGTGACTCAAAAACAACTCCGACCAAACACGCTTCTCTGCTAATGCTATTGAATACCTGCATGGAGGCAGTGCGAGTAAGGGATGGTCAATATATCAGGTGTTAATGCTCTGATGCCGATTCAGGGATTGCCAGGGGAAGAAGAATTTCCGTTGTTGTGTGAGGGAATGTATTGGCAGAAAATACACAACAACATAATAGCATTGTCAAGGAGGGAGAGCCAAGGAGCAGCCAAAGAGCAGAGGGACAGGAGAAGAAAGATTTAACAGGAAATGTTAATGTATAATACTAATAATAACACATAGTACAATGTGATGATCCATGATGATGGTCATCAGCGTATTTAACTGAGGGAGTATAAGATTAACCTCTTAGTTGATCATTAGTAGTTTAGCATAGTGTTTTGAAGTGTGCCTCTTTCATAAAGATAAGCAGAGAGTTAGGGGTTTAATGATGTACCTAATTTTAGTTCCATAACAAAATGCACTCAAATGATGTCATCAGTATTAATGTCAGTATTTTACTGGTCTAAAATTCCTTTTTAGGAACAGTTGTGATGACAGCTTTTTAACATTTGCAGGAAGTGCTGGATCAGAGGGCTCCAGGCTGCATGTGGTCAGCTCATCAGTAAATGTTTTCAGATGAAGGGCAGGCATACGTGTTGCTTTCCCTGGTTCATTCATTATGGTTCATTCATGTCTCTTTGGCCGGTGTGCAGGTTAGTGATTTGGTTTGAACGGAAAAGTTCAAAGATTTTTCAGATGAAAAGCTTTCTTTGAATTGCTCTCAGCTCTATTTTATTTTGGAAGCCACGTTTTGTCCTTCTGATGCAATGTTTGACTAAGTGATGTCATGATGCTGTTTGGTTAGAACTTAAATCTCATCAGACGTTTGGATGGTGGAGCTTGGTGATTTTACGACTAACGACTCACCACAGTTTGACGTTTTGAGGAGTGTAAGTTCACATGACAAGGTAATAATAACTTTGGCTTTATCATCTTCACGCCTCAGTGTGACATTATGGTGTAGAGATTTTAAAATCGTAGTTTCTTCCTCTCTGACTCCAGTCACATTCAACACACTGAGGCTCTGTCAGATAAGCCTCCATCTTTCCCGCAGCCTCCCCAGCCTCCTGGGAAGCAGTTTAACAGATGCATGTGATACTCTCTGCTGATATCTTTTGGCCAGTTTGATGGTGTTCTAAAGTTGGGCTTCTTCTCCACAGGGGTTCTTTGAAGTGGGATCTCTAGCCTCCATCACTTTGCAGTTATCAGGGAGGCTTTTGAGGCCAAACAGCAAGTGATGCTGGCCTGCAGTAAATCAAGCTGGATGGAAGCAGACAGACGATGGAGAGTGGAGAGGATTCAAAGGGAAACAGGTCCGTCTTGTCATTGGTACAGATGGATGGTGATCTATAGAAGTGTCAGTTTGGCCTTTGAAGTCAAAAATAAATTCATCATTAGGAGTCAGAGATGCTCAGAGAACAAACATCAACTGACAAACTAAAGGGACTGGAGTTTCATGCATCCAGACTTTAGGTTGGGATTACTGCTCTGGGAACATGAACGGAAATGTCTTCACCAATCGACATAGAGGGAGTAAAGGGTGTTATGCGTAACCTTAGGCATAGGTGGCCAGAGGCCTCATTTGTTATCTGCATTCATTATATTTCTTTAATTTTATTTCTTTTCATCTTCTAATTATGACATAGATAATAAATCGCCCCTCTAGTTCAGCTGGGGTCTGTCTATGTGGAGCAGTGAGCTACACTATCACAGGTGACAGTTGCCGTTTCTCTCTGATCCCTGGTGTAAACACAAGTAGACAGAACAAATACAGTTGTCATCCTGTTGGCAGGTTTATTTCATGCGTGGCTTTATTATCTATTATCTATGTTTTTCATGAAATGAAATGGAATTTTCCTTATAATGGTTTCCGTGTGTGATTAATATATGAGTTTGAATGATTTACTGAACTGCTGTAATTTTTTTCATGCATTGCATGTCAGCTATTTCAGAGATCTGTTTAAGCAACCTGCATGATCTTCAGACCAAAGTTCACTACTTTTCTAATCAAAAGCACTGCAATTCTGCTCAACAAAATGAACATTATACTTTTACTTTGTAGACAAATTGCTAAAGAGGAAGTGATTCTATGAATGTTGTTGCCATGAATGTCTGTGAAGGTCCGATGTGGTCAAATTAAAAATCTCAAATCATCGGAATGATCTGGGCCATGTTGCTGACACCCCCACCGAATGCAAGGCGCTGTTGCCTGTTTATTAAAGTTTTATTAATATTGATCGTATCACGTGTCCAAATCATAGCAAATTCGACAGTGCACTTCCTCGGGCCCTGAACAATACACATGCCAAGTGTGACGCCAATAAGATACAGTATGTTCCATGTACATACAGTAGATACATTAGTAGATAGAAAGATGTTTGGATGAGGCCGATTCTTGTTTAGGAAAAGAGGCAGCAGTGTAGAAACTGGTGTGGAAGTCAGTGTCATCCTCAGTAACCAAAGTAGCACCAATCATTTGGATAGCCCACCTGCACAGTTTACAGAGTAACTGTAACAGCTCAACATTTCATTAGTTGAGATTCAACATTTCACCTGTTTGGCTAACCCTAACCATTGTTCACTAATTGGTAGTTACATACTCAACCAGTCCTCTCACCCACTGTCACCCTGGATTAGACCCAGTTTCTGTGTTGGTGAATTGTGTTTTAAAAACTTAATTTTTTAAATATTTGACTGAGGTCTGATAGTCAGATTGTTTATGAGCTATTTAGTTTCTGCCGAGGATTTCTTTCTACACCTTAAATGTTC
Organism: Hippoglossus stenolepis; assembly: GCF_022539355.2. Taxonomy (NCBI): domain Eukaryota; kingdom Metazoa; phylum Chordata; class Actinopteri; order Pleuronectiformes; family Pleuronectidae; genus Hippoglossus; species Hippoglossus stenolepis. The sequence goes on along the minus strand of NC_061487.1, from coordinate 5,192,707 downwards.
TTCTGGTGTTTTATTTAATGTCTAACAAGCACTTACATTTTTCAACAGCATTGTTTTATATTCCCACTGAGTTAGTGACCTCACTGGACTGGTTTGAAAAGATGTTGGAGTGAAACACGACTCACAGCTTCACACCTCCTATATAACAAACACAACACAGCTGAAGTGGAACATTTTATAGGAGGAAGCTGCTAAATGGCTGCAAAGGTTTTCTGTGACTCGTAAAAAACAACTCCGACCAAACACGCTTCTGTGCTAATGCTATTGAATACCTTCATCCTCTACGGCCAGAATACTTGACAGCTTAGTGAGTTCCTTGCATAGTAAACGTGTTAAATCAACACTGCACAGCTTTCCTGCTCATTTTCAAACTTGACAGTAGAAGGACTATTGTCACTACATGAAGCAGATTATCTGGTGATAACAGTTAGAAGTCCAACATGTCTCTGGCACCGTAACACAGACATGGCCACAAGTACATGAACAAAAAACATTGTGAAAGTAAGACCTTGACTGATGCAGGGAGATCCAAAAAAACAAACAGTCAGCTAGAACACTGCTGCGAGAGCTTCTAAAGAATTAAAACTAAATTGAGAGATAATTTAACTCCTGTTTTATGTTACCTAGCTCTCTGTGTCGTTTGGAACTAATTTTAAATTATTCTCTTAGCTTTACAGCACTTAATGGCCTCACCCCCTTTATATTACAGCCTCCCAAATGGTCTATGTTCCTCCACAGCTGCACTTAACTCTTCCCAAAGTTGCCACGAAAACCTTTGGGGATGCTTTCTATCTTAATCTTTCTGAAGAAACTTTGTAAATGCTTTTTTTTTATATAAATAGCTGTACAGTTCACTGTAAAGCTCAATTATGTGCATGAAAGGTGCTGTATAGTGAAAGTTCATTCATTCATATCACTCATAGGGTTAGGGTTGAACAACGAGAAATTGTGGTGAACTGGAGACTGTAAATGAGCCATAGATGTGAATATGAGGGTGAATCATAGTTCTGTGACACGCTGGTGACCTGTCCAGGGTGTACCCTGCCTCTTGGCCAATGTCAGCTGGCATTTGCCCAGCAACAAGCCCCCTCCCCAACACCCACCCGTCGTTCCAAAAGTTCAGGTCAGGGGTCAGTTTCAAAGGAATAGACCACAAAAACTAACTTCCCTGCAGACTTGATTCCCATTCAATGAGGGAGGAGCTGATGGAGGGCATGACGCCATGTATCATTCAAAGGCTCTTTAACAACATAATGTTGTCACTGATCAGAGCTTTAGGTAAATGGACCTCAGAGTTTCACATGTGTTGGGCCATGGTTTTGTGTGAAACCACACTTCGGCCTACATGTGCCATCAAAGCCGGAAGCAGCATGTCCCTCCAGGACTCCGTCTCCCAGGGGCCATTAAAAACCAGAGCAAGGAACCCAATGTCCCAGAGGGCATCAACTTCACACAGAGGGGTGGAAAACCCCCCAGGGACACAGGTTTCAACTCCCATTGGTCACTCTGGACCCCATGACCTGTGAGGTCACCGGGCCAATATAAGCCAGGTTCTCCAGCTTCTTGCTCGATCTCTCTCTTTCTAAACTCCCTCAACGGAGAGAAGGCTGTCGAGCCTCGTCCTGCCTCTTCCCACAATCCTTCCACAGGAGGGAAGGCTGTGGAGCCTCTTCTCCAGCTCACATCTTCTCTTCCCATCCAACTCTTCGAGAGGAGCACAAAGGTGCAGCTTCCAGCTCATCTCACCAAGGAAACCTCCTCGCCCTCCAAGCTCTACCAACGTCCTAGCAGCGACTCGATGTCCTGCTGGCAAACTTCAGCAACTGAACTGAACTCAACCGAAACCAGCAAGACGACACAAAACTGCGAACTGCACAGCAACTTCCGTTTTCCCCTTTCCACGGACTGGTAACACAACTGGGCTTAATAATTATACTAGGCTAAGCAAGACTGTTTATTCGATTCTGTGTGAGGTGTATAAGTTTGATTTGTGGTGTTGTGGTATTTTGGGTACAAGTTATTGAGAAAGTAATGTTAGTCTGTTATGCTCTTCACAGTCTTTCGTTGCATCCAATCTAGTAACTTCCTCTAATTTGGCACACACACAGACACACGCATAACTCTTCACCTCATTAGCTCTACAGGTCGTAAACATTCCAATAGGTGGGGAGGGTGTTATCTCTTTGGCCAGCCACCATCTTGAAAGCACGCTGACTCACACAGACACACACACATGTATACACCCATACCTATCTTTGTTTAGCAATTAGACCGTTAGTAATTTGTGTTTTATACTTTATTATATTCATAATAAATGTTTTCCTTTCACAAATGTTTTTCCATTAATGTTGCATAAGTGAATTTCGCCAACCTCTACACTGTCAAGAACCCCATATCTTTCAACTTAGCTAACTATCTATATGGTAATTTTGGTTATAGTTATTAATTTAATTGTTAATCAGAGTTCCAAATTTGTAGTTAGAACCTTTATGAGACTTAATCAATAAATTGGCTATCTTTTCACTTCCTTTGAAGGGTGGTGCCTGAGGTAACTTTAATCAATTAAAGTTATTATTTAATATTAATAATAAAATATTAATATTTAATATTTTTATTTTGATAACCAAATTTATTGAATGCCGAAAGGCACACCATTTTATGGTATCACGTTTGATGCATTATGGCACAACATTAATGGCGTCCCTGGGTGGGCAGAGTACAGTTGGCAAAAATTCATAATTATGTAACATTAATTAGTAATTTTTATTTTTTAATAATTTTTTTCCAACATTAATGGCGTCCCTGGGTGGACCGAGTACAGTTGGCAAAAATTCATAATTATGTAACATTAATTTTTTCCTCTTCCATTTTTGGTTAACATAAATGGTGCCCCCGCGTGAGGCAGAGTACAGTTGAAAAAATTAATAATTATGCAATATTAATTTGTTTTCATTTTCGGCAAACGCCAGAAACAAGTGGAATTTTGAATTTTCAGTCAAGCCAAAGGTTTGAATTCAATTCCACTAGTCTGCCACCGGAGTAGACATTCAACCGTATTTACAAACAAGTGCATTGTGGTGAAATTTAATTTATTCATAAATTAAATGTTTATTAATAATTAATTATTCATAACTACCACTTTAAGTCCTCATAGTGTTACGCTAAAAGATTGCTATCGTTGCTAATAACTCCAGTTGAATATTCGTTGTTGAAATTTTAAGAATTTCTTTTAACATTTGAATATCACATATTCAATGTTAACTGGTCAAGCTGTGAAATTTCCTGTAACTGTTAAGTGCTTTTGAATTAAGACATAGCGTGCCACCGGCCCTATGTAACAGAGCTTGTACCTGGCTGTTACTGCCAAGCATATCAGCCCAAGTTGGATAAGAGAACCTGAGAAAGAGCCACAGCGTGCTTCCAGCCCTGTGAATTTATAGAACCCCTAACTGTTACTGCCCTGCATATCAGTTAGTGATTAAAAGTTTGGTGAACTGTTTAATCCACCATAGTTTGGTTAGGCTAGTGTACGATCAAATCCACACTACCAGGTGTCTGCCAGTGCAACACCAAAGCCAACCACACTGCTTTTTGATTTATAAACTTGTAAATCTAATTTTCAATTTCAGAACCAACAATGGAGAACCCCTGTGTAGAACAATTTGTTTTTTCCATAGCACAGAGCCTGACCCCTGGCTATCCTGAATTCATCAGCAAGTTGAACTTCAGTGAGTGTAATAAAGAAATAGATTCTCTACTTAACGACAAGTGTGATGCACAAACAGCATCAAAGGGTCCATTGTTGAGATGCATGATTCTAAATTTCCACAGGCAAATCAACCTTGCCTGTCAGAGCAAAGCAGCTGTGGAACAGGAGGTAAATGCCCTAAGAGCGCAAAATGCTTTTCTTTTCCAGGAGGTTCAAACTGCTAGTAAGAAAGCCCTGCACTACTTAGAGGACCTGCACTCAGCAGAGTCAGATCTCTATTCACACAAGGAGGAACTGTTAAAACTTAGATTAGAAGGCCCGGCCTCACATCAGTTTTTGAACCAATGCGATTCTGGTTATTCCGATTCACACTCCTCCGATAGTGTACGGTTAACTCCCTCTTCACTCCCAAGATGGGACAGAATCCCATCCGACCCGAAGTCTTCGGGAAGTAAGTCACCTCCTGATCCTCCACTGACAGGAAGAGGTAACAGCTTCCTAACTTCCCATCTCCCTGACTCTGACACTGACATTGATGACACATGTAGTTTATCTTCAAGAACACATTGTGCCTCATATGCTTCTCATCCACTGATGCATGACACATTTTTCCGTGCACAACTCTCCAAAGGGGGGATTTCAACATTTCAAGATGTTTTAGCACCTCCCCCTCAACCAGAGAGACCTGGAGCAGGTGATGCACGTGCCCGGACCTCACAGTGTCCTCGCTTTGATTTGCTTGAGTTTCTAGCTAAAGATATTGAACAATTTGATCCAGACAACTGTGATAGCAATATTGATAATTACTTTAGAGAACTAGATCTCAGCTTAAGTGATGTGCCAAATGCAACAGAAAGAGAGAAGGTTAGACTCGTGTTAAAAACCAGCTCTACAGCTGTTCACAAGTTTATTCAGTCACTTCCTTCCAGTGTCACAAGTAACTACACAGAGCTCCGTCAAGCACTAGTCGAGGAATTCTCTTCTACTGCTGACGAGATCACATCCATTGTTACAGCATCCCAAATTAAACATTCACGTCGCGAAAATCCCAAAGATTATTTTCGACGTTTGAGGCATGTTTATTTTCAGGGAAAGAACGCACCAGGCCTAGAAGAAAATCCCACCTTCAAGTCCATGTTCTTACGAAACTTACATCCATGTATACGCACACATGTTGTACTGATGACACAGCAAGGAAAACCTTCAATGCAGCAGATCAGGAAGATGACACAGGTGGCTTGGGAAACTGTTATCACTTTCAAGGCTACAGTAGGTGCAACCGAGCCCGTCAAAACAAACAGCACGGTGTCAAATTCATCCGCTGCCTCAAAACTTCACCCTCACAACAAAACGAAGGGGGGTGACAGAAGGCAGCGTAGGGACACAGAGCGTACCCGCCATGTCCACCAACTTCCCAGAGATAGGCATTCCCACAGTAGAAGCTGTAGGAAACCATACTCTGAAATTCTGGCCCAGACAACTTACCACTGCTCAGAAGATGACGACAGCGTCTCTGAGTACAGTTTAAGATATGATTATGACCGGGCACACAGTGACAGCGCCTCTGAAGTCCTCCTGGACTCTGGCTCCCCAGAGCGTTACGGCCCTGAGCCACGACACAGGCGATCCAGAGCTCGCTCCTCAAGGCCATAACCAACACAGTTAACCCCTGTACTGACAGTCAGTATTAAGTTTCTTGCAGTTAATAGGAAACCTGTTTTGTTAGCAACAGCAGCAAACTTCAAAACCTAAATTCTGATTAAACTTATATACCACTGCCAACTTTGTAAATATGTTTGGATCGACTACTTTCCATTTCATAATAATGAAGTCCATACCACATGTTAGGACATTAGCATATTATTACAGAAACAATGATACAGTCATTTGGATTTGGAGACTTTGAAAAATTATGACAACCTTCCGCAGGAAAACCTGCTGAAGATTAAAATTGTTTAGTCTAACAGATCAGACTGAGTACTACATTGTGTAGGATTCCATGAGTGAACAAAACTCTTGGACATTCCAAAAATGACCTTATCATTGTACGTGCCACTCTCTCTGCATCTTATCTTACAATTTACAATGTCTTATTTCTTCCTTTTTCTCCCTAACCTAGTGAAGAGCACAGGTTATTCATATTGTACTGTCATTGTAATCTGAATTATTTGTCTAATTTGAATCTTGCTTAGCCAAACTAGATAGTATACACAAATGCCCAGATGTGACAATCCAAATGAACTGACAATTGACTTTTCCAGCTTTGGACTAAACATGTTCAAGTTCGCCCTCAGGAACCCACGTCAGGTGCGATCCTGAGAACGAAGGGGGGATGTTGGGCCATGGTTTTGTGTGAAACCACACTTCGGCCTACATGTGCCATCAAAGCCGGAAGCAGCATGTCCCTCCAGGACTCCGTCTCCCAGGGGCCATTAAAAACCAGAGCAAGGAACTCAATGTCCCAGAGGGCATCAACTTCACACAGAGGGGTGGAAACCCCCCCCAGGGACACAGGTTTCAACTCCCATTGGTCACTCTGGACCCCATGACCTGTGAGGTCACCGGGCCAATATAAGCCAGGTTCTCCAGCTTCTTGCTCGATCTCTCTCTTTCTAAACTCCCTCAACGGAGAGAAGGCTGTCGAGCCTCGTCCTGCCTCTTCCCACAATCCTTCCACAGGAGGGAAGGCTGTGGAGCCTCTTCTCCAGCTCACATCTTCTCTTCCCATCCAACTCTTCGAGAGGAGCACAAAGGTGCAGCTTCCAGCTCATCTCACCAAGGAAACCTCCTCGCCCTCCAAGCTCTACCAACGTCCTAGCAGCGACTCGATGTCCTGCTGGCAAACTTCAGCAACTGAACTGAACTCAACCGAAACCAGCAAGACGACACAAAACTGCGAACTGCACAGCAACTTCCGTTTTCCCCTTTCCACGGACTGGTAACACAACTGGGCTTAATAATTATACTAGGCTAAGCAAGACTGTTTATTCGATTCTGTGTGAGGTGTATAAGTTTGATTTGTGGTGTTGTGGTATTTTGGGTACAAGTTATTGAGAAAGTAATGTTAGTCTGTTATGCTCTTCACAGTCTTTCGTTGCATCCAATCTAGTAACTTCCTCTAATTTGGCACACACACACGACACACGCATAACTCTTCACCTCATTAGCTCTACAGGTCGTAAACATTCCAATAGGTGGGGAGGGTGTTATCTCTTTGGCCAGCCACCATCTTGAAAGCACGCTGACTCACACAGACACACACACATGTATACACACATACCTATCTTTGTTTAGCAATTAGACCGTTAGTAATTTGTGTTTTTATACTTTATTATATTCATAATAAATGTTTTCCTTTCACAAATGTTTTTCCATTAATGTTGCATAAGTGAATTTCGCCAACCTCTACACTGTCAAGAACCCCATATCTTTCAACTTAGCTAACTATCTATATGGTAATTTTGGTTATAGTTATTAATTTAATTGTTAATCAGAGTTCCAAATTTGTAGTTAGAACCTTTATGAGACTTAATCAATAAATTGGCTATCTTTTCACTTCCTTTGAAGGGTGGTGCCCCGAGGTAACTTTAATCAATTAAAGTTATTATTTAATATTAATAATAAAATATTAATATTTAATATTTTTATCTTGATAACCAAATTTATTGAATGCCGAAAGGCAAACCATTTTATGGTATCACGTTTGATGCATTATGGCACAACACATGTTTCTGTTTTCAGTTGAAGAAACATACTCAACTGATATCTTGTAATATCATTGTAAAAACTGTCATCGTCCGGCTCAGCAGGAAATGACAGACGCACTTTATTTTAAACAACTAGTGGCTTAACAGCCACAATATTTCCCTCTGAAGTTGATGGAGACTAAAAACTGAGCTAAAATAGAATCTTGACAGACGACTTTTCAGATGGACAGACACAACTCCACATGAATGATATTGTGGCTCCGTAATTGAAGCCAGGGCCACACTGGATGTAGCACGCAACAGCTACATAGCTGATCTGCTGTATCTAGCATGCCTGCAAGGTTTTTGCATGACTACTGTATTTCCTCTAATAAAAGTAGGACTATGTACTAAACTTAGTTCCAGGACTCTGTGAAGAAGTTGTTCCAAGACTCAAACATGCACACACATCCAGGGAGTAATGGAACTGTATATGAAGATGGACACTATGAAAGCTCACAAAACCGAAGCCAAATCATGTTACTCACCCCCTGGTCCCTGCCTCTACCATGTTAGCAGAGGGGACATGGACTCAGGATGAACTATTACCAGTTTCTCGGTAGACCATGGTCAAATTTCTATAACGGTTATTTATGTGGTTATGTCTCCAAGATGCAGGCGCAGCAAGCCCAGCATATGTTGTAAAAACATGGCGGAAAGAGCGGCAGGCAGGTGAGGGCTGTAACAGCAGAACTGTTAGTAATCTCTGGCCATACCGAACAAACGCTAACATCCACTCTCGCCCAATTAACAAACGCTGTTATTTTGTCCCAACTCCGACATTTGGGTTTGACACCTGCACTTGACGTTACAAGTTGTCGACCTTCAATAAATAATGAAAATACTACCATCATTTTTGTTGATAATATATGTTTTGTCAATATAAAACTTGGTGAAATGACCATAGTTTGTGTATCAGTAATTTTTAACTTTTAAAAACATTTACAGCACATTTTAACAATACCTCGATAATACTGATAAACGTGATAATTTTAGTCATTGTGATCTTGAAAAACATTTTCACACCATTTCAATTCTAACATGGACCAACCAAAAAAATTCAAAGCAAAAGTCAAATAGAAGACATCAAAATAGCAATGTCCATCTTTATATACAGTATATGGTCATGATATGTTGATATTGTTTCCACAACTTGTTTCCTCTTCCCCAAGTGGCCAAAAATATCTGTTTTTGCAGGTTTATAGAAATTTAAAAAAATAGTAACATCCTATTGAAGCTGGGAAGAATAACTGTATTTTTCCATCCTGAGAAATCAAGGCTAGTTGCTTCGAGTCTTGATTCTAAGCTAGGCTAGATAATATACTTACGGAAGCGTATTGCATTCACTTGAAAAAAAAAAAAGTTCTGTTTTTCTGAGATAACTATCTCGGAAATTCCGAGATAAGTTCTGTTTTTCTGAAAAAACAAAAAAACAACCTTAATTAGAAAAACAGAGCTTTTTTTTACATGCTTTTATTTTGAAAGTGAAGTTCCTGTATAGACGCGGACTTACTGTACAGTTTTCATTTTTGTCCATAATTCAAATATTTCGTTTGTTAGTGTAAGCTATTTTATTTAGTGGCTTTATTATGGAAGATTGATGTGTAGTTCCTGTTATAAGCAGGGTGTTGGTTGGGACTCCTGTTTTGAAAGGGGTTCTAACGGAAGAGGGTTCTGTCGATAGAGAAGTTTTGAAGTGTGAAGGAAAGTAAACGGGTGTGATGTCCCGAGTCAATAACCATCTCTCATGTCCTTCTTCGGCTGAGGCCTGTGACAGTATAAGAGAACAACACGCTCGGCTACATTAGTCTTTTGTGGTTCACTGTTATTTATACAGAAGGAGAGTCTGACAGTTTGAAGCGACGCTATACGTCATGGCGCTAATACAAGAAATCGTGCCAAACAAAAGACTGTCTAAGAGTGCAGCAGTTACATGCAGCCCGCTGAACAAGGGCTCTATGCGAAACGTCCATGCAAATTTTTTCAAGTGAATGCAATACGCTTCTGTATATTAGCGCCATGACGTATAGCGTCTATTCAGGAACTTCACTTTCAAAATAAAAGCATGTAAAAAAGCTCTGTTTTTCTAATTAATTTTTTTCTGTTTTTCCGAGATAATTATCTCGGAAAAACAGAGGTTGTTTTTTTGTTTTTCAGAAAAACAGAACTTATCTCGGAATTTCCGAGATAATTATCTCGGAAAAACAGAGCGTTTGTTTTTTTTCAAGTGAATGCAATACGCTTCCGTATATACTCACATTAACACAAGACATGAGATTGATCCAGCTTCTCATCTCATCTTTACACTAAGGAGGATTTAAACTTCATAGATAAAACAGATAAATGAGGATCTACTGCTGACTCAACATTTCTCGTCATTTTTTGTGTTTCATTTGTTTCTGAAAACAAGTAACACTGCCTATATGTGAATGTGAGCTGTTGGTACGTTTTTATTCTCTCTGTGTGACAATGACAGTGTGATGACAGGCAGCAGGTTTTCAGCTGATCTGCAGTCAGGCGCGAGGATTGCCCCAAAGAGGGGGGAGGATGGGGGAGAAGGGGAGTCAGGGTTAGCAGTGCATCAGCAGCGGGAAGCTGTCAGGACCAGTGAGCATCAGCGCTCAGGGAGAGCTGCAGAGGGTGATGGGACAGAGAACACATCTGACGTGAGATCAGCAGTGAGTCCTCATCAGCGAGACATTTCTAAAAATCAACGCAGCACACAGTGAGACGTCACTGCTCCAATCCAAGACATGATAGCCCCCTGAGCTAAGAGTAGAAAACTCATTGACGATAAATTTGATATCAGATGTTCTGAAGCTCAAACAGATAATTAATTCCTTACATTTTAAGCGTGGCATTAAGTTTGTAAAGTAAACCTTTTGGAACCTTCTCCACCAACAGAGGAGAACTCGGTTTGAGTTAAAATATTTAAATATTTAAAACCAAAATCTTCATATTTTTCTGGCCTAAGGCCTTTCCAAAATCTCAAAGCACTTTTGCAGGGTCACATGGGAAGCTGGAGCCAATCCCAGATGACATTGTGTAAAAGGCCCTGGAAAGGTCACCAGTCCATCACAGGGTCATCATATAAGACAAATAACAAATTACTGTCACATTCACACCCACAGTCAATTTAGAGATTCCAATCAACCTAACATCAATCTGCATGTCTTTGGACTGTGGGAGAAAGCTGGAGTAGAGAAAACCCACACAGACACAGGGAGAACATGCAAACTCCACACAGAAAGACACTGGCTTAACTGGGATTGAAGCAGTATTCGAAACCGGGAAACTTCTTGTTGTGAGGCACCCGTGAACCACCACACCACATCAAAGATTTTGATGGTACATTATTATACTGACTTGTAAAAGTGAGAATATCGCCCCAAATGGCAGTTCTTGAACTATGTGAATTTGCAGGCACAATCCACCATGAGAAATGTCTGAGTGAGTGAGAATCAGTGGGTAAGAATCAGGCTCAGCAGGTTGAAGAGTAATGTAGAACTGTGGCTCAGTTAAAAAACAGCAATGATTCTAAACAGAGTTAAATACTTGTTAGAGCGACAGCCGTGGATCATGAGAAATACACACGGCATGTTTCAGTTCAGTGGAAGCACGCAGTCAAAGATTCAATCATGCCATTGATAGGCATTGTGAGAAATAACAGTTCAGAGTTTACCAAAATGAATGAGCACTTGTGTCTGCAGGGGGCGCTGCTGCTCAGCAAAGTGTTAGGTTCTGGGACATTCACCACCGTCGGTTCGAGCTATAGTGAGGCAAAAAAGAACGCTTTGTAAAACCAAAAACTGAGATATCAGGTCTATTTTATCAACACGCAGCTCATTACTCTCTGTGTAAATCAGTTACCTGTTTGTCTTGAGAAATACTATTCACATTTTTTACAAACACATCAAAGTCTTGAGACTAGTCCTGTTTTTCTCCAAAAGCAGTTTCCGATCACAGACAACAGAGTCCAGCACTAAATCCTCACAGCTGAGGAGATGACCTGAAGAATTTGGCATCTCAAGGATTAATCAGTAATCAAAACTTTTCTCTTTCTGTTGATAAGCCCGAGTCGGTTTCATTGCCTCCTTAATGAATTTGGTGCTTATTTGCTTTAGAGTTATTTCCAGGCGTTACTGAATAATTACAGCTCTGTAGATTTAAGGGTTGAATACAATACTTTTGCAGAGATGTTATCTCCCAGTCTGACTTTGATTTTTAGTTCCTTTACACTAAAGCAAAAGGCAGTGGTGGTTCGAACGCAGCGAGTTGAACGCCGACTGAGTGTCGGCAGACGCCTGCCAGCAAGCATTGCTTCCTGCGGCAGCCAAGAAGCACCGCCATCCCACAGCTTAACCCCAAAACGTCACAGCAACATTCGCCTGCTGCAGAGAGACGTGAAGAAACGATCTGAAGAGCTGGTTGATGATAATCTGGAAGAACAACGCTGGCGACAACATGCTGTGACATCATCTTCCCGAGGCTGAGAGAGAAACAACACGGCACGTTTTCAGTTTGACCTGGCATCCTGCAACCATCTGCAGCCTGCAGCAGGAAACAGGCTGCATGTGTGCAACATCTCAGTCCAGTGCAACTGGTGCTGCTATCAAGTTTGAGGAAATCCACATAAAACGTCTTCTTTACTTCAGTAAAGATTGAACATAAAAAACAAAACATCTAATTGTTGAAACTGTAGGTGAGACAGAAACAGCAGACTTGAGATATAACTTGTAGTTTGAAGATGGTTGTCAGAATCCTAGTGGATCAAGTGTCATGAAATCCAAAATCTCTTTCTGTTCTGGAGTGAGTCTGTGTGGGTGAATGTGTGAATTCCTTCTGCAGGAAGCACACATTTCTGTGTTGTCACTGAGTGTCGGAAGCAAAGACTAGCCGACCTATCAATGGACGATGCATCTCCACTTACTCCCACTATTCAGTAATGAAACCAAACTATCCCAGAAAAGAGCACTGCCCACTTGGGCCAAAGAGCGGAGGTAGCATGGTCCCACCGATACACACGCTCGACCAACTCAGTCTGCGCTGTCGAGGTATCAAGTCATTTTTTATAGCATCAAATAACTAATGAACACCAAACTTATCAGGAAAAGTAACACTTTACACACTACCTAAATTGATAGAAGAGACTAGAATGACAAACATCTTCTTTGAGCAAAATTCACTTGACATGTAATTTGACTTTATAATTTAGTCCATGTCCCATACACTGACACTGAGGAGACAATGTTTATGTCCAGCCAGCCACCGTATAATACACTGCTCAAAAGTATTAAGGGAACACTTAAATCACACATCAGATCTTGATGAACTAATTATTCAAGTTATAACAGCAGTCAATGGAAACCATCATCAACGTTCATCAATCCATTGGGGGTGGATTCAAAACCACACCAATCACTTGTGCTTCCTAAATGGACAGATTGATATCCCTGAAGTCTAACTAGCTTGGTGTTATACTGTGAAGATCAAGTGTTCCCTGCATTTTTTGGAGCAGTGCATGTGATGTAATTGAAAAGCATTCAGTGTTTTTTCTGTGTATCTGCTAGACACAGATGTGATTTCAATAATATTAGGCTTGAACTGAAAGGATCACAGATTTTACTGGTTTTAATAGCAGGTTAGATATGTCATAGCATAATCAGAAATAAGCAGAATCATTCAGCCTTACGAAAGAAAAGCAACAAAACTTTGAATATTTAGACCCATGATAGATACATTATTTCCAGCTAGAAAGCTGTGCCTAAATTAAATTGTTCATACCACCAAACTTTGGCACAAGGAGCCACAATTAATATTCTGTTAACAAGCATAAGTTAATAGAATATAAGACTTTGACACATTTCCATCTTATTGTTATTGACAGAATCCCTGAAAATATCTACATATCATTTTTAGTTTACATCTCACACGCATATGTCAGATTATCATTAAATTCCCCGATCTCAGCTCTGCTCCTTTAGATTTTAATGGCCCAGTGACTTTTCCTCTAACGCCCCCCTCAGGACAAACTTCACAGTGTTGGCTACGCTACTGGTAAATTGCTAAAGAAGGCAAAATCATCATTATGCTTGTTTCTATAAAGGCTGGGTGAATCTGCACAATGAGCACTTTAACGCTCTTTGTGTATATTTTTAGCACTTTAGCACTGCTGAAATGATTAGTTGACATAGAATGAAGTCATTTACAAGTCAAAAACACTAAACAGGCTGCAAAGTGAGGATTTGCTGCTTCATCCTATTTTACATCACCAAGCACTGAATATGTATGAGACTTAAATTTACAGAATAAACAAAACACATGAGAAAAATATCGTCTCAGACTCTAGGAAATGAAGATCAATATATAGCACTTTCTGACAACACGATTAATCAGAAATAATCAACCCCCACTAATCTAGGCCATGCCCTGTCAAGCTGCTACAACTAGCAGCACTGATTACAGAAGAAAAGGCCTCTCTCACAGCAGTTTTTGCTGCTGCCACGCTGAGACGTGACAACCCAGCAGCGGACAGGAAGAGATGAGTGGGAGTGTGGAGGAAACACTAAAGAAACATGAAGTGTGTACAGAGACCGAAGAAGAAGATGGCTCCTCCACTTAGGAAGGAAGCCTCTTGAGACGACAGCTCCTCCTCCTCCTCTGACAGACTCATTCAGGAAAGAAAAATCATCTGGAAGCCCAATAAATGTCTGGTTACCATCTGCACTTGTAACGTCACTTCACACTGTGAGCTGCTAGCGAGTCAATACATGCGCTCAACCAATCGCGAGTCAGTCTCAGCTGTCAATCATAACGTTGCGAACCCTTTTTATGACATCAAATAACGAACTAGAATGACATTCAGTAGGCTAGAGTGAATACCTCCCCCAAGACCCCACAGACCCTTTATGAAATCACATTTAAATTGACTAAACCAGACTTGGATCTCCAACAAAGTGAACACACTCATAATTATCAGTCCTCTAAATATGCCGATTTGAGAAATCAACCCAATTGTTGCAAAATGTCCCAATGTCACAAAGAAAGTGAAAATAATCCACTGCCTTATCTGGAGCCGCACCAAAATGTAATGGGTTCGTCCTTGGGTCTTATCCACTGCTCTACAAAATTTCATGGAAATTGGTAGTATTGGAGTAGTTTTTGTGTAATCCTGTTTACTAACGAAACACAAATCCTCCTTGGTGGGAGTTACTAAAACCAAACCTTCAGGAAAAATAAAGACTTGACCACAGTGTAATAAGAACTTACAAGACCTTTACTACAGCAAGCCAACAGACAGTGATCGAGACAATTTGGCTTTTGGGGCACAGTCATGTCGTCAATCTTTATAAACAGTCTATGATTTTAGCATTCAAACATTTGCTAATTAGCTTTAAGCACAGCTGAGGGCAGTGGTCATAAAGAAAGTCAGTGAACAAATGATATTATAATATATTCTTGATCCTAAATCAAAATATAAAGGGGTCACCAAAGTTATTAACTTTCATCCTGAGGTGACCATAGATTCCTTCAATCAATCCAAAGGTTGCTTAGACATGTGACTCAAGCGCACATATGTCAACCTCCTGGTGAAAGGTCAGTGGATCACCACAGTAACGAAATTCATCAATCATCTAATATTTGTTGAGATATTTCAGTCTGGACTAAAGTGGTTAACAGACGTCCGACAAGCATCATCATTCCTTAGCCATGGCTATAAACGGAAAAACAGAGTGATGGAGAAAAGACATGATCCGAAACACCTTTAGAACTGTCCTCTAATAAATCGAAGAGACAAAGCTGCATTTGTGTTATCATCTCTTAATCCTGCAGCACAGACACTCGGTGACTGACACAATCCACTGTAGGAACATCTCCACCGGCGTTAAACACACAGGCACAGCAGATCTGTGAATAGGGAGACAATGGGAGATGAATCGGTTGGTGCTGATGAATGAGATCCGACATCCGACATTCACAAGGACAAGAGACAAATCGACTCCTGCAGGAGAGGAGGGGGAGTCAAGTGCATTGACATTCTCCTGTGAAATCGGAGGATTAGGATGAAGAAAGGAAATATGACAGTTTTGGCGTTGTAGAACTAAAAAGATGTCCAAAGGTATATCTTGAATAAAATGTGGTTGAAAGTTTTTTTTTAAGTTTCTTTAGATGCCAAAGACAAATCGCTACTGACCAGTGAGAATTATTATTCTGTTTGGTCGGCAGGTGTCTATCAATGTCATGTCAGGGACTGTAGAGAGCAGATTTACTGATTGAATTCTTGCACTGGCTTGTTAGGGTGAGTGAGGGGATGTCTTCTAGAGAGATAATGATGTCATGGCGTACAGGATGTAGCGCTGTTCTGTTAGTGACTGTATGTTGGACCCATATCATGCACTGTTGAATGTTTGCTTGGCATCCTTAGACAATGTCAGCTAGTCACTGTACCTCAAATTCAAAATCAATAATACTATTTACCTAAACTGGCAGGGTTAATTTGTCTGAAACTGTGACTGTGTTGACATGGACACCAATATCCTGACTTTTGTCTTCATAAAGAATAGGACATTGTTTCAATTCCATTCAACGCCTTAGCAAGCAGATGGGTGTCATATGTCAATGTCACAAAATGCTGGGAAAACTCATTGTAATGCGATCAAAACGTACATGTCTACATAATGTGACTAAAGTCATAATATAGATCACATGTCTTAATTCCATTATTACTTATTCTGTGACTTTATTCATGTTAAGGTAATCAGAATATGCTGTTTACATGGCCGTGTCTAATTCAGACTGTTGGCTTAATGTGGTTAAACAACCCTTTGGGTAAACAACAAGGAGAAACCAAAGTTAGTGTGGGATTTATCGGTTGCATTTTTTGTGGCCTGCTCTTGCAAGTTTTTCCAGGATTACCAACTCTATAGCTTTAACTGTTCAGTGATATGGGACCAAATTGATTGTGCTTGCTCTGTGCAACAACACATTATTGACCTTATTTGAAGCACTCACTAAGACACTATGTTTCCACAACAACTCAAGCCACTGTGTTTAAAAAGTGTCTGTAAAAAAAAAGGGAAATCTTTCCTCAGAGGATACATCTCATGGAGCTTCGCACCTCTTTGTCTGATCTGAGACACAGAGGACTGCATCCAGTGATTATTTTCATTAATAAATCATTTGCAGATTAGCTTCTCAATTACTCATGTGCTCTTTAAAATGGTGTAAGATTCCTATCACTTGAGGCCCATGGTAACATCTTTAAATGTCTTGATTTGTACGACCAAGAATCCAACATCTTCCCTCTCAGTGTTAACTGACTCCTGAAGTATGAAGCTGAAACCTGACAGACCTTAACCTTACCGGAGACAAATCTTTTAACAGTCCTATATGAATCATTTATCATGTGTTTGGCTTCAATCAGGGTACAGTATGATCCAGAATCTGCAAGCCAATCCAAAATGTATGTTTGTCGTGTCTGTGGTATGAAGGTTTTTATTCTATTTTTTTAGGCCAGTCATCTAATTTGTCCTCTCTTAGACTTTGCATGCTGAGTTCAGAAAAAAAGTAAAAACTTTTTTTATTGGAGTTTCTAATTATTTTTTCCACCCGATGAAGATATAATGGAGGAATATCTTTGAAAAGAAGCAGTGAACACAAAAACAGATCCTGTTCAAACAGTTGCTGTTTAACATCATGCATGCAGATCTCGGTCGTTTGCTCTCATCTGTAATCAGTCCGCACGCACAGTTTCTCAAGAAATCCCATCACTGTTATTCACAAACCCCCAAACACATGGTACTGAATAAAAGATGGAATCATTTCTTCTGTGTGTAGTAAATTGATAGTATGATGATAATAAAATGATATGAGCATGTGTGAATACGAGTCCCTGTTTTCTTTGGTGATGAATGGAGTGTGTTTGTACTCAAAGCAGCTGACCTCTGACCCTCATCACCACTCAACTGATGGTGACCTATGGAGTTCACAGTGACTCCCTGAGCAGTCAGAATATTATCTGAGCTCCTCTCTGAGAATAACCTATTTTATCCATGGCACAGAATTAACCGACTCCAAACAGAAAGTAAAGGTCTAAATAAATTACAGCTACCTGTCCAAAACAATAATACAACACAGATAGGCAACAGTTAATCACAGTGGAAAAAGTTGCAACAACAGACACTGTGACGTTTTTGTAAAGCAATGACAATATTTGTCATTAGTTAAGGTTTTCTGGGACTGAGGCTGATGCTCTTCTATTTCAATTGGTCCAACCCCCTTCTTGGCAGAGGAATCTTGTGTGTAGAATGTGTCGTAGAAATGTCGGAGTTGAAGGAAAGAAATAGGTACATTGAGCCAGGCACTTCTAGATTACCCTTGACAGAAGTAAATATTGAATAAACAATATGCAACACAGACTATTTGTGTCAAAGTCATTACAAAGTTTACAATTGCTACAGAAAAATGACGAGGAAGGGAGTTAGAAGATGAGCGATAGGCTGTGGACTGCAGAGCATCAGCCCCGTCCCCCTCCAACTTGACGAGCGAGCGACTGTTGGTCATAATTCATGAGACAGTTTGTATTTATTATCTTTCTTGACACGAATGTCTGTTGGTTATAGTCTGAGTCTTTTCAATAAGAGAATAGATTATTGAAAAGTGGGTGGATTACAAATGTGGGCCGTGAAAATGACCATGACGCACAGAAAAGCTTCATCAATACTGACAATAAAACAACGAGGACGATGGCCTTGGACAGCTTAATGAGGTCGTTATTAACAGCCACGCTAATGAATTGCCGCTACAATGAGCAAATTCCCCTCAATTAAATTCCACTATCCATCCTCTCCTCCATCGTTTTTTTTCTTCTCTCAGAGAGAAATTACATTTGTACCCAACAACAAAGCAATCAGCTAATCGAGACAGATCAGCTGCCGGACGCCTCTAGCTCCCATTAATTCTTAAACAAGGTGCAGTGGTTTCACCCTCACATTCATTCAGGACATTAACATGCTATTAAACTGGTGATTGGATGTTATGCTACTCAGACTGAGATGTTGAGGTCAAACTGTCAGTTAATGAGAAGCAGATCTGATAGTCTGCCTGTGACTGACTGCGGGAGGCTGAATACAGACCTGCAGTGGCAACACTGACCGCAGGTTACCAGGTGTAGGTATAGGTCAGGATGAGCACGGGGGAGCATTTTCTAACAATGATATGTCTCAAATAAGCTGAGACATGTCAGACACTTGTCTTAATTCATTGGAAACAAGTCTAATTCAAAAAGTGATGAAGTAAAGTCTCAACTTTAGAGAGACTCAGAGAGAAGTCTGAGTCATGTCTGAGGAACATAGGGGAGTGTCCAGTCATTTGAGACAAGTTTCAACCAAGTCTTAAATCACTGGAGAAAATGATTCAGTCTATCAGTTCAGTTCAAGCATCAATTAATGAGTCAAATGTAACTTAAGACTCAAGAGACCAGTGTCCAGTCTAAGGCATGAGACCAAGTCTGAGTCATGCCTCAAGTCATTGGGAAAACGTTTGATTTCAGTCATTTCAGACCAGTCCAGCTCAAGTTAAATCCTAATTAAAGTTTCAATTATTTTGAGACAAGTCTCAAGTAAAACAAGTCCAAGTCGAGGACTCCTCGAATCTGCATCGAGTCTCAATTTGTTGGAAAGAAGAGTCAAGTATGAGAAATGTCTCAGTCAAGTCTTCTTGTCATGTATAACAACTCAGGTCTCAAGACAAGTGTAATGCAATCTGAGACTAGTCAGCGACAAGTCTTGGATCATCACAAGTCAGACAACATGACATGACGGGAAGTGATGTTGCCTTAGGAAAATGCCTCCTAAAGGAAAACAAAAGCTACATAAACTTGTGAAGCTACACCAGGTCCAACTTTACACGTGTTGTGCTTTGATATTAAAGCTTCTAAAAACAGTAATGGACTACAAACAGCATTTTCAAATGTGTACATTAAGAGGTGTGTCTACTTCAACGGTGTGTTTCTAGATATTCATGGTCTCCAGACGATGAATCCTTATTTCCTTTTGTCCCATTGATGAAGGATTTGCTCCCCCACACGAACCATCTGCTGCTGTGTTGTGCCAGGAGTTAGCACAGATCGGTGTGATATTAGCAGGTAACACTTTTACAAAGAGTGAAAACAAGTCTCAGTGTTCACACATCCTCAGACTGTGCGAAGCTCTGTTGCCTGAAAATTGAGTGAAATATTGTAGACCTTTGAAGCCTTTCAGATTCATACGCTGCAGTTCAAAATCCCTGTCCTGCTTTTTTAATGGTTCCTCTAACTGACTGATGTTAATGATAAAGACCAAACATGGGGAATTTCAAGGCACAGCGAAATTAAGTGACTTTGCAACAGGAAATTAAAATTTACCCCGACATCAAGCCTTAAAACAAATTATCTTCCCATTCATTTTCTAATGCACAATAACCTCACTAACCTTGTGTAGGAGCTATTTCATTAGTTTGATATATTATGATTATTATTATTTGTTATTTCTGCATTTATATTTGTAGACACCCGGGGGTACTAAGAACCAGACCAGGTAGGATTCACAATGTGTAGCAGCTTTGTTAAGCAGGGCAAGCACCAGGGAAGGGACATGTTTTTTTAACAGCGCATGAAGAGAAGCAGCAGGAGAAGCACATGTTTGTTTTTGCTTTAAACTGGAAAACAAATCAACCCAACCATGGACAATGGACTTCTTTAATTGAGTACAAACCAGTTGTGCACATTTTTCTATTCAATGCACAATATTCAAATTAATATCCATTCATATTTACAATGCAAAATATGTAGCTTCTCAGTTCCACAACATGTTCTGCACTGCAGCACATTATAGGCTTTGATTTGAATATGGCCACAAATATGATTATTTCCTTGTATGAAAGAAGTCCCTTTTCATCAAATAAATACCAGTACTACACAGTATGAAGCCGTGCATCTTCTGCTCCAGCAAATATTTCACAATAAAAAACCTTTTTTAAACAAGGGAATGGATTCCATCAACAGAAACGCACGAGTGCTTTTATTTTTTAAAAGGCTTACAGGAAGTGTTGCAACCATTTGTTTGTGACATAAATTCATCAGATAAACACTAAAAATCAGTTGAAAGATCATCTTCTCTGTTTATTCTGCTGTGAACCACAATGTTAATCTCTCTATGACACAAACGTATTTACATCAATTCCCGAACCCGTTTCAAAGTAAAAGCACTCCAGCGTTTCACCTTCTGAATCCACTCATTTGTTCCAACAGGGCTTTGTTTGTTATCGACAGACCGAAAGATCTTCATACCGTAGAGTCCTGACATTTACTTTAGTACATGAACCAACTTGTTCTTGAAGGAAATGCAGGAGATAAACCTGCAGCTCCGCCGCCCGTAACCGACACACAGCGCATGTGAAAAACAGACAACGGACACACAGCTGATCTGCAGCGCGACGACAGCCAGTGAGTTCAGAGAGTTCGGGGATCGACAGTGAAGACTGCGAGATCGACCGGTAGATCGCGATCGACGGGTTGGCGACCACTGAACTAGCGGTTGGCATTAATTAGTGCGGTAGAATGTACAAGGGATATTCTCCATATTGTCCTATTTTTCCAAAAAAGAAAACGATTAGTTTAAAAAGGTAATGATGACTGATCTACTGCGGCCCACATGGCTTTCATAGTACTGCCACATAAAAACCAGTAGCCAGTCAGATTTACCTTCAGCCTCAGCGTACCCTCAAGTCCAGCATGTAGCATTGATTACAAGGCCACAACACTTGATGATGCTAAGGTGCACAACTGAAGTTATGTCCCTAACATCCGCTGTTGGCCACAAACATCTACTGGTAGTTAAACTTAAATTGTGCAGAAGACCTTCAAACGTGGCGACCACTGAACTAGCGGTTGGCATTAATTAGTGCGGTAGAACGTACAAGGGACATTCACCATCTAGTCTTATATTCTAAATGATGTAAGAGAAGATAACAGGGTGGGAAGCACAGTTCGAACATGCCTCTGCTCAGCTGACTGCATGTTATACACTCACATCTACAATGTGATTCTTGACTTTTTTCCTTCTTCTATCGGTTGAGGCTGTCGTGCTGCTGCATGCTTAGCGTTCCTCCTCCCTCTGACAGTTTATATGGAACAATGTGTTTTCATTCCTCCTTCTGTTATTTTATCACCTCTTTTATTTATTTATTTAGTTACTTTTTGGATGGAACTGCAGCAAGCTCATAAAGAGAGCCTCAGCGGTTCCACCTCTCCCACGCAGAGATGGAAAATATAATGCGACAGCAGGAGCGACTGTCGCAGCTGAGTGTCCTCCTGACGACCAGGCTGGGCTCAGACTGTGTGATACTATGTGAAATGGATGTGCAAATATCATGCAAATGCACTGGGAGCATATCACAATTTCAGAGGGAGGATCTCACCTCTGGTACCCTCTGTGAATCTTCAGAAGATGCACAAGAGGGTTTTATTAACAGAACAACTCTAGACAGGACTGATTTGTCTTTTCTTACAGTATAGAGCAGAGCTAAAGATGTAAAGTCTGTCCTTAGGGTGGCGCTAGGGGAAAGATCATGGGATCAGTAAAATGGAGGAGCTTATCCTCGGGACAATCTTTAACTTAATGGAATGTTTTTATTGCAGTATTGCTACTTTCATTTAAAGCATGGCGTAAAATCTTGTTTGTGTGGGTGCAACTCCATGACTGCACGACATCACTGTTACATCACTGGCTACAGATGCAAAAAGGCACACTTCTTAACACCGTTGTCATTTTCATCCCACTTGAGTTTGCACATCTCTATCTACAATATATAAATTTGATAAAACGGTGGATCATAAAAACAAGATTCTAAACTTTAAGTAATTTAAATAGTTCCCTCAGTGAGTTGTGTTACCAATCACAGATTATCCACTGGGCTGATTGGGTGGTGCCCAGGGGCCTTCAACTCATCTTTCTTTTTAAATAAAATAAATCTACCTACTAATTCCACAAGCGTCTGTCTGTCTCGCTGTCTCTCTGTATGTGGAACGCATATCTCACGAACCATTCACCTTATCGGATTCACACTGCACACAATGTCCAGCACACAAACAATAAAAAGTGACTGTGTAGAAATGTTTGAGGAGGACTCACTAATGACAAGGAATAATTACCACAGGTCAAGAGAACAGCCTAGTCCAACAGACAGGTTTAGAACGGGCACTGCACTAGTTTGGTATAAATGTTGTGGAAGATATGTGAAGGTGTTGATATTTTCCTTCAATCTGAATCCATGCCTGTGTGTCACCTTAACTGAGACTATGTGATCAACTTAAAACCAGACACAGTCAGTTCCTGCTTTCTGTTAGAGTCCTGAAAGCAGCTGGAGGTTTTGACAGTGGTGGTGAGTGGAGGTGAGGAGGAGCAGGGTGCGGAAACCTCTGTGTCAGCACAATCTGGTTACCCCCCCACCCCCACCCCTCCTTTCCTCCTTTTCCTCACCCCCCGAAGGCATCTCCAGCTAATTTTAGATAAGTGATGTTGTGGGGCCGTTCTGTCCTCATTAAGCTGGCCGGGCTCTAACACATGCACATGAATCATACAGCTCATCACTAATTTAGGGCAGTGGAATTTGGTTGCTACTGTGCACAAGCAACGCACCGCCTCCAGATACAGTTATTGGCTGTGCACCCATCGAAGAAGACGAGGCAACAGCTGGGATCAACTTCATTTCAACGCACCACGAGAAACATCTGTCTGAACATGTTATCTATGCTGCAGATGAAGACAGAGCATGCTTCCTCCACCACAAAGTGACAGTCTCCCAGTTTGTCTCTACATTTTGGGGCTGACATTCAGGGCTGCAAGATGTAACAGCGGCTGTTTTCTTTTAATGACTCTTTGCCATATGTTGTGCAGTGGGAAAAAAAAGCCTCTTGCAACATTTGAGTCTGAGGTTTGTTTTCAGCACTCAACTGTACTTTAGAGGCGCTCATCCCTTGACCCGCTCCGCACTGTTTGACCTGATTCTTGTGTAGGTGGTGAAAGAGGTTAGTGTTGTTTCGAGTGTGTTAAGTTTGCTGGTACGTATCAAACTTTCCATGCATCATGTGTAGGTTGGTCAGACTCCTTCTCCTTTTCTGTGTCACATATTATGTTGCTTTATTTTATGCATTTTCCTACCTGCATCTGCGTTGTGTGGAAGAATGTAAATCTATTAAGAGTGCAAGTTGTGGCAAGACAGAATAAATGATAAAATGCTGTATATCATCATGTATCATCATCGGCTATCACACAGCCCTGGTAGTGTTACATGCTGTAAAGAGCAGCAGAGACATGAGTGTGACTGATGTACTGATGAAGTTAGTGCTGTGGAACTTGTAGTGAATTTATTTTAAAAGTGTAAAAAAGCAGAAGGTGTTGTTTACATCTGCAAATTAAAATGAGGGCAGAATCAAACATGGAGGTATCTCAATGAAATATGATCAAATGTGAAAAACAGACAATAAGAAAAATGGTCTGTGTTCAAAAAGCCGAAGAATTTAGGCAAACCACTGTAATTGTGTCAATTCTGCCATTTGCACTATACCTGCTTTCTGCTTAGGTCCCTCTAAAATGAAATGATACTTCAGGCAGATTGCTTGTTGCAAGTTTGGTGACACAAACCTCTGATCAATAACAAGGCAGGGGAGATCCGCTTATTTATTGAAGTCGCCCAAAAACTGTTAAAAAGATGCCTTTGTTTCAGGTTTAAAGTCATAGAATTATTGAGCTTTGACTAATAACTTTTGTCTGATATAGTTTCATACAAAACAATTCATACTCGTGCATACCACCACACCCAATATGTGTCTACTTTTTCCCACTGGCTTGCTACTCCATATCCTTATGGGATGTCCACACATACACACCCCGCTTTCCAATGCCTATATCATCACATCATTTCAGTTCCGCACATTGACTTGCACTTAAGTAAAACAAATATAAGGTTGAGACCAGGACCCCAGAACTGAGATAATCCTTTATTAGTCTCACAGCGGGAACATTTGCATAATGTTATGTTCTTATGTGCAGAGAATGAGAACTTTTTTTAGGGCCCGGCTTCTACATTTTCTTTTCTGCAAGTTAACTGTTAAATGCCACACAGCTTTTCTAATAATAATGATGGATGGTTTATATTTACTTGTGTTGTCAGTACTAGTCCAGTGCCCATTCTGTTTGTAATGGGCTGTTGGCTTGGCCTGAGGTAATACTGGTCCCAGCCACCACTGCTACAGAGTGCTGGTCATCTGTATATTCAAAGTTTATTTTTGAATATACAAAGGCACTGTTTCCCTGCTTATTTAAAGTTTATTAATATTGAAAGTATCATGTATCCACATCGCACAGAAATCAAAACTGCACTTCCTTGGGCCCTTATCAGTACACATGCCAAGTGTGAAGCTGCTATTAACTGTTCTTGCGATATGCAAGTCGTATACAGACAGACACATAGAGAATTCTGGGATTGGAAAACCTGTTCACCTGTCATCTGGTTGATCTTTGCAGCACATTCAGAATTTCCACATCTATTGAAAACCTTTTATACAGTTAGAGTTAACCTGCAGATTGCCTGCTAAACACATTTATCCAGGCTGAGAAAACAACCAGTGTCACACTAACACTTGCATCATGAAGCACTTCAGTATTTACAGCTGTCATCTGTAGATCACATCTGTCTGTTTGTTTGGAATAAAGCTGCTGTTTACCAAAGGCGAAATAAAGGAAGTTGTCATGACGATGAGGATGTGGCGAGATTAGAGCACAGTAAAAATACCCCTGAGGTATGTAAATTACAAACCCAGAGTGCAGATCCTGAAAAGCTCTTAAACTAAATTATCCTTCTGTTCAGCATAGGTGTGTGGAAACTGAAGCAACAGCCTCAGAGACACAGTCATGCAGAAAATTTCAACGACGGCCAAACTGCTGAGGATTACACAAAACACAAATTTCACTGCAGTACCCAACACATCAATCCATCATCAATGACACCATCATCCCACCACTACTTGAATGCTTTTTACTTACAATGTTCACTCTGCTTGTGAAAAAAGTCTTTCTTTATATTTGTACTGGTTCTAATGTAGTGTTGGGCTGATGGGTGACGCCATCGTCCATCGATGATGACTGACAGAGACTGAGAGGAAGTTGTAAACGGACAACGCTGCAATCAAACAAAACACTGACAAATATTTTTAATGTTGCAGGTGTAATAAATTCAAAATATGAAAATAAAAATAGCTGCTATACTTTAGTAAATGGACAAACTGTGTACACTGGGAGACTTTAGCTTGGTTGTACTTTGTGTACCACTTTGGTGATTTGGTTTTTCGACAGCACCTGAAGGCATCACCAAAATCAAAACATGTGCTATATGTCATTTGCCTTTTCTGTTGACCTGTAAAGAAAAAAACAACTCCCAAAGTTATTTGTGAACTTTTTCAGGCAGTGGTCGGCACGTTTGGAGGTAGTAGAACCAATATCCGCTGATCAAAGGTGACTAGGAGTGGAGCTAGCACCACTGAACTAGCGCTTCCTACCCCCCCCCACTCCTGATCGTCCATCCCAATGTTTCACTGCATACATCGTCATGTGCCAATTAAGTTGACAGCAACGAACCCTGTTCTACTGTCTTAAACAGCTTTCAGACTCAACACTGACAATTAAGTGAGAGAAATATGAGCCTTCAGACTCATCTAGTCCAACAAATGTAATTAAGTCACTGGCTCGAAGAGTGACAGAAACACAACATGACAATGGCTTTAAACCATACAGTACAGCTGCTGACCTAGGATGAGTCACAAGAGCTGCAGTACAGCAACAAGCAAACCACACTAACAAAAAAAAGGAACAACAAATAACAGAAAAGTCACCCAACAGTGTTCTCTTACCTTGAACAGTCGCAGGATGTTGGCCACCATGATCGACACAGAGCTGGCTGACGCCCCAATGACGCCCACCACCTTATCTGGTTTGGCAAAGATGGGCAGGACATCGTTAGAGCAGCGTACGTCAGATCCATCCCTCTCAATGAGTGCCTGGACAAAGGTGAGTGACTGCTCCAGAGCATAGGTGTCACGTGAACATGTGTCCAGAATTCGTGCCCCCAGCGTAACGTTGGGTAGCAGCTCTGGATCCTTGTTGATTAGGTCGATGGCGAACAGCATTGCCTCCAGCCTGTGGATACCCTTTTCTTTCTTCAGCTCGCCACAAGGCACGCCCCTCTCACCGCGAGCATGCACAGGGAACAAGCCACCCAGGATGATGTCGCCATCCAGCCGGATGGAGTGGGCATACTCCTGCTGGGGCGGCTGGGAGTCGGCAGGCTTCTGAGATGTGGAGCCTAGCAGCCAGCAGCTCTTAAGCATCAGCAGAGAGAGCAAGCAGTGGCCGAAGCTGATTGGGGGATTCAAACCCCTCGCCATGTTGTAGTAAGTCGAGCAGCAGGGAAAGGGAGCAGTGATATGATCAAACAGTCAACAGACAGGTGGATATAGCAGTTGTGCAGGCTGTGTGGCGAGAACAGGCCAAGCCAGACCATGGATTCACCCTGTTACAAAGGCCTTGTGACCGCGGTGGGGGCACTCCCACCTACAAACACCAACTCCAAGGTTTTCCTGAGGTACAAGTTCCTGCGTTGGACATACCTGTCTGAGGCAGGGCAGCTTTGAGGTCACCACAGTAGCAGTTTCACATTCTTCCTGGAACCTGTTGGAGATCCAGACATAGGAAGAAGCAATCAATACATGATCGATAATCAAACCTCCTCTAAAACAGAGATCGTTCAAGGGGCAATAAATGTGCACAAGAGTTGCTAACACGGGCACAGCAAAAAACTAAAATGCCAAACAACTTTATTAAATTCAGAGATTACACCACAGAGGTTAGACAGATATAGACGATGTAAGGGAGTTGAAAACAACCTCTCATAATATTTGCAAAAGCAAAGAGGTGATGATTCATTGTAGGTCAGTAACCAATGATGGAGCATCTGTTAAGGGATTGGACTAAGGGCCGCAGGTAGCCACTTAGGTGTCCTAGGCTTAATTGCTTTGTGGGCCCCCCCCCCAAAAATTTTTTATAAATGAATATATAAACAAAATAAAATAAAACAACAATATTTATTTGTATAGATATTTGTATTTGTAAGAAAAAGTCACACACACATAACTGAAGAAATGTCCCAAAACCTTGCAGAGACAGTGTATATTGCACTAGAGAACACGCAAAACAGCAACACACACACACACACACACACACACACACACACACACACACACACACACAACACACAAGCATTTGAAAGTGCAACCTTCTTCAATAAAATAAACCAAAGAATACATTTGAATTATCAATGTTGTAACTGTTGTTAAATTAAACAAATATAAATACAAATAAGATAAAAAGAACTATACAATTAGTCACACAAAACAGAAGAAAAGTTACTTTACTTTATAAACTTAACGAACTCTGCAGAAGATAGTATACATTGCACGACAGAACAGGCATTTTCAGAAGATACAGGAAGCTCTACAGACGCACACGTTTGCATTACATTATGGGGCATAGACCCAGGGAGCCATGCACAGCTCCACTGCCCCAGCCAGAGTCAGCTCAGCCCGGCCACAGAGCCACCAAGCGTGGAGGGAATCACCAAGCCCACCTGCACAGCTCTCCAGGCCCAAGCACAGTGCCACAGGCAAGGTTCTGCTGTGTGTCGCGGTTGTTCACACTGGGGGCGAGTCGGCTGCGGTTCTGCTGTGGAGCTGCTTCGTGAGGTTTTGGTATAACTACTGTATTTCCTTGAATAAAAGTTGTGATATGTACTCAACTAAATGCCAGAACTGAACGGTATGAATGGTAAATGGTCTGTATTTATATAGCGGTTGATGACCCCTTAAAGCACTTTACAAAGGTTATTCACATTCAAACAGTGCTTTTATGGGCAGCACTGATGGTCAAATCAGGGTTCGGTTAACTTGCCCAAGGACACTTCGGCATGCGGATGGTGAAGACTTTACTGCTCTACCTGCTCAGCCACAGCTGCCCTGGAGCCATGCATCTTGCGATAACAGTGTCTCTGAGGCTTTTCAATTACTTAACAGTTCATCATTATGAATGATTATTACGATTATGATGATGATCATAATTGTGGTGCGCCCTCCTGCGGTGGTGGGAGCGGTGGCCCTGTTTCATTTCTACATGTTCTCAGAGGAGGTTTAGCAGATTCCTGGTTATGTATAATTTGTATTCAAGCAAAGACCTTTGTTTGTCAGAGAAGATCGTGGTTTTGTTGCATTACAATAGGGCTTATTTTCATGAACTATTGTCACTTCATTGTCTGGTCTGTAAAACAGTGAACCTTTTATAACTGCCTAAAGGTGAGGGTCTTCACATATCTAGCTTTGCAGACTAAGAAAGATATTCAGGTTTCAATAATGAGAAACAAAAAGAAAGGAATGTTTGACATTTTGGAAGAAAACAAATAATAACATATTTATAACTGATTTCCAAATAGTTGCTGATTAATTAACTTATTGACAAATTGATTAATTAACAAGTTGACTTCAAAGCTAATTGATGTCATTTTTCACTAAGATTTACACTAAGATTTACATACCATCATGTGGGTTTGTATTTTTGAGAACTCATCAGAGTTGTACGTGTTTTATGAAGGAAAGTGATACTTAGATACATTATTCAGGCTATAGCTCACTACGCAGGAAACACTATAATTTAGCCAGAATAAACCTGCTCCTGAAGATGAGGCAACAGATTAAGCAATTTCCTCTGAATTGATTAAAACTCATCAGTGAGTCATAGTTTGCCAACATGTCTTTTCTATAAATCTGTGAGAAATTAAGTGATTTACTTAGACCTTGGCTTAAGAACTCATTTTTTTCACAAGGCAAATTATCACTGCAATGCTGACTCAATGTGTAGAGTGAAAGGAGCAAGCCCGTTTTTTCAGATCCTGGTCCTACATAACCCTGGGTGCAATACACAAGGGTTCTCAGGAGGTCCGAGACCCCTTGAGTGACACTAAAGACCCCGTGAAGTCCTCAACAGCAAACTTTCAAATTTCAAAAAATATTTGTCACTTATAATTGTCATCAAAATGTATTTTAAAAGTGAACTATGTCCAGTATTAGGCAGGCAGGGTTTCTGCTACATTTATTTTGCAGCAGCGGCCCATCGCTCCTTCAGGATGGGGGCAGACACACATTGGTATCTTTGTACCATGCTGTGTTACCCTGCCACATGTCCTGCCTCCTCACTCCCCCACTCACTGACCTGTGCTCACTTTACATGTTAACAATAAACACCAACACTAATCAGAAGTTACTAGGACACGTACAGTGCTTGAAGTTTACTTTGTGTTTGTTTGATTCGCTCTAGAGTTTATGTGACACGTATTCGCATATTGACAAAAAAAGTCCAGCATTTTGCGCACATGCAGTTCATCTGCCACGCACAACACGAGACGAGAATGATCCAGATTCACGATCTGTCATCATCGATTATAACTAAATACACGTGATGGTCAGTTTGTGTGAAGGCGGCACAGACACACACACACACACACACACACACACACACACACACACACACACACACACACACACACACACACACCTGCATACAGGAGAAAAGTTATTTCCACAGTTAATGATGCAACGCAGTGTTTTAACTTCAATGTTGCAGAAGAAATGACGCCCTGTTTATCATTGAACATAATTATGAATTCAGCGGGTGTTTAAAAAGTGGGGAAGGGGTACGGGGTACAGCATAACACTGGAGCACTAGGTAGGGGGGACCCCCGATTAACGCTGGGTATTTCACACACTGACATAACCCTTTAATTGTTGTCCCCTAAGAGGACATACATATAAACAGATACTAAACTTGATCTTAGCAAAAACAAAACTGAGAAGTAATAAGTCCTAATTATTAAGTGACAGAGGAAAACTCCACACAGTATTCATGATCCATTATCTATAACTGCTTCTTCTTTTGAAAGTCGCAGGGGGAGCTGGAGCCGATCCCAGCTGACATTTGGCAAGAGGCGGGTACAACCTGGACAGGTCACCACCCTATTACAGAGCCAACATACAGAGACAAACAACCATTCACTCTCACATTCACACTTGCCGACAATTTAGTCTCAAATTAACGTAACCCCAATCTGCATGTTCGGACTCTGGGAGTCCCAGAGATAATCCCCAGACAAGAAGAACATGCAAACTATTTGTTGTTGTTTTCTCTTTTGTTATTTGTGTTTTAAAGAGAAAACACGGAAAGTACTATTAAGAGAATAAGTGCAAGAAACTCTGTCAGACAGAAATATAACAACAAAGTGTGTAGTGGTAGATTATGAAGGAATATGGCTGCTACTAATTTGAAACTCTAAGATGATTATTATGGCACTTGGCTCTTTACTTATTTTTATGACAGAAAAAAAGAACCTTAGTCAAACGGGTTCATACTGTCAAATTGAGCCTTTTGGCAGCAGCCATTTTGACCAGAAATAGTAGGTGACCATCATTAATTAAGGCACATTATCATTCAGACATGAACTCCAGGGAATGTCTGCAAGATTGGGTCTGGACTCTCTAATGAACACCACAGCAGGAGATTCTCCGCTCAGAACTCTCTGGAGCGTTCAGGTGAGGAGTGGAGCAGAGGCAGAACGAAATCTATTAATTCCACTGCCCATCAAATCTGGTCTGGCCTTATCACCGACTCTTTAAACATCTTCATCACTGTCCTCTTCGTGGCTCCGCTTTTTTAATCCAGTGATATCTGTTTTCTGTTTTTTCATCAACACCCCCACTCACTTGCAGTGAGTTATTGCTACAGGGCTGAACTGAGAAACCTCTCACTGAACTGAGAAACCTCTCACTTGGACTTGGACATTTGAGTACTCACACTTCCGTACTCAGCCCCATCGGAGAATGTCAGGAGATTATATGAAATTCAGCGCATGTCTGAACGCACCTATCAGTGACATCACAGCAAGGGAAGTGTACCGTTTCAAGTGACTGGGAGGGTTCGGATTAGGGTCTCGAGAAAAACGCATTCAAACAACTTCAAAGTCAACACCGCGCTTCCCAAGTTCCTCAGAAATAGAGATGCTAAGTTTGAAGTCGGTGACGTGAGTGTTTCTTGAACGACTTGAAGGACTGACAGAAAGAGAGATGTATCTGCAAACTGTGGGTTTCCTTCATTCCGATGATTCTTCGGTAAATGTCGGGGTCTGACTGGAGGATGACCTGATGGCAGAAAGTAAATAGGCACTCGGCTCTTATTGGATGATGCAGGATTACATTGGTTTTCCTCTCCTCTTCTCTTTCTCTTCTTGTTCTCCATTATGTAACATTTTCATTGCACGTGTGCAGCCCTCGCTCTCCTTTTCAAATCTTCAATATCATTTGTCAAATACGCACATTCACCCTCAGGCAAACATAAAACACACGCATCTTTGCAGGCGCCAACCACATCCAAACTCTCTGACGTCCTTAAACGCGCGTGCACGTGGATATTCGGTTTCACCTACGCACACACACACATAGGCACATTTACGCTCATCGCGCACAGTAAAACCCCGTTCGCGCACACGCATCTCCCCATCATCAAACACACGTATCAATCGCGTCTGTTTATACAACGCAAACTCAAAGGCGCGCCAACGATTACGATAATAAACATGCGCGCGTCGCACAAACGCACTGAAGCTCATACACGCACGACCACAAAGACCAACTTCCTCAGTTACGCACACACATGCCGACACTCACTGGTGCGCGGGTACGCGTGATAGCGTGGAAATTGGATTCGCAAACACACTTGAATTGGCCGAAACACACAAGCCGAGATCCATCCAGCAGTTTGTGATCGATGGGTTTCAAATTGATTGATTCGTTGATTGATTTCACTGATTGACGACATGAGAATCTGGGTGATGATAGAGAATAATAATCTAACAGACTGTTTACTTTAAATGGTCCATACCTGCACTCAGAGCTTCAAATGAAACTTAACACTTGACACGTTCCCAGTTGCACAGATTGTGATGTGTCCAGGTACCTTTCTCTCCGCAGCAGGAGCAGCTGTTCACTCTCAGTGTCACAGGTCACACAGATGTTGTCTGACTCCAGCTGTTTGTCACATCACCACAGCGTCTCCACCAAATGTGTCCGCGGGGATTCGATCTGGCTCCGCATCAGCATCCTTGCACCAAATTTCAGTCATTAATTCATAGAATCCACTTTATTTCTCTGCCCCTGCAGTTACAGAGCAGCGCAGCCTCTGGTCATCACAGAGAAGTTATACATTCCTGTGAACGGCAGGTTTCTGACGCTCCGGATCACCTGTCGGGTTTTGGTTCGACTAACGGTTCCGAACCCGGGTCCCTCTTCCCCCCACCCCCCGCCCACAGACAGCAGCCAACTCAGATCACTCTGCTGGAACAGACACACACCAGGGTCGCTTGGGTCTGGAGGACTGGAGTCACGGACGCGCCTGTCGCAGGTCTCCGGAGTGCGTCACAGGAAACACGGGAGGCTCCCAGGTTCCTTTGCACCAGCTAAGTTCCCACTCTGAGGGTCTCATCCAACTCCCCAGTCACAGAAGTGGTCTCAGGTCTGAGCAGAGACTGCACGTGGTGCTGGTGCTGATGGAGAGGGCAAGAAAGTGCGTTCCAGCTGCAGACAGGATGAACGCGTGTGCGACTCGTGCACTAACATGAAGTTAATGAGCGTCATCGTGCAGCCCGATGGAGAGAGGAGCTGCTGGGGTCAGACAGCAGAGATGGAGGCTGGATGCCTCCCAGCGGACAAACAAAGGTATTGCAGGCTGCTTCATCAAATACCTCCATGACATTCAGTAGTGGAAAAAGTAACGTGACATTGTTTCAGCTGTAAAGAGATTCAGGTTTAAATAAATTAAAATTAATCAAACATTTTTGAAAACTCGGTTACATATGATATGACCTTGGTGACACAGAGGTGAAGAAATAATTATTTTTATACTAACTATTAAAAGTAAATCATGCTAGAGCACCTTTTTCCCAAAAAGATTGTAGAGTGATGCAGAGGAGGCCATATATGTGATAATTTCTTATGGTGATCCTACGCATATTGAAAGTTTTTGCAATTTGTGTTTTCGTCATTGCACTTTGTAGACGGTCCCTGCACACTCTCCTTACTGTCTGCTGATTATAAAGAATTCAAATGATCAAGTCGAATGAGGTAATGCTTGGACTATTTTCTCAGCATCCTCTCGAGACAGGATGTTTGTAATTGTCATGATATTGCTCAGGATGAAGAAGGCTGTCCTAGAGATGTTTTATGTCCTTGTACATGTTAATTACATTTAAATATAATTTTAAAGATTAATTTTTGAATTGTTTCCCACAGCCTAGAGCAGTCAATTGGAAATGTATTATTTTTTATTAAACCATATATAGTTCTTTTTGAACAACAGCAGTAATGTCAAGTCTTTGACAGACAGGAAGTCAATGTAAAAGACTTTCTTTCTCGTTTTTTTCTGATCCACCTGTAATCACACCATTTGTTGACTGAAGGTAAACACACAGACAGTCACTGTTCAAATGAGGGTGTGAGTCCATGACTGCTACAAGATTCCTGTCTTGGTTTGTAGATTTTAACTTTTACCGACTAAAGTTGAGCGCAGACTTTTAATTGTTCTCTGTCACTGAAAACTGGAGAAAATGTCATCAAATTATAGTATGCATCACAATCACTTTTATTGGACCTTCTGTATATTGATCAGCTGATTGTGGGTGTTCTTAAATGTCCAGTCAGATCTGCCACGATCTCTTTCAGCCAATCATTCAGCAGCTGTCCAACTTTAAATCCCTTCTCCTCTCTTCGGCAGTCAGCCGTCATTCAGTGATGCGCATAACCCACCTCCACCCCGATCTCCTCCAGTCTTCAGCAGAATCATCATCACCTCTTCCGGATCCCCGACCTCAACTGATTGTATATATAATCCTGCATCGTGTTGGCAGCGATCATGGACCACGATGATGGATCCCAATAGTGTCAGTGGATCATGACGATGGATGGTGGGTTATGGCGGCACCCGATCATGGTGGCAGACCTAAAATCTACAAGATTGCCTGACAATATACCTATTACACGCGGCATCTATTGCACTTCTCTCCGTCCTGGAAGAGGGATCCCTCACATTTCTACGTTTTGCCCTGTCAAAAGGTTTTTGTAGTTTTTCCTTACTCTTGTTGAGGGTTAAGGGCAGAAGATGTCGCACTTAGCGAAGTCCAATGGGACAATGCTCATGAATATGGGCCACCCAAACAATTGATTGACTGATGAACCACCACCAGTGTCCAGACCCCGGGGGTTATTCATGTTCTACGCTCTGCTCCACCCCCTTCTAATCGAGATGACATCACAAAGGGGTCTAAAAAGCCAAAGACCAACATTCACATTACTTCTGTGCATCTGTCAAAATAAACATTGTTAAATCGTGAATCACGTCTCTCCTGATTGAACTGATGTCGTTTTTCAGAGGACGTAGAAAAAGACACACTGCCCTGCCGCCACTGACTGCTAATGTGCGCTGGTCGCCTATTTACTTTTTATTAATATTGAACGTATCATGTGTCCAAATCACACCAAAAGTGGCACTGCACTTTCTCGTGTAACCCACTGTCAGGAACCATTTCAAAGTGGCACAGACACAACTACTAATGTAGGTTTTTTCTGCTGCACACCAGCACACGTCTGGCTCGGTGTGGCTCTCTTTGTTTCTTACTGCACAACACAATATAATGGCAGTGAATCACTAAGCATTCTGTATCAGTTTGTCACAAATTCCAGGTGCATTTTTTTAAATTAATTTCTTGATTTAGTCTTTGATTATGTTCTGGCTCGCCATCTACTGGCTTAGGAAAAAATATTAGCTCGCAGCCAATCTTACTTGCAGACCCCTGTAGTGAACTGTTTTTCAGAATATGTTCTGTCACTGCCTCGATACAGAGTCGCAGCACGATGCATCTCAGAATTGGGAAATTTCTTACAAATGTCTTTGTAGATATAGGTACATACATCTCAAGATTTAATTATGATGATCTATGTTGCAAATATGTTTGTGGTTATTCATGTTACTTAACAGCATGAAACCAGGTTATATATTATGCCATATTAAAAGTCTTAATAATGTGCTGTAATGTTCTAAAACACAATTTGTTTATGTTGATCTGTAAAAGATATACAACTAAGAACTGCACTTCATTACACTTCCTTCTCAACAGGCTTTAAGATTTCATCTGGATTATCACACTGGCTCGCTGCGACATTCATTTATATTCGCATAGCAACATTGTATTGAAACAATTCAAATAATTTCAGAAGAGTTATTTTTACAGCAGGACCTTACATTCTGTTTTGATATATTGAGACATTACTTCAGTTATCAACTTTGTTCATAGAAAAACAATTTTTTGTCAGAATAAAAGCTCCTTTTTAGTGGCTCCATCTGAAATCTCACTTGTCAGAGTTCTAAAAGTAGTCTTTGAAAGTAATCATCTCTACCGCATGGCAATAACAAAACATAACAATAAAAAAAAAGAACGCTATTGACCATTATGGATTACCTCTCTGCAGCAAGTGTCAAAATGTTGTACAAGTTGATTTTAATTGAAATGAAGTGAAACCAATATTAAGCAGAAATATTGATTAAATGTGTATGTGTATGCAATAGGTTACACAGAGCCACCACAGACAGGGTTGGAGTTACAGCAGTGTTAAATCTAATAAGTGGGAATCAAATGACACCAGTCCTGGACACATTGTTAGAACCTTTGTACAGAAATCCAGTTTTTCAGTAGATCTCTGTTACAAGTGTGATGATAAGGTTGCAGCAGGGTTTCTGTTGCCGTACAGATTCTCCCGCAGGAAGCCCAGTGTCTTCCTCCAGGCATCTTCCTGAGCATGAGAATGAGACACCATCTCTCCACCCCATAAGATCATTGCTGCAAATACAGCAAGCAACAGATACAGTCATCTGGTAGAAATCATTCACAGACAAAAAATATTGTGTTTATATAAACACAATTTTTTCTAACTTCACTCTGCATCATAGACTGTATAAAACACTCTGCACACAACATCTGCACGCAAACAATAAAAAGTGACAGGATATTATAGAACTGTTTGAGGAGGACTCACTAATGAAAGAATAATTCTTATAGACTGCAGAGCACCACCACAGACAAAGCAACAGGGAAGTTTAAAACGTGTACTGCAGTAGTAGAACTAAATGGAAGAAGGAAGGACAGGAGAAAGGAAGGTCCATCTGTATTTTGATTCAGTATTTTGAACAAGGCAGCACAGTGGGTCACATAGGCTGAACTGAAATGAGATGGCCTGGTCTACGGATGATTTTTTACATTTCAACCTAACATTTTTCAATGTTATTAATATTGGCATCGCTTTCATAAAGACCAGATTGCTTTGGGTTTATTACCTCTTTAATTATTACAGATTTAGGAAATATTCACTCCTGTTCACCAAGCGTGACCATGGTGGAAGTAATTTGCCCTCTTATAACAGTTCCCTGGAGACAAATTAATCCAATTTGAGGGGCCAGGCTAAGGGTGATTCAAAGTAACCTAGATGAAACAGTCAGTCAGAAACAGTTAGTGGGTTCTGTGAGATCTAGCCAGAGCAACCACCTGGTGTCCGGGCCACAAAGGGACCTGGTCGGGCTCTGTCTGAAAGCTCAACGTGGAATCACCATCATGTGGGACCATGTGGCAAAGGCATGTGGATTGTATGTTGAGTAGGCCAGGCGGTAGGTAATGGGGAGAAGTTCTACGAGGGGAGGTCTCCAGTCGTATGTCTAGGAGAGGAGATGAACTGTCAAGTGATCGCCACCTGATGGTGAGCTGGTTGTGATGATGGCAAGCTGTTCCGCAACTCAGGAAAGCAGGGTTCGTGTTAAGTCAATTAGATGCTGACTTAGCCATTGTGGGGCAGATGAAAGAGTACTTGTAGGAGTTCCTGAACCTGTCCTGTACTCTGTGGATGAGGCAAAGTCTGAAGACTATGGGGAAACCTCACCACATGTGGATGAGATTTGCCTGAGATCACACTGCTCAGCCTCCTCAAGCGAGAGGTGTCAAGATCCTCGGCACAAATTCAAACACATTTTCTTTGTATGGTGCAGTGGTGAGGAGAGTGTCCTCACAGTTTGGGAACATCAGAACCACATCATGATGACATCATGATGTGGTTCTGTTGGTATCATCACATGTGACCTCCATAGCATTACTGAATAAATAAATACAAATTTGTATGTTCCTAATTAATGTAAATATCAGCAATAAGTATTAGTCTGACAGACAGTTAACTTAATTAGTGCAAAACTAACATTAATGTATTTGAGATGAAATGGAACACGATGAATTTAAAAACATTATCATAATTTCCACTTACATCCACTTTGAGTGAGGGGTCAGTCGGGATGGGCAATAGCAGATCACGGGAAATCATCTGGTTCTCCTTGTTGAAGCGAATGTTTGAAGCATTTCTGATCGGAACAAACCAAAGACAATGTTAGATCTAATATTGTCTGTGAGGGAGTAAATAAGCATAGTAATACTGTTCTTGTTGGTTAATACTCAAAGCAAGGCATATTAAGAATGTTCTCCAGGTTTTTTTTTCTTGTTAACAATCAAGACTCAATCAACAACACTGTAGAAGATGATACCATTTCTCAAGTTAAAAAGCCCTGGTATATCTCACAAAGAATAAATGTCTGGCTATTGTTCACAAAATGTACAGTTCTATATACTAAAAAACCTCAAATCAGCATCGAACAAAATGATGGGTGGATGGTGTGTGTGCGTGTGCGTGTATAACAGAATAACATACTTGCTCCAGTAACCAAAGATGTCTGCCATGGTTCCATCTGCACATGACTCCCACTAATACACACTGCACAACTGAGCTAATAGAACGCGCGCACACGCACGCACGCACACACGCACGCACACACCCGCACACGCACACGCACACACACACACACACACACATTATCTCGACAGCTCAGCCACATTAGCAGACCTAAATATCTACCACTGAAAATCTGGAAACACTGAATACGAAAAAGTTCATAAATGTAAATAACTGGATAATCATTAGAGATAAAGTTGAGAAGAGTCAATCGGAGATCTTGTTTAAACCAGCATTATTTGAGTTCATAAAGAAAACATTTTAATGTTTTATGACAACGCACCAACAAAAATGGAATTAAAAATATCCAACTTCTTCAATTTCAGTTGAATAGTTGTCTTACCTTTACAACTTTGGAATAAACTGCCATTTTAAGGGTAACACTGGTGCCCAGGGAAAAACCCAACATGGCGATCCTGCTGCCAAGCACGTGAGGATCCTGCTGCAGGACTCTGTAGGCCGTCTACAGCAGAAAAACACATCAAACTGTTCAATGGCACATCTTAGGGTTGGATCTGGCAATGTGGCATGTTTTCCCCTTCACCTCTGTTCTGGAATTTCACCAACACAGTTACACTCCCCACCAAAATGACTAATGAAATAAAAATGATTAAAAATCAATAAGAACAAACTACAGTTGTAAAACAAACACCATGCTCAGGTCTGGACATGTAGTGACAGAGGAAAGAAAGACATCCACATTGTTGAGGAATTTTCCACTATCCTCACACATTACTGTATATGCCACTATATATTATTGTATATTACACTATATCTGTACAGGAGAATAGAGCCTGTCTAATTCCACAGATACTCACTTCTCTCTCTCTCAGCAGTACCAAAGGTCAGGTTATAGATAAAGGACCAACCAACAGTACATTGTAGTGTCTACGTTGAGGGACTTTCATATCTAACTCAGATGCTCCAGACAGAGAGGCACCAACTTCAACTCTCACAGACTTTAACTCGTTTGCGTATTTCACCAGTGACAAGACGTAAGGACACAGTGTGATTTAGGAATGCATACTTTAGGCTTAACTATCCAATAGGATGTGAACACCTACATGTAACATAGAGAGTGACAGCAATTCTAACCATTCATGGATGTGCTGTTAGAATGGGTGACACAAGTAAAGGGA
The DNA here is from genome assembly GCF_022539355.2 of Hippoglossus stenolepis. Lineage (NCBI taxonomy): Eukaryota > Metazoa > Chordata > Actinopteri > Pleuronectiformes > Pleuronectidae > Hippoglossus > Hippoglossus stenolepis. The sequence continues at coordinate 5,153,056 of NC_061487.1, read as the reverse complement.
GATATAATGGGATGCTGTGGGAGACATCTTCAGACTTGGGGGTGAGAATTGCTCATGTTACTCTGTTAGCGTTTGTTTCACCTTCTGGTCTCCTTGATGCATCAAGACTACATTAAAATCTTCTGCATAAGACATCAGCTGCTGCCTGAGTTCTCCTTTCACCAGCTTGCAGACAACTTCCATTAACACACATGTTTCACATCTTTTCACACATTTACTCTGAGTGTTCTCATTATTTTTGATGCACTGTAAATGTTTAATAACAGTCAGTAGAATTGTTCTAGCCAGTGGTAAATATCACGTACCTACCATCGGCTTAAAAACCAATCAAAAGTCTTTAGTTGGATGCAAACTTCAGAAAATTCCCATGTATTGAAAGCTGCTTAATCTTGGGTGAGATCTTTGCCAGAAAAATAATTTATATATGAAAAAAAAAGGTTCAAATACAGAAAGAAACCTCTTGTAGTTAATTTGAATGTTTTAATGTTGACAACCACTAGCTTAGCAAACACGGAATGAGGAAGGAATTGAGCCATTGGGTGTTGCAGCCATGCGGAAAACACCTCAGCCACAAGGCACCCCACTACTCAGAACTTCTAATCATTCCTACACACACATAATGAGTGCATACTATAACTTGGGGCTTTTGAGACCCTTTCCCAATTTAATATTCCAGGGTGAAAAGAAAACTTAAGTCAGGAGCTAGCTGTGGAAAAAAATAAAACAACAACTTGCAGTTAAAGAACCAAATACTTGGGGAATGAAACTATTGCTCTATGTCTGCTGGAAGTGCAAGTATGGATACTAGTTTTTTTAAACACTTCTTGGATAACCATGACGTGGATTGACTGCAATTCAGACATCTTACAGAGCATTTTGGGATGAACCACCTCAGACTGTAGGGGGTTTATGAAAAACCTCAGAACTATAGAAGTGAGAGGTCAAACGTCTTCAAGTGTCTAAAACAAATCCAGGTTCTCTTGATTCAAACCTTCTTCAAAAACCATTACCTGGATCAATGAGAAACTTCACACATAATACAGATATGTTCAGTATACATTACAATACATATTTTTGGGATGCTGATTGGATTTACCTCAAAATACTCGTTGTCCACCATCTTTCCTGTTTCCTGGGGGATGTTCAGGTAGTCAAGGGCCAGGCAGGCGAAGCCATGGGAGGCCATCAGAGCTGCGCGGCACTCTACCAACAACCCTCCAGCACCCCACAGGTCAATGATGCCAGGGAAAGGTCCAGGTCCTTCAGAGTAATTAAAACACCAACTGTCAATACTATGATCTCCAAAGGGCCAATATTGTGTAAAATACACTACCGTTCAAAAGTTTGGGGTCACTTAGAAATGTCCTTATTTTTCAAAGAAAAGCACTGTTTTTTCAATGAAGATAACATTAAATTAATCAGAAATACACTCTATACATTGTTAATGTGGTAAATGACTATTCTAGGTGGAAACGTCTGGTTTTTAATGAAATATCTACATAGGTGTATAGAGGCCCATTTCCAGCAACTATCACTCCAGTGTTCTAATGGTACATTGTGTTTGCTAATCGCCTTAGAAGACTAATGGATGATTAGAAAACCCTGAAAACCCTTGTGCAATTATGTTAGCACAGCTGAAAACTGTTTTGCTGGTGAGAGAAGCTATAAAACTGGCCTTCCTTTGAGCTAGTTGAGTATCTGGAGCATCACATTTGTGGGTTCGATTATACTCTCAAAATGGCCAGAAAAAGAGAACTTTCATGTGAAACTCGCCAGTCTATTCTTGTTGTTAGAAATGAAGGCTATTCCATGCGAGAAATTGCGAAGAAACTGAAAATTTCCTACAACAGTGTGTACTACTCCTTCAGAGAACAGCACAAACAGGCTCTAACCAGAGTAGAAAGAGAAGAGGGAGGCCCGTTGCACAACTCAGCAAGAAGACAAGTATATTAGAGTCTCTAGTTGAGAAATAGACGCCTCAGGTCCTCAACTGGCAGCTTCTTTAAATGGTACCCGCAAAACGCCAGTGTCAACGTCTACAGTGAAGAGGCGACTCCGGGATGCTGGCCTTCTAGGCAGAGTGGCAAAGAAAAAGCCATATCTGAGACTGGCCAATAAAAATAAAAGATTGATATGGGCAAAAGAACACAGACATTGGACAGAGGAAGATTGGAAAAAAGTGTTATGGACAGATGAATCAAAGTTTGAGGTGTTTGGATCACACAGAAGAACATTTGTGAGACGCAGAACAGGTGAAAAGATGCTGGAAGAGTGCCTGACGCCATCTGTCAAGCATGGTGGAGGTAATGTGATGGTCTGGGGCTGCTTTGGTGCTGGTAAAGTGGGAGATTTGTACAAGGTAAAGGGATTTTAAATAAGGAAGGCTATCACTCCATTTTGCAACGCCATGCCATACCCTGTGGACAGCGCTTGATTGGAGCCAATTTCCTCCTACAACAGGACAATGACCCAAAGCACACCTCCAAATTATGCAAGAACTATTTAGGGAAGAAGCGGAGCTGGTATGCTGTCTGTAATGGAGTGGCCAGCGCAGTCACCAGATCTCAACCCCATTGAGCTGTTGTGGGAGCAGCTTGACTGTATGGTACGCAAGAAGTGCCCATCAAGCCAATCCAACTTGTGGGAGGTGCTTCAGGAAGCGTGGGGTGACATTTCTACAGATTACCTGAACAAATTAACAGCTAGAATGCCAAAGGTCTGCAATGCTGTAATTTCTGCAAATGGAGCATTCTTTGACGAAAGCAAAGTTTGAAGAACAAAATTAATATTTCAAATAAAAATCATTATTTCTAACCTTGTCAATGTCTTGACTATATTTTCTATTCATTTTGCAACTCATTTGATAAATAAAAGTGTGAGTTTTCATGGAAAACACGAAATTGTCTGGGTGACCCCAAACTTTTGAACGGTAGTGAATTATTTCCTGGGCTTTTACTATCCGTTAATCCCAGAAAGGTGTAAAATATGGGCCCTTTTACCTCCAGAGCATATGGAGCTTTTTTCCTTTTCAAAGCAAAAGTCACTGCATATTAGCAAGTTGCAGTTGGCTTCCATTTTTGCTTTTGCGTAGTTGGCTTTCATGTGGGTTGCTGGGTTGTCTACCTTGACTACTGCATTGACTCATTTGTCAGGTTTGTACTCCTTCCTGAGTTAAGAATCTGATGTTTGTGGAAACAATCATGGTTTGTCAAATTTCTGTAGGTTACAGATAGTTGGGTTTAGCAGTTTTCAGTTTGAGTTTGAGGTAGGACAAGGTCTTCCAACCAAATATGTTGTTATGGCCGAATAGTAAAGAGGTTAATGAAGTTAAGACTAGTGACTCCAGTAGAGAAGAAAATATAATTGTATACCCATCCATCACCTCAACCACCACACCCCAGGTACCTTCAATGATCCTCACACTGTCAAAGGTTTTGCCAAACTTTTCAGCCCCCGACCCCAAAAAATAAGGAAAAATTGGCAGAGGCTTGTGGCCCCCGGAGTTGGTTGAAGCATACAAAGACTTCTGATTTCACTAGAATACAGCAAAATCATCCTCATGTACATGTTACAATGTCTCCAGTGGTGTTGTAAATTGACCTGCAACAGATGATGATGCTTGCCTATTCTCTCAGCTTAGGGCACACATGGGGACAAAGAAGAACAGCAAGTTGATGAAAATTGTCACTTTTATTTTATATTTAACTGTTATTTATTTATCATTTATCTATTATAGCTTAGACATTTTATTTAATTTCTGTAAATCATCTTAAAACTACCTGGGGGCAAGAAAATGGTTCCAGTGAGTCCACGATCTGTAACTGGGATCCGGCGGACACCAGGTGCCATGTACCAGCGCTCCACCAACACAATGCCCAATGGTACCTGATCCTTGAACCCTTCAGTCTGCTGCCCCTGGTACACTGAGATGACAACCTCCATGGGAGTCTGGACGTTCATCTTTCTCAGTCTGATGGTTAATTGGAAACAGTTAACTCAGATACTAATTACTGATCAAATAGATCAGGGCTGTTCATTTTGAAAAGCCAGCCTTCACCAGGTTTGCTGCCTGGATCTGGTTGGAGACTCCACAGTAGACCCATAGGTTCAACCCCAGAATATGTCCCACCAAGACTGGGATCCTCTGAAACTGTGAATCAAATACTTTAAACAAATATTATATTTTTGTAGAATTAAATACAAGGTTTTAATCGAGGTTGTTGGGAATTTCATTTAGCTGATGCTTTTATCCAAAGCGACATACAATAAGTTAAAAACTGTTGAATAACAAAACTACAACTGGTGCTAAATATTCTTTGAAATGAAATTGTTGGACATTTTAAAATATCAATTTCACATAATTTCATGGTTTTAACTATTCTAATTTACACTACTTTGTTATATGTTCACATTTCACACTAGAATGGCACTAGAGACTAACCTTGTCAAAGATTGATCAGGTTTTAACAAATTTCACACATTCATAGATATCAGTTACCTAAATGTGCCAGATTTTTTCATCAAGATCATTCCCTGGGAAAATTAAAATATTGAAAAATGTCCCATCTCACAACGTGGAAGTAAAATAGTGAAGAAAATGATGATAGTAGAGGAAAAAAATCCTTTTTCACTGGTACATATCCCATCCTTCCAATTAGTTTCATGGAAATCCATTCAATTGTTTTTGTGCAATGTTGCTTACAATCAAACAAACTAACATACAAACCAAAACACAAACAGGAGTGAAAATATAACCTACTTGGCGAAGGATACAATGTGATTACATAAATCATTAAAATTATAAATTATTATTAAAATTGACTTTCAAAAAAAGATACATTTTACAAAATCATGGACATTTGAAGTCATTTTTATACAAACCGTTCACAGTCCCGGTGGCATTTGCTGTGTAGTGAGCAAATGCCTCCCAGATGTTTCCATCTTCACTCTTGTGGAGGGCATGTATTGTTAGCTGTGAAGCAGGGAGGACATCCTTGACCAGAATGAGGAATTTCTCATCCATGAGCCCTCTGGACGGCTGGACTGACACGTTCACACAACACTGTCTCTGTTCCATCCTTCACTTTACTCAACTGACTTAACAACAGCCTGATCAGCTGCCAGTTACAGGAATATAGAGCAGACTAAGGAGCAGAAAGTCCAAGACCATTGCCCAAAAGCACCCTGTCCAATGAGCTTTATGCACCCTCCAGATTAAAGAGTAACTGAACTACAGGCCAAATGATTCAAACCTGTTTCATGGTTGAATGGTTGTGGTTTGAGGTGTTCTTTGTTGTTCCTGGGTCCATGCCCAAAAAGTAATTCCAAAAGGTCCTGGAGTAGAGCTATGCGTCCCTGTAGCTTAGTGAGATCATCAAGAGAGCATTTCCAGGAGGTGTTCCCAAGCTGCTTACCTTGGTTTCAGTTAAAATATTTGATGTGGTATTGTGATGGAAATAGGTTGACATGAAAACCAACACAGGAAGGAGGATTGTTACAACCATTAAGTGCCAAAATGTTGTATTCCAGGGGAATCCTACAAGTCTACTCTCATATCCAATGACTCAGCCTTTGTGACGGATCAATAGAGATGTGACAGAGGACAGCTGGGTGTTCCCAACGTTGTGGAAAAAAGCCAGCTGATCATAAGAGACATTTGTCAGATTCTTGAGCCTACCTCTGGCTTTAAGAACTATGTCCCTATTTGGCCAAATAGTAACACTGTAACTTTGTTTGTGTTCAATATACTCTGTGTAATTTTGCTTCTTGACCAGTATTAAATGCCTTGAAACTTGGTTGAGCGTTGATTCAATCATTCAGTGTAATTGTTTATAGGGTTGCAAAGGGGCGGAACATTTCAGGTAAATTTCCGGAAACTTTCCGGAAACTTTCCATGGGAAGTTAAACTCGGGAATTTTGGGAATTTTGAATTTTGATTTTTTTTTTACCGCAAATTAAACGCTGAGCAATAAAAACGTCATTCAAAACTCTATTTTAAAGATGTATGGAATGCAGCACACGCTGCACGTTGAATTTCAACCCTGCACTGTGCATTCCTCCATCACATGCGCAGTGCATTCTTCCATGTGCAGAGAATCCTGCTGGATGATGTGTTTGGGAAAGAGTGACTAGCAGCCTGAGAATCCTCAAACCAATAGCAGTAGCTATTGCCCAGATAGAAGGTGATGATGCCATCTTGTCAGATGTTCAATGTCTGTTTGCTGAGATCAAAGAAGAAATCCAAACTGCCTTGCCCACTTCCCTGCTGCTCCAAGCAGAGGAAACCGCAGTGGTCAAATCGATGGAGAAGATTAGACATTAGAACATTAGGACAAGTGCAGACAATCTCAAGGGTGGGAAACAGAACTAAGACAGGAAGTAAAGACAGAGACACAAAATGAGAAAATTCAAAATAAAAGAGGAAATGGAGAACTAAGATTTGAACAACCAAACAGAACACAAATCTAAACTTAAGGAAAACAAGGTAGTATCCATGACCTAAAAAAAGTCCATATAACAGAAAATCCAAATAATCTTTCAATGTTCACAGACGAGAACCATGACAGTAAATTGTTTTTCATTCTATTTACGGTGTTGCAGTATGGGTTAATACGGAGCCCTCCTGGTATCAGGTGAAGAAAAAGAAAATCTGTTCCCTCAGTTTAACAAACCGTTCCCTCAGTTTATCTAATGAAGTCCTTCAGAGGGCACAGATTATTAAACTGAGGGCACGGATTAGTAGGTTAATTATAGTGCTGGGTTCAAATCAATCAATAATACATGCATACCTTTTCCCATGGGTGCATGAAGCTTTAACCCCATTACTCTCGCTTGGCCAGTCATTTTGGCAATGACATCTGGGTGCCTGCAGAAATTCAACTCGTCAAAATGTTTGGTAAACATCCAAACACTGTCACAATGTCAGATGACTATGTGAGGATGGGGAAATCGCATTCATGTCCATTCAAAAGAGTCTTGTTTCACCAGTTTTGTGGTGCATCTTTCACGTGACTTAACAAAATGAGGCTCATGTTATCAGTGTTTCACTTTTCCTCTTATGATGTCTGAGTGTGCTTTGTTTTAACACATATAAATTAACAATGTGACGATGTGAACATTAAGTAAAGCTTCTGACCTCTGGGTGAATGATTGTATGCATCAGGCTGCTGTCTGGCTGATGAGATAACTGCATGATTAAGCAGGTGTATCAGTATTCCTGACAAAGTGCTAGATGAGTTTATTTTCTAAAGGTTATTCATCTTTTGTACTGATGATTCAGTCAGGAAAGTTTCAATCTAAGCCATAAACCTGCTTCAGCTGTGAGGCACACATTACATCCAGAACCAAGGACCAAAATAATTCCTCTCACTCAACTCTTTTTCTTTTACTTATCACCTTAATCACAGGTGAGAAAAAAAGAGGTTAGAACAGGGTTTCTGCCAGCATACAGATTCTCCCTCAGAAAGAGCAGCATCTTCCTCCAGGACGCCTGGTCATCATCTCTCCGCCCCCCTAAGCAAATAAAGACAAAGGCAACACAAACAGTTGTTAAAACTGTCAACTGTCTTTCACTGTCCACAGTTTCTCAGTCTGAAGGTGTACCCACACTTATGACGTGAGGAGACTGATTTAAAGTTGCTGGCTCTGGTGTGCGGCGTGAATGGAGGTTCAATAAGGTGACCAGTGTTTGGGTATGACAGGACAGTCAGCAGGTGGCTGTTCCCTGCTCCTTCCATCATCTCCTGGATCTGGAAGTACAAATCTCATATTTGTCAGATGGTTCCATGATGTGTTTGATTTTATTTTTTATGTGCAATCCTTGAATAAATTAGTATTTTCTCAATGCTGTTATTGTAACTGAACTGAATTGAAGGACAGACATATTTCAAGGGATAAGGTCTCAGTTCCTCTGGGATTTTAACAACCTTCACATTAAAGAAATTAATTCAAACCAAATACAGGAAACTATCCTCTAAAATTGCTTGTGTTTGTTAGTCTCAAGGCCAGAAAATTCCGAGAGGTATGAGAGAGACAATAATGATGGATGTTCTATGGCCACTGTTTGTTCATATACACTGATATTTTCTACCTGATTGGTAACATCTCGCCAAGAGAAGTATTTCAGGAATTAAGAATTTACAAAAATTTAAAATGAACTTTGTTTCACACAAAGCAGGAGAAACTAATTCAGTAACAAGAAGAACCACAAATATGATGTTGAGAGACAATCAGATACATGTTAGTGCAGGAAGCTTTATTACATCAAATGGTGAAATCTGACAACTGACATATTGCTTCTCTCCTCCTCTGCTGCTGTGACCCTGTTTGCAGGTTCCACTGTTAGAGAGGGAGAGGGGCTGGTTTGTCTCAGACAGTATAAGTTTATAAGAAATTAAACAGATTCATGACAAACTGACATCATCACTCAGACTACAGACAAACGTTTGCCATTACCTTAAGCACCGCAGCATGTGTTCTGCTCACACAGATTTCTGCCATCCTGTTTTCTAACCTGACTACTGTCTTTTAGGCTTAAATAATTCATTCACACAGGAAATTGTGATGTCAGTAAACTCACGTCCATTGCAGACTCATAGGCTGGCCAATTCTGATCATCTTCACCTAAAACCAGCAACAGAGGACACTGGAGTCGTCCCACCTGCTCAGAGACAAACAGGGGTAACTTTAGAATTTGAAATCTTTGTGCAACACGTGGCATCATGTGGGGAATCATTTAACTGTACTGTGGAGATACTACATTCTAAATTTACCATTGAAAAGGTTGAGATGCTTCGAATGTCAAGATTCCTGAGGATTTTTGTTCATGAGATTTTGAGTTGGAGCAAAGCAAATTTGAATGTGTCCACAGAAAAATAAATATAGGGTGATTTATCTTGTCACATCAAACTGTCTCCTTACACTTAATAAAGTATTCAAGAATTCTGTTCTTTTTATGAAGATATGTTTTTTTCTTACTATTGATTACTATTGCTATATTTTACATAGCTTAAAAGCTATGTAAAATATTACTATTATTATTATTTCCAAGAGCTTAAAAAAACAGGTCAACTGGACTTGGTTGAGTTTCTTGAAGACGTGAAATGTCTTCAGAAACTCAACCAAGTCCAGTTGACCTGTTTATTTTAGCACTTGGATATACCATTACCTGGATGACTGGTCTTCACCGACATACCATTATTATTGTTTTAATCATACAGATGTAATTATTAGTTAATTGACCCTCAGTTGTAGCCAAATCATTTTCTCCTTTTGAATTTTGAATTTTCTAAATTTGTGAAATTCAAACATTATTCATCAGAGCAATTCCAATAGGCCTGTAAGTTTGAGGAACCTAACTAGATAGAGGCTTTAAATAAGCACATTAGGATTTCTGCCTCGCCCTTCACAGTATATTATTAGGGCCCGAGCACCGAAGGTGAGAGGCCCTATTGAAATTGAAAGGATTATTATTATTCTTTTTTTTCTGACAAAAGAAGGGGCTTTTTGAGGGCTTCATCATGCTCAAAAATATTCTAAAGTTTGCAGTAAACTAGAAAGTGGTGAAAATTTACGTATTCTGGAGTATTTGGAAATGGGTGTGGCAAAATGGCTCAACAGCGCCACCTGGAACGCAGCCCCTAGGTTTCCCCCTCGACCAATCGCCATTTTGCATTTAGTGGCCATTTTGGCCATATTCCACACGTTTACTTTGACGCACTTGTCCCAGGGCTTTCATCTGATCAACTTCAAATTGAGATGAGTGTCATCACAACAAGATGGAGATAAAAACTAACTCAAAGATCGATTTTTCATCACACCGTGTGACCGTAGCGTGGCATCAAAGTTTGATTACACGCCATCAAAACATGAGGTTCTGTATCTCGGACATACAAGGTCCAATCGACTCCAAACTAGACATGTAAAACAAAAGTCCCGGCCTGATGACATCTACACAGAAATCTTGACTTAAAATCACAGCGCCCTCTGGTGGAAACAAGAAATGTCTTGTTTTTGGAACGTCTTACACTTGGAGGTATTCCTCCTCACCCACTGCTCGCAGCCATATCAAACTGTATCAAATGGGTCTCAAGACATTGATAATGTAGGCATAACATTACTGTGACTTTTCCTCAAACACCATAATAGTGGCGTGGCGTCAAAGTTCATCAACTCGCCGTGACACACGAAATTACTATAACTTCGGTGTTGGAGGTTCAACCTCCCTCAAACTACATTTGTGTAACAACAGCCCCCCCTGCAGACATTCAGATGGTTTTAAGGAATGGGCGTGGCAAAATAACTGACTAGCGCCCTCGGTGCTTGCGAGGTTGCATTTAGGCCATGAATTGTCCGTGGAATATGGGCTGCCACATATGGAGTGGTGTATGCTGGAAGCCTGTCCACATCCTCCGCTGCAACAAGGTCGGAGTCTGGATAGAGGTTAGGATGGCTGGAGCTGCTGCCTGGCCCTCTGCAGCGGTAGCAGCTGAGTGTCCGACTGGTCATCAGGCTGCACCACTGCTGGCTGTGGTTGTTCTCTTGGTGGAGCTGAGTCCAGATCAGGGTGTAGTCGGAGACACTGAGACTTGGAGATTAGTTCAGTCCCTGATATTCACTTCAGTTAAACAACATTCATACGCTCCCCAATCCGGCACATTGCAGTTTAGTTTTGAGTTGCTATAACTGATTTAAACTCAGACTTCCCATGCTCGGAAAAACCACAGTCATCCTCTCTATTCTTAAACCTATTTTCTCAAATAGGTTGTCTCAGCAGTTGTGAACCCGACTCTTATTTTTTATCAATTTAAACTCTGGTAATGTAATTATTTTTCCATCTTTAAATCTAAATGTGGATGCTTAGGATACTGAATACCTGGCCAATAGAATGTAGAAACCTTAAAGGTTTAGTGTGTAGAATGTACAGGCAGCATAATGTTCCCCATGTGTTCAGTGTGAACCTGCTCTTCAGCTTTTAGTTAGTTACTGGTTGGTACATATGCCACTACTGATATTTCTGTTAAGAGCTCGTATTGTTCAGGTTTTAACTTCTTGGCTTGTGCGATGCTGCGCTAAATCAACTTGCAACACAATCAGAATCAGATTTAGTGTCACTTCTATAATATTCACTCAGCATAAACAGGAATGATGAAGAAGAAAATGCCTTTCTCCACAGATCAGTCATACATAGTAAAAACTGACATTTTGAAAAAAGCAATAGAAAACAGGACTCAGAAGTCATTTGTATTTGGAGTTGACAAAGTGCTTTGTTAAATATATGCTTAATACAAACCATAAAACAAAATCGCAGATCCCAACTTTGGTGCTGACACAGATCAGACAGTGACATTCATCACTTCTCCAAATGAAAAATATGTGAATTTTATTCACAATTTATCTTAAGTCATTTGTTTTTCAACTGCAGAACAAATCCCTGACAATGCACAAAGTATTATACAATGGACATGAAGGGTAACATATTGCATAAGGAACTAAGTGAAGCAGTTTATTAGGTACACCAAGCTAAAACTAATACAATCCAACACCAACAGCCCTAAAACATGTCCTACCTTCATGAAATGTACAATATTTATATAGTATATGGCATTTTGTATGGGACTGCATTAGTTCCACTCAGTGTACCTAGGCATTGGTTATTAAATTAGGCATTGCTGTATTTCAAATAAACACATTTTCAAGGTACAACTGGAATTGAAGATCTCTCACCTAAGATGGAGCACAAAAATAAGGGAGCATCAAAATTCTATGATTATATTTATATACATTTCCAAAGTTGGAGGGCCTTAAAATATGTTGGGAAAGGGACTTTCATCATGTGATCCCAGAAGATAACTGTAAAAAAGTTCTTTGAGTCATGGTATTGTCATAGATTAAACAGAGTATTTTGGACTGATTACCGCCATCTACTGAGTTGGTGCACCGTTCCTAGAGGTACTGCAATACAAGGTCGATCCAAGTGGATTCAAGATTCAAGATTCAAGAGTTTATTGTCAAATGCACAACAATTACATTAAGCAGTCGCTGGCAATGAAATGCTTGAGTCACAGGCTCTCTTATAGCAATGCTCTGCATATTACAAGCAATAAAATATTGAATAAAATAATATAAAATAGAATATAAACATTTTAAAATAGAAAATAAAATATATATATCTAAATATATATATACACCTAAAGAAAAAAAACAATAGTGCAATTATGTGCAATAGTGCAAATATGCTAAGGTGCTCGTTTAGTGGAGTTATTGCAGATTGGAGGAGTTTAAAAGTCTTATGGCCTGGGGGATGAAACTGTCTCTGAGCCTGGTGGTGCGGGCCGGATGCTGCTTCAGACGGCAGCAGGCAAAACAGTTTATGGTTTCCTTTGATCTATTAGTCACATAGTCCTTTAACCCCTTTGTTTGAATTTCTTAAACCCCACCTTTGCTTCAATTCCTTTAAACTCCTTTGCTTCAATTCCCTTTCTATTCTTTAAAGATGCTCTTTATCTCAGAAAAATAAGTGAAGAATCAGTCTGCACTAACCAGCGAATTGGTAGAACAAAGAAGATAAGAGATTTTCATGAGAATTTGGAAAACACATCTTGAACAGCGAAAATAACAATTCATAACACACATTGAAACAAACAACAGTCGCAATGGAGATCACTGGAGAGGTGAAACAAATGGATATAAAGGTAGAGACTGTCCGCCCGTACTTCGAGTCCTTTTACGAAGATCACTGCAGAGCAGTGGGAGCTGTTGAAGTCATGCAAACCGGATGAAGCTACAACATTTATGTTGGCAGATCTTCTGCTGAAGTTAAGCGACCGTTTCAGATGCCATTGCAAAGCGATGTCCCGATGCACCCTTGTCTGAGGAAGAAGTTCGGTCCATTCTGGGCGACACTCTCAACGACAGTCTTTCACCAGGCACAACAAAGTCTAAGAGTTTGGATAAGCTCACAGACTTGGTTGTAGAGGAGGTGAAGACTGTCAACTCCACCTTGTCTGCAAGCTCCACCTGTGTGAGCTCTGAGAAGCCTATACCAACACGCCTCATTAACCCCGCTAAAGTCCAGAAGATGATCTGTTATGCCTGCAGACGTATTAAAGGAAGATGCAAAAATCCAACTCTTGCTCGAGTGTCAATCGCGCAGGCGAAGTCGGGCCATTTCCTCAGAGGAACAGGACGCTTCAGATGATCCCATTCGGATGTGTAGGACCTCTTCAAGCTCCCTCTTCAGGAGTCAGCTCAAGTCAGGTAGTTCCTCAGAGGGAGGTTCAACAACAAGCAGTATGGACAGTGGGAAGATGCTTGTCCAGGAAACAATCAACAATAGTTTGACTGACATCACAGACTTCTTTAATGAGTTCAATGACAGCCTCTTTCTCAATTCATCTTTCTCCGAGATTGATAAGGCTTTAGATGAAATTATTGAGTCAATCAATAAGGAAAGCAAGCAAAATGGAAAGGAATCTCCACAGCCAAACCTCTCAATCAGTAAAGGAATGAGGACGATCAATAGTCTTTTCATAAAGACTTTTGCCACAGCAGGGACGCTTCAAATCACTGACAGGGGTCGCGAAAAAATTCAAGGAGGAGACCAAAGTCAATAGGAGGCTGACGATACAGGCATTGATGGCTAGTATTGACGCTGTGCTTCTGGAGAAGGAGAAGCCGGGAGGTGGAAATGAAAGTTCTGCATTCCAAACACTGAAAAAGACTCCATCTGAAAAGGTTCTTGTATTCACAAAACAGCTTTCAGATCTCATCTATGCGCACATCGCACCTGGAAGGAATCCAGACATTAGTTCAGGTCCAGTGAAAAAGGTGGCTGTTCCTAAGGCACACAGGGGCATATATGCAGACATTCAGACCAGGGTGTTTTGTTTTCTGTCCTTGATAAGCTGGTGGCTGAACAACCAAGTTAACTGCCACACAAAAAGGGTGTCAGAGGCTTTTATGGCCATCGACTCACTGGAAACAAACAAGCAGTCATCATCATCAGAGGTCAGCAGCGGAGGGAATGAAAGACCGAAGAAGTCAACACCAGCAGTGTTCAACGGAATTGAGGAGAAAGGATCGAAGCAGACTTCATCATCAGAGGTCAGCAGCAGTGAGAATAAAAGATCGAAGCGGTCAACACCAGCAGTGTTCAACGGAATTGAGGAGAAAGGAACGAAGCAGACGTCATCATCAGAGGTCAGCAGCGGAGGGAAGAAAAGATCTAAGCAGTCAACATCATCAGAGTTCAACAGCATTGAGGAGAAAACATCAGGCAGTCAACATCATCAGAGGGAGCAGCAGTGGGAAGAAAAGATCGAAGCAGTCAACACCAGCAGTGGTCAGCAGCATTGAGGAGAAAAGATCGAAGCAGACAACATCATCAGAGGTCAGCAAAGAAAAGGAGAACTCAGCATCATCAGACAGCAACTCAGGGAGAAGATTGCAAAGATGCTGGCAGCAGACAGATATAAAATGTATGTCAGTGTTCTCTTGGACAACTCATCACACAAAGCTATAATAAGGCAAAGGTGACCCGGACTGATGTCGACTTAACAGACACAAGTCATCATCTGCTGGAGAGAATATGGGCCGAGGTCAAAGACATTGACTCAACTTTCAACCCCAACACAATCCTTGACGAGGTCATTTTCAAGGAGTTGTGTAAGAAGTGGCCTTGTCCAGAGATGCTATTGGTTTCCTTTCTTTTAAGAGATCCAGAACTTGAGATATCAATTAGCTCCTCTTTGAAAAGACACCTGTGCAAAAAGCTGGCTTTTTCTCCTCTTTCAGAGCAAGGTTCTCTTCCTTCTTCCGGAGATAAAAGGTGGATGATGTTATTCCGATAGCTTCACTTTCAAATTTAAATATGTTTTCTCCAGGTGCTCCTGTTATCCCCACATTTATAAGAATGAATAAAATGTATAAAATGGAATTATTTGCTCTCAGTATTTATTCCACTCAGTCTTGTTGTGGCTTTTCTCCAGGTGCTCCGGTTCCCTCCCATATTTAAAACAATTATTAAAAGATTCAAAATCGAATAATTTGTTCTCAGGATTTATTCCACTGAGACTAAAGTTTTGCTGTTTTACAAGCTGAAAATTCACTGTTTCACAGGTGCAAGTTTAGTTTCTTCCTTTAATTCATCAGCCATCAGCACCTTCACCTGAACTTAGCTCCAACAAGCTGTATAAGGCAGAGTAGAGTGACCTCATTATGGCTGGTGATCAAATAGCGATAGTAAGCATCTAACTGTCAGATATTTTCAGAATAAGACACAGTTGCTGCTGACTATCACCGTAAATCGATACAGTGTTACTTGATTGTGTTTGTCTTAATTTTGAAGGAAATTTGAGATCTCAACTAATTCAATTTTGGAGTTAGATTTCTCCAGGAAGATGGAAATATTACAACTGCAACATATTTTTTATATCTCACTTACTGTAAAAAGCAACAAGAGTTTATATGATTTAATATATAGGATAAGATGTAGAATATCCCTTGTACGTCTGAAGGTCTTCTGCACAAATTACCACAAAAAAAACATTAGATGTTAGCAGGTGTTAGGGGCCACCAGCGGATGTTAGGGACATAACTTCAGTTGTGCACCATAGCGTCATCAAGTGTTTTGACCTTCTGATCAATGATACAGGCCGAACTTGAGGGTACGCTGAGGATAAAGGTAAATCTGACTGGCTGCTGGGTATTATGGCAGTACTATAAAAGCCATGTGGCTGCTCAGTAGATCAGACATCATTACCTCTTTAGCCTTTTTAAACTAAACTCTGTACCATTTTAGAACATAGGACAAGATGGAGAATATTCCTTGTACGTTCGACCGCAGCAATTAATGCCTATTGCCAGTTGATGTAAGCGGATGTTAGTGACCACCAGCGGATGTTAGGGACATATCTTCAGTTGTGTACCTTAGCGTCATCAGGTGTTTAGGCCTTTTAATCACAAGACATCCTCTTTTAAGGCAGGCCCACCACAGGTTGATCAGACCTGGGTGCATGTCCCTAGCCTTTGGGGCCCAGTTGGGATCTTTCCTCCTGATCCAGAGCCATTGGCTGCAGCGTTCTGCAGTGTGTGATGTTTCTTTTATGGTCCGGCGCAGGGCTTGTCGATGGATCTCCAGATCTTTGTGCAACCTAATGGTGCAGCCAACCTCCACAGGGCAAGCTATTGCTTTCCAGCCACATTGCTGTGCCTCAAATGCAAGGTCTGCATACCACAGCCTTTTCCTCTCATTTGCTTCATCAACATTATCCACCCAGGGTACTGTCAATTCTAAAAAGTAGACGATGCACATGGTATTAGACCAGATTATCAGGTCAGGTCTTAGGGTGGTAGTGACAATATGTGATGGGACTGTAAGTCGCTGGCCCACATCCACCAGCATCTCCCAGTCTCGGACTTGCTCCAACTGACCACTACTGGCCAGTGGAGGAGGCCCTCTCTTTCCCTGTTCCCTCTCGCGGATAAATGTTGTCCTTTAAACTGCATTCGATGTTTTGGATGGCAAGGCATTGGTAGCAGTTCACTTAGTTTCTAGTGTTGCTGCAAGGCATTATCTGGTTGTGTATCAACGTATACCTACCTTAGGAGATACTTATTTTACAACCAGTGAGGATGTGCCTGACCCTAGCGTAATAATGTTAGTTAGTTGTCTCTATATGAATCCATTCATGACACAAAATGACTCGAGTGAAACTGATCTGACTTAAATGATCTGATTATTTTACAACCGTAGACCATACAACAATTGACAGTCTGAAATAAAAGATATCACACTGAACAAATTTAACTTTTAACATTCTTTAGTTTTCAACATGATTCTAAGCTGACTTCATGTTATCATTTGATGCAGTGTTAACCTTTAAACTCTGATGTTGGACAACATACTGCAAATGTGAAGAGGAAAAATCAGACATTAGCTTTAGAGAACAAACAAATTCAGATTAAATCCTGTAATTCCACAGGCAGACACTGGTTATTTCGTTGATTTACATTCACAAAAAGAGCCAATGAAATACATTGTTTATTTACATGGAAACATAACATTTTATAAGTTTTAGATCTTTTTCAGAAAGGCACTTGATCAAATTCTTGTTGCAAATTATCAACAAGATTAAGGAAAATTCTATTTGGTAAAAGGCACATAAAAAAAAAAAACACACGAGGAAAAGACATGGAGGGTGTAAACAAACATGAACAGACCATTTTCAAACTTTGAATCACAGACAAAATGGCAATCACGACTCTATCCCAACACAGTGATGAAAAGTTGTATTTGTGATGATGGTTTAAGAACTTCAATGTAAAGTTAAAGGTGCGAGGAGTATTAAAGGGCCCTCGCTCCTTGGATAGATCAGCACATGTAGGTGATACAATGGATTCTACTTCTAATCTACAAAACTTCTGCTTTGTAAATGCATTTTTACTTTGACGAACTTGTCCCAGGGCTTTCATCTGATCAACTTCAAATTGAGATGAGTGTCATCACAACAAGATGGAGATATAAACTACCTCGAATTTCGCGTTTTCATCACACCGTGTGACCGTGGCGTGGCATCAAAGTTTGATTACACGCCATCAAAACACGAGGTTCTGTATCTCGGACATACAAGGTCCAATCGACTTCAAACTAGACATGTAAAACAAAAGTCCCGGCCTGATGACATCTACACAGAAATCTTGACTTAAAATCACAGCGCCCCCTGGTGGCAACAGGAAATGTCTTGTTTTTGGAACGTCTTACACGTGGAGGTATTCCTCCTCACCCACTGCCCGCAGCCACATCAAACCTGTGTCAAATGGGTCTCAAGACATTGATAATGTAGGCATAACATTACTGTGACTTTTCGTCAAACGCCATAATAGTGGCGTGGCGTCAAAGTTCATCAACTCGCCGTGACACACGAAATTACTATAACTTCCGTGTTGGAGGTTCAACCTCCCTCAAACTACATTTGTGTAGCAACAGCCCCCCCCTGCAGACATTCAGATGGTTTTAAGAAATGGGCGTGGCAAAATAACTGACTAGCGCCCCCTAAAGTGCAGCCCCGGCACTACGATTGGCCGACATGTACAAAAATCGACAGGGACATGTGTCTTTTCATAACAAACAAATAAGTCTCTTGGCTAGATATGCTAGACCAAACAGGAAGCCCGCCATTTTGACTTTAGTGGCCATTTTGGCCATATTCCACATTTTTACTTTGATGTACTTGTCCCAGGGCTTTTATCTGATCAACTTCAAATTGAGATGAGTGTCATCACAACAAGACGGAGATCAAAAATAACCCAAAGATCGATTTTTCGTCACACGGTGTGACCGTGGCGTGGCATCAAACTTTGATTACACGCCATCAAAACACGAGGTTCTGTATCTCGGACATACATTGTCCAATCGAGTCCAAACTAGACATGTAAGACAAGAGTCCCGGCCTGACGACATCTACATAGAAATCATGGCTTAAAAACACAGCGCCACCTGCTGGCTACAGGAAGTGACATGTTTTATACTTTGATGCACTGCTCCTGGCTGCTTAACAATATACAGCTCAAATGAGCTGAGAGAAGTCATTGGACCATGGTCAGAATTGTGACATTTCCTCAAACCGTGTAAACATTGAGGTGCGGCGAAGGATCATCTTTCGCCAAAGGACACGATGTTGTCATAACTCCAGTGTGCATTGTCCTATCACTACCAAACTTCTGTCACATGATTATAGTCCAAGCCTGAACAGCTCTGTGTCAATATTTCCTCAGTGTCATAGCGCCACCTACTGATTCGCCATGAAACAGGAAGTACTTTGTAAATCCACTCTGCATTATCCAACCGGCTCCGAACTACTGACCTATGATCACAATCCTGACCTGAACACATCCATATATTAATATTAGTTCAGGGTCATAGCGCCACCTACTGATCAGTGTGAAAATTAAGTTGTTGTAACATTGTCCAATTGACACAAAATTGCTCACCCTACATCAGAGCCCCTACTTGAAGAGATATATTAGTCTGTAGGTAATAATAGTGATGGCGCCACCTACTGGCAACAGGAAGTAAGCTTTGTTTTACAAATATCATTCGATTTACATAAAATTTTCACAGTGTGATGTGCAATTGATAGCGTGGATCGTAATGAGCAATTAGCAGGCAAGGATCGACATCGCTCGACGGACGCAGGAAGTGCAGCGTTTGTCCTTGCCGCAGTGCGCAAAACGCGTGCAACGCGGAGACGTGCGCTTGTTCAATGATCGCTCTCTGTTAAGACTGTAATCCGTGGCATACAATAAACACTGTACTTAAACTTGTTCTCATACATAAACCTTTATATATATTACAGTATTCCTTTAGCTTTATTCAACATCACACATACATAAATGCACTGTGCTCATTAAGACACTGTGACCTATGCCTTAGAAAGAAATCAAGCAGCTGCCCCAGCTTCTGAAAGCCAGATAGGAAAGGCGTTGTCTTGTCTGATAAATACGCATGCTTACACACACAGAACATACAGACGATAAAACAGAAACACAATGTTTCACACTCCAATGAACAAAAACACTGTGTCTGCAAAACTACTGAAGACTCACAAAGCTTCAGCCGGATAAAGGCTTTTTCTTAATACACAAAACTTAACACTATCAGAATGTGAAGATTTGTCCAGCTACTATCAAAGGAGTGACGAACCTGGGAGCTCCTCATCATTGGTGGATTCCAGTTCCAAGATGCTGGGACCACGCCTTCAACCTACTATTATAAATATTGCACCTGTCATCCGTTCGGCGCGACTCTTGCCCCCGAGCTACGGACTAAAAGCTGAGGCTGTGCATTGAGTGCCCATAGCTGTATCTGTACCTATTTCATTGCTTCTAAATAAATACTTTTTGAACTAAGACCGACCCTTCTCATACCTAAGGACAAAAAACACGACAAAATTGGTGACCGACGTGATCCTGAAGAGAGTTTTTGACCAGAAAGACCGGAGACCCAAAGGTCGAGGGCGCTCCGATCGATTCTCCACATACTCACGGGCGCCAAACTAAAAGGTAAGCAGAAACCTGTTAAAACAAATTCTGCATTAGTTATATAGGCATTGATATAGATTGTGAGTGTGCGGAGAAGAGAAAGGAGGTAAAATAATAAAGTTCTGTGTTTTATGGAAGCAATGAAAGGGTAAGTAAAATAAAAGTACTAAACAGAGGTCTGGGACCCTGTGAAAGGTCTGGGACCTTGTGAAAGGTCAGGGACCTTGTGTGGGGTCTGGGACCCTGTCTTGGCGCAAAAGAAACAAGATAAAAAAGCGAGGTCTGGGACCTGCGCGGGACGGGCGCCACACTTAAAAAGTCTGTGACGCACCAACCCTTAAAACTAATTCAGATTGGAGAAAAGACAGACGATTCATGCAATAGATTGCATCCGTGCAACCAAATCTGGGATTAGGGTGTGAACCTGGAGGAAGGGGCTACCGGCACTGACGAGTGAGGAGCTTAACTAGCCAGACACACCGTTGCTTGAATCGGGCACAAATTAAAAGACGCCAAGGCCATAACATGTCGCGAGTACTGACAGATGAAAAGACTGACTAGAATAAAAAGACTGACAGACAAAAAAACTGACCATAAAAATATAAGATTTAAGAGGTCTGAATGTGTGGGTATTTACTAAATACTAAACAATAGAGTTTTGGAGATTGATTAAAGAATTTAAGGTAACTAATACGTGTGGGTAATGGAACTGATCCGAGTAGTCCTAATATGAACTTCATGTAAAGGAACTATGGTGACACAGCACTAAGTCTGATACAAGTGTGAATGAAAGTGTGGTGTGGGAAACGAGAGAAACCAAATTAGGAGGAGATAACAAGAGGAAGGTCACCCGGCTGACAGAGACAGAATAAATAAGGAAATAAGAAAAATGGAGCGAGTCGCCATCTGGTGGCGGATAAAAGGAAGTACAACTAGCGGTGTACGCCTGCCATCTGGGGGCTGATAAAGGGTATTACAGCTAGGGATAAAAACAAGGACGCCACCTGGGAGACCAAAGGACATTACAGCTCGGGTTACAACTGGTTTGACATCATTGGATTGGCTTGTGTTTTGAATTTTTGATTTTATTTAATTTTGTTTAATTTTTATTTTTTTCTCCACTAAGAGACGACGGGAACTTTTTACAGTCAGAGATACACACCCTTGACATACAGATACACACATTACAGCAACGTGTCACAGCACTAGGAAAACATCGGGTGGCTGACAATTGGATGATCTGGTTTCTTCTGTGGCTGTACCTTCTATTTGGAATACTGATGTACTGATGTGTGCTGTTCTGGCGATATAATAATAATAAAATAATAATAATAATAATATATATCTATATCTATATAGATATATATAAATAAATTAAATTAAATTTAAAAAAAAAAAGTTTGTTTTATCCCGAATCATGGCCGCCGCCCCTGTCCCGACCCCCACCTCCCTCAAAACATTAGCAGAGGTAGTGGAAAGCAGGGTCGTGTCAGCAGTACTAGTAAAAGACCGAGAATCCACAAGAAAACAAATTCGGGAATACTTTGCAGAATGGAAGGATCTAGGATTCCTGTCAAAAGAAACTGAGGCCCCAGCCCCTGACGGGCCTGCCTTAGGGAAAATAATAAACCTGGTAAAAAGCCGCCACATGGTGGCAGCTGCAGACTACACTAGTGTAGGACGTCCCACCTGGGGACTGAAGAAAACAAAATGGGACAAGGCTCAGAACAAATATCTGATAGTGACCGCCATGACCAACGTGATGAAGAAATACTCTCCCAGTACCACAAACCCTCCGAACACCACAAACCCAGCCCACACCTCTTACACTCCCTCTGCACCCCCTCCTCCCGCCACCGGCCTGTACCCAGACATCCCTGACCCTCCCCTATATGACAACACTTGCTGCAGCTCAAAACCACCACTACAAACCCCTGTTTTCCGCATCATCAGTGGAGAGGTGGGCCTGGAAAGTGACATCATAGATGCAGCAGGAAAAGCTCATCGAGAGCTGAATGAACGCGTGGCATGCCTGGCTGAGCAGTTGGACGAATTACAAAGAAGAGCAGACGAGGAGACCGAATCTGAGAACCACCCATGTCAAAAAGGCGGAGCAGCCAGCCCTCCGCTTATGGACCCTGACCCCCCAATTATTTCATCCACACCCCGCAGGAGCCCATACAAAGACAACAGACAGAATCACTTAAGTGACGGACCTGATCTTCCACATGCCCTCCCCACAACCAATTATCCTCCCCCTTCCAGGAGTACTACCCCTCCCAGGAGGAATGCATCTATTCCACCACAGGATCAGGACAATGAGCAAGAACAGACCTCCATTCCGACTGATGCTTGGTTCCCTGCCAGAGGAAAATTCGTGGGGATAATAGACGGAGGCCTGTTTCCTGAAGAAAACGACACGCCATCCCTGGCCGCTGCGATGCCCTCTCACCCCGCCAGCCGCACCAGGGCCAAAAACCCTTTGGACCCCCAGCAACCTGCCCCGTGGAAAGTCCCTGTTCAAGCTCCACTGCGAGTGGGGCTCGAGGGGCAAACTCTTTTCCTACCATATACCATGAAGGACTTAACCAGCCTAATTAACAACCTCCCCCCACTGACAAAAGGCGCCGATAACTGGATCAGGAACCTGGTGACCTTAACAGCTGGCGACCCACTGTGCCTCGGAGACTACAGGGGACTGATCACCCGACAAGGAGGGGCACATGTCTGCAACGCAATAATGACTGCAGCAGGGTTGACAGACTCCCGACCGAAGCCCCTGACGACCTGTGCAGGCCCGCTGCATGATGCCATGAGGGCTCTTTACCCTGTACAGTTAGACCCACGGGCTTTAGGCTCCATCACCCTAAGAGAAGGGGAAGATTTGAACACCTACCTGGACAGGGCCAGCAAACTCTGGATGGAAGCAATGGGGACCAGACACGACACATCAGACACCACCCTTATTCTCTGGCGCCGCCAGGTGGTGGGTGGGCTTCCTGAAACAGTCCAAGAAAACCTAGAAGACGTCCTTAACCTGGACACCCAGACCGACTCAGACTGGAGACGCACCGTGGCACATAGTCTCATCAAATATCGGCGACAGGAAAAAACTGAGGCCGACGAGGACAAGGCTCTCGCCAGACAGCTACTAAAAGCCCAACTGGCAGAGAAGAGGCATGACGTCAACAGCAACAAGAAAAACAAGCCCCTTAAACAAATGGCGGCCGTGTCAGGATTACATTTGGAAATAGCAGAGGCAGTAGCACGGGCTATGCAAACTGAAAGAGTCAGTCAACCCCCGGTCGCCCCGCAGCCCCCACCTCCCAGCTACGATCAGTGGGGACAGGGTCCCCCTCCATTCAGACCAAGAGGAGGGTACGGCCGTGGTCAGTATAGAGGTCAAACCAGAGGAAACCCCAATACCGGAGACCCCAATACCGGATGCTTCACATGCGGCCAGCTTGACCACTGGGCCCGAGACTGCCCTCATGGGGAACAAAGAGGAACACCAGCCCCCTACAGAGGACAAGGCCCCCAGCGCAGAGGCCCCCCAGGACGAGGCCGAGGAAGAGGCATGCCCCCGCAACCACACCAGATGCCATCTTCCGCCTGGGAATACGGCTACGAATATGACCAATGAAGTTGCCCAGTGTCCACAGCAGGTCACGTTGTGCCCCGAATTTGACCCCATAGTGACCTGTAACATCAATGGAGAGCCCATCCCCTTCATGGTCGACACGGGAGCAACAGTATCATGTATAAATACAGACCAATACCCACTTTCGAACAAAACCCTCACCGTCATTGGCTTTTCAGGAAAGAAACAGTCACAGTCATATACCCTGCCACTGACGGTACAGATGAAAAACCAAGAAACCCAACATCAGTTCCTCCACTCCCCATCTTGTCCAGTCAACCTCTTGGCAAGAGATCTTCTCTCCAAATTTGGAATCACCATCTACTGCACTAAAGACGGGCTCCGACTTCACATTCCAGGCGAGAAACACCAGACCCCTCTGTCACAGAATCCTGTACATGGCCCCTCCTTACACCCCGGATGTCCCGACCACCAAAGTTTTTGGACAAGACTCCTCTCACCTCAAATCAACACACCCGAAATTCATCGGTGTTTCATGGAATGGAAGCCATGGCTCATGACCCTACACCCTTACCACCCACCCCCAGAGCCCCTTACACTGCACATACAACTACCTACGACAGATGGATGAGATGTATGAGGATGGATGGGAGGAAGAAAAGGAGGGTGACACTGAAACCATACAAGTCACTGACATCTACGTCGGACCGGAGGGAGTCGCTGCACATTGCAAGCTTTCAGAAGAACAAAGTCTTTGGTATGCACTACAGGACGAGGCAGCACCTCACATCACACTGGCCATGGGGGTGGGATACGAAGCTAGATCCATGGGGCCTATGGTGAAGACCTCCCTTTCTATCGCCTGGAACCCCACACATGCCCCCCAACTTTTTGTCTCCCCTTGTGGACTGAGGTGGAAAATTCACCACAAGGGTCAGAACACTGGCATCTGCGAAAAACAGGACCTGGACAGGGATCACGGAAGAGAACACACTGACCACCCTGATGCATCCGATATGTTAACCCATATTCCATTATCCCTATGGACCACACACCCACATGACGTTGGTCATGTGCCACAACATCAGGTAACAGTCAAAATCAAACATGGTGTATACCCCGTTTGGCGGCCCCAATACCGTCTCAAACCTGAGCAAGTGGAAGGAATAAAAAACACAATAGATGGCCTACTGGAAGCCGGAGTCATACTCCCTACGCGCTCTCCATGGAACACCCCTCTCCTCCCAGTCCCCAAAGCAGGAGGCAGGGGATGGAGAATGGTTCATGACCTCAGAGCCATTAATGACGCCACAGAACCTACAGGCTGTCCAGTACCCGATCCTTACCTGGCCCTACAGAACCTGAACCCGTCTCACCAGTTTTTCACAGTCATAGATTTAGCCAACGCCTTCTTCTGCCTCCCGCTGGATCCAGACTCACAAGCCATGTTTGCATTTACATACCAAGGACAACAGTACACTTACTCCAGGATGCCCCAAGGATTCCGAGACAGCCCCGGGATTTTCAATAGGGCTCTCAAACAGGACCTACAAGACATGACCTGGCCAGAGGGCACTATGCTCCTCCAATATGTGGACGACCTGTTACTGGCAGCCCCCAACATCACCACCTGCCTCCAAACCACGCACGCGTTACTGCGTCAATTGGCGACCTGTGGATACAAGGTCAACAAGGACAAGGTCCAAGTCTGCAGGCGGAACGTCACCTTCTTAGGAAGAATGATCTCGGCCAACAGTGTGACGCTTACCAACTCACAAAGGACCTCCATTCTCAACCATGGACAACCAACAACTGTGCAACAGATGCTGGCCTTTCTAGGCCTCACTGGCTACAGCCGTAACCACGTACCACGATACGTGGACCTCACACAACCTCTAAGAGACATTGTGGCTGCAGCGGGCAACAGAAACCTCACATCACCCCTGAAATGGACTGTTGCCGCAGAAGAAGCCTTTACCGCCATCAAACAGGCGCTTGCCCATGCCGCAAGTTTGGCTTCACCTGATTACGATGCAGACTTTCACTTAGATGTTTCCGAAACAGGAGCGGTGGTGAATGCGGTCCTGTTTCAGAAAAAGGAGGGAACGAGAAATGTGCTGATGTACCACAGTCCCAGGCTGGACTCCATAGAAAGAGGACAAACTGCATGCGCCAGGTACATGGCCGCGCTAACAAAGGCCGTTACAAAGACCAGCCACATTGTTATGTGTCACCCCCTAAAAGTCAACTCGGACCACGGCATCACTGCGTTCCTGAACTCTAAAGCATTTACTTTTTCACCAGCCCGAAAAATCAAAATCTCCCAGGTGCTCAAACAGCCTCACATCACCTTCGAATCCAAACCCATCAACATGGCTAATGGAATGACATCGGACACACACGCCCCACATAACTGTGAGGCCCTCTCCCAAGAAGAGATCAAGCTCAGAGAAGATCTCCAATCCGAACCATTAGAACAACCTGATTTGACACTGTTCACCGACGGCTGCTGCTACAAAAGAGAACACGGAAACATGGCCCCCTACGCCGTCGTGGAACAGACGGAAAACATACTACTCGAACCTCAGGCATCATTTCTCAGCCAGCCTCAGCCCAACTAGCAGAGATAGTGGCCCTCACTGAAGCCTTGAAACTGGCAGAAGGAAGAAAAGTGAACATCTACACAGACTCAGCCTATGGACATGGGGCCATACATGTGGACGGACCTCAATGGATCAGACGAGGGTTCCTGACTGCCGCACATACCCCAGTCAAACATGCGGCTGCACTACAAGAACTGATCAAAGCAGTCTTGGGACCAGACCAAGTTGCAGTCATGAAGTGTAAAGGACACAAGAGACTCACCAACAGCATCGCACAAGGAAATGATGCAGCGGATGCCGCGGCCAAACAGGCAGGAGGATATCAGAAACAATTGATGGTAATATCACAAGACCCCATACCATCACTCACCGAAGATGACATTGCCACCATGCAAGAACAAGGAGGACCATACGAACACAGTCAATGGTTGAACCATGGAGCATCGAAAGATGTAAAAGGCCTATGGAGAACACACAGCGGACGGTTAGCAGTCCCAGCCAAACTAGCCCAGATACTTCTCAAACAGGCCCATGGACCTACACACATCAGTAAGAAACAGACTCAGAAGAACATGGAAACACTCTGGTGGCATCCACACATGGAAGCCCTGGTAGAGAACTTTGTACACAAATGCGATACATGCAATGCACACAACCTAAAATACCATACAAATGCCCCATGGGCCGTTTCCCTGTTCCTGATGCGCCATTCAAAGAAATATGCATTGATTTCACAGACATGGGCGCTGACCAACGAGTACAGGGATATAGGTACATGTTAGTAATGGTAGACAGATACACCAAATGGCTCGAAGCAATACCCTGCCGACGGGAGGACGCTAAAACAGTGATCAAATGGTTAAGAAATGAACTCATACCCAGGTATGGAGTTCCCGAGTCATCAGATCAGACAACGGGTCCCACTTCTCCAACAAACATTTAGGTACGGTAGAAACCGCACTAGGGATCACGCATCGATTTGGTTCCGTATCACCCCAGTCGCAAGGATTGGTAGAAAGAGCAAACCAGACATTAAAAAGAAAGATAGCCAAAGCATGTCACAACACCTCACTCACGTGGGTTGAAGCACTGCCCTTGGCGCTCATGTCAATGAGAAGTTCATCCAATGGTGTCACCCATCTATCCCCACATGAGATTCTCACAGGACGCCCCATGCCAGGGCCTCCTCGAGACCCTGGTTATGGACCCGGTTGGATGTATGTCAGGAGAAATTGACTGACTACATGAAAGCTTTAACTAACATTACTGAAGTTTTGTCTGCACAGGTCCAGGCGGCTGCCGGACGTTCTGACGACCCCCACGGAGACTCCTGTTCCAGTAAAACCGGGTGATTGGGTTAGGGTCAAGTTTCACAAGAGAAAGTGGCCCGACCCTAGGTGGACAGGACCTTGGGAGGTAACAGAGTGTACCTCACATGCGATCCGAGTAAAAGGAAAAACAGGAGCAATTTGGCACCACCTCACACATTGTGCACCCACTGACCCACCTTCTCGGTCTTTACGAGAAGTAGCCACTGATTTGGCCGACTCCTCCTAAAAACTTAAACAATTTTGACCACAAAGGAGGGTCTATCTGTATGTCTTGTCTTGATTATTTCCAAATATAAGCTTGTATACTCTACTTTAAACTCAGCTACGCACCTCAGCATACACACCATGTATATGTATCAACGGCTACAAGTTGGGCGCCGAGAGGGCACCTGGGGTAGTGGACAGTTTCTGACGTGTGCTATACTAATCACTTTTGTGTTTATGGTTCCCTTCGTTCTATGGGAGCTGGGCTCCATGTCTCCACAGCCACTCTCATCCAATGACAACTTCACCTCTTCCACCCCAACCAACTACACCCCCAACCCCGCCTCACTACAGTGCAAGCTACCACAGGGCCCGTAGGCAAGTATCAATTCCACAAAATGACCCCACAAGGCTAAAATCCAGATCATTACTCACTCTGACCACACCACTGTAGTTTCCTTCGACTTATGTAACGTCATCAATTGTGGGAAAATACCCAAGTCTACCGAGGATATGACATTTACCTTTGTACTCTGCCCGGACACCCCGAGGAACTCGCTCAAAACCCGTGGTGTGGCAGCTGGAGCCACGTTTTGTGGAATACAGGCCCCAGAGGTTACACCCACAGATACAATGCACAAACCCCTTAGGACAGCTCCAAAGAAACATCACTCTCACCCGGAGGATCACGTCTGCCGACTCCCGACAATAGTCTCTTAATGACTCTTAAACATCTCCACTATAACAAATTGACTAAAAGAGGCGCACTGACAAGTCCTTATTATTTTGTTTTAGGAGTAGACATGACAGGAGCTGACCCCATGGGCATCATTAGGGTAGACGTTCGTTCCTCCTCCCCTAGAACTCAGCCTTCCCCTTCCCTGTCTGATGACTCCTCAAATTCTCCCTGAATCCACCTCACCACTACCATCCCCACCCAGCTCCCTGCGGTACAATATTACGATGCCAGTACCGTTGAAGATGTGGTAGAAATAGAGACTGGATACACTGATGAAAACATATGGCTAAAATGGGTCCATTTTACCGCCCGTTCCCAAAACCTCACTAATTATATAGTCTGCAGTCAGCCCCGGCCCACCTTAACCACCACCCCGGCCCCCCTACTGATAGACTCGGATTGACCCGGTTTTGATTGCATGTATGGCTTACACATGGAAGCCAGTCCCGCCAAATGTTCTACTCTCAGTCATCTCTTTCCCCCGGCGCCAAACAACACGCTGCCCCCTATATTTACTCCAGTAAAGGGAAATTACACATGTCTGACTAAAAAAGGTAACTCATCTCACAGAGAGGTGGGTTCAATACCGTCCTCCTGGTGTTCTAGAAACATCAATGTTACCGACTGGCACAACGCCACACAGCTGGAGTGGGCCCGCAGTGACCTCTTCTGGTACTGTGGAGGAAAACGCTTGAGGAACCGCCTTCCTTCAAACTGGAAGGTTTCCTGCACAATTGTTCAATTGGCCATGCCCTGACTATCCTCTCTCCCCGCCCAGGACAACCCACTAGCACCCGCCGACGAAGAACAACGGATTTTGACTTAAATAGGGACTCACCCACATACATAGATGCCATAGGGATTCCACGGGGTGTTCCAGACCAATATAAATTAGTGAATCAAGTTGCAGCGGGATTTGAGTCTATCTGGATATGGGTAACTCCCAACAAAACGTGGATCGCATTAACTACGTCCATTTCAATCTCCAACGCCTCACCAACCTTACTCGAGACGCCATAACTGGCCTATCCGAACAGCTCACCCCTACTTCCCTTATGGTCACACAGAACCGAATGGCCCTAGACCTCCTACTGGCAGAAAAAGGTGGTGTGTGCGCTATGATAGGAAGTTCTTGTTGTACATTTATCCCCAGCAATACAGCCCCTGATGGCTCGGTGACCAGGGCCCTCTCCGCCTTACGCACCATGGCACAGAACATGGCCGCAGACTCTGGAATTAACAACCCCCTAGATAATTGGATGAACACTGCATTCGGCAAATGGAAAGGGCTGATTGCATCCTGCCTCCTCTCCTAGCTATCTTTGCAGCTATCCTAGTCACCTGTGGCTGCTGCTGCATCCCTGCTTTTGGACCTTGCTCAACAGACTCATCACCACGGCTCTGACCAAGGAAAACATGCCCCATCCCCCACCCTATCAGTTGCCTTTGTTGAGTGGTGATGATAATGATGGGTTTGCATTGGATGAAATGGTGGTTGAGGAGTTCGGGATGATCCCCAATAAGTTGTTCACACCATGAAATGGTGTGAAAGGAGGGATTTGTTAAGACTGTAATCCGTGGCATACAATAAACACTGTACTTAAACTTGTTCTCATACATAAACCTTTATATATATTACAGTATTCCTTTAGCTTTATTCAACATCACACATACATAAATGCACTGTGCTCATTAAGACACTGTGACCTATGCCTTAGAAAGAAATCAAGCAGCTGCCCCAGCTTCTGAAAGCCAGATAGGAAAGGCGTTGTCTTGTCTGATAAATACGCATGCTTACACACACAGAACATACAGACGATAAAACAGAAACACAATGTTTCACACTCCAATGAACAAAAACACTGTGTCTGCAAAACTACTGAAGACTCACAAAGCTTCAGCCGGATAAAGGCTTTTCTTAATACACAAAACTTAACACTATCAGAATGTGAAGATTTGCCCAGCTACTATCAAAGGAGTGACGAACCTGGGAGCGGCTCCTCATCATTGGTGGATTCCAGTTCCAAGATGCTGGGACCACGCCTTCAACCTACTATTATAAATATTGCACCTGTCATCCGTTCGCGCGACTCTTGGCCACCCGAGCTACGGACTAAAAGCTGAGGCTGTGCATTGAGTGCCCATAGCTATGCTGTACCTATTTCATTGCTTCTAAATAAATACTTTTGAACTAAGACCGACCCTTCTCATACCTAAGGACAAAAGAACACGACATCTCCACCGACCGCAACAGGCTTCAATGTGCGTGTGCTCGGGCCCGTCAGTGCTACAACGTAGCCCTAGTTTATCTTGTAATTTTCTATGTATACTGAACACTTTGCTTCTTCAGTGTTTATTCTCTAAACAAATAAGAGTCCCTGAGTGAAAGGACATCATGCAAACAACGTGTTACCTGCAGCTACAACTGACAGAACAGATTGGAACTGACAGCAAACTGTTGATTAATGAAAATTTACACTGGTAGTACTCACGTCTACTTTAGTCCTCTGGACGGCTGGACCGACAGACTCACACATTGCTTTCTGTCCATCGTGAACTGAGCAGACTGATAAAATAATCAGAGATAAATACAACATGAGCAAATTATATCCAACAAAATAAACATAAAGTATAAAAGGTAAAAAGCATTAAATACAAATAGATGTGTGCTGCGAATGTTTTAATGGTACACGTCCCATTAATTAAATCCTATGAATTATGAATTATAATAATATAATATAATAATAACCTTGATTAATGTCAGGGCCCAGCAGGTGTTGAAGAAGATTTCTCATGAAGAATACACAGAGGCAGAATTGCAGTGGAAGGGTCAGTTTATTCCAGAAAGGATTGCAGTGTCAGGGCTCAGGCCGTTCCTCTCCTCTTTTCCCTTTTCTCTCTGCTCCCCTTCTCTTCACCTCCTACCCTGTGTGAGTGTGTGTGTGTGTGTGAGTGTGTGTGTGTGAGTGTGTGTGTGAGTTCGGTAGTCCTGGCACCTGGTGCGAGTCCCACACCTGGTCGCAATCACCTCATCAGCAGCCCTACAAGAACCCCGGTCTTCTCTCCACTCATCGTTGTTCCGTCACTTCTGTGGTACACACACTTGGCCAACCTGCCTGCCTATCTGCGCTCACAGGATCACCTGCTCAGTCATCAACCAGCCACCAGCTTGTAAATTGCCTGCCTCAGCGCTTGATTAAAGAGACCCTTGTTTCACTCACTAACCAATCCCTTCCTGTGTCTGCTTTCAGGTCCAGTTCTACAACGAAACGTAACATACAGCTCTTATACTCCTTGATAACAATATTGCTGCCAGTGAAACTCCACATTTAGCCCATTAAAATGAACAGCAACAAAAGTAATTAAAGGGTTTAGAGGAAGTCTTATGACACTATAAAGTGCCCATTCTAAACTTGCTTGTTTGGAATGTTCTGTTCTCTTGGCTTGTGTTGATGCTCTGGAGCTTAGAATTATTCCTTGTCATTAGTGAGTCCTCACTTTTTATTATTTTTGTGCTGGACGTTGTGTGGAGTCTATGGACCAGAGTGAAGTTAGAAAAACTTTGTGTTCATCCTACCTGGTTTATCCTGAACGGAGATTTTATAGTCGATGCTTTTCATGAAACGTGTTGTTTGTTGTATACACGTTTAAATGATTTAGTGATCAAGTGTTATTTTTTCATGTATTGAATGCCAGTCATTTCAGAGCTCTGATAAACAATGGAAACAATCTTCAGACCCAACTTCACAACTTTGCAAAATAAATGCTCTCTAATTCACACACCACCTACACACACTCCACCCTCAGGGTTTGTGGATGGTGACAAACACGCACACACCACCTACACACACTCCACCCTCAGGGACTGCAACTGAAAAAACATAATTTTGCACCATTGGTAAATATGCTTAATGACCATACTGGCCAGCCTCGGGCTTTACAATACACCCCCTGCTGCTACTAGTTCAGAGGGGGGAAGTCGTAAAAAATAAATGATACAACAAAATACTTCAACATTGTCCACATTATTCTTGAATGTAACACGGTAAATGAATTTGTCATTCACACAGTATAAGGCGTTGCTCTGATGTTAATGTTAATACTGGTAAAAATGATGAAGCATCACATTGAAGTGAAAACCAGCAAACAAGACGAAAAATAAACCTTTACTTTGGTGTCATAATAGTTTGTACATACCACACAAAGACTTCCTGTCGTTTCAGTGTCATTATTATGGTCTCTGCCGAATTGTCTCTGTTACTGCCATATGAAGCTCTCCTTGTTTATACTGCCTTCAGACTTTCATTCTCGACTTTTGTTTCGCCATCTTCATGCTTTGGTTGGCAAAGCATTAGCCGCGTTTGCAGAGTGCAATGCCCCCTCGATTTTTTTCGAGGTTCAGTGGCTCAAACAGACAGAGACACACCTCCCTGTATGTTCATTAGGGGCAAATTAAGCAATTCCCTGCCTCCCTTTGGTATCAAAGCAAATGTCTCAGTGAGTGTAGTGTACGTTTGAGCCATACGCTCTGCGGTGGCAGTGTGTTAATGTGTGTAACTGTGAGCAGCAGCTTAGCAGCACCTGTCCATAGTTTGCATGTGATGCATTTAAGGGACCTTAGGAGGCTACGTAACCAAGAATAGCTTCAAAAGGAACGTCTGTAACTGGATAAACTACAGAAAATATCCTAGGTTACACCACCATTATTATTATTATTATTTTCGAGGGCAGAGTCCTGGATTGATTGAAGCACATTGGTTATATTGGCTGCAACAAGGCGGTGAGGGGCTCCATGAAGGCAAGGGCCAGCTCTGCAAACAGAGGAATGTTTATGTGGGAGGAGGCAGAAGCTCAGATGGTTTAAATGAAGCTGTTGAGAGGAATGTTTATGTGGGAGGAGGCAGAAGCTCAGATGGTTTAAATGAAGCTGTTGTAGAGTCCTGTATCACTTTTGTTTCCAGACTCCTTGACGAGTTTATCAGCTGACAGAAGACAAACCTGAAGACAACAGCTCCGAGGTGTGTTCTCTCTCTGTGTTTTCTCCTTATATAAAAACAACTGTATGTTTGCTTGCAGACAAGTTTCACATGTTTACATTTTCAATTGACCTGCTGGGCTCTGACATTAATCAAGGTTATAATTCATAGGATTTAATTAATAGGACGTGTCCCATTAAAACATTCACAGCAGGCAGCTATCTGTATTTAATGCTTTTACTTTTTATACTTTATGTTTATGTTGTTTTTTATCAGTCTGCTCACTTCACGATGGACAGAAAACAATGTGTGAGTCTGTCGGTCCAGCCGTCCAGAGGACTAATAGATCAGAAGTTCATTGTCCTGGTCCAGAATCTCTTACCTGGTTTCAAGTTGACTGTCCACGCCTTTCACCAGTGTGAACAAGGAAACAAGTGGGAGGCGTACGGTCACTACACTGCTGATGCCACTGGGACTGTGAACGGTACACATTTCAATACCTAGATGAAGATAATTCAGGAATATAGAAAAATGTTTAATTAAAATGGGAAAGATGAGAAATAGCTGCTAATTGTTTCTTTCCAGTTTCAGAGGATCCCTGTCTGGGTGGGACATATTCAGGGGTTGAACCGATGGGTCTATTGTGGAGCCTCATACCAGTTCCAGGCAGCAAACCTGGACAAATGTACACCAACCTGGCCAGCAGTACTTACATGATACCAATCAGTACTGAATCAGTTATTGGTATCAAAGACTCTCCCATCTTCTTTCAGGATCAGGAGGTTGAATGCCCAGACTCCCATGGAGGTCACAATCTCAGTGTACCAGGGTCACCAGACTGAGGGGTTTGGGGATCAAGTGTTGCTGGCCTCTGTGTTGGTGGAGCGCTGGTACATGGCGCCTGGCATCCGCAGGATCCCAATCACAGAGGGTGGACTCACTGCAACTCTTTTCCTGCCCCCAGGTAGGACCAGCGGAAAGTCAAAGTCTGGAGGGAGGTGTCCTGTGGATTTATGTCAGATTGAACATTCTGAGCAACAGTAACCAATAACATTAGCATGTGTCAACTAGCAAGAACTACATTATAACATGTGATTCAAAGGTTTGACATGAAAACGATAGTACCAATTAGAAGTTGAGGAAAAATGAAAGGACAGTGAGAGAAGGGGTTGAAGTGAAGATGCATCTCTAAGGCTGCTCTGAGGACCGACAGGGGGAGACTCGGTGACGGGTTTGTATCTCAGGCATCATTCCAGCCAAGCTTACTACGGGCCCCTCTAGACAGTAACTCGAACAAGACATGCAAGAGGCTCCAAACTCAATAAGAATGGATGAGGGAGAAAGGAAGGCCTCATGATGATGTGGGCAGAGATGAGGGAAATATGATAAAGGGATGAGGGAAGGTGGATGAACTGATGTGGAAATGGATGAGGAAAAGGATGCAGGGATGAGGGTATGGATGATGCAACGACGATGAAGGGAGGATGGTAGGAGGATGAAGGAATATGGTTAGGAATGAGGGAAAGATAATGAAGGAATGTGGGTGAAGGGATGACGGAAGAAGAATGAAGAAATCTGGGTAAGGATGGATAAAGGTAGGGATGAAGTAGAAAGGTGGATGGAAGGGAAAGTGTGGGAGGGGTGGGTGAAGTGATTGAGTGTTTCAGGGGTAAACAGCATTGCAGCCAAATCCAATACAGTTGAAATTGATGTGGACCACTTCCACATAACGTAAAACATAACATGCCTCCATACTGCTCGTGTGGTGTCATCCAAGTGTCCGAAAGCTCTGACATTCCAATTTGACTCGAAACTGCTTCATTTACACCATCTTCTTAGTCCAAATGTCCTCTGATATCCGAAGCCCGGAGCCACATTCAAGTTTGAGTGTTCACTCCGCCCAAGCTCGCGCCTCCATGCTCTCGCCCAAATACTGGCGATAGCTGCAGTTACAGGCTAAAAACCTGGTGTAAATGACACTGTTTCAAGTTGTAGTCTGAGAAGGATTTATTTTTTATTATTTTGGTTAGGTTGTTGTCTTAGGTAATGAATCAACTTGTTCAACTGCTCACACTTAAAGATGTGGATGAAAAATCAAGGATGTTTGGTAACTTTAACTAGTGGGCCCAACCTGCTGGTACTGAGGGAATACATGATTAAAAAACATTAGCAGGAAACAGGACAAATCATGCTTATGTAGATTTTCTGGTTGGTGTTTTGACTCCTCAGGACCTGGACCTTTTCCTGGCATCCTGGACGTGTGGGGGTTTACAGCTGGGTTGCGACTAGAGTTCCGTTCAGCGATGTTGGCTTCTCATGGCTTCGCCTCTATGACTGTTGAATACCTGCCGCCTCTATTAATCAAGGAATCTGGGAAGATCGTGGACATTGATTTTGATCACTTTGAGGTAAACCCGATGAGCATCCTAAATGTAATTTGAAAATGCAAGTATATTTTTGTATGTGTGAATATTTGAATATAGGACATTCCAACTTATAGTTTTTATTGAAATGTATGAAGATCATGTCCAGTGAAAATTGTTTTAATGTTACAAAGGTAAGTGGTCAACTGTAGAAAATGTGCCTTTTTTTCTGGGATTAAGAATGAAAATTGATGGCTCACAATCTCTATGTGCAGGATGCAGGTATGATGAAATTGTGAGTTCTTTTCAAGAAATATATGTAATATACACTTATATGTAAGTGGAGAAAAATTTGGAAATATACCATGATAAAAAAACTGCTGTGTGGTATGCCAGCTGCAAAAGGCAGTGGTGGGACAAACTGTGATACCACAGTCTATGGATATTATATCAGTTCTGGGACCATAATGTGTACAAGACCTTTAAAAGACTTACATGGGTCTTATCTTACCTGTTTTGTAATAACAAATGATTCAGTGCTGTAGTGTCCCCTTGTATTTAATCTTAGTTATATGAAAAGTTTTGTGAGATTTCTGCGTCTTGCCATAATATAATTTTATGGATAGTAGAAGGTACGTCGAAAAAAGGAAAATTAACTGGTTGTCCTTCCAGTTAGTTGAAGGATATGGAGTTATTAACAGTGTAGAGGTTGGCAAAACACACTTCACACAGAGAAGAGAGAGGGAACTGGGCTTATATTGGCCTGGTAACCTTGTGGGTCATGGGGCACACAGTAACCAATAGTGGTAGACAGTTGTGTCCAGAGGCAGTTTTGACACCTAGGTGTGAAGTTGAATCACCCTGGGAGACTGAGCTCTGGAAACTCTCCTTTGTCTTCAGAATAAAGGAAACATGTGGTTGAAGGCTTTGGCTACACATATAGGCCCAACTATAGTTCACAAATACTAGGTCCCAACAATATATGATGTAGCAAAAGTTGAATTGAGGCCAACTGGCCTTCACCTCTCATCCAAATAGTCTTAAATGCAGCATCAAAGATACATTGGGGACACATTTGTGATCCGATCACAAAGACCACATTCATGCATTCAAGCATTCTTGTATTTTTACACTTCTCAGTGTTTCACATACATTGATTTATTTGTGGCCACCACCTCAATATTGATTCATGACCACAACATATCATTTTAGAAATAAAATCTTATTTCATTGTACATATATCCACTCAGCATCTACTCGTCCCCTTTCACACTCACACACACACACACACACACACACACACACACACACACACACACACACACACACACACACACACACACAGAGGAATGCTCCAAACTGGTTGAAATGACCTGCAAGTGTTGAGCTGGCTGATTTCTTCAAATACTGAAATCTTGTCTGTGTGGCACTGGAACTTTATGCAAGAAAAGTAGATAAAGCCATCTGACAATTGCTTGTTGCAGCAACATTTAAAGTAACCATTGCAGTTGCACCTATATAATAGTTGATATTGTCCGGAGGCTAAAGTTTATTTTTCTCCACTATGTGCACATTGACATGTCTTACAGGTGCATGCAACGCAAAGCATTGTTTTTACGCTCATTTACAATTATGATAGCACACAAGTGTCATGTGGAGTATTTTTTTGTGGTTCATTCAGATCATGTATATACTGTATGTATATATATATATAGTTTATGCTAATACTGAGTATTAGTATTTAGCTGCAAGTAATTATGGCTTTTTTTGCAATAGTCTCTTGATAGCTTTTTGTTGCATGTATATCTAACAATCATTTCCAAGTTACGTGCAGCTATTAACACAACACTTGAATGGTGTATTTGTACGTTGTAGCCATTATTTACATATGTTTATGTATATACTGTGTTGTTTAAATGGCATTCAGTAACTGTTATTATCTTTTGTATAATTTCAGTTTTACAGAAATCAAATTCATGTGAATGATGACCAAAGGTTTGGCCTCTTAGAGCCTGGTCATTTCTTTGTGTTTCAGTTGTATGAGTTTGTTTTCTGCTGCAGACGGCCTACAGAGTCCTGCAGCAGCATCCTCAGGTCCAAGGCAGCAGTATCGCCATGCTTGGCTTCTGCGTAGGCAACAGTGTCGTCTTGAGATTGGCTGCGTACTCCCAAATTGTGAAGGTAAGACAAGTGGAGATGAAACATATTTTCATCATGTTTTGATCTAGCTCAGCACCTTTGGGTGTGTCTCATCCATGGCAAGTCAGTCTGCTTTGCATGTACAAGGAAATCTATTAACATGTAAATATTGGAAAGAGGCATAAAGGAAAACGTGTGTCTTCATGTTGTGACAGCTTAATGTTACACTGTATGTATTCTTGGTCCTGGGGTGCCAGCCAGGGAGAACCCTGACAATAATTGATCTAAATTAAACTAAACTAAGCCAACACAAAGGAGGTATGAACAATAACCCACGTTACTCTCACACAACCTAAAAAGACCTATCAATAGAAAAGTTCCAACAACAAAAATAGCTGTCTTTCGGTCCCTAGCCATGACAAAACACCACAGGAGATGCACAGTTCTTGTCGATGAGTCAAGAAAAGAGAGGAAAAAAACGAGGTCAATGAGAGAAAAAACAGAAAAGAAACTTCAGGATATGTACAAGGAAAACTAAAATATGGAAAAAACACAGATAATCCACAACAAAAAAAGGGAAATAATGATCGCACCAGTCAGTCAGTCAGTCAGTCAGTCAGTGTGTGAGTCAGCTCTACCTCCAACGATACCGGCAGTCAGCTGACTGTCAAGCGCTTACTTTTCTGCGGTTGGTATATGTCTCTCTGAGGTCCGGTTGCGGCGTCCCTTTAGCCGTAGTAGTCCCGAGGGATTCACTACCTCCACTTCACTACGTAAACCTCCCACTGATCAGGAGAACTGTTTCGCCAAACTTTTTTTCCCTCTCCTTCTCCGTACTTTCGCCTCTTCCCCTAGCGACTCATCCATCAAAAAGGCTTGACCTCCTGCGTCACTATCAGGCGACCGCTAATAAACAAACAATTTCTGATTTCTGCTTGGTGATGATCACAATGTAATTGTTTAGTGTGTGTGTGTCTGTATGTCTTTGTCACAGCTCAGGTGTGTGGTGTGTATCAACGGGACTCATGTGCAACAAGTGGATGAATCATTGGACACATATTTGAGATTGTTGGAGATGTAAGTGGAAAACCTCTGAATAATTTTAATTAATATAATAATAAATGTATGTATATTACACTTTTCATCGCATCAAATGCAGCTCAAGGTCTTTATATGGAAAAGGTACTTAAAGTAGAACAACAGGGGCTTTAGAACTGAAAGTTATCAAAATAATAAAGGCTGCTAAAACAATACAATCTAAAACATATAGAATAATGAATATAGAATAAGAGAGATCAGGAGATGAACAGACATGAATCAACCAGTAACTGAAGTGAGATGAGACCTTGTATGTTTATTGTTTTTTGTTTTTTTCCTGTCAGAGAATTTAATAAGAGAACATTCAATGAGGACAAGAAGATGATAATGCGAACTATGTTACTGCCCATCCCCACTGACCCCTCACTCAAGGTGGACGTGAGTACCATCTATTCTTATCCTCTTTGTTTTACAGTTGCATAAATGTGTTTTTGGTGTCAAAAGCAAGTGTCTTTCTTTTCCCATTTTAGTGCCTCCAACAGCTGTGGCTGGAGGCATCATGTGTTTGGGTTAGGTTGTCCAATTCTCGTTAATTTAATAAATCATTTTCTGTAGGGATAATTTAGCGATGTGATCCAGTTATTTCACTTGCAAGCTTTATCAAGATTGTAATCATTTATTTATTCAGACAAACATTTGTGTGATTTGTATTTGAGTCACAACAATTCTCGGTTATTTGTCCTCACAGGTGGGTTGTGTAATGTGCTTCTGTGCTCACATTTCTTCAAAGACTGCGTAGAGGCATTAATTAATTTGATTCATAAATGTATTTCTAGTTCTTCTACAACAAAGTGAAGTATTTGTGGATAAATTCTCCCTGTAACGGTTATGGTGATTCAGAGGCTGCAGCAGGTGAAGCTGAAACGTTGCTGTGGTTTGTCTCCGGGCAGGTGGGACGACTCCAGTGTCCTCTGTTGCTAGTTGTAGGTGAAGACGATCAGGTTTGCCCTGCCCAGGAGTCTGCAATGGACGTGAGTATCATGAAATGACAGCACCCAGTGTAAATCAACAGCTAGCAGGCTGAAAACTTTATTGATCACAGAGAGGAAACAGAATAGTTCATTGGATGTACACTACCGTTCAAAAGTTTGGGGTCACCCAGACAATTTCGTGTTTTCCATGAAAACTCACACTTTTATTTATCAAATGAGTTGCAAAATGAATAGAAAATATAGTCAAGACATTGACAAGGTTAGAAATAATGATTTTTATTTGAAATATTAATTTTGTTCTTCAAACTTTGCTTTTGTCAAAGAATGCTCCATTTGCAGCAATTCCAGCATTGCAGACCTTTGGCATTCTAGCTGTTAATTTGTTGAGGTAATCTGTAGAAATTTCACCCCACGCTTCCTGAAGCACCTCCCACAAGTTGGATTGGCTTGATGGGCACTTCTTGCGTACCATACGGTCAAGCTGCTCCCACAACAGCTCAATGGGGTTGAGATCTGGTGACTGCGCTGGCCACTCCATTACAGACAGCATACCAGCTGCCTGCTTCTTCCCTAAATAGTTCTTGCATAATGTGGAGGTGTGCTTTGGGTCATTGTCCTGTTGTAGGAGAAATTGGCTCCAATCAAGCGCTGTCCACAGGGTATGGCATGGCGTTGCAAAATGGAGTGATAGCCTTCCTTATTTAAAATCCCTTTTACCTTGTACAAATCTCCCACTTTACCAGCACCAAAGCAGCCCCAGACCATCACATTACCTCCACCATGCTTGACAGATGGCGTCAGGCACTCTTCCAGCATCTTTTCACCTGTTCTGCGTCTCACAAATGTTCTTCTGTGTGATCCAAACACCTCAAACTTTGATTCGTCTGTCCATAACACTTTTTTCCAATCTTCCTCTGTCCAATGTCTGTGTTGTTTTGCCCATATCAATCTTTTCTTTTTATTGGCCAGTCTCAGATATGGCTTTTTCTTTGCCACTCTGCCTAG
The DNA here is from genome assembly GCF_022539355.2 of Hippoglossus stenolepis. Taxonomy (NCBI): domain Eukaryota; kingdom Metazoa; phylum Chordata; class Actinopteri; order Pleuronectiformes; family Pleuronectidae; genus Hippoglossus; species Hippoglossus stenolepis. The sequence goes on along the minus strand of NC_061487.1, from coordinate 5,112,025 downwards.
AAGGCCAGCATCCCGGAGTCGCCTCTTCACTGTAGACGTTGACACTGGCGTTTTGCGGGTACCATTTAAAGAAGCTGCCAGTTGAGGACCTGTGAGGCGTCTATTTCTCAAACTAGAGACTCTAATATACTTGTCTTCTTGCTGAGTTGTGCACCGGGGCCTCCCACTTCTCTTTCTACTCTGGTTAGAGCCCGTTTGTGCTGTTCTCTGAAGGGAGTAGTACACACCGTTGTAGGACATTTTCAGTTTCTTCGCAATTTCTCGCATGGAATAGCCTTCATTTCAAAGAACAAGAATAGACTGGCGAGTTTCACATGAAAGTTCTCTTCTTCTGGCCATTTTGAGAGTATAATCGAACCCACAAATGTGATGCTCCAGATACTCAACTAGCTCAAAGGAAGGCCAGTTTTATAGCTTCTCTCACCAGCAAAACAGTTTTCAGCTGTGCTAACATAATTGCACAAGGGTTTTCAAGGGTTTTCTAATCATCCATTAGTCTTCTAAGGCGATTAGCAAACACAATGTACCATTAGAACACTGGAGTGATAGTTGCTGGAAATGGGCCTCTATACACCTATGTAGATATTTCATTAAAAACCAGACGTTTCCACCTAGAATAGTCATTTACCACATTAACAATGTATAGAGTGTATTTCTGATTAATTTAATGTTATCTTCATTGAAAAAAACAGTGCTTTTCTTTGAAAAATAAGGAAATTTCTAAGTGACCCCAAACTTTTGAACGGTAGTGTATGTAGTTAGCCAAGACAAATAATGTCACTTAGTCAGTCAGATGTGTGCTGCTCCTAAGGATGTGGTTCAGTGTGTTCAAGTTGTGTATTTTGTGTAATGACACCACTCTATGTTAGTTTTCTTAATTTACCTCTGTGGTTCAGATGCTTATTCAGAAATAAGCTCACACATGTTATACTCAGGATTAGCAGTTGTTAGCACTTCTTCAGCACACTATGCGGTGATGTATGCACAAGCACTTATCTCAGGTACTTTTCAAGGAGTAGAGAAATGAAAACACAATGACATCTGCTCATACTATGTAGAACATATAGCTGGTATTTATTTAACACAGGGCATAGTTACCACTACACCATCCTTAAACCAACAGCTTGAGATATATGGTAATCAATTTGCAAATTCATTCAGTTTTTTCTTTGTCTTATTCTTTTAAGATGTCTTTTCTTATTATTCAAAGGAAGAAACTTAGCACATAGGTCCAGTCCTATGCCAAAAGACCTTAACTGGTTTAAAAGTTTAAAAGTTTGAAAATACATAGCAAATCAAGTGCTAGAACTTTGCAATTTTTACCAAAACATAGGCCCCTGAGCAAAAACCCTCTTCTGAGTTAGCAACAATTATAAAATCCAATTCTCTGTTGCAGTCCTCGGACTGTCCTCCACATGTGATCCCGCCCGATTTGTTATTCATCAAAATTTGAGCCCATGGTGCATCAAAATGTTTTACTGCAAACAGATAGACAGACATTATTGTTAAATAGATTCCCAATGTTGACAAAAATCAAAGAAAAAACTCTCATGGGAAATATTTCAAAATTTGATCTCAAAAACTGAATTTTGGAAAATGTTTTGAAATTTATCATCATGTCACCTATTGCAGTCAATGGAAATACATCATCTTTGAATGAAAATAATTACAGGCGTCCCTATACTGTCTAGATCAGTGGTTCTCAAATGGGGGTACTAGTACCCCTGGGGGTACGTGAAGGTACTCCAGGGGGTACGTGAGATTTAAAAAATATATATTTAAAATTAGCATCCATTAAAAAATCCTTTAAAAATAGTTATTTAATAAATATTCAATAAAATATAAGTGTTTAATAAATCCGACACTGATGGCACAGCGCCGTGTATTCCATCTTTTTTTCAACCAAAAATACTTTGCGCTGGTTAGGGGGTACTTGGCTGAAAAAATATTTCACAGGGGGTACATCACTGAAAAAAGGTTGAGAACCACAGGTCTAGATGAAGTACAAAATGTATCAATATGTTATCTTGATAACTGAATTTTTTACAGTAGTAATAGTCAGCAGCCCTGCAGACTGCCTTTAGTCATAGAGTCAAGTTACATCATGAGTGAAGTGATGTCACCTGGAAAGTAGCTCATCAAGATCAAATAAAATAAAACAAATTTACATCTACTCAGGTACATGCCCCCCCCTTAGATTTAGTATGGTGAGATCTATCTGATGGGTTGAACAGGTCAAGTAGATCAGTCCCCTAGGTTGATGAAACACTCCTCTGCACATCCGCTGGGCGATCTCTGCAAGTCTGTTTCAGGGCCATGAGCCATTTGTCCAACAGTCCTTTTGACTCACATTGTCATCAGGTGCAAAATATAACCAAATTGTATTAAGAAGGGGAATATTTGATTATACTCTTCTAAATTAAAATACCAGATCCGGATCAAATATTCAAAAGATCCAAATGAATGAATTAGCAGTATCTCCACGAGAAATATAGATTAAATTATCTCGTGCTGCTACACACATAAAACTCTGGCCCTAGCATGCTGATCTGCCACAGCATCAGTAGCATTTTCCTTTAATTCCTTTAATTATGCTTTAGTTTGTGCGAGTAAAGTTGTACTCCCATTGTTTTTTTTCCCTTGGTAAAAATCTTTTCAAGAATTTACCACAGTGTAAAACACATACTCAGATAACCGCAAAGCAAAGTCATAAATTTCCAAGACTCAAAGTACATTGACTCCAGTTATGTTAGCTAGTGCAGCACGTGGCAAATACTCATCAGACACTCACCAGAATAAAGCACGCCAACATTAAATCATCGGCAGAGCTGCAACTTCTCACTCCTTATCCTCTTGGGACAGATTTCATTCAGCAGAACCTTAAAACCAACTTGTATTCTTACATCTACTCTCTACTCAGCTGGTTGAATCCCTTTTGCTTTCACTTACACATGTCTTCTCTAACCAGGAAGCGTATATTGTATATACTGTGTGTATATATATATATATATATATATATATGTATATATATAGTATAATAAACTCTACTAAAACCACTATTTAGAGATGCAACATAACGCATTTTTAAGTTTAAGAATTAAAAAATGTGAGTCTTTACCAAATAGTGCCATGGCAGAGTGGCCAACTTTCATCCTTCGCAATAATGGCACTGCATCTGCACCGCCTCCAAACGGGCACAAAGTTGTGAGGGCCCTTCAATGCTGCTTGCATCATCATTCAATCCCCTTTAAGATCAAGTTTCACTCGGTCCTTTATAGTTTTTTAGTGTCTACGTTTATATGCTCCTCATACAACACTTTCAACTTCCCACAATAAGAGACAGCTCACATCACTTGCTTCTGAATTCTTATTTACTTTTTTCCAAAAATGTCGTGATGGGAAATGACTGCAGCAAAAACAGCACTAAAAAAACACATTCAAATAAATTTAAAACACCATGACACCAAGTGACAAGTAGGACATCAGTGTATTTTTTCTGCCTGTTTTCCAGATGAAGGAGATGATGGAGCGAGCGGGTAACAGTCACCTGCTGAAAGTCCTGAAGTACCCAAACACCGGTCACATGATCACCATTCCATATTTACCTCACACTCCATTCACTCTATTCCTTTCTTTTGCAGCAAGAGCCAAAGGTTGTACATGACTGAGAGTTATCTGACCTTATCAGGACATCAGACATTTTGCTTGAACGCTTTCTGTTGCGTCCTGTCTTTGCAGAATTGGCTCTGATGGGTGGAGAGATGGTGGCACATTGTCACGCTCAGGAAGACGCCTGGAGAAAGATACTGTTATTTCTGAGGAAGAATCTGTATGGTGACACTCACCCAGGTCCAACCCTATTGTCAGGCCTATAACCAAAGGTAACCAAATAAAAATGACCAACTACTATACTGTAGAGCTGAAAAATGGGAATTGGGAGTTTTGTCAGGACACCACTTGCGGTACATTCACACCAGATGCGAAGCCTAATTTTTTGCATAATGAGGTTATATAAAAGTCAATGCGAAGGCTGGACTGAAATTTGTTTCAATTGTTCCAAGCAACACGAATGACATTAAGACGCAAAGTTGCATCATTTGCTTCACCTGCTAGAGATGAAACATTTGAACCCAAGCAAAAGATTCACTTGATCGATTCCCGACGTCACTGACCTTCGGACTTCTCAGAAAGTGAGCAAGGAAGTTGGACTACCTGGTAAATCCTGAAAATATGTATTTGTGACTTGATTTAAGCTATTGGTTACATTCAAGAGTTCATGTTTAAATGTTTGTGTTTAGACGCGGCTGGAAGGGTCTCAGGGACATGTATCTGAAGGAGATGGAGAGAGAGAGTGACTCCTGTTCTCTTTTTCAGAAAGAGAACAGGCAAATATTCGTGGGTTGTGTTTCACTATACTTAGTAATTATACTGTGGGCGGGACATAAAGAAGGATTCAGGCTCTGGCCTAAGATCTTCATGGAGATTAATACTTTTTTATATACAGTAGTCAAATTTACTGGAGAATTTGGTCATGTCAGTACTCTGCATTAAGAAAGTGATATAATAATCAATTATAGGAAATTGCTATGGGCACATACAGAATCCTTCAATGATAAAAGAATGGCCTGGATAGAGAATCTTGATGCACTTTACAAAGCAGGGATGGAAACAGGCTTGTTATCAGGCCATAAAAAACATTAATAATAGTAGATTCCAAATGATCCAGTTGTCATGACTCTAAACTCTGAGATGAAGAGTTTTGGTAGTTTTGTTGGACATTTTTGATTGTTTTTGGTTTATTGACTTTTACCTGTGTTTCCTGTAAGGGTTTGGGTTCCACCTCTTTTGGAAGAGGTGTTTTCTGTTTACATCCCTGTGTTTCTTGTTTCATACTCCGGGTTCTGTTTCCTGTTTTATTTTGTAGTCTGGGTTCTTGTGTCTCGTGTCTAGCTTTACTTCCTGTCTGTGATTGTCTGCACCAGTCCTCATGTGTTACACCTGTGTCCCATTGCCCCTGCCTTCCCTGTGTCTGTATTTAAGCCTCTGTGCTTTCCTTTGTCCTTGTCGGATTGTTGTCTATCGTCGTTGTCTAAGTGCCGTTATGTCTTGTCCTCCTGTGTTTCTGTATCCCATGTCTCCTGAGCTCCAGTCCTGTTCACCTGTGTAAGCCTCCTGTGTTTTCTTTGTGCTTTTGTTTCTTCAGTTTTACACTTTGAGAGTCCTGCGTTTATTCTTATTTTTCTGTTAAAGACTGTTTATTAAAAAGACTTTAGTTCAAACTCTGCATCTGGGTCCATCTGCCTCACAAAACTCTGACAGAACAATCCGACCTCTGAAGGCAGGGGCAATGGGACACAGGTGTAACACATGAGGACTGGTGCAGACAATCACAGACAGGAAGTTAAACTAGACACGAGACACAAGAACCCAGACTACAAAATAAAACAGGAAACAGAACCCGGAGTATGAAACAAGAAACACAGGGATGTAAACAGAAAACACCTCTTCCAAAAGAGGTGGAACCCAAACCCTTACAGGAAACACAGGTAAAAGTCAATAAACCAAAAACAATCAAAAATGTCCAACAAAACTACCAAAACTCTTCATCTCAGAGTTTAGAGTCATGACAACTGGATCATTTGGAATCTACTATTATTAATGTTTTTTATGGCCTGATAACAAGCCTGTTTCCATCCCTGCTTTGTAAAGTGCATCAAGATTCTCTATCCAGGCCATTCTTTTATCATTGAAGGATTCTGTATGTGCCCATAGCAATTTCCTATAATTGATTATTATATCACTTTCTTAATGCAGAGTACTGACATGACCAAATTCTCCAGTAAATTTGACTACTGTATATAAAAAAGTATTAATCTCCATGAAGATCTTAGGCCAGAGCCTGAATCCTTCTTTATGTCCCGCCCACAGTATAATTACTAAGTATAGTGAAACACAACCCACGAATATTTGCCTGTTCTCTTTCTGAAAAGAGAACAGGAGTCACTCTCTCTCCATCTCCTTCAGATACATGTCCCTGAGACCCTTCCAGCCGCGTCTAAACACAAACATTTAAACATGAACTCTTGAATGTAACCAATAGCTTAAATCAAGTCACAAATACATATTTTCAGGATTTACCAGGTAGTCCAACTTCCTTGCTCACTTTCTGAGAAGTCCGAAGGTCAGTGACGTCGGGAATCGATCAAGTGAATCTTTTGCTTGGGTTCAAATGTTTCATCTCTAGCAGGTGAAGCAAATGATGCAACTTTGGCGTCTTAATGTCATTTGTGTTGCTTGGAACAATTGAAACAAATTTCAGTCCAGTCTTCGCATTGACTTTTATATAACCTCATTATGCAAAAAATTAGGCTTCGCATCTGGTGTGAATGTACCGCAAGTGGTGTCCTGACAAAACTCCCAATTCCCATTTTTCAGCTCTACAGTATAGTAGTTGGTCATTTTTATTTGGTTACCTTTGGTTATAGGCCTGACAATAGGGTTGGACCTGGGCGAGTGTCACCATACAGATTCTTCCTCAGAAATAACAGTATCTTTCTCCAGGCGTCTTCCTGAGCGTGACAATGTGCCACCATCTCTCCACCCATCAGAGCCAATTCTGCAAAGACAGGACGCAACAGAAAGCGTTCAAGCAAAATGTCTGATGTCCTGATAAGGTCAGATAACTCTCAGTCATGTACAACCTTTGGCTCTTGCTGCAAAAGAAAGGAATAGAGTGAATGGAGTGTGAGGTAAATATGGAATGGTGATCATGTGACCGGTGTTTGGGTACTTCAGGACTTTCATACAGTGGTGTCATTACACAAAATACACAACTTGAACACACTGAACCACATCCTTAGGAGCAGCACACATCTGACTGACGAAGTGACATTATTTGTCTTGGCTAACTACATACATCCAATGAACTATTCTGTTTCCTCTCTGTGATCAATAAAGTTTTCAGCCTGCTAGCTATTGATTTACACTGGGTGCTGTCATTTCATGATACTCACGTCCATTGCAGACTCCTGGGCAGGGCAAACCTGATCGTCTTCACCTACAACTAGCAACAGAGGACACTGGAGTCGTCCCACCTGCCCGGAGACAAACCACAGCAACGTTTCAGCTTCACCTGCTGCAGCCTCTGAATCACCATAACCGTTACAGGGAGAATTTATCCACAAATACTTCACTTTGTTGTAGAAGAACTAGAAATACATTTATGAATCAAATTAATTAATGCCTCTACGCAGTCTTTGAAGAAATGTGAGCACAGAAGCACATTACACAACCCACCTGTGAGGACAAATAACCGAGAATTGTTGTGACTCAAATACAATCACACAAATGTTTTTCTGAATAAATAAATGATTACAATCTTGATAAAGCTTGCAAGTGAAATAACTGGATCACATCGCTAAATTATCCCTACAGAAAATGAATTGGACAACCTAACCCAAACACATGATGCCTCCAGCCACAGCTGTTGGAGGCACTAAAATGGGAAAAGAAAGACACTTGCTTCTGACACCAAAAACACATTTATGCAACTGTAAAACAAAGAGGATAAGAATAGATGGTACTCACGTCCACCTTGAGTGAGGGGTCAGTGGGGATGGGCAGTAACATAGTTCGCATTATCATCTTCTTGTCCTCATTGAATGTTGTCTTCTTAAAATCTCTGACAGGAAAAAAAACAAAAAACAATAAACACACAAGGTCTCATCTCACTTCAGTTAATGGTTGATTCATGTCTGTCCATCTCCTGATCTCTCTTATTCTATATGTTTTAGCAGCCTTTATTATTTTGATAACTTTCAGTTCTAAAGCCCCTGTTGTTCTACTTTAAGTACCTTTTTACATATAAAGACCTTGAGCTGCATTTGATGCGATGAAAATTGTAATATACATACATTTATTATTATATTAATTAAAATTATTCAGAGGTTTTCCACTTACATCTCCAACAATCTCAAAAATGTGTCCAATGATTCATCCACTTGTTGCACATGAGTCCCGTTGATACACACCACACACCTGAGCTGTGACAAAGACATACAGACACACACACACACTAAACAATTACATTGTGATCATCACCAAGCAGAAATCAGAAATTGTTTGTTTATTAGCGGTCGCCTGATCGTGACGTAGGAGGTCAAGCCTTTTTGATTCGGTGAGGATGAGTCGCTCGGGGAAGAGGCGGAAGTACGGAGAAGGAGAGGGAAAAAAAGTTTGGCGAAACAGTTCTCCTGATCGGTGGGAGGTTTACGTAGTGAAGTGGAGGTAGTGAATCCCTCGGGACTACTACAGCTAAAGGGACGCCGCAACCGGACCTCAGAGAGACATATACCAACCGCAGAAAAGTAAGCGGGTTAGGGTTAGGGTTACCCTAACCCTAACCCTATATATATAGGGTTAACCCTAACCCTATATATATATATATATACAGTATATACATGATCTGAATGAACCACAAAAAAATACTCCACATGACACTTGTGTGCTATCATAATTGTAAATGAGCGTAAAAACAATGCTTTGCGTTGCATGCACCTGTAAGACATGTCAATGTGCACATAGTGGAGAAAAATAAACTTTAGCCTCCGGACAATATCAACTATTATATAGGTGCAACTGCAATGGTTACTTTAAATGTTGCTGCAACAAGCAATTGTCAGATGGCTTTATCTACTTTTCTTGCATAAAGTTCCAGTGCCACACAGACAAGATTTCAGTATTTGAAGAAATCAGCCAGCTCAACACTTGCAGGTCATTTCAACCAGTTTGGAGCATTCCTAAGCAAAAAAGACCATTGACCACAGTCTGGGAAAAATGGAATAAGATTGTATTGCCTGCCTCTGACCTAAGTTGCAACAGAGCCAAATAGTCTAATGCCACTGGTGAGTACAGAGAGCTGGCTGTGGCATGATGTGTACAAAGCTGTGTGTGTGCGTGCGTGCGTGCGCGCGCGTGTGTATGAGTAGATGCTGAGTGGATATATGTACAATGAAATAAGATTTTATTTCTAAAATGATATGTTATACCAGTTATGTCTAGCACTTTGGCCAGTTTCTATCTCTCTCTTCTCCTTGTCGGTCAGGTGCTCCGGGCCTCAGGAGGCAACCCAATCCCTGGTGGTGGTGTTTTCCTCCTGATCTCTTTTTTTGGAGGGCAGTGTCACAGGTGGTTAGTTTATGGACCCTTCCCTTTTGGGTTCCCTGCCACCATGGTAAGCCCCGGGCCTGTCCTCATTACCCTGCCAAAGTGCTACTTTGATGTCATTAGTGTAATTGATCCTAGTGTTTGACATTTTTAGTTTCTGTTGAATTGGTAATTATTGTTGTTAAATAGTTATTTTCCTTTTAACCTGAAACCGACTCTCGCCCTGTGGTAGTTGACTAACCTGTGTGACCTAGGTCCCCCCCCACACACAAGCGCGCGCGCGCACACGCACACGCACACACACACACACACACTACAATTGCTTTTATCAATAATGTTGGTGGGAAGATGTTTCGTCTTTTGGAAAAGACGATGTTGAAAATCAGGTATATATGACACAAAAAACTTTGAATTACTACAATGTCGTCTTACTTTATTATTTCATGTAACACTGTGAATAAATGTGGTTAAAGTTAGTGTTAAGTTATCCCTTATGTTCGTTGTTGATGCTCATTTCAGAGACTAGGAGCAGTTGTGTAACCATCATGATTCAGCTGTCAGACTGGTTGTTATAATGGGATAATAATATAATTATGCTTTTTATAAACTGCTTTTTAAAGGCAGCAATAGAGACTGCTGAATGTATGTCCAAAGGAAGAGCATTCCACAAAGGCGGAGCTACCACCTTGAAGACACGAAAAAAGAATAATAATAATTTATAGTATTAATTTAATTTGTAAGTACTTAATGAAAATTGCTGAAAGCATCGATAGATTGACTGAAATTCTTATCCAAATAGTGGAGGCTTCCTACCTGTCTCAACCACAAATGAATGGTTTAGTCCTGGCCGCACGCAATCGAAGTGAGTGACTGACTGCTGGAGAAGTGATATTCAATACGTCAGGAAAACAAACGTAAAGTCAGACAATAAGGAAAGAAAAGAAAAAATAAACGAGAAAGAAGCCAACGGAGGGCAGACATTTGTTTTAAAGATTTCTTTCCCTGGAAGGGTTTGTTAATGTGTGACCTACCTGTTGACCCAGCACATCTACTTGTGTGCATCATGGACTAGCATGTAGAGTCCCTTGTCATCTCTGAGTATTTAGTAGAGTTTTGATTAACTAAAATGAAAGTCACATCTTTTTTGCTCTTATTTTTGAGAAGAAAAATAAACTGACACAAATTGTACAGCAATGATGACAAAAGTAAGAATAATAAAGCAAATATTTATTGGGGAGATGAGGGTTCTGGCAGGTGAAGAACAAATAGTTAATGCAGGTTTACAGGAATAAGTAAGATGCTGATGAGACTTGCAGTGGTTATTTAATTATTGAATTAATGTAATGACTTATTAGTATGTCAGTCAGATAACATTTAAAAGAGGATGGATGACAGTTTCATAATCAGATCTCCACAGCAAATGTATTCTGTAGTTATTTATCAACCAAAAAGTGTGAAAATTCTTGAATAAAATTCTCAGAAAAAAACATACATTGGTAAATCATAACAGACAAATGAGGCTTTAAGACCATTACTCCCCCTTGGCCAGCCATCTTGACAATGAGATGTAGATGTGTTCAGACTTCCAACTAAACAAAGTTTTTGGCAAGCAGCCAACTGCTGTTACTTTCTCAGATGTTATGTCAGGATGGGAAAATTGCAGCTACCAGTGTTGTGGTGCATCTTTCACACGACAGGGCGCTCATGTTATCAATGAGCATATGTTTCACTTGATTATGTCTGAGTGTGCTATGCAAATCAACATGTGTTTTGGTTTTAACACATATAAATGAACAATGTGACGATGTGAACATTAAGTAAAGCTTCTGACCTCTGGGTGAATGATTTTACGCATCAGGCTGCTGTCTGGCTGATGAGATAACTGCATGATTAAGCAGGTGTATCAGTATTCCTGACAAAGTGCTTGATGAGTGTGTTTTCTAAAGGTTATTCATCTTTTGTACTGATGATTCAGTCAAGAAGGTTTCATGCCATAAATGTGCTTCAGCTGTGAGACATATAAAATTGTTTTTGGGTAACAATTAAAGGGATTTTTACATCCATAACCTCAGACTGAAATAATTTATCTCACTTAGCAACTCCATTTCTTTTAGTTATCAACTTCATCACAGGTGGGAAAAAGAGGTTAGAACAGGGTTTCTGCCAGCATACAGATTCTCCCTCAGAAAGAGCAGCATCTTCCTCCAGGCGTCTTCCTGAGCATGAGAGTGTGCCACCTTCTCTCCGCCCCACAAAGCTGTTACTGTAAAGACAAAAGGCAACTCTTAAAACACCAGTTGATATCTTTTATCATCCACAGTTTCTCAGTCTGAAGGTGTACCCACACTTATGACGTGAGGAGACTGATTTAAAGTTGCTGGCTCTGGTGTGCGGCGTGAATGGAGGTTCAATAAGGTGACCAGTGTTTGGGTATGACAGGACAGTCAGCAGGTGGCTGTTCCCTGCTCCCTCCATCATCTCCTGGATCTGGAAGTACAAATCTCACATTTGTCAGATGGTTTCAGGATGCATTTGATTTCATTTATCAATGGGAATCCTTGAATGTAATTGATAAATTAGTGGTTTCTTTTTTAGAAAATGTTTTTTTGAGTTTTGCAACATTGCATTGTTTGTGTACACCCTAACCCTCCCGCTGAATAACAAAATAAAAAAGAAATATATTGAAAAATAAAAAGGCAATAGAGCATTATTAAATGATCTGATAGATGGTGATAAGTCCAAAACATATGGCGCAAGCTTGCAGGTGATTGTCCACAATGGTTTTCATATCACATGTGCCTGGAAATATATTTGTAAAACAGTCAGATCTTACAGTAAGATCTTACATTGTATAAGGCTGGCACAGTCTACCACTTCTTGTCTGACAGTTCCAACCACAAATCTGCTCCCAGGCCACTTAGAGACTGTAAATTCTGGAAATTGATTTTGTAAGAAATTTCTTCTCTGAAAGTAGCGAAATAGGTTGGATTTTGGTAGGTTAAATGTGTCAGCAACGCTGCTGCTTCAGGATCAGGACAAAAGCACAGGTTGGTTTGTACCGTGCTGGAATATCGTCCACATGTATATCCCTGAAAATATTTATCCAATTTCTTCCATCCTGCTTTCTAACCTGACTACAGTCCTTTAATCTTACATCATTTCTTCACACAGGACATAATGTTAACGTAGTAAACTCACGTCCATGGCAGACTCGTAGGCTGGCCAGTTCTGATCATCCTCACCTACAACCAGCAACAGAGGACACTGGAGTCGTCCCACCTGCTCAGAGACAAACAGTAGCAAGTATTGAATTTGAGACATCATTTTAAAATGTGTTTTGTATTTTCAAGATACCAGCAATTGTAGGGAATAATCCTGAGAACTTCAAAATTTACATAAAGCAAATTAATGGGTTAGCATTTATGAAACTCATTGATCTTCAGGTCTTCTCCTCGATTTCTCACTTGCAGAATTTGGTGTGCGATATTAAGAAAACATGCGGTATCGAAAACGTTGTTTAATATCGCGATGACGATATAACTTGCGATAAATAAACATAAACAGTCCCTGGCTATAAACCACAGACAGCTCCACAGCCAGGAGAAGGCGCACAGCCCGGTCACAGCGCCACCAAGTCCGGGGCAGACACCAGGGAGCCATACACAGCTCCACTAAGTCCAGTTACAGAGTTAATGTGGGTCTTTTCTTACATGTTTGGACCGTGAAATTTATTTTTTTTACAGTCTTTAGCAGCGCTATCAGTAATTTACTGCTCCGCTGTGTCTCTATCATTCGCGCTGTGCGCTGCTCCGACTGCGTCAAACCAAATGGAGACGCTCCCCGCCCCCTCCTCCAGCTCCATACTTTTACTAAGTTAATAAGTGTGTTGTTTTTACCCAGACTGAGTTTACAGATGTGTCTGATCACACTGTTTGTTTGTGAGTATGAGTATGTGTGTCTGCGTGTGTTTGTGTGTGAGAGAGAGAGAGAGAACTCTTATTCTTATTGATAAAAGAATCGATCATTATGTGATGATCAGTGTTGATATTGTGGCGACAAACAAATCAACTTTTCAACTGTGGCGAGTCAGAGACCCGTCAATGATTTGAATGTCGTTCATTTAGCAGCAGGGCTCCATCTGATCAGCCAAATATATTTGCGTGGCGCATAGATCATCATTATCTCCATAACATGAGCTCGCACATCGTTAAAACAACAATTAAGATATTATCTTAGACGATATATATCGCACACCCCTACTTGAAGAGATTAGTTTTTTAAAGACTTAAGGGAGCCAAATCATAAAATACCTTTTCACAGGTGGCAAAGAACTGTTCTCCAATCAAATGTTACAAAATTACTTAAAATATCATTTGACCATTTTTTCCTGCGTTCTTATCATGGAGATATGTTTTGTTTTAACTATTGATTTAAGAACCATTATAGATGTATAAAACTATACCACACCCACACACATGTGAACACATACACACATCTTGATGGTAAAATCATTATTATTGTTTTTATCACACAAATGTTATTAGTCTATTGAACCTCATTGGCAGTCATGTTATTTTCTCCATGTCAATGTTTTATTTTCTAAATTTGTGAAATCTAAACATTAATAAGATAGAGGCTTCTGTCTCCCCCCCCCCTTTATCTTGTAATCTTCTATGTAAATTTAACCAAAAGTACTTTGCTTCTTCAGCGTATGGTCGAAACAAATGACTCCATGAGGGAAAGCACATCATGCAAACTTGTGAACTACAACTACAGCTGACTGCAACTGCCAATGAACATTTATTTTTATTATTTTTGACATGAAAAAAAACTATTAAAAAACTCAACAACAAGGGAATCAGACAGAGACACCGGTGGAACTCACGTCTGCTTTAAATGAGGTGTCGGCAGGAATGGGCAGCAGCAGGTCTCGCAAGATCGTCTGGTTCTCCTCAGTGACACGAGTCTTCCAAGCGTTTCTGATTGGACCCAAAAGAGAGATTTGTTTTTTAGATGTTTTAAATGAAACAATTGACAAATATATATTAAATGGTGGGAATTCACCTGCTGCACCTAATGGAGGCTCAGGAGTTGTGTGACGTGTGGAGAGGTTTCCATAAGAAACAGACAATACACTTGGACACATGCTAAAGATAAATGACTGTCTATTGCCAGACGTGATTGTTTTAACTGTTTTAAACATAATTCCTCTTTCTGATCACTCACTTGTCGCAGGTTCTGGTTTTATAAAACTTAAAACCTAGCAGTGCTTATTGACATTTTAATAAGGTTCTGTTGAAGGAAAAAAACTTGGAGAAATATCAAAACAGGTAATCCGATTTTTGATAATTGCAAGCTGAAAAAAACGCCCACTATCATCTAGCATAGGTCACCTATAGGTAGCCCACAGTCCGGACCGGACCGGACCCAGAAGCCGTTCTATACAGACCCAGAACTGTTATTAGATTTTTACGGAGCATTTCTATTTGAACTTGTGCACCTTTACTCACGATTACGGTAGTGTTAATTTAACCTGCGCAGCTTTTTGCGCCTTTACGGTGGTAAATCCTGGCAGCACCAGGTAGAGTTCACTTCTCTCACTGAACAAGAGAAATTAGGAACAAAGAGGAAAGTTAAAGCTGCTTAGTTGTTCATATTTGTTAAGATTGTTTATATATGTAGTTATATATTAAGAAAAAAGAAGGAAAGGGGAAACTTAATTTTTTTTTTTCTCAAATTAAGCACATTATTTTAAGATACCTTTTTCAAAAGGTGTTTTATTTATTTATTATTATTGAATTTACACCGTGTTTTGATATTCCTCCAAAAATTTACTTGGATTATACTTTGGTTTGCATTTATTTTGTTGTTGGACAGCTAAATGTAGATTGCTTTATTCCTTTATCCTCACAATTTTTCTTTGGTCTGGAACTTAAGAATGGACAGAAGAGGATCACTCACATCCAAAGTCTGACTCTGGGCAGGAGCTGATTGAGCAGACTGGAGTCTGTGAGCAAAAAGTCAGGTTTTACAGTGACCTTTTTAAATCTCAGGATATAGAGGAGGAGGCACTGGCTGTCATTTTGTGACTTTTTAGAAATCAGTAAACTGTTGGGCCTAAAATTGCATTGAGTTTGAGCATGAGTTTTTATGGCTCACATTAGATGCATTTAGTTGTTGCTCTGGTTTTATTGCTAAAATTACGGTTTTATATTGAGACCTATATAATGTGCTAAACTTTAGCACATTATATAGGTCTCAATATAAAACCGGGTTAGGGTTACCCTAATCTTTAGCAGCTAAAGATTAGCGATAGTTTGAACGCTCCCTTTCAGATTCAAAAGGCGGCTCCGTGTCTGGATTGTTGTACAGTTTTTTTCTTTTGAAGCCTTCTAGCCTTAATATTATCGTCCAAATATGATTTCGAGAGAGCTGTCAGGAAAGCTAAAGCTGACTACAAGTACAAATTGGAAAACAAACTCAAGGCCAATGACAGTTTTCAGATCACAAATTATAAAAACAGTCTCAGTCATGATGAACCCAAGCTGCCTGACAGCCAGCATGATTCTATTGTCGCTTAAAAATAGCCAAATAAGATACAGCCCATAATGGCCAGCTTAATGGCCAGCTCCCTAACTCCCCCCTTTGTCATAGACGAGTATGAAGGTAGGGAGCCTGCTGCTCTGACTTTGTATCCTGTCACACTAAAATGTTGTGCAGATGAACTCACTACAGTCTTCACTGATTTCTTCAACAGGTCTCTTAACGGTTGACTGTGTAGAATTTAGTGACATCTAGTGGTAAAGTTGCATTTTGTAGCAGAATCCCACTTTCAAACATGAGAGAGAACCTGCGGAAACCTTCAGTTGTCATAAAAACTCAAAGGCTGTTTAGTTTGTCCAGTCTGGGCTACCGTAAAAAAAACATGGTGGCCTCCGTAGAGAGGACCCGCTACCGATGTAAATATAAAGTATTTAAATATAAAATTGTGTAAAAAACAACAATTCATACAATTTAGATAAAACACACTCGTGAAAAAATCACAAGGATTATCTTATATTCAATTTCTGCCAATAGATCCTTTACTTTTTCTCCATTCCATCCTGCAGAACTTAGAAGCCTCTCCCGCATACGCACAGGTTCTCTTTGTGGACTACAGCTCTGCTTTTAATACCATTTTACCTACAAAACCTTTTGATAAATTAAGGTAAGGTGTTAATCATTCTTTATGTCATTGGATCTTAGAATTTCTACAGTATACAACACAGGCAGTCCCCTCAGGGTTGCGTTCAATCACCGCTCCTGTATTCACTGTACACAAATGACTGCATTTCACATTGTGACTCTGTTAAAATCCTTAAATTTGATGAAGACACAAGAGTGATAGAGTTAAATCTTTCTTCAGCGAGCACGCATCCATCAGCCGTCTCTCTCACACACACACACACACACACACACACACACACACACACACACACACACACACACACACACACACACACACACACACACACACACACACACACACACACACACACACACACAGACACACACAAAGCAGGAGGAGATGTCGGGGCGCGCTCGGTTTGGCTTGATGCGGTTGGCGCAGCGCGAATGATAGAGACACAGAGGAGCAGTGAATTACTAATAGAGCTAAAAACCTCTCCCTGCATCCATAGCAGGTGAAATTTGGAATGGAAATAATGCTTCTCTTTTTTTCAGTGTTTGCATAGACCACCTATTGTATGAGGTCTATGTTAGCAGTGAAACCAAAGCAGACAGACTTTAACACTGTATACCTCAGCATTTGTTTATTTATTGCATCATGTAATCATCGCGATATTCAACAATGATATTGAATATCGCATGTTTTCCTAATATCGTGCAGCCCTAATCTTGAATCTTATTAGACAAACTTAGATCTGACCTTCGGGGACTGACTCTTCAGCATATGCAGATGATTTGCTCATCCTTTGTCCAGTTCGGCTCGATATCTTCAGCCAAAGTCAACTGAGACAAAAGTATAGCTCTCAGTGTTGGAGGGATACTGGAGGAGAAGCTTAGTTTGCCTGGGGTGTTGATTTTGAAGACAGGGGGCTAAAATATTAAGAGAGTTTTAGTAGATCAAGAATGAGTGTTTTGAGATAGTTTGGACTCTGTAAACTGGATTTTTTTCTCCCCACAGTCTCAAGTGTTTGCTCATTGTGGGAACTGGCTGGTTTCTCTCTATTATTCTAAAGCCTCAGCCTTACGTTTCTTGAGATACTGTGATTTGGTTCCATACAAATAACATTGGATTGAATTGTATTAAATAGAAAAGGACACAATTGGTGGAGGTCTTCAGTAATCGGTTTTCCTTTTCCTTTGGTAATTTAAGGGGATGAGCTTGGTGCGATGGCCAGTTGCGTGGCTGGCTCAGTAACTTCTCAAACTTTTGTTTCCTTTGGCTGGGATCACCAACCCTTTTTAATTCTTGATCTCTTTTTGAATATGGTTAGTATTTGGTAAGAAAATAAAAACTAATTGCAGTAGATGACTCTTCTAAGGCCTTGCCATTCTTCCTAATATAATGCCAGTCTCCTGATGGAGCATTGTTTGTTTGGGGAGGCTGTAATTGTTGAATTCTTGAACAGAAACCTTTGAGTCACAGACAACAACTTACTCCTTAAAAAAATCCATAATTTGTTCCAAAGATCCACCAACTGGCTGCACATGACTCCCACTGATACACACCGCACACCTGAGCTGGGAGACACACAGACACAATTCATATTATTTATATAGGTATATAAATATGTGTTTGTAAATATTTACATAGGATCAGCTAAGAAAGAAAACCTTGGCAGAAGTCTTTTGAGAACAAGTTTCAATAAGTGACACTAAAGAGCCTTATCTTGCCATGCTAAAGAAAGAAAAAAAAAAAACATTTCTGAGTTCGCCCAATGTGGAGGTGAGGGGGCTGGGAGAGCCCCTTCACCGGCACCCAAGGGTCAATCAGCACAGGTGAGAGCTGTTAAATGATCGATCCTCACACTTAAAAGGCAGCAACTGAGCTGCCTCATGGAGAACTGGGGAACACTCAGAGAACACTCAGAGAACACTCAGAGACACTGAGCTGCAAAGCTGCAAAGCTACAAAGCTAGTCCCTTTAGGTCAGTTTATTTGTGTTTGTTCACGTGTGTGTTTTGGTTTTCATAAAAGATGCGAAAACCTGAATAGTTTGTCTCTGGCTGCTGTGATGACAGCCCCGTGGCGTGGTCAACTGCCACACCCAGTCTTCCAGATCTGTTCCAATATTTAATGGGACAGGTTAACACATACTAGCTATAAATGTTCAGCATGGCTCAATCAAAATTCCACGGACATTTGTATCTACACTATTATGCTAATACCAAAAATCCAGTCTTTTACCATTAGCCCAATGGGAAATGTTCGCTGGTCATACATGTTAAGAGTGTTATAATGAGGCAAGTACATGTACATTGCTGCACTAACACACGACAGTTTCACAATGACCCAAAAGTATTTGTACACCATAGTCTAATTTATCTTGCCTTAGTTTCACAGTGATCTGAATGTTCTCATAATACCATGAAGATCTCTAAGTGATTTGCATCGTTGCTTCATTGTCAAGTAGAACTCTTTGCCACACTGTTGCTCTCTCTCTCTCTCACACAAACAAATTGACCTGTCTGTCATAGTCGGGGATATTCTGAGGCTGCTGATGGTCAACTGTCAAACATGTATTTGACCAGTTTTTAACCATCCTCCATCCTAGCATGCAAGCAGGCAGACCTCGGCAAAACACTTGACCAGTCTACTGTCAAAGATAAAATCTACTTCTGTATGAAACACTGCTTGTCTTACCTTAAAAACGTCAGAATAAACAGCCATTTTGAAGGTGATAGCGCAGCCTAAGGAAAGTCCCACCATGGCGATCCTGCTGCCAAGGACCTGAGGATGCTGCTGCAGGACATTGTAGGCCGTCTGCAGCAGTAAAACATAGTTGTAAAATTTGCATGGCTTCTTATAACTCATATCACATTCTCATATCACAGAATTTATGATGGATGAACAAATTAAAATCAAAAATACGAACTGCTGATAAAGCCAGGCCGCTAACATAGTTAACAGTTAAGACTTTATGCAATACTTTATGCACTGACATTAAGCAATCATTCTCAGATTTTAATGATCAGAATAAAAGCAATAGAGGCTGGAGCACCATGCTACATTTTCGTTATTTTGACCTTTTCAGTACCATCATAATGAAAGGAAAGGTGGGGCCCTAAGTTAACAGGGCCCTAATATGGGAGGAACCTAGGATTGAGAAATTGGACCTCCTTTTTCAGTCTTTCTCTGTCCTCTAGTGGGTTATGTTTTTTGTGAATGTATACAGAGTGCATGGTTCACTGCTGCGAGTCCTTGCTGCAGCAGCAATGACTAGAATAAAGAAACTAATCCATACATTGAACATTGGAGCCTGTAAACCTTTTCAAGTAGTGCCCTGGAAAAAACTTTTTGAAAACTTTTTTTCGGGGCACTACTTGAAATCTGCCTCATCCCGAAAGGACATGTGGGTTTCATGTCCCACAATGTCCCCGGTCTGGGTCAGCAGTTCTCCTCCCTGACCTGACAAGGTCTGGGCCAAGCACTGCTTTCCCCTCCTGAGCTGGTTTGCCAGAACTTCCTTGAGGCCAACCAAAATTCCTTCTCCATGGCCTCTCTGAACTCCTCCCACTCATCCCCCACCCAAGCCGCTGCTTCTGTGGTCTTGGCTGATACAGGAGGGCCTTCACCGCTGGTGTCCACTAGCAGGTTCTTGGGTAGCCTTCTTGACAACACCAATGATCTGGATGGAGGCCCTGAGCATGCCCACTAGGATACCTCCTTTGGAATGCATAAAAAAGTCTTCCGGAGGTGGGAGTTGAGGACCCGACTGACAGTGGCCTTTGTCAGCTGTTCCTGATGCACCCAAATAACATGTTTAAAGGGATCAAAAAGGATAATTTACTGATTATCTACTCACCCCTATGCCGATGGAGGGGTGGGTGAAGTGTTTGAATGGACATCAACGGACATTTAGGTTTTAAAACCCGGTGTAAGTGGAAGATAAGTCCCTAATATCTTCAGTTGTATTGGATTCGGCTGCTACACTGTTTACCCCTGAAACTCCAGCAGTGTTTTGTGGATTAAAACACTTCACCCACCCCTCCATCGGCGTAGGGGTGAGTAGATAATGAGTGAATTTTCATTTTTGGTGAACTATTCCTTTAAGTGTTCCAGGTCTGTCTTGCAGCCTTCCCTGTCATCTGATCCAACTCACCAGCAGTTAGTGATTTCTTAATAGCTTTGCTCCTCTCTTCACCCGAGTGTCCAGAACACACAGCCTCAGATCTGATGATACGACCACAAATTCGATCACAGAACGTTGGCCTAAGGTGTTCTAATCACCTTAGGAGAATAGCAAACAAGTCCAAGGATGTAGAAGAAGACATGTTCAACTCAGTCCGCAGACTGAAGACACACTGCCCCGCCCCCACATACTGCTACAGAGCGCAAGTCACATGTTTATTCAATTTTTATTAATACTGAAGATATCATGTGTCCAAATCGCACAACAAATTCGACACTGCTCTTCCCTGGGCCATTAACAATACACATACCAAGTGTGAAGCTGGTTGGATGAATGATTTAGAAGATATGTGTTCCACATACAGAGGCAGACAGAGAGAATGACAGAGACATTTGTGCAATTAGTGGGTAAACGTTATTTTTGGACACTAAGACACTCAGGTTTACCTCAAAGTACTTGTTGTCCACGAAATTCCCAGTTTCAATGGTGACTTTATTTGTCAGGTAGTCAAGAGCAAGGGACGCAAAGCCATGGCAGGCCAACAGCGCTGAGCGGTACTCCACCAACTTCCCTCCACCCCCCCACAGGTCCAAGATACCAGGGAAAGGTCCAGGTCCTTCAGATGATTCAAAACACCCAAAAGAGTCAATTTACATTAAAATGACTTTATACATTTATGAGGTTCTTACTTCTCTGGCCTATATTTGATGTATGTATTTTGAGGGCTTTTGATATGATTAGAGCAATAGTACCAGCAAGTAAGTCACAACTTATTGAAGCTGAACTTTGATGCTCCCCGTTAGGCATTGGACAAACATTTTGTTTGTCTGCATCTTTCAGTATGAATGGTTAAACATTATGTCATTACTGCCATCTGTCACAACCTCAAATATCCTACAAACAGAAACAAACCATATAAGACATTAACAAAGACATATTTAAGGATGAAAAATATTGGCTGCAAAATCAGCGACGATATAATTTATGTAAATATCAGACAGATCTACACCCACCATACATCACAACACCTTATTTCAGCAGGAGCACACAATGTAATATGGATGTTAGTCAGTGGATACAACCATAAAAGGGCTTTTTGGATTTAGTTAGGGTATGCAAGCTCACTCTTACCCTAAAGCTGCTTTAAGGGTACGAGTGCTTTAATGTCCGGACCCCATTTAGTGGACATCCTCCGGAGTTCATGTCTGAAAACAGTGAAGGTCTGTTCTTTGTTGCACTGAGGTCCGCGATGAAAAACATTCTGTTTAACCTGACTATGAACCTTAACTTGAACCTGTCTGAACCATGCATCCGGATAACAGCAGTTCCATAATGCTCAGCCCTAGGTCTCTTCCTCTTCTCCTTCAATACAGGTGCCCTTATGCTGAGGACTTCCTCTGACACTCAGGTGGAGGCAAACATCCTAGTAAAACTGAACTCACAATACTTAAGGGGGAAAGCGGGAAAGTAGGACCTGTCTATTGACAGCTGTGGTGGTGTCAAATCAGACAGTGCACAATTGAGTCGTGACCCTGGATGATGAACTGTAATTCTCCTCGATCATCACTGCAGCTGCCAGCTCCTTTAGCTGAATCTCCTCTTCTCCTTTCACTACACTGGTTCCCTACTGCAGCAAGTGATGCTAGTCTTAGCTACATAGACACCTCCCTCACACCACCAGACTATAATCTTATCCTACCTGGGGGCAGAAAAAGAGTTGCAGTGAGTCCACCCTCTGTGATTGGGATCCTGCGGATGCCAGGCGCCATGTGCCAGCGCTCCACCAACACAGAGGCCAGCGACACTAGATCCACAAACCCCTCAGTCTGGTGACCCTGGTACACTGAGATTGTGACCTCCATGGGAGTCTGGACGTTCAACTTCCTCATCCTGAAAGAAGATGGGAGAGTCTTTGATACCAATAACTGATTGTGATTGGCATTATGTAAGTAGTTCTGGCCTGCTTGCGTACCTGAGTCCAGGTTTGCTGCCTGGAACTGGTATGAGGCTCCACAATAGACCCATTGGTTCAACCCCTGAATATGTCCCACCCAGACTGAGATCCTCTGAAACTGGAAGTAAAGAGTGTGAAAAAACTATAATTTTCATGTTTATTCGTTATTTGCAATTCCAGCATTTTATTAAATGTTTCATCAGACACGTTCAAATAATTTTCCTTCATTTTCTATGTCTATGTCTTGAAGCATGTACCGTTCACAGTCCCAGTGGCATCAGCAGTGTAGTGACCAAACGCCTCCCATTTGATTCTATCTTCACACTGGTGGAAGGCGTGGACAGTCAGCTTGAAACCAGGTGGGGCATTCTGCATGAGGACAATGAACTTCTCATCCATTTGTCCTCTGGACGGCTGGACCGACAGACTCACGCAACATTGTTTCCTTTCCATCGTGAACTGAGCAGACTGATAAAATAATCACAGATAAATACGTCAAAACACGAATAAAGTAGAATAGAGTAAAATATGTCTGTTCCCCAAAGTCAAAGAATTTTTATATAATCAGTACAACAAACAGTTGAGCAAATGCAGAAACAGGTATAAAATTCAATAAAACTATGAACATGAAAATAATAAAAGAATTACAGCACATTAAAGATAAAGCCAACGTGGCATGTTCTGACTAAAAATAATAATAATAAAATAATAAAGTATTTCACCAGGGAATTGATCACTGATGCCATTGCAAGGTCCTTGTAATTTGTCTGCGCCTGATTTTCACCAGCTTTAAAAGTCTGTCTGTGTGTGTGTGTGTGTGTGTGTGTGTGTGTGTGTGAATGTGTCAAGTTAAAGGTTCAGTGTGTAGAATTTAGTGACATCTAGTGATGAAGTTGCATGTTGCAGGTGAATACCCCTCACCTCACCCTCCCCTTCTAAACATGAAAGAGAACCAGTGGTAGCCTTCAGTTGTTATAAAAACTCCAAACTGTTTAGTTTGTCCAGTTTGAACGACTGTAAAAAACATGGCGGCTTCTGTAGAGGGGACCCGCTCCCAGTGTAAATGCAAGGTATTTAAATATAAAGGGCCCATTCTAATGTGAAAAAAACCACAATTTGTATAATTTAGATCATCACACACTAGTGTGCCAATAGATCCCTTTCACCTAAATCTTAAACACTGGTCCTTTAAGTTGTTAACATCATTTATTCTATGCATGCAAGTGTGTATGTATCAAGTTGGTCAATGACATAATTGTTTCTGTGTGTGTGTCATGTTTAGTTCGTGACATGATTTAATTAGAGTTAGTGTGCATGGAAATGGTCCATTATTACATTGACATTTGTAGTAATATTCATTATCCCCTTCTGTTCATGTGTTAAACTTGAAAACAACCTAATACATGTTAATTGTGGGTGTTGGTCATCGAGAAACAACAACAACAACAGCAGCAACTCTCCTTCCTCAGCTGTGTGCAGAGAAGGACTTAACCATTTGGCAAAGGTCAGCAATTGCTTTGGGTCCCGAACTACCAGGGGCCCCATAAAACACCTAATAAACTTTTGGTTAAAATAATTATTTTGACTTTTGTTAATTAATCATTTCATTCTAAAAATCCATATGCCAAAACGGCATCAGAATGCCTATAACTTATGAGTAACTTGTGTCTCAGCAACCCCCTCCCCCCTCAGTCCCCACTACAATGGACTATTCCGGGGGGTAAACACAAACTGACAAGCAGTATTGAGCCAGTTCACACTTAAAAAGAACAAGTTCAAAGTTCAGTTCATACAGATGACAATGAACTAGCGAAAGTCATGAAAATAAAAAAACAGAAAACAGGGACAAAGAGAAATGGTAACATCAATCAGAGAGCCTGCTGAAAACCAAGGTAATAGATGACAGATCTTCCATGTGAATGGACAATATGGTACATTCTTATTTTACAGAGATCATATTGTTTATGAAAATAAGTGAGTGCATTTGTTAAACTATTAATATGTTTTGTTGTTTGGGGAAGAAGTTACAAGTAGGTCTTTCTCAGATAAATAAGGATTCAAAAAGGTGGCGAACAACGGATGCAAACAAATTGCTAAATCTGCCACTGGCTGTGTGCTGTGGGTCAGTAGAGTCATATAAACGGATTCTAATGTGGCCAAGCAGCTTATAGGCTTCATGTATAAAGTATCTGAATCACTGCACACATCTGAGTGTCTGAAATCAAAGTCCTCAAAATGAGTCACATGCATAAACTACTACTGCGTAAGTAGTAGTTGAGAAGAGTGACAACACACTGGTCCCCACTTCCTTCAGTGGGTGCTGCTGCCAGTGTTGCCACACACAGATGTAGATGTCCGAACTAAAAGTGTTCAAACACCGCCCAGACGCACACAGACCAGTACTTTCAGCTGCTATGGTTGTTGACTGTGGCTCCTCCGTGATTCGCTTTCCCGTGGTCAGACCAGCCGCCCCGACATTAATGGTAAATACGCCGGAAAAGCGCAGAGGAAGCTCAGCAACCTTATTCTGTGCTTCTTCTTAGTTCCCCATTAGAAGACGACAGTTGCGGTGAAGTCTTACCTCTAGAGAGGCGGCGGAGTCTCACTCGAACCTCAGCGATCCTCAAACTGCGGAGGACTTTGGGACGGTAGCGTGAGGTAACACGCTCAACAACATCCGGTTTTCAAAATAAGGTGTAATAATAACAATAATACTAATTGTTTGTATAGCACTTGTCTTAACAAGGTTACAAAGTTCTTCACAACATACATGGCAACGAAGGAATGAATATAAAATGTATCCAATTCAATTAAAATGTATAGAGAAACCCAACAGTTCCCACAATGAGCAGCACTTGGGAAAAGACTCCCTCATTAACTGGAAGAAACCTCTAACAGAACCAGACTCAGATTGTGGGTCACCCCGGTTGGGGTGAGTGGATAAAAATGGGGAGAGGATTGTAGGAAGTGTTGCAAATATTTATGTTGTGAGATATTTAACACTTCACTGTCTATTCTGCTGTGAACTGCGCACGTTACCCTGGGAAAATAGGCGAGACCTTGAAGAGGCACAGCTCATGCTGCTTGACAGCAGCTGAATCCCGCTGCTCACGCAGGCAGTGTGGACGCTCTAATCTGATAACATGGACGCCAAAATGAAAAGTAAGCCGTTCCACCCAGTGGGACCCGGCATTAAATGCAACACCTGAGCAGTCTCTAGTCTGAGTGAATGAGTGACTCAGTAAAGGTTAATGGAACCTTTGAACCAGTTTTTGTTGGTTTATTGACACACACACACACACACACACACACACACACACACAGAAGATTTTTGACCTACATAGCAATATTAATCGAGTGTGTGACTATCCATCTCACACTCAAAATATATGATTAAAACCAGTATGCATACTTGCCGTTCTTCTGTGGATGAGTTTGCTCGAACTGCGCCACCTCAAAAATGTAACCAAATGTTGTGGCTACTATGTTAAACAAGACCAGGATTTTGTGCTTTCTCTACAAAAGATGGACATGATTGACAGTGAAGACAACAGCATGAAGTCCTTTAGAGCTGAACTGAGCCTACTTCAGATGTATTACTTGTCATTAGTGAATCCTCCTAAAACAGCAAACTACATTATACTGTCACTTTTTAAAGTTTGCATTCTGGATGTTGTTGGATGCAGTCTATTGTGAAGAGTGAAGTTAGAAAACTGACAGGTGTTCATCTTACCTGCTTTATCTGCAATAAACAATATTATAGTCAATGTTTTTCATTAATTAGGGCCCGAGCACCTCCGGTGGGAGGCCCTATTGTATTTCAAAGGATTTGTATTTCCCTTTTGGGGCTTTTTCGGGGCCTAGACATGCTCAAATTGTTACCAAAGTTTGCAGGGAATTCAAAACCCCAAAAAGTAATTGTATTCTGGAGTAATTTGAAATGGGCGTGGAAAAATGGCTCAACAGCGCCATCTAAGGAAAAGCCCCTCAGTTAGCTTTCACCGATCTTCACAAAAATCGTAGCCCAGGTGTATCATGACCAGACAAACAAAAAAGGTCGGAGGTGCAATGGGAAAAAAGCAACAGGAAGCCCGCCATTTTGACTTTAGTGGCCATATTGGCCATTTTCCACATTTTTACTTTGATGTACTTGTCCCAGGGCTTTCATCAGATCAACTTCATATGGAGATGCGTGTCATCACAACAAGATGGAGATGAAAACTACCTCAAAGATTGATTTTTCGTCACACGGTGTGACCGTAGCGTCAAAGTTTGATTACACGCCATCAAAACACGAGGTTCTGTATCTCGGACATATTTGGTCCAATCGAGTCCAAACTAGACATGTAAGACAAGAGGCCCGGCCTGATGACATCTACACAGACATTTTTTTATTATTTTCCTATTTCATTTTCAAACAGAGTTGTCAAAATAGAAATCAGTCAGACAGCAGATGATATGTTAAATTTGTGCAGGTACAGACATATGTAAAATAACATGGCAGTGCCTGCAGCTTCATTTCATAAAGAGACAATTCAACAAACATGTAGTGTGTACTTTTTGAAACAGTTAACACTTACCAACACTTGATAATTCCCCTGCAACTTATTTCCGAGTTAAAGACAGTTTGTGATGTTTGATATTAAAGAGGGTGGAATGCAGTGAGCATTGGAAGTCATCAGCTGATAAATCCAAGGAAATACTAGAGATGAAGTTCTTCAGACATGCTGCATTAACAGTCTGTGATCAGGATAAAGTATAAAGTGAAACTAGACCAAGTCAGTGAGGCTGGAGCGAGGAGAGACTGAAGCATCTGTCACGGTGAGGAACTCAACCCAGTTCTGACAGAAGCCACGAGAATACTCTCCTGTGTCGATGACGAGTCCCCACAGGCGGCTCTGGCCCGTTTTGTTCCTCAGAGCCAGCTGAGCCTCCCGCTCCGTCACGTTGAAGCTGATATTTCTAACTTGCACCACTAAGAGGTAAAGCAGTCCACCTGTTACAATGCTGCTGTACCACGCACACGTGAAGCAAAGTGCTGAGCTGTGAAAACAAAGAAATGATGAGTCCAAGATAAAAAAGTATTTTGTTTTAAAGGGGACATAGCATGCCCATTTTACCACAAGTTGATATGGTTCCTTGGGGTCTTAATGAAATGTCTGTAACATACTTTGGTCAAAATACCACAAGGATCATTTAAAGGGACATAGCATGCCCATTTTACCACAAGTTGATATGGTTCCTTGGGTCTTTACAAGTTGATATGGTTCCTTGGGGTCTTAATGAAATGTCTGTAACATACTTTGGTCAAAATACCACAAGGATCATATAAAACAGCACCCTTTTTACCCTGTATAAAACAGCCCTCCACAGAGTGACCTGTTTTGAGTGCCTGTTCCTTTAAATGCTAATGAGCCAGCTCCCCCTCCCCCTCTCCCCCCATGATTTTAAACGATATAAATTACATATTTTATATGATATAAATTATCAAATATGCATCCCATACTTTGTATTCCCTTCTGTTGTCCTGGAGTTTTAATTTTCCCAATCACATAATTAAATGTCCCCTCTGCCCATCCACTACAAGCACACAAGCAGACAGACAGAGAGAGAAAGAGAGGTGGGGGGCTATGAAGACCATCATTTACCCCCGAACCCCGACATTCAACGGGTACAACAACAAGCGGAGAAAGCAGAATCGCGGGCTGACCTTATATATACAGTCTATGGGGCTGACCAGCGCGGAGAAATGCACGTCCCGTGTGAACAGCCAGGCGCTCGCGCTTGAGAACGGCGCTGCGCTGCCTCGCAGCGGCGCTTCCGCGTCCGGTGTTAACCCGGCGTAACTACTGTAACCCGGCGTAACTGTGTGTTTGTGCCACTGGTACAGTAGAGCTGAACACTGCGGAAGTCTTCCACACTGCTGGCTGTGTGGCGCTGACACAAATTCCAGCTCACGCATGGGAGAGTGAGCGGTCGCGCCCAAGCAACTGCTGCAGCCTCCCAGTCCCAACGATCCAGACAAATGCCAACTGATGATTTGGCAGTAATCACATAATCCTGTAGGATGTCAGTTTATTACGTGCAGTGTGTTACTGAGTTCAGTTTGTCCTATCGGCCCGGTCAAGATGTTCTCCTCATTGTTGCTCCCATAGCTGTCCACACTGTGCTCACTTCCTGCTGTACTGCATAAAGATGTCTCCCTGTGTGAGCTACATCCAAGCTGCCATTGTATAATAATGTTTCCTTTGGTTATTGTTTTTCCTTCTGATTTGCCAAGTTAAATGTCCATAACTTCTTCATGATTTAGTGCTTAGCCAATAAATCCACCCCTTCATTCCACTTTATTCCTCTGTGTGCCGGTAACTTCATAAAAGTAGCCACAATATTCATATTTTGAAATCTGTACAGAGTCTCAGATATCTCATTAACTAAATCTTGCCTACTTTTGATGAAAATAACTTTAACGACATGATTACTGAGCATGAATCTGACCACGGCCTTCCTGATTTGTAACTCTTCTACCTGCTGTAATGCTGCTGCAATCACTATCATCTCCACCGTGTAAACTGACAAAGAAATTCCAATGTAGAAAAAACTTTAGTTGTCTATTTATGGGGGTCGATTTAAGGTGTGTCCCTACATTTTCTGCTTGTGCCCCTAATATTTTAAGTAAGAGTATATGGGCTGCTTGTAAAAAACATTAGTCTGGAGCCCTGAGTCGGCAGGAGCAGGATGATGAAATGAAACCATGTAATCAGTAATTCCTGACTGTAATGTCAGCCGTGAGAAAGATGTCAAGCGGCTCTGACCCCCGTCAACTCTGTGTTACTGCGTCTGACCTATTGACTGATATCAGACTCGTATCCCATCACTACACTTCCTTCATTTCTCTTTTCCTAAGCTCGCCCCCGTCAGTTCTTTCTCTCTCAGCGTCTTCCCACCGCCTCTGTCTTTCTTTTCTATCTTCACCGTCAAATTCTTCTTTCACCCAAACTTGTCTGTGTCAACTCCCTCACATCTCCTCCTTCCCCCAGTCGAACTTTATTCCTTTTACACCCAGCACTCTCACAGCAGCATCCCGCTTCTTGGTTACCAGGGAAACGGTAACCTTGGACACCAGGTTTCAGAGGCTGAGGGATGCACTTGCTATCGAGGTTTACATCACTGACTGATTTACATGTATATAATATATATACATGCGTCGAGGCTGCTGTGATCGCAGGAATGATCCAGACTGAGCTCTTGGCACCAGGTGGCTATAGACACACACTCATTTGACTGAACTTAATCAAATTATAGAGATGTAGACAATATGGTCCCTGACAAGGATTTTCTTCACATTTCTAATCAATTTACTTGATTTATTATTTATTCTATTGATTATTTACAAACTCTTTACTTAACTGAACGAAGGAGGTAATGTTTCCGCCCATGTTCGTTGTTTGTTTGACAAAGGTCATGGAAGGAATGGGACATAAGCCAAGAAAGAACCTATTGAATTTTGGGGTGGATCCAGGAATTATTTTGTTACTTTCTATAACGTTGTCACATAAGGTGTTTGTTCTTTTATTATTTTCTCCAATTTCCCAGTGAATAATTCATGGGTTTGATGAAAAATAATCAGGGATATTCAGGGAACTGATACATGAAAGTGACCAATTTGGTAAACCTCGAAGATATTAAAAGAACAGTTTGGCCTTGAAGCATTTATTAATGTACATTCTAGTTTTCCTGATGTTTACCTCTGCCAAGAAAGGTATGTGGTCACCCGTGTCTGATGGTTTGTCTGTTTATGAACAAAAATACACAAAAAATACAGGACAGATTTCCACGATTCTTGGTGAAAGGACTTGTTATGCGTCAGGGAAGAACCCATTCAATTTTCATATTTAGGGGAGTGATATCTGTGAGTGTTTTTAATTTGGTGCAGTTTGATTAAAATGAAAAGGACTATTTGTTCTTGGTGCATTCTACTGAACGTCATCCTCATTTTCCTGATGTTTTTCTTTGTTTGTAGCTCATTCAATCTTTTCTTTACACGCAACATTTCCCATTTTCTTCAGCACATTCTCCAATTCCCTTACGGTGATGTGAATTAATTGGGTGTGGCCATGTGCGTGTATCTGAGGGTGAAATCTTCATTTGCCAGTTTGACATTAAAGGGAAAATATTAGTTATAATATCACTCTTTTCCTTTAACATTTAATTTTACTATTGAAGAAACTATATCATTCATTCAATTAGAATCATACGTTTAACTGAAAGAATTTATAGCATTTTGTTAGTTTGAGGGATCCATAAAAGGAATCTCATTAAGGGAGCACACAGATTCAGCTTTCCCAACATACTGTAGTGGATATAATCTTCATTTGAAACCCATTAAATCCAAATGAATAAGTGATGAACGTTACGCAAACTGCTTCACCAAGAATCAGATCGCTGCCGCCGACTGAGCTGAGATGTTTTACTCACTTCTCTTCATTCATCACCATCTTCACTCCGACCTCTCACCCAACTTCCCTCTTCCCTCTTTCCCTTTCTCCTCCATCCATCATTCTCCCCTCACACTGCTCCATTAACTTTACGCAAATTACGTAACTTTACGTTACTTGCGTAACTTTACGTAACTTATGTAACTTTGCGTTAGTTACGTTACTTTACGTTTACATTTAAATAAGTAGTCAAAAATGTCCAAATAGAATCTTTTAACTGTTTCCCACAATCAAATACGGATGACTCTAATACATCAATGTATCAAAATTCTACTAATATCATCATATCATACCTATTATCTAATAGCAACAAGTAAAGCAAATTTTTGTGTTTATATTACTTTGGTGAACTTTTTCAATGTGGACTTCTGATGTAGTTGTTGAGATGAGACAGAAGATATGATACATAAACATGTATTTATGATATATAGAGTGCTGTACCTGGACTGGCTGTAGACACCGGGGCAGTAGAAGAGAGCCGTCATGACATACTGCCGAGGACAGATGCTGCAAAGCACCAAACTGATCCCATACAGAGAGGTCAGCACGAACACCAAGAGGGTCAGCAGGAAACTGCGTTGGTTTGCCTGTCCGACACAGCTGTTTATCCTGCAACACCTCAACACAAACACACAAACACAACACAGACCCACAAGACAAAGATCTGTGAGACCCAAGCTGACCTGGATATGTTGGCTCCATATACCTGCTGTATTTAAAATAACTCAGTAGATGTAGTATTTGAAGTTTACATTTGAAAGACTATTGAATATTTCCTGGTCAGACTATCATGTGGGTTATTCTAGTTTGGTGGTAATAGATTCAGTATACTCACAGTATATCATGGTTGGTTCTGGAGTTTCTATCTATATAGTAAATGTGAATAATAAACAGGAAGATTAACATCATATATACATTTTATTATTTTGTCTTTGAGGTTGTAAGTCTATTGCAGACAATGAAACAATTCAGAAACTGTGCATGAGGTATAAAGAGATTTATAAAACTGACATCATCATCTTTAATGTTCTTGGCAGTGTGCAGTTCAGGAAAGTGTCTGATAAAGCTCACAAACAAATAGACACCCTGTCTTCCTGGTTGGCCTGAGACAGATCCCAGTTTACCAGTTTTCTAGTTCAAGTTTACATTTCAAGACATTTTTGCTGGGAGCAGTTTCCATTTAAAAATCAATCTTTGGATGCAAAGAGTTTTTTAGGGCCCGAGCACCGAACAGTGGGAGGCCCTATTGATCGCTCTCTCCATTAACCACAACAGGCTTCAAAATGCCTGTGCTCGGGCCATTAGTGCTACAACGTAGCCCTAGTTGAAACTGAATTTGCTTCATTACTGTTCATGTGTGTGGTTTTATATATAAGTTTGAATCATTTATTAGCATTTCAGCTATTTAAGAGGTCTGTTGAGGAATCAATGCAATCTTCAGACCCAACACAATTCAAAATAAAATCTCTGTAATTCAACTAAATGTAAAGCATTGCGGCAACAAAACGGGCACTGTTCTTTTACTTTACTTTACACGCCGCGCAGCGCCAAGAAAAGCCGGGCGCCTCCTTTCCGCCTCCATGTTACGCAATTGTGCTGTTCACATCGGCTGCAATGCGCCGCGCAGCGCCGAGGGCGGCTCGCGCTCTGCACCGGTGGTTTGGGCGTCTGGTCTATTTTTTCCGCTCGCCGCCAGCGTATCGCGCCAGAAAACACACTGAAAATCGATTATAAACGATATAAATGACATATAATATACGATATAAATGATCAAATATGCAGCTCATACTTTGAATTTCCCTGCTGTTCTCCTGGAGTTTCAATTTCCACGATTTTTTTCACCCACATGATGAGATTTCCCCATCTGCCCATCGACTACAAGCACACAAACAGACAGACAGAGAGAGAAAGAGAGGGGTAAACGATGAAGACCATCATTTACCCCGGAACCCCTACATTGAACGGGTTACAACAAGCGGTGTGAACAGCCAGGAACAATGGGCCTCATTTACTAACTAATGTGGAGGGACAGAGACGAGCACACACACACACACACACACATACACACTCGCAGATTACGATTTACCGCGGTGTTTTAACATCATTGTTGCAAGGAAGCGAAGCCCCGTTTATCGCGAATAATCCCCCCAACACTGCGCCCACCCAATACATTTTATCACCAGCTGGTGTGAAGTTGGACTTTGGTGCTGTTCTGAGTTACATGGACCCCTCCCTCTAGATATTACTCTGTTACTACCTGGGGGCAGAAAAAGAGTTGCAGTGAGTCCACCCTCTGTGATTGGGATCCTGCGGATGCCAGGCGCCATGTACCAGCGCTCCACCAACACAGAGGCCAGCGACACTAGATCCCCAAACCCCTCAGTCTGGTGACCCTGGTACACTGAGATTGTGACCTCCATGGGAGTCTGGACGTTCAACTTCCTCATCCTGAAAGATGATGGGAGAGTCTTTGATACCAAAAACTGATTGTGATTTGCATTATGTAAGTAGTTCTGGCCTGGTTGCGTACCTGAGTCAAGTTTTACTGCCTGGAACTGGTCTGAGGCTCCACAATAGACCCATTGATTCAACCCCAGAATAAGTCCCACCCCGACAGAGATCCTCTGAAACTGGAAGTAAAAATTGTGACAAAAAACATTTATTTTTATGTTCATTCTCTTTATGCAATTCCCTCAATTTAGTAACGTTTCTGTTTCATCAAATATTTGTAAATATTTTTTATGTCTATGTCTTGAAGATCGTACTCTTCACAGTGTACTGACCAAACGCCTCCGATTTGATTCTATCTTCACACTGGTGGAAGGCGTGGACAGTCAGCTTGAAACCAGGTGGGGCATTCTGGATGAGGACAATGAACTTCTCATCCATTTGTCCTCTGGACGGCTGAACCGACAGACTCACGCAACATTGTTTCCTGTCCATCGTGAACTGAGCAGACTGATAAAATAATCACAGATAAATACATCAAACCATGCGTATAACTAAAGTATAACTAAATCTATCTGACTGAACAGATGAACAACAATAATAGGACAATATTAAAAAAAAGAAAATACAGTTCACCAAAGTCAGGTCAAGTCAACTTTTATTGATATAGCCCATTATAAAAAAAGTTGATCAAAGTGCACTCAAACTGGTCAAAAATACCATAAAACTATAAACATGATAAGAATAAAAGAATTTCAGCACAATTAAAGATAAGGCCAATGCGGCGCCTTCTCACTAAGAATAAGCCCAGTGAGAAGAGATGAGTCATCAGGTGGTAACATTTCTAGTGTCTAAACTGTTCTGTTCCAGAAAAACAGCCACTGCAAATGCTCTGTGTATATTTGTGCCTGGATCTTGGACTGTCCAACAGCAAAGTGACGCAAACCCATTTAAAAGCTTAACAACAAGCAATAATCATGAAATATATAGGAGGTTTGATTTATATTTATGAGTTGTACCAGTAATTTCCTACACATGTCACTGATGAAAGGTTTACCTGCAGCCACCAGAGTGCTGGTGGCTGCATAAACATATGATTTTTTTACATATCTTTATTCAAGAGCGTGGAATAAGCGTAACAACGTCAACAAGTCCTGCTCTCAAACTGAAAGACCAAGCTCTTGAATAAAGACAGGAACAACCTATACAAACATAACACACTCACATCACAGCCATCTTCAAATAAGCCCAGACGACCTCACTGTGCTGTACTGCAGTTCAGCAGCAAAAACAAGTCTCAGTCAATCACCACAACATCAAATAGAACTCAGGTTAACCACTTTCGCCCACTTCTATATTAATCATGATAATCTAAATAATAATAATTTCAACATCCAAGATGGCGGACACCCACAAGTGGTAAGGGCAACAATAGCACCAATAACAGCAATAACTGTGACATAAGGGTATTACCATCAATAACTTAAATAACCATAACAACATCAACAATGGTGGCAGCAGCAAAAAATCTTTATATATATAATATATATGTATAAATATATATCTGGAATGAACTTTGTATATATCAAATGAAACTTTAATTTGTCAAATGAAAGTTTGAATATATCAAATGTATGTGCAAGGTTGGGGTCTGTTATTACATTGACATTTACAATAATAATATTATCCACAACTGTTCATGTGTTAAACTTGAAAACAACCTAATACATGTTAATTGTGGGTGTTGGTCATTGAGGAACAACAACAAGAGTCATATGAACTGATTCTAATGTAGGCAAACAGCTTAGCCTTCCAATATATAAAGTATCTGAATCTCTGCAAACATCTGAGTGTCAGCTCAAAGTCCTCATTATAAGTCACATGTATAAACTACTTACTGTCTAAACAGAGTGAGAACACACTGTAGAGCTGTTGTTTTCGGCTTGACTTCTGTCAGAATCCCCTGGTTTTCAAACTCCTCTCATAGTGTGGAGACAAGAACCAATCTCTTATACAGCAACACGTGATCCATATTTTACCATCCAGATTGCAACTGATAATACTAAGTGTCACAAAATGATTACAATTATCGTACATCATTGAGATTTTGGCATTATTGATTGTACATTGTACAGAGGGCATAATTGTCGTACAAATACAATAATTATCGTACAATCTGGCAACACTGATGTGGTTGTTCTTGTGTCCACAAATTGTCTGACTGGAGAAGTCAGGCCATATAGTTATCAATGCTTCACACAATGTAAATGGATACAGAACATTCAGTTTACCTTGTTTTGATTTTGGGTTCTGAAACCATTGAGCTCATGTTCACTGTCATATGAGCTGCAACCGCTACAAGAGAGAGCCATATTGTCTTCGAATACATTCGGTCGATACAGCAAACTGGGTGTTTTTTTAAGAAGCCAGTAGTTAGCAATGTTAGAACCAATGCTTTGCATATTACTGTAGGCCAATGTTACAACCACATTTCTTTAAGCAGATCCTTAGTGTCTTGAATGAATTTAAAATTAATAGAGGCAATGCATGGATCATTACATTACACATTACACAACGTTCATTATCTTCAGGGTTTGACCCTGCCTTTAAACCGAAACATTACTGTCTCTGGACAAAAGATGGCGCCATGGAGTCAATACAACCCATAGATGAATGTATGTATGTCCAAATGTTTATTTGTTCTCTCTTGAAAAATGGGTAGGTTTCTTGTATTCATAGCATTCATAGCAAAGTAATCGGTTTTGATGTTTTTTTGAATATTCAAGAGTACTGTGTATATATATATATACACCCACAACATTAAATCAAGTAACTAGTTTTAATGTTGTAGTAGATCTGTGTATTTTCAACAGACCATGGATATGAACTAATCAGCTACTCTGTGTGTGTGTGTGTGTGTGTGTGTGTGTGTGTGTGTGTGTGTGTGTGTGTGTGTGTGTGTGTGTGTGTGTGTGTGTGTGTGTGTGTGTGTGTGTGTGTAGATATTGCTATACGCGTAATATCCCTTTTAAAGGTTTTAAAAACATAATATATTTAATATGCAAATAGTTAGTGACAAGTAAAAGCACGACCCCATGTGCCCTCTGACCTTAGATCTTTGACGACAATGGGAAGGGGAGGAGAATGTTTTTACCCGACTGAGTGGACACCAACAACCTGTTGTAGTCTGGTTTTCAGTCAGCACCAAAACATCCATCTGTCCTCTGGAGGCCCTCAAACTTTATGAGGGGCCAAAATGAAACAGGTATAGAGGTTAGAATTTCCCTCGCTATCGCTCCTCTGCTTTTAAATTTTGTTAAAACCCTCTTTGCCACCTTAAGGCCTTTTTTGAAGCCTGCATTATTCATTTATTTGTTTTACTTAGTTAATTTATTTGCAGCGTTTTCTTAATTTAAAATGTTTAACCTTCTCTGGTTTTCTGCGAGGAAGTATTTGACAGATGTGAAGTTAAATCAAAATAATGAAGATAATAAGTGTTTAAAGTAAAAATTTAGGCTGGAGGCATGTTATGGCTGCACTGCAGAATTATCTTCCTGCACTCCTGCATGATCTTCTTAATATACACAGCGTGCTCTGCTGACCTGAACCAAACTTTGGCTATAGGAGATCAGAGAACATATGGTGAAGGGGAAAATAACATAATGGTTTACATTGGGTCCCACTTCAAATATAATGGAAAACAGTGAGTTCTTATGTTGCTGGCAGAGAAATGCTGTGTCTACATTTTGGAAAGAAAGCCACAAATCTGACACCTCAAGATGCACTGTACACCTCCATGTTTCCAGTACAGAAATACTGTATGTCCAGAATGTGTTTAGCCTGCAGCACAAAGACTTGATGTAGGAAACATGCGGCCGAGTTCTGTCACAAAATCCATTTTCCAACAACTTTCAAATTGAGTTCTGCAGCAGCAGATCCTCTGAAAAGTAACAGCTACAGAGCAAGGGTATAGGTAAAGTGTAGCCTGTAGTATTATGGTTTTACTCTGCATTCTTCTTTGACCACATGCTCCACAATAACGGATACATGTGTTCAGTGTGGGTTAGTTGAGCTATTTATTTCAAACCATAACACATCAGACTGATTAAACAACCCCAGCTTCCTGCTGCCACCTGGAAGCTACAATGCTAATCACACTAATAACAACTGAATGTAAAAAAACAAACACATATTGAGACAAGATAGAGGGTCAAAGATCAGCTGTCTCCATCCCAGTGAGAAATGTGTCGAGCCACGCCTCCTCGGCTGTCGTGCCACCGCCACCCACAAACACACACACGCACACACACACACACACACTAAATCACTGACAAGAAAGCCATGTTGAAGGGAAACAGACAGAAACAGTCGTCTGCTTTAAAATATATTCATGCACTTAATATTCATGGCAATCACACATCATTGTGTTTGTATTGTTATGAGGGGTGGACTGGGTGTGGGTAGTGGGAGGAGACTTCTTTCACAACAACCAGACACAAAGGAGGGGACACCTGTTACCATCAGGACTGAGGCTGGCTTTTCTCTTCTCTCTGAAAAGGGAACAAGACTCCCTCTGAACATGGAGCTCACAGTGACACATATGTAGCTGGTTTCACTTTTGGTGAACACTGTATGTGTTCTCTGCATTGATGGTGTTTATTAGGTAGGACAAGCAAAAGATAAACAAGACAAACCCAGGGTCAAATAAAACTCAGAAAATGAATGGGATGGTTGACATAGATTTAAAAAGAAATAGAAAACACAAATTTTACTGAAACTACTTTATACAATAAATACCCTCATAAAAACTGTTTCTGGCCCATCAGCAGTCGAACGTCTCGCCACACAAAATGCAATCATTGATTCTTATTGTCGGTGGCTACTCTGTATCTACAGTTACCTTCAGATGAATGCAGATAAATTAGAAAGCAGATGCTTTTGCTCTCCACACGGACTCTTTACTTGTGGGCGAAC
This sequence comes from Hippoglossus stenolepis, assembly GCF_022539355.2. Lineage (NCBI taxonomy): Eukaryota > Metazoa > Chordata > Actinopteri > Pleuronectiformes > Pleuronectidae > Hippoglossus > Hippoglossus stenolepis. The sequence goes on along the minus strand of NC_061487.1, from coordinate 5,073,633 downwards.
CAGAGGGAAACGTGATTGACAGAGACGGAAACTAGAAGACTTCCTGCCCCAAAATCTTGTTGCTTACCCACAGATTCTGTATATTCACATGCAGAACAGACATTAGTGTCATGAGAAGCATGAAGTCCCGTCGCCGCCATCGTATCAGGGCTTACATGGTTAATGTCCAATCTTTGTTATATTTGTTAGTTTGGTATCCATCTAACAGCATCAAAGTTCTGATGTAAGTATAAGTACAAAAAAACTTAATTAGATTACGTCATTTCCTAATTAAATAGAGGTAAAGGAGACTAATCAGATAAATCTCAGAAAAAGAGCTGATTAAGACAAAAGAAGAAGAGGAGGAGTGGAATCTCCTTATCCCCCCTTTTACAGAGAGACTCCTTGTTATGCCGACTTTGCTTGTTTACACAGAACAAAACAACGTCAGAGAGGTGGAATAATGCCACAACCTTCCCAACTTGAACAGAATGTGTTAGAGGAGCTTTTGTTAGAAATGACATGTCAACAGGATAAACCAGGAATGATATCTCCCCTCTATTGTTCTCTTACTTCATTGAATTCCAGTGTGATGTTAATTTGTAAAAAACCTACATGTGTTATTTAATTGTTAATAAGGATAGTGAGAGGTCAAGTATCAAGTGCGAGCGTGTGTGTGTGTGACCTATTTCCTCTGCAGTGCTAGTGGGATAAAAATACATTGGATGTAAACAGAGATCGTAAAGCATGTGTCACCTCACTGACCTCACCCTGCAGTCAAAACAACACTCATCTGTATCGGCTCATCAACTGTTTTCCATCACAGAGCTCATTCTGTTTTAAAGCTGTTATCCGTCAACTTGGAAGGTCTTTGTCCAGAAATATTACAGAAAGAAGAGCCAAACTTCACCCTTCACTTCTTCTTTTGTCTTTATCAGGTTTTGGAGGCATCAGAGATTCAGTTTGATCCAGCTCAAGCACGGATGGATTACCAACTGACTCCAGAACAAAAGATGGGAGCAGGGGTCCCTTGGTCCAGAGTAGAGGTGATTTTTTAGTCATCATAGATCATCTATGTTAAGTCAGCATAATTATTTCTTGTTTAAAAGTCAAAGAACTTGGATACGATACATGAAAAGACACAACATGAACACAGACAAACAAAACCATCACAGAGACATAAAAATAGAATATTCTATAAAAATAGATTTTAAGACTTGAGCCAAAGTACAGTCCATCGGAATTTGCATCAAAACAAGTTTATAACATTGGATTAGAAGTGCTGACTCATCCTTTTACTAATTTATAGCTCAATCTATATTGCATTATAAATCATTAGTTTACCATATTTTGTATTAGTTATCAGCAACTGAAATGTATCATGTGACTAAAGCTACATAGTGGAGTAAAAAGTACAATATTCAAATCCAAAATGTGTGATGAGCTGGAGTTTAAAGTAATACAGGGGCTGTTGAAACCTGCCTGTTTTTTTGCACTGATTTCATAGTCTGTGATTTTCATGAAATGAAACAGAATTTGCTTTATTACTGTTCATGTGTGTGGATTACATATATGTTTGAGTGATTTACTGAACTGGAATTTGTTTTTATTAATTGCTGGTCAGCTATTCCAGGGGTCTTTTAAACAAAATCTTCAGACCCAAGTTCATCTCTTTTCAAAAATGAAAGCTCTATAATTCTGTTCACATATAAAGCATTGCAGCAAATAAATGATCGTTGTGCTTTTTACTACAGGAAGTAATTTTATGAATGTTGCTGCCATGACAGAGACCAACACCTGCACTTGTATTTGTAAGTCTCCTATGGTAAAATCAAAACAATCAAATAATCCAAATTATGTGCCAGGCCATATGAATTGCTCGCAGGCGGGTTTGGAATCGGGGGCCACCAGTTGTCAGCCACTGTTGTAATTTATCTTAGTTCAATTTTTATTCATATTGAACGTATCATGAGTCCAAACTGCACAAAATTCAATACTGCACTTCCTCTGGCAATTTACAATACACATGCCGAGTGTGAATTCGACAAAATCTGGTTTGCAAGATATGCTTCTACATACAGACAGTCAGAAGTTTGTGGAATTAGTCTGCAGATGGAATTAAAATCTGTATTTTAGTGAGTAAATATACTCAGTTATTCCATGTGGTCTTCAGAACAATGAGCTGCCGCAATGTCATTTGGGTTTTTTAGGTTTTGTTGAAAAATAAGTTAAAGCAGAACCTGTTAATGACGAATGCAGATCATTTCAAATGCGGGTTGAGAGTGTTCAGGGCAAGAAATCCATCAGAAAACCCTCTCATCATGTGGTCAAACACTGATAACCAGATTAATGTCCACAGATAGACACTCATCCGTCACCCAGTCAGAGCTCTGGTTCCTGGCTTCACTCCCAGACTGGAGCTGGGGGCCGTCGTCCTGAACACTGTGTCCCGGCCTGACCCCAGTCACTCTCCTTATTCTGGGTTAGATTAAACATCGCTGACTGCTGCTGGCGTGCTGCCCAGCTGCCCATGGTGCCTGGCTCTGCCTGCCGTTATCCTCTATCATCTTCAGCAGCAGCAGCATCACTGCTCTGTGCTAACAGGAAACAGAGGCTGCTGCAAGAAACAGAGGCTCTATATGATGATGGACACTGGAGTGCACATGGCAAAGTTAGACATGAAACACACGTCACATCCTGATGATGGCTGAGGACATCATACAAGTAATCTCTTAGATTCTTATTTTCCTCTTACAATTAGGAAATGCTGAAGCACAAGTGAAGCAGAGGATCAACTGTACAACTTTGTCATGCTGCTATACAAGTGTGACAAAAACATTCAGAGGGAAAGTATTTAATTGGTTTCAGGATAATAACAGTGATGACACCACAAAAGCGAATTTATAGAGTAACTGTCATCTGAAGGGCATGACGCACTGAACTGTATTATTATTATTAATAACGATTAAATGATGTGTCAATGATAAGCTCACATCTTGATTTTGTGCGGATACGAGTCTCTCAAGAAGAATAAATGGAGCCTCTGTTATAGAGCCTAGTCTGTTTCCCTGTTAATTTGTGCTTCCCCTGCCCCATTTAAAACCCAGCCTTTCCCTCACCCCAACCACAGAGGGGAGCACTACAGGAAATACTATTTGCAGACCCTGTTGGACTTATCAGGAATGTAACCTTGCTCCCATAGTTCCCAGCAAACACCGTGGTGAGAGCATGGAGCAGAACAGTGACCACCCGCTGTTAGAGCCCCTGGTTCCAGAAGTAAATCTTCCATTTATTTTCCCATTGATGTTTCAGAAAATCCTTAAAAAAACCTGGAACCTGGAACCAGGTCGACCAGCTACAAAATGAATCAAGATTATAAAACATTTGATTCGGAGCAAAAAAAACCGAAAGGAACTACACATCCCATAAACCATAGTGTTGCACTATATTGTAGTTTGTGCTTTGAATGTATATTAATAGCATTTCAAATAGTGTATAGTGTATGTTGTTATGCTGAACAATCTGATTGTAGCCTAATACAATATTTTTGCGGATGTTGTTATCATTTCCATGGTAACAGAGAGCTCCACCAATCAAAGACAACGCTAATACACCTGAGGATTATGGGTATTTTGGTACTTCTCTTTGACTTCACAAAGAAAGTTCACAACTTTCTGTTTTTCTTAAAAAAACAGTTGATGTAATACGGACATGTGGCTTCTACAAGAGCATATAATTTCACAGTCTCATAGCTCGTGGTAAGTCTACATTGGATTGTTATAATATAATGGCTGATAATCAATGGTCAATAGAAATGGTGGAGAAAACTATGAATGTGGATATATGTATAACTATACATCTATTTAAGCACAGGTCTGTATCAAACAAATGTCTGGGTTTAAACATTTAGATTTTCCAATGAACCCCAGAGTAAATGAAGTCACTGGTGCAACATGAGCGAGTCTGGCAGATGCAGCAGAAATGTCCACATGGATCCACTTCTGGGAAAACCCTTCATCTGCCGCCGTGGCTTCCAGTTTTTAGCATCGATGGCGTACTCCAAAGTCATGCTCCTGTTGAGAGTGAACACAGAGTCACCTCTGACCACAGCAGTGAACAGTGAACCTTTGCTGTTGGCAAAGTGTCCCGGTAGGGCTGACCACTGGCCCGAGCTTATATTGTAACAGTCCATGACACATCTTAGGAAGTCATCAGATGGCCCGTTTCTCATGACGTATAAATTGTCCCTGTGGCCGACAATGCAGTGGCCATAGCTCTGATGCCTGATCAGCGTGGTAACAAGCAGCCACTGGTCTTTCGCTGACACATACTCGTAGATCTCTGTGGTCTCCATCGGCCTCCATAAACATACAAATATTCTTCTCATAGCTTTTGTGCATGCCACTCCCACCGCCGGCCGAGGTAAGTGAGCAGCAAATGTCCACCTTCCACTCTCTACATCATATGTTTCCACAGATGACATCACTGTACGCTCATATTCCCCTCCAATGGCGTAAAGACGACCATCTGCACCCACGAGGCTGAGATTGTAGCGCAGCTGTGCCGGACTGGTGATCCTGCTCCAGCTGTTGTTTTCAACACTGTAGCAGAAACAAGAGTCCACGACTTGTTTATGGACTCCAATAACTCCTCCAACGATGTAGAGTTTGTTGTCTAAAACGGTCACTCCAGCCATGGAGGTGCTGGCCTCAAGTGGAAGATCTGTTAATACTTTCCAGTTATTGGCAGTTTCGTCCAGGTAGCAGACTGTCCTGGCAGAAGCATGTACAGTTTCATCCACACCACAGGTTGCATGGGCCCCTACAGCCACAAAAACACTTGGGGTCAAAGAGTCCACATAGGAGATCAGCTCTGATGGCAAGGTTTTCCTGACCTCCACCTCTAGGTCGGCATACATGTCTCGTATGAACAGTGCAGCAGCATGGTAAAGATCCATGAGGCCGAAGGTTGCAGCTGTGTGATACATCAACAAGCAATTGTCAGAGTCAATGAGGTTGATTAGGTGTTTAGCAAGCAGCGCCACCTGCAGGAAAGCAGCACATTCAATGGCCTCAACAATGTCATCGGCGTCCAGGACTGGCATTTCACCTCGTAAAACTGCCAAGGCGATAAGGAAGCCTCGAGCACGCAGGGACTTGAGATGGATTTCTTGTTGCTGACACTCCTTCATCCCAGAGCGATACAGAGCTCGAAAGTAGTCGCAACTCTGGACGAGTAACTTCTTCTCCTCGCAGAAGTGAGTGTCTCCGACCACCACGGTTAATTTAGCTGAAACGAGCCCTGGGGCAGAACACGGCAGATAACCTCCACTGTCTGCAAGGTCACTGCTGCTACAGACAGCTGATTCACTGCTGTGTGCTGACATAACTGTTCTCTGACAGTGACACTCAAGAAAATATCCTCGATTAAAATGGAATGAGAAGCTGAAACATTTCCAAAAGTCTTGAAGAACAGATGAAGAAAAGTGACCAATGCAGCAGGAAGCTGCCTCACTCTTCTGGGAGGATCAGTTGTTTCATAGCTTTCAAAATAGAAGCAGCTAAACATAGAAGAGAACAAATGACCATGTGTCACATTCATATAGTAGAGGGAAGAGCAATAAGCAAATGCAGGATTAGTGATCTGCTGTTAATTCTGCTGCAGATTTAAAGGGTCAGTTCTCCCAAATCATAAAAAAAAACCTTTTCTGACTTATCTACGAGTTGGTTGATCTTCCTGATTTGGTTTGAGTTGCAGGGGGATTTGAGATGTCCAGAGGTTAGACATTTGCTTTGAACCCCAAGAGAGAGGTAAAGAAAATGTAGTTTGTTCTGCTCAGACCAAGAAAAATAAACTTGGAAAAACCCTGCAACATCTCTTACTGTTGATAATCCAGAGACTAAACTATAGCTGTATCTCAATTCAGAGGCTGCGTTCTTCAGAGGCTGCATTTGAATACTGATTGCATCACAGCAGTGCAACTAGGCTGTCCTATTTCGAAGGCTCCTTCAAATGTGGCCAACAAATGTCCTCTGAAAGATGCACCCCCTGGATTGATACAGAGGTTTTGGGAACAGACTTTCTTGCAAAACGTCTTCGTTACTGTTTACTACAGTGGTTTCTAAAAGTGTGAGGATGGGAAAAGGGGCTCCAACTTTCGGACCCGACTGTATTTTTTCAGCAAGAAATAGCTCCAATGAAAACAGCCTAGTCTCCCCATATAACTGCAATAGAGATACAGTTTTTCACAGTCAAATGAAGGAAAATAGCACACATTTGCAAATTATAATAATAATCACGAAGTGCATTTAAGTAACTATAATAAGATCCAGACATCAGTGGTCACTGCTGGTGAACTACACATGTTCAGTTGTTTAAAAATATTATATGTGCACATGACGAAGTTGTTTAAAGGAGTTGAACGGCCAGTGAATGGGACAAATTTACTGTATCAACAATATTTACAAACATTATTAATCAACTCACTAACCCCCCAACCACCCACCCACCCAAAATAAATGGCAACAACAAACAGAACTGAAATTGTTGTCTATTCCTTCCATAACATTCCCCTTACAACAGGACGACGTTTCCATTTCAGAATCGTGATCTTACTCTGCTACAGTTAAGGTTTGGTTAGTTTCAGGGTCAAAATCAACTGGTGTTAATGTTCAATGCTTTGCTGACCCATCCATGCACCTCCTCCGTCTGTGTGGCTCATTGTGTCTATAAAAATGTCAGCTGACTTCCATCTTTTGCTCTTGATTGACAAAAGTCATGATATTGAAGGCTGCTCTAAGCATTGGACAGAACCAAATGCTGTTTTGAGAGGGGTATTCTCAAAAAAAATCTTTCTTTGGTGAGAGTCACACTAAATTGTTATAAATGAAGACGGTAAAGTTGTAAAAATCTTGCTAGCTTCCCCTGACTCCTGTCTTTCCTTTCATTCCTCTACAAACAACAGTGCAGGGTCTCCTGCTGGTTCAGAGCTGGAGTTGTGATGTAAACATCAAAAAACCCAAAACAGAGATGTGATTATCGTCCAAGTGAGTGTGGGTGTCTGTGTGTGGATGTGAGCGGGGATCAGTTTGAAGATGTTTTTGTCCAGAGAACAAAAGCATGTTCCCTGTTGGCGTCTTTAAATCTGTTTTCTCTCAACCTTGTCTTTACATGAACTTACAGTGACGGAGGAGGGGCTGACCTACATTTGAGCTCACTGGGGCAGACATAACACAGCAGGTCATGTGATCAGCCCTCAGTAAAAACAAATCCAGCGGCTCCAGCAGAATGTGTGAGCAGACAGAGGGGATTGTGGGACAGTAGGAGTGCTGTTTTGATCGGTCCAACATGGTAATAACACAGGACTGGAAGACGACTAGAGGAGGAATAGTGCCAAGGGATTCAATTATATCATCACACGGACAAATAGGTTGTATTGCAGGCAATGTATGTTGAGCAGAAAGTGAAATAAAATGAACTGTGGGAGAATAGAGGTAACTAAAATGTTTTTTGTCTTAATAATCTGTGGCTTTGTGGCACATTTACTGGGTTCAGGGGTTCAGTGTTTCCAGAAGCACCAGGCAACCGCTCTGAGAAACCCACGGTACCTGCCCAACACCAGACAATGGACAGACACAGCTAGAGAATAGTTGGTGAAAATACTGAAATATTTAGCAGTCACCAACTCAGACCACAGCAGAGCTAAAAAGAGACTTATGTACATTATAGGGTGGACACACACACACACACACAACTCCAGTCTGTTGGATGTGACAGTATAGGCAGCTGTTTGCCCACACTTCTTGACAGGCTAATAATATGACCAATGTTTTATTTTACTACTCTGTAGCCCCCAAATGGTAAAAGGAAAAATGCATTCATACCAATATAAATACATAAAAGTAGCAAATGTACTCCATTCATCTAGTGTGACTCCTAACTTAGCACTTGTGCTATTGTCCCTGAAATAACGTGTCAACACTGAATCTTTGCTGTTATTCTTCTGAGACTGAGTCAGTGCAGCATTAACCCACAATATGGTATATGCAGAGCCTGTAGTGTTACATAAATATATTATGAACAACAACATAAGAGGATTTGAAAAAACATTTACAACACAACAAAATTTGTTTTCCGAGGCTGTATTTTTTGTTTGCCATAGGTACAAATATCAAAGGGTTTTTAATAAAGTTGTTTTCACTTCTGGTATCTATTGCAATTCATAGACCCAACCAACATGGCTGAAAAAAACTAAGAAATTGTCTCTGTTTAGAACAGAAAACTCACCAGAGTAGTTCATGTTCATTTGAATGTTTTAAAAAACTGTAGTATCAAATATATATTATGGTACAAACTCAAAGCTCAAACTCAAATGTCTGAATAATTGGCTCATCTTGTCAGTCCACAATTAGTTTACTGCATTTCACATTTAAAATAATAGATCTGAGTTGTGGTTGGTTAACTTACAGATTGATTGTTGACATATTCTTTTATACAACCTACTGTAATGTATTTTGACTCTCCTACGTGGACGCTTTGACTTCCACATGCACCACCCTGCTGCTGGAATTACTAAACACAGTTTGGTCTAAATTGAGTTTAAGTACTTTGACTTTTGAGAACATGAAATCATAGGTCTGTATTTGTGAGCCAGTTTGAGCAGAAGGATCAAACCCACACACTGGATCAGTGATGGGTAGGGCTCTTTAGTTTCCTGTGTTTCATGAACATGGGTTAACATGGCCTTAACTCACTAAACTAAACTATTTCCATTAGGGGAAGCTGGGGCAAACACAATCAATGTGTGTGATGTATGTGTTCCTTCTGTGAGAAATGGCATTCAAGTTTCAAGTTCGTTTCTGGTCCTAAAGTGGCGTTGAATTAGTGTCATGACTTAGCGGTGACTCAATGTGGTCCCGCTGTGGCTCTGGATGAGCCAACAGTCAAATGGAAATTTAAATGATTGCGTTACATAAGTGAATACAGACCTATACATATTCCTGAGGTGATCTCACTGATCCTGAGTTAGGAGACATAGAGTAGGGATATGCAGCATTTCCCTTAATAGATTTTTGGAAACAATGATGCTGCTGACGGCCAGTGTTTCAATATAGTTTGTACAGTATCACTAGACGTTAAACTTTTTTGCACCGTGTAACTCAACAATTGAACCAAATTCAAATGCCTAAAACGTCATCTTATAATAAACATGCTTACACAAAATCACCTTCTTGTGAATTGTAGTGGAGTAGAACCATAAAAAAGTAAAATGAATGTAGCCATCCTCCAAATTGTTCTTGAACACAGGATTTGAGTATATTACAGTTTCTCTGCACACCTCGATTTCAGACCTGATAGAAAACTGGACTGATCATTTGAATTTTGAGGCATGTTGGTGTAGTTCTGGATATTACTACTACTACTAATACTACTACTACTACTTCTAATAATATCAAGGATAAATAGTCATCTCCTCTACCGCAGCACAACCAGAGTGACCCTCTCTGAATCCCTCCGCCTGTGCTACTACGTAAAACTAGCCCGCGTGTTTTCCCGTTATTTACGGCTCGCCCGTTTAAACTTCAGTAGAACCCGTTACTTGTCTACACGTCACACTTAACCGGGACGTGCTGGTGTGAGAATGCAGCGACCGGTTCTGTGGCGTTATTTAATGTCTGGCGGAAGGATCTGTGTGGTGATTGTAAACATGTGCGGCGGCGGAGCGCGGCAGTAGAGTTGCGCGCTCCTGTGGACCAGTGAGCATACCGCGGCTCGTCTTTTGTTCCGCCTGAAATGGACGAACTCTCGGTGGATTTAAACCGCGCTGTTGTCCCATTCCGCCCGTGAGAAGGGCGTGGCGGCTCCGCTGTGCTCCGTGGATCCTCACGCGGATATTTCCCCCGGGTGTGTTTTCATTAGAGTTGCAGAGGTCAGGGGCACGATGCTGCTCTCCCTCTCGCACAGCATGGATCTGCCGGCGAAGCTCCACCTGCAGCAAGGTAACGATGTGAACCACGACACCAGCCGCGTGTTGCACCGTCTCCCGTGTTTCTATGATCTTATGACTTTTGCCGTACCTCACCAAACGTCTACTGCCACTGGGTTCCATTCAGAACCAGGCCACGGCATCAGACGGGTCACATAACACACGCAGTGGCAAATCAAGCGCCATTTTCTCGTCTTTATTATTCCGCTAATAGGCATTTCTTCAAGGTAATTAGCTGGAAACACACGTTTGCTCAAATCAGTTCAGCCGATAACATGTGACGTGTCCCCTCTTCTCTGTAGAACACCTTGCACTGTGTAACATCGGTATTTTCTCCAGAGAAATGATAACAACTCTTAAATGAACACATTTTCAGTGCAGTGTTGGATGTTGGTGTGTGACCTTTAAATAATACCGCGTGGGGCCATTTTGAAAGCCGGGGGGGTCTTAAGATAATGTGTTATCTCTTAAATAACGTTTGTTAAAACGGTTGCTGTTGTTGGTCTTTATTTAACTGACGAGCTGATGGTCACCATGTTTAAACGGCCGACACAATAACAGCGGGAGTCATCTGAGGACATGGACTCGTGTTGGTGACTGAGTATTTCTTTTAAAACGTGTTAAGTGTTGCACCTGAATGTGTAACCCCTCAGAATCCAGTGTCTGTTGGCCGCTGTGTGGGGTTTGGTCCTCTGCTGAACACACAGCGGCCAACAGACACTGGATTCTGAGGGGTTACACATTCAGGTGCAACACTGCGTCTCCACAACTGAACAATCTGATTAATCCTAATTTGTTCCCGTGTTTTGTAGCCAAAGCGGAGAAGCAGCCATTCGAGAAGCTGTACCGGCTGGACTCGGTGCTCGGTACCGGAGGGTTCGGCACCGTCTACTCTGCTGTCCGCCTGGCCGACGGGCTGCCGGTAAGAGCAGGGAGCCGCTTTGTTTTGGTCCCGGCACATGGCCGCGGTTCACAGCGTCAGGCTCACACTAAAGAGAGCGGCCGCATATCCGGCTTCAGCCTTCAAAATAAAACTAGCGCTTACATTTTCAAAAAAATATAGTCATTAGTCAAATGTTTAAATATTCATTTTTCTGAGACCATAAAAAAAATTAGTGACTCTGGATATACTAGCTATTAATCCAACCACGGCATTACTCTTTATATTTATTAAGAATGCAACCAATAATTATTCTCAACGTTAATTAATCAATTATTTTATGGATTAGTTGTGAAGGAATAGTTAATGAATAAACAATTCCCATCACAAATGTTTACAGGACATGGTGAAATAGTGAGATTGATCATCAGGCTTGAGACGCATTATATCACAACATCAGTGGAGTGTCACCCCCAAGAATGTGCTTTGATTTATTCAGTTTACTGTAACATGTAACGTCTGTCTTCAGTCCACTAATGTACCTCTGGCCATCTAATCAAAATCTGCACTGTTGTGATGGTTTTCATAATTGGCATATTTTTAGTTTTTTAGGTAGTCAATGAAGTACTGGGATTGTTTTCTGTTATTTAAAACTGCTGGTCTGTATCTGGACTAAGGAAACTGAAACAATCTCAAATCATAGCTGCTGTTAATAAGAATTAGTCATCTCGTTATAAGTTGTGCTTTTATTTTGAAGGCCGTTCCAATTCCCTGTACTTCCTGTTTCATTGTTGTCAGCTGAGCAGCTTGAGGCGGTGCATGCTGTCTGGCATGTGGTCTTTGTTTTCACAAAGAAAGTAATGATCTCTTCATCTCTCCTGTCTACACATACTGAAATACCTTTTCACCTAGGTTTTTTGCCTTCGGGAGCAGGAAGTAGTAATGTTAATACTAATAGGTGGTTGGGAAACCATGTTTATTCATAAATAAAGAATCAAATTTAAAGACGGAGGCAGCTAACTCAAAGTTTCATGTTGCTGTTCACACACATATTGTATTCCAGCTACTGTTGTGCTTTATAGCTGCCTTTGATTCTGTGTTTTTGTAAAGCAACACAATTCTACCCTGTTGTATTTAATTGTATGTAGGCTGTGCAGTAATTTTGTGTTTCCATGTAGGTGGCGGTAAAACATGTGTGCAGGGACAGAGTGACTGAGTGGGCCACCTTGGTGAGATTTACATGTCTTTATGTACAAATCAGCAGTTTTATAGACATTTTCTGTAAGTTGTTAAAATAGCTTAGTTTGTTAGTCCTTTATTAATCTCCCTGAAATCACGTTCAGTAAACATTATGGACACAGTTTAAACTATTTGCATAGCCAAATTAGTTCCTGATGAACACATTTTAAATCTAGCAAAAATCCTCAAGGTTCATTTTGAAATGTGACAGAGTTTCCAAGCTCAGTTTGAACATACACTGCAGCGAAGGTAAACCTAAAATATCTTATGATCCGATTGAGTAATTAGTATTTATAATCAACCAGCAGAGCTCATACAGTAGGGTTCTCTTCAATGTCCTTGCAAATGTAAAATAAGCTTCTGTTAAATAAAACACTTTGAAATTGTTGACTTCTACTATGATTATCTACTGTAAATTGGATTCCAGTTTTTCAGAAGAATTGAGAAAACAAATGCTTTCTTTCTCATATGTTCTCAGTGTGGCGCTGTGGTTCCCCTGGAGATTGTGCTGTTGCAGAAGGTGGGTGGGGCCTTTGGCGGCGTGGTGCGTCTGCTGGACTGGTGGGAGCGGGTCGACGGCTGGTTGATGGTGATGGAGCGTCCCGAGTCAGCACAGGACCTTTTTGATTACATCACGGAGCGTGGCGCGCTGGATGAGGTTGAGGCCTGTGGCTTCTTCCTGCAGGTGCTGGAGGCGGTGCGTCACTGCTACACTTGCAGTGTTGTCCACCGAGACATCAAGGATGAAAATCTGCTGGTGGACCTCAGGACCGGACAGATCAAACTTATCGACTTCGGCTCTGGGGCCCTCCTCAAAGAAACCGCCTACACCGACTTTGATGGTGAGTCTGCTCATCTAGACTGACAGGCCTAATCATTGTGTTGTACTGTTATACTATAACAGGCCTGATAAACACTCATTATCAGGCCCGTTTACTGTAGAAATGTAGAAAATGTAGAAAACAATATAAAGGTGTTTCATATTATCTAAAATAGCTGATGACTCCTCCCTTCAGGTACACGGGTGTACAGTCCTCCGGAGTGGATCCGGTTCCGCCGGTACCATGGCCGCTCGGCCACCGTCTGGTCGCTTGGCGTGCTGCTGTACGACATGGTGTGTGGGGATATCCCCTTCGAACAGGACGAGGAGATCCTGAGAGGACAGATCTTCTTCAGACGCAAAATCTCCACAGGTCAGTCGTAGTCTTAGACTGGTTCTGGTTTTAGATTGAAACTGTATGTGGCTGTAACTATTTCTATTCTCTATAACTAACCGAAACACTACATGGTACAAAGTATTTGTTCGTTTTTTCTATAGTGCTGCAGTGTGTTTCCTGCTATTTTTCTTCACCTCCTTGTTTTTCTGTCACAGAGTGCCAGCAGCTGATTGGCTGGTGTCTCAGCCAGCAACCATCTGACCGGCCAACCCTGGAGCAGATCCTCCTCCACCCCTGGGTGACCAGCAGCGATGGTCAGCAGACAGACGGCATCATCACGTTTCACGCCATTACAGCTGACTCCTCATCTCCCACATCCTCTTCCTTGAGCCAGCAGAGCTCCTGATTGGTCAGTGGGACGCTTCCAAGGGGCGCGACTTGGACTTGATCGACACCTGTTTTCAGTTTCAGTTACCTCGTGATTTTGGCGTTGCTGCTCCAAGGAAGTGTTGTGTGGTGACGGAGCCACTAATGGTCTCAGTTCAGGTTCCAGTTGACTCTTTGCTGCTCCACAGCACCCCCTCCTGATCAAACTACAAAGCAGCTGCTATAGATCCTTTTTTTCCATCCAGTGATGCTGTTTGAGTGCCTTGACTTCAAAAGCTGCTGCGGGTGGAATAGTGAGGGAAGTGTTCCAAAGAGTTTTCATGGTTAGAATGTGAATTCACAGAAGAATTCAGTCAGATTATTTTCCACTGAAAAAAACTTGACTCAATAATTCTATAACTACAATGTGGGGTCTCATTGCAACAACAGGACAAAGGTGAACACACCTGAAATGTTGTAATCATTGATTGATTAGTCTATAAAATATCAAAAAAAAATGCTGAACACATTTTCATCACAATGAGTCTCAAGAGTCCAAATTTTGAACTTTTACTGTACAGTGATATTAGAAAAGCAGAAACTTCTCCTGTGGGAGAAGCTGAAGCTCAAGAGTGAACATGGACTCTTGCTTGAAACTTTACTTAAATAATAAATCACATCAACATTGTGACTGATAATTTTGTATTGACTAATCAATCAATTGACTTTATTGTTTCAGCCCTAATTATGTGTTGCATCTCAAGTCCAATGCGGTCAGAGCGGTCTTTGAGGAATAGTTTGGAAAATATGATTATTTGCTTTTTGCCAAGTGAGAGGATTGTTGTAACTGTCATGTTTGTGCAGAAAACATGAATCTATTGCGAGCAGCCAGAACCAAACCATCCAAACAGTTGGAAGTTTTACAGGGAGTTATTTGCTCGACTATTACTTGGCTGTGAGCAGTTTCCAGGCAGGTCCTGAACAAGAAATTTAGTGGCTCATAACCCCCCGTAAAATGACGACAGCAACCTATTCTTCTGTTGTTAAATTGCTGAAAGGGAATTTGGACATGTCCTAAATGCACTTGTTCTATTTGGTTGCTTAGGTTGTTAAACTAGAGCCCATAATGAGTTCATCTTCAAGTGTAGGAGGTGCTGGTTGTAACATGTTACCTGTATCGTTGAGCGGTTTCCCCTCCATTTCCAGACAACCAGCTGCTGGTGGTAGCCTCACACTTGGCTCATCAGTCGTCTATTATAAGTAAGTGAACAAGCATATATCCCAAAAAACGTTTCCAAGGTTTCCAAAAATATTTCTGTCCACCCACTTCACACCACCAAGGTGTGCGGTGAACTGGGCAAACAGTCCTCTCCTGCTGATGTCGTGGAATACTTGATCACACACACGCGCCTCTGAAAGGCTGGGCCTCGTTGACTCAGTTTTGATACCAAAATACGATTTTTTGATACTTAAATTTTCTTCATGTAATAAACATCCTTTAGTGTTTACTCTGTCTGAACAGAAGCAGGCGAGAACAGCAGTGTGAAACACATCAGGAAATGTCCGATAAAAGAAATAATTCTGACCCAGTCTTCACATCCTGCTGCTCTTCAGGTTAGCTTCAAGCTTAAGAAGGGGGCAAGACTTCATCTCAACAGGTTTGATTGTGTTTCTCTGTTTTGTTTTATTTCAGTCAAGCAGGTATCCATACAGTTTGAAAGTTTAAAATGTTTTTGGTGTCAGTGCCACAGCGGAGACATGTTTTTTTGTTAAACTATTTCACACTTTTCACAAGGTTCCATCACCTATTGTTTTCTTTTTCTCTGTCTCTGTCTCTCTCTCTCTCTCTCTCTCTCTGTCGGGTGTCCCCGTCAGCTTGTCTGACTTATGTTCTGAAAACATTACATCCTCCTTCTTCTCTCTCACCCTTCGTCTCGGGGTGTAAAATGCACAGTCAATGCAAATACTCCGTTTATTTTTGTTTTAAATATGTTTAGTTTTTTATATGCATATTTTGTACATTTAGTGCTTTTTTTATTTATTTACTGAGACATTCCTCATAATGTGTTTATTTATTTATCTTCAGTTTTTTATTAAATGTTTTGTATTTTGTTTTTGCGCTACCAAACGAGGAAAAAGTCTGTCAGGTTTGAGTGTTCTCATGTTAAGTTTAAAGGTTTGAACTTATTCTCATTTCATGTGTTTGTTGCTGTTTTGAATGTAAAATTGACAGGGAAAAAGTATTTTTTCATGGAATTTTGTCAAATTAAACCTTTTGTATATAATTGATTTTCTGTGTGATGTCTCCGCTCTTCTCAGACTCTAAACTCTGCACCAACCACATGACTAAAAAATTGCCTCAGAATAAATATGAGCTTCTTCGAGAGACACTGATACAAGAGGAAAATACAAACATCTGGAGAACTTAATGTTGTGATCGAAATAAAATGAACTGGAAAAATACAGAGAAGATTTCCATTAAAATAACTTGTCAGAATCTTTGAATTGTAAAAATCAGGAAGTACTCTCAATTATTGGGTTTAGACTTGAGTAGACTTTGGATAGTTTCTTTATTTTTATTCTATATACCTTTTTGTAGTTATCTTGTAAACAATAGTTTTGGTGGAAACAACCAGTGGTAAAACAAACAGTTTAGAAATACTTGACTCCTACATATTAAACATGTTAAGTCTTTACTGATGTATTAACATTAACAGGAGTCAATATGCAAATAGGTCTTTTTCCCAATAATATCAAATAATGTTACAGATAATTTAATGAACTATGGATGCATTTGTTTAAATGTTACAGCTGGTAAAGGTTAAGTACTCAATATTCTGTTTGTCATTACATCATAAATTATTTGTTGATTTATATATTGCTTTCATAATCGAAGTCTGTTAAATAAATATAGGGGAAGTGTAAAATACCACAAAAAGAAAGCACTCAAGTAATATTTTAACAAAATAATTTGTCTTTGTATTAAAATATAACAATCCATATCGAGTTTATCGTTTTTTTCTGTCTGCAAGTATTTTCATTTAAAATAAAATGATTCTGGCGTGTCTCTTTTGTTTGTCGCTTTAATAAGGAGACATAACAAACATAGTAAATCTTTCAGCGACACCGTGTGGCTAATCTGAGAAACTATATTAATACACCACGTTATGTATAGAAATAAATTGCGGCTAAAAATACATATGTAGATACATTGATAGTCTTGGTGTCATCTTAATGTTTAAATAATATTTAAAAAAAGATAAACATTCTTTTTTACGCAGAGTGGTGGGTTCGTGTGTTTGCGTCATTTTGAACAGGCGCATCGGGAATACCCTTCACTACAGGTCCTTCCATTATCAACATCAGGCCAACACGTGAACAGTGAGTGGAAATGTCTCTTAAAGTCTCTGTAAATGAGAAATAATGTTATTATTCGGTCTGTCATTTATTACAATTATGTATTTATTTATTTTAAAGAGTCGTGCCTTGACCTAACATCAGGCAACAAGCTCAGACAGCGATGAAATCTGTCGTTTCTTGTGCACTCCACACCAAACTCTGTTTAAACATTTAACTAAGACATGGTTAACAAGTGTGAGGCACGACATGTGTTCAGTGAATCCTAACTAAATACATGTTTACATTCAGAAAAGTGTGTTCTTCAATTCGGCAAATAAACAATAAGGCAAGCATCGCTTGTTTGTGTAAAATCTTGACTCGAGTTGGTTTACTCTGTTAATCCATTCAACTTTACAACAAGCGAATGAGGTAATGATCAGTTTCACGTTATAATAAGAGAAGTGTTATATTTGTATTACAGTAAAAGTGTGTTGTTAGAACGTGATAGGTTTCTATGTCGTAATAACATGACTTTTTTTTTCCTTGAACAGTTTTATATCATTATTAATTACTCTTTTTCTTTCTGTTTATTGTTTTATACATTTTTTACATTAAGTCTGAATAAATAAAAACAGATGAGACATCAGTCAGGTTTTAGTACAATCATGACCTGAAGCCCTAAAATGCTTCAGATGGCAGAGTGGTGTTTCACATTATATATTATGTCATAGCTGTAAGACCTCTGAGAGAAGACACTGGAGGAAAGGAGGCAGGTGTGTAACAGGTGCTGTGTGTTTTCTGTCAGAGGAGTTGGAGGTGACGATGGGTCGCTCCTCCAAAGACAAGCGGGACATTTACTACCGTTTGGCCAAGGAGGAGGGCTGGAGGGCGAGGAGCGCCTTCAAGCTACTGCAGCTTGACAACGAATTCAACCTGTTCACAGGTGAGACCCAGAGACCAACAGATCCCTGTCCTAACACACAGCTGCCTCCCGTACGGCTGTCAGTACAGACCACTGGAACCAAGGGTCCTACAGAAAGATTTGAAAATGCTGCTTATATGTGCAGAAATGAAATCTTACACAGAAACGACTGAGCAGTTAAATCTGCCCTTACTTGTCTTCTTTCAGTGGATAAAAAAACTAAACAGACTGAGGACTCCAACAATTGTTGATCTGTCGTACAAATAGCCTGGTTCCTGTGCTGAGTCTCGACTGCAAAGGAGGTTATTTTTAGACTCTGGTACAGATCTCTAATTGAGGGACTTTTTCTTCACGTTCTTTAACATCGTGACATTGGGTGTTTTTCAACATTTTCGTGGATTTCTCAGAATAATTGATTAACAAAATCAGACCCATTTTTGCGTGAAATTTGCTGCAGTTCCGGTTGTAGTCCATGTCCTTGTTTTTGTTGTGTTTGCTCGAAAACTCTGATGTGGTCGTCAAAAGTTTGGCTCAGGCTCAGGCTTTAATAAAATACATATGTAAACTTTCTTAGTAAAGAGGAAGTGATATGTCCTGTTCCCAGTGATCCTTCCTTCTGCAAATTGACATCAAGGTACTCCTAGTAGCTGGAAGCTAACAATACCTTCAATTTCACACATTAAAGAAATCTTAATCATAAAAAGAATGTGACAGAGAAAAATAGAGAGAGAGCAAGAGTCAAAGCATATTTATTGATAGAAACATGGCTGAAACTAAACCTTAACTTTCTTTCAGTTATTATTTGATGTAATTGAGAATACATATCTGGCTTATTAGTAAAGTTTATGGTGTACACTCAAAACTGGAGTTCCAGCAAACAGTGCCAAACAGAATGACAGCTGTCAGTGTCTAAATGAAGTGTCCAACATGGGTTGACTTTTAACAAATGTCTGATTGATTTTGTTTGTCTCTTTCTCTGTCAGGTGTGAACAGAGCAGTGGATCTGTGTGCAGCTCCTGGCAGCTGGAGTCAGGTCCTCAGTCGGAAACTCAGGTTCTTACCAAATTAACATTCTTATATTCACCTGGGCAGAATGTGGCGCTCTATGTGGCGACAATTTCATTGAATGGATTTGAATGAAATTGTAAAAACAGTCAAATGAAAGAGTTGATGAAATGAAATTGATCTTAATAATACAATAGTTTAACAATTTACACTTAATTGTTTTTCTACTCAGAGGTCGGGAGGAGAAGGATGAGGAGGTGAAGATCGTGGCGGTGGACCTGCAGGCCATGGCTCCTCTCTCAGGAGTCACTCAGATCCAGGGAGACATCACCAAGGTGAGGAGATGAGTCTGAGAGTCATTTTCCAAAACAGAAGGGGAAACTCACTGCAGAGCTGCCACATGAACTGTGTCGTCCTCTTCCTCTCAGGTGTCGACAGCTCAGGAGATAATCCGTCACTTTGAGGGGCAGCCGGCCGACCTCGTGGTGTGTGATGGAGCCCCAGACGGTGCGACCCTCCCACTTGTCCTCACCTGGTCTCAAGTCTCCTGTGTCTCCCTGTTGTATTGTTGTTATCAAACTCTCAGGAATGATTTCCTTTTGTGTTTCCACAGTAACGGGTCTTCACGATGTCGATGAGTACATCCAGGCTCAGCTCCTATTGGCTGTGAGTATAGAGGTGTCTTTGTATTAATCATTGTGTAGCATCCTGCTGACATCTGCTTGTGTTTCAGGCTCTGAATATCACCACTCACGTCCTGAAACCTGGAGGAACATTTGTGGCCAAAGTGAGTCCAACTTTTATTCATTTAATGTATTAGCTATATGTTTAGATGTATATTTAGCCATTCTTAAGAGGATGACCTCTAGAGGATGTCCGGAGAATTGGGACCAGACTTTGAGTTTTCTTTTCACACATTAACACACAGCAGGAGATTCTCCGCTGTTACGCATTCACAACAACACAGAAATTTCATGTCTAATTAAGAAAATTGTAAAGTCTTTCTGTGTCTGATTTGTGCTTTTCTGGCTTTTGTGAGTCATAGCAGACACTCAATGACACTAGTATTGCTTTGGTAGTCGGTGTTACTGGTGTCACCAGTTTTCAAACTTAAACGGGCCCAGCAGCGTTTCCAAACTCAATTTTAGATTTCAGAGTAGTGTAGGCGCCTGGTGTCTCAGGGGCAGAGTTGATGCATTTTCAAACGAAAAGTTTATTATGGATGTAGCCTGAGAAACAGGTTGGTGCAGTGGTGCATTGTGTGCTGTGGACATCATATCTCCTTTCAAATGAGACTGTTAACCCCATCCTGTGCTGTGTGTCTCAGATCTTCAGAGGTAAAGATGTGACGCTGCTGTACTCTCAGCTGAAGATCTTCTTCAGTGGTGTGACCTGCGCTAAGCCTCGCAGCAGCAGGAATTCCAGCATTGGTGAGCCACCGCCACTGTTGATCAAACACAAGTAAAAAACTGAATTTTCCTCATTCATAGACCCATGATGTTTGCATGAAATCTGTCTATCTCTGTCTGTGTGTGTGCAGAGGCGTTCGTAGTTTGTCAGAATTACTCTCCTCCTGAAGGTTACGTCCCCAACATGTCCAACCCTCTGCTGGATCACTCCTACGGTAACGATGAGCCCTTTTTCAAATGAGGTCTTTTTCTACATACATACTTCCGGAAGAAAACAACCGGCATTAGCCTCGACTACCAGTGAAGAACACAAGCATTGCTGACCCTGTTGTCTTTGTTAACAGCTGTTGTGCAGTTAAATTCAGCATTTTACAATGATGCACCTGTTTACATGTGTAAGAGACGAGCTACTATTCAAGCAATTCCTGTGTACGTTGGCATTTGCATGCCCAGGCTATGTGAAATGTCACATGATTAGCATTTTCAGGTGTGTTAGCATGGAAGGGGATTGAAACTGACGCGGAGCCAAAACACTCATGCCTCTTCTAACTCTGGGTTCTGGTCTCTGTCCATCAGATGTGGACTTTAACCAGTTAGAGGGTCCAAACCGTGTCATTGTTCCCTTCCTGGCATGTGGTGACCTCAGCGCCTTTGACTCAGACAGAACCTATCCTCTGCAGGTGAGGAGACGCAGCTTTAACCTGCATGTTCACACTGAGTCATGCTGAACAACTGGAACATGGAGCAAGATTTACTCATTTCATTCATATTGTAACAGTTGTTATTCCAGTTTCAGTGTGATTATAAGTGTTTAATTGTAATAATAATACATATTATAATAATTTGAATGATTTTTGTTTTGATATTATTACTCTTAGTTTTTAAGTATCATTAATTAACCATGACCAATTATGTAGTTGTGTGGATTTTCATGGGATAATGAATGGATAAATGAACTGATGTTTTTTTCTAATTTATTAAAATATTTTAGGTAAAAACTAAACATTTTCACTTAAGGAGAAAAAATTGCCAAATTACAGGGATTTAGAGGGAGTTGATGTAGATGAAGCCCTGATTTTGTATTTAAATTAAAAGATAAAGATCTTTTCAGGTGCAAAATAAGGGATTGCCTGCAATGTTATTCAGAGAATTTTACCTCTTAAAAACTCCTAATTTAAGCTGACATTAGGTGGGAGGAAGGGTGCACACTGGACAGGTCGCCGTGTATGACAGGGCTGAAAAATAAGCATTCACACTTACATTCACACCTACAGGCAATTTAAAGTCTCCACTTGAAGCATTTCTGCTGTTCCACCGTGCTGCCCAATTAAAATGCATTTAAATTTCATTTTACAGTTTAGTAAATTGTAAAAGTTGTGTCCAGTAGTTAAAGTGAATGTGGAATTAAACATCCATGAAATTGACATTCTTTTTTGCTGAATTGTTTTTCAAAGCTCTTAAACAAACAAGGTTTTCCAATTAAAATAACAACATATACCGATCATGAGTCGACTTTAATGTTTAAGTCATGCACTCATTAAAATGAGGGTGTACAGCCTTTTGAATTGATGATGTATTTTATGTAAAAATGCTTTTTCACACAAACACTCTGCCTGTCTTCTTTCTTCAGCTGGATTCTGATAAACAGTACCAGTACACGCCCCCCACTCAGCCGCCCATCTGCCCCCCCTACCAGCAGGCCTGCCACCTCCGCAAAAACAACATGCTTTCCAAAGAGGACGCTCCGTCCGTCTGTCCCAACCAGAGTCGAGACGAGACAGAGCCACCGGCCGATGGACTTCAGTTTAAATAATGTGTTCAGTACAATGCTGTGCAGAAACTGTCAGCCTGCTGCAGTATACCTTCCTACTTTCACTCTGTGTGCTGTGCGAGGCTCAACATGCTGTGGATCTCTGTACCGGCTGTTTGTTCAATCAGGAGTTAGTTTTTATTTTTTCCTCTGGTTTTATCTAGATCGCTTCGTGACAGGTCCCTCATCCATCAGGCTGACTAATTGTAAACATTTTATGTTCAAAGTTTACATTCATTTTAAGAGTGACTAAATTCTGAATAATGTACTGTCTCTATAACACATTATAGTGTTCATAACACAATCTTGGTTATGATCAAAAGCTCCTTACTCGGAAACAAAAAGAACCCATCAGGTTTTGGTCTTTAGACCTTCATCATTCATCATCATTCTTACAAACAAACCAGTCTTTACCTTGTCAACAGTAACTCTGCCTGTCTGATAACCATAACTGTGTTTTTATATTGAGTGCATTAAAAAGGTGAAAAAAATAATATATAAAGATATTTGTGCTGAAATTCTTTGAGCTATTGACCATTTATAAGCCTAATTAAAATAAGGAAACAGTAAAAGTAGAAGTAAACACTTTTTCTCTAGATACTTGAAGTCTACAAGAGAACTCACCAAAGTCCACATGAAGGTACTTCTTCTGAGCTTTAAAGAGCCTTAAACTTATGAATTGGTTGCCCTTTACACAAGATATGTTTATGTATATTGCACCACTTAGACAAGTGCTTTACAAGGACATAAGATACTTACAAAATTGCATTTAAAAGACATGAAAACAAGCAACGACATCAACAAAGATGAAGATTACATGGTTGTGTATGTTATTTATTGGAAAGCTGCAGCAGAGAGCAAGTCCTGATATATGTGAACTGAGTTTCAGCAGACCTCAGTTCCACAGGTTGGGACAACAGCAACTAGAAACTGATCGACACTGGGAACTCTTTTATTCTGGGAACACTGAATAAACCTGTCTCAGGTGACCTGAGGGGTCTGATGCTACAAATAGATCACAGATGTATTTAAGACCAGTAATAAGATTTCAAAAATGAATCCTTTGACATGGGTAACTAGTGCAGTGATTTGAGGACTTCCTTTGTGTCAGAGAGGACTCTGGATGATCTGTTGCCATCTGCTTGTGTTTTTTACTCCTACCTGGAAAGACACTGTTGCTTCAATATTGAAGCCTGCTGACATTAAACACTGTATTATTCTTTTAATTCTTGTTAATGTAAAAGCACAGGAACTGAAGCTTGATAGGTGAAGAGTTTACTTAGCCTATTCATTCTCTGCATGGTCCCTAAATTCCTCTTGAGTTAAACAACCTGCCTTTACCTACTGTGCTCAACACAGAAAACAACCTGTGACCGTACAAATAAACAAACAGACCTGTAGATAAATAGATATTAGAAAAAATAAAACACCACATACATGCATCATATCAGAATGGATGTGAAATATAACATAGGCTGTACAATATATAAATTGTACATTATTTATAAGTTGTACATTATTTATACAATATATAATTTGTACATCATTTATACAATATATCATTTGTATATTATTTGAGTATAATCCATATATCGTTTGTATATCATTTATACTATATATAATTTGAATATCATTTATCCGATACATAATTTGTATATATGGTATACAATATATCATTTGTGTATCATTTATACATTACATAATTTGTACATAATTTATACAATATATCATTTGTATATAATTTGTATATAATCTATAAAATCATTTGTATATCATTTATACAATATATACTGCCCCTGGCTGCTTTACAGTATACAGCTCAAAAGTCTTAAGACCATGGTCAGAATTGTGACATTTCCTAAAACCGTGTAAACATTGATGTGCGGCTGAAAGCGTCATAGATTCCTCTGATGTCTTTGAATGTTGCAAAGATGAGAGATTTATACGATCTGAAGAGAAACAAGAGAGTGTGTTTGACCTGAACAGATCTATTACTCTGTATGTAGTGATAGTGATACCACCACCTTCTGCCAAAAGAAGGTAAGCCTCTTTACAACTTTAATTCGATTTACATTAAATTTTCACCGTGTGGTCTACACTTGGACCGTAATGCGTGATTAGTGGGCGTGGTCCAGCGCCCCGTGAGGGACGTGTTTATTCGTGTTTATTCTTGTACAAAACGCACACAACACGGAGCCGTTTCGCCCGGTCCCTGTTCGCCCGGTCCCTGTTCGCCCGGTCCCTGTTCGCCCGGTCCCTGTTCGCCCGGTCCCTGTTCGCCCTCCCCCGCGGCCGCATCAGGTCCCGAGATCGCAAGTGTTCGGGCCCGCACAGTGCTGCTCGCAGCCCTGGTTACAATATATAATTTGAATATCATTTATACAATATATTATTTGTATATCATTCATACAATATATCGTTTGTAGATCATTGATACAATATATTATTTGTATATCATTCATACAATATATAATTTGTACATCATTTATACAATATATCATTTGTATATCATTCATACACTATATCATTTGAATATCATTTATACAATAACTAATTTGAATATAATTTTTACAATATATAATTTCTACATCATTTATAGTGTTAGGGTTAACCCTATACAATATATCATTTGAATATAATCCAAACAATATATAATCCTACAATCGAGTCCGAAAAGCTGGTTTTCATTTGTACGTTGTGTACGCGGTGACGTCACGCCGTAACGGCTCACACAACGTCCCGCATTGTTGTTGGGGGAAGAGAAGCAGGAGCTCGGGCAGCGGTGGAGCTCTGCCACCTGTCTCTCTACACTCCTGTCCCCTGGTGTCTACCCGGACCACAGTAGCACGCCCGGGACCGGCTCTTCGCCCTGGATACCGGCCGGTCTCTCTCAAGTTCTACTCGGTTCAGCTCGAGCCGCGGCCGCCGGTGGATGAGCGGACTGAATGTGGATTTAGCTGCTGCTTCGCCCCGCAGGCCGCGCCGCCATTGCTGTTGTCTTTGCGAGCTGAATTGGTAAAAAAACCCGAGGTAGGTTCCTCCTAACTCTGTGCGAGCCTCTTTAATATCCGCCCCCAGTTGCCTGGGCTGGTTTGAACCCAGAACCAACCTGTGCTGCTATGAGGAAAAGCCAACTTTTTCTGTCGAGCCAGCTTCTTGTTGTGCTGGTCGCCATATTTCCTCCCCCACTCAGTAACTGTAATGCTAGCAGGCTAACATTAGCCCGGTTTGTGGACGGAGTGTCCTAATGCGTTTGTAGGACGAGCGGAGGGGCCGCCGCCTCATTGGCCCACACCGCCGGGTCCTCTTTTGTCATGAGAGGCCCGTGTTTAGCGGATAATGTTTAAACAGGCTTGATTGCACTCATAGATCATGGTTGTGTTTCGACTGAGTTGGGCTAGTGTTAGCCGTGGTTAGCAGACACAGCTTCAGTTGGAGAGAACCTGACCGAGCTGTTGTTGTTAGATGTTGATTTCCAACAACAACAACCGACTCTCAACGGCTCCAGGCCGCCGACCGAGGGCTCCAAGGGGTCGGTGTAGAGGCGTCTGGCTGCCCTGTGTCTCTCTTTCATTCATCCAGTGGATGTTGTCACATCCAGTGTGTGTCCGCCCCCTGTTGTGTCACTACACACCAACTGAAGCACGTTGATCTCAGAAATGAATGCTGCATAAACACATCCTGGGGCCTCTTGCAGAGAGGGCAGCGGCTCAACTCCTCTGTAGGCAACTGTAATGGCACTAATGTGGTGACAGTGGTTGCTTAGATGTAGCCACACGTCTTAAAGGTAACAGTTTTCAATAGCACTGCCAAGCTGAGAACGAAACATAGTTTTCACAGTCAGTCTGTTTATGATCCTGGTCTCGACACTCAGCCCACAATGAAAGAATGTGGATTTCAGAAAGTTCAGCTGCTCAAACACGTGAGCTTTAAATGTAAAACTCAGCCGCACTACATTTGTGTTGTAGAGGCTTGTAAAGATTTAATTGTTATGTAGACCTGCATCCTACTTTAATTTCCATTGTCCTAATTCTGCACATTTTTATTTATTTTACTTTTCAGCAGTGCCTCTTTGTCTTTGCCTGTTGACCAACAGGCACAAACTGATAACTGATAAAAAATATATACATTGACTTATTGCATTTGAAGAGGGGAACACCTCACATTCTTGATTTTGTTTGCCTAATTAAAATCACTCTCAATTATTAATCAATTAATGAATATGTTTATTTATGTATTTGCCTAATATTTACATACAGAGAAGTTATTTGTGCCAATAACAATTGTAGTAGAATTGTTGGGACAATTGACCAAAAAAATGCATCACTAACTCTTTGATAATACTTTAATTGTTTAAGTCATTTTAACAGCCACATTCAACACATTCTTTAGGATCAGGGTTTGTAAATTTATTTCATGGTATATGATTCTTGAATCAATTATCATCTTTAGCGATGTTGGTCAAAACTAGAAGTTTAGTTTTGTCTGATGGGGCTCAGACATGTTCACTATTTTCTCACAATCTCACAATCGCAAGTCATTATTTAAGAAAATAATCTACAGGTCTAATGATTAATTCAACTAAAATGCTGGATTAATATTGAGAATAACAGAATTTCAATTCAAACCTGCTTGAAAACTGACATTTTTTATTCTGTGGCACCAAATATAAAAAATGTCAAGCATCAAACTTTGATATCAATATCTTAGTTAGACTGAGTCTTGACACTTTTTATTTGGATTGTTCCTGAAATAAATAGGGAAGCTCTTCTAAATTTATTCATACAAAGTTCTTACCTGAAGTATTGGCTTGGTATGTTTTTATTCCCCAAGCTAAGGTGCTGGAAATAAGTTTTTGTATCAATACTGATGTATCATGTTGCAGAGACATTTTCAAACAATACGCAGCCCTAATGTAGCCAGGACATTTGCATAATATGCACTCAGTAAAAGTTGACAAGAGGCAAGACCTGCAGCAGATTAGACTCGGCTGTACCATGATGAAGACCCTATTCATTTGTAATACATTAATTGTTTTTTTCATGTTGCATTTGCAAATCTGAATTTAAAATCAGTTGCTCAACACAAAATGAGTTTTACAGCATCATAGAAATCCTTAACAAGAATATGAGACTGTAACTTACCCTGAAATGTATTTATTTTTATATATGTTTTTATGATTGAAGCTTGAAGAGGTGGAGCCATCCTTGTGTAAACGCATTAACTGCCCAACATTTTGCCTGGAAGGTAACTGGAGGGTTAAAGCTGTTAATGATTGGTGCTGGTTTGTGTCAGATCCAACACACGCTGCTCTGTGTGCAGGTTGTTGCTTCACAGAACAAGTTAATGACATGAAAACTATGGCTGTTCTTGCAGTTGCTTCCACAGCATCACAACAGTCTGTCATTGACACTGTTGTTTCATTTCTCTCGTTCTCAGGGTCTTAACGGTTTCAACATGAAGAAAAAAGGTCGAAATCACCGCCCGTCTGTGCTGAAGAGGGAGTCGTCACCCATCAAGCCGTCACCCAATCGGGAGACACTGACATATGCACAAGCTCAGCGAATTGTAGAGCTGGAGCTGGACGGCCGAGTGCATCGGCTCAGCGTCTACGACAAGCTGGATGTCATCGCTGACGATGATCCCACGGCCCAGGAAATCATGGAGTGCAACAGCAACAAGGAGAACAATGATAAGCCCCAGCAGGTCCTGGTGCGCTCTATGCGCCTCAAAAACAACCAGCAGAAGAAGAACGCAGCACTCACAGCTTCACATGGCACCAGCGGCACCCACGGCACCCACAGCAGTACCAGCGGCCTGTTGGAGCCAAAGGTTAGAACAGTTGAATACAACCTGCCAGTGGTGCCGAAGAGGCCAGCAGCATATTACAAATACACAGAAAGGACGGCGGAGGAGCTGGATGAGGAGGTGGAGTACGACATGGACGAGGAAGACTATGCCTGGTTGGAGCTCATCAATGAGAAAAGGAAGAGCGAGGGCATCAGCCAGGTGTCCCACAACCTCTTTGAGTTCTTAATGGACCGCTTCGAGAAGGAGTCGTACTCAGCCACGCAGGGTCAGAGTGACATGCAGTCGCTGGTGGATGAGGACGCCGTCTGCTGCATCTGTATGGATGGAGACGGTGCTGACAGTAATGTTATCCTCTTTTGCGACTCCTGCAATATCGCTGTGCACCAGGAGTGCTACGGTGTGCCGTACATCCCAGAGGGCCAGTGGCTGTGCCGCCACTGTCTGCAGTGTCCGTCGCGGCCCGCAGAGTGCGTCTTCTGCCCCAACCGAGGTGGAGCCCTGAAGAAGACTGATGATGGCCGCTGGGGTCACGTAGCGTGTGCTCTGTGGGTCCCTGAAGTCGGCTTCTCTGACACTGTTTTCATTGAGCCAATTGATGGTGTCCGCAACATTCCGCCAGCACGCTGGAAGTTAACTTGCTACTTGTGTAAGGAGAAGGGTGCAGGAGCGTGCATCCAGTGTGACAAGATCAACTGTTACACAGCCTTCCATGTCAGCTGTGCCCAGAAGGCCGGCCTCTACATGAGAATGGAACCAGTCAAAGAGGTGACTGCGTCCGGTGCTACCACCTTCTCTGTACAAAAGACCGCCTACTGCTGCAGCCACACACCCAACGGCTGTGACCGCCGGCCCCATAACATCTACGAGGAGCAGCATCCGAAAAACGGAGCCTGCCAAAAGAGGGTTGAGAAAAGGGGGAAGGCCCGTGCCAAGGGCTGGCATAAGAAGAAGAGTAAGAGAGCAGAGCCTGAACCAGAACCAGAACCTGAGACTCCCACCAACTCTGGTCCCAGTATAACCGCCTCAAGGTATGCAGGCATCCAGGACTCAAATAATGCATTTCATTATGAATCAATACTCATTCACTCCAGTAAGAAAAAACTACCAAAAGCCTCTTTTATTGACTAATATCTCCTTCTGTTTCCCTGTGGTTTAGTTTTGACACTATCCTGAACCAGGTGGCGGTTCAGAGGAAGCGCCTGTTTGTCGAGAGTGTGCTGAGCTACTGGGTGCTGAAGAGACAGTCGAGGAACAACGTGCAGCTAATCCGCCGGCTGCAGGCCAACCCTCAGCCACCCAAAGTCAAACAGATGGTGAATGCTGCCGCAACACATTAGCTTCAGACAGTTTAGCATTAACCTCTAACGTAGTTCATCTTACTAAACGGGATTTTTTGTGTTTTCTCCAGGACCGCAAGGAGACAAACCAGGCTCTGAAGGAGCAGTTGAAGGAGTGGCACCGCCTCCGCCACGACCTCGAGCGAGCTCGTCTGCTGCTGGAGCTCATCAGGAAGAGAGAAAAGCTGAAGAGGGAGGAGGTAGTCGACTCAAGATTTATTGTATATCTGTAGAGAATGACAACAAGTTTCCTGTGTGGATTTATGACTTACAACTACATACCAAAAACCAGCCAGTCACAAAATGCCCAGGATGAAAGATTAACCTCACGTTTCTCTTTATTTATCAATACAAAGCTTCCAGTACATCTTTGATAAGGTTTAGTTTTTAATTTATCAATTAGAATCAATGATTATGTTATTTATTCATCACAATGTGGTTGTGAGTCAGAATCTTTGCCAACATATTTGACCACTTTTTAGGTACTCTTTTTTTTTCAATTTGCACCCTTTGTAGTGATCATTGGATGTTCCTTAATGAGCTGAACATTTTTAAGACTTAGAGTCCTCTGCAGGCAAATAGTGTGTTAACAGGGCAAACTCCCCTGTTGGAAAAAACTGCAATGATATATGTTATTGTGGTGGGAACCCCTCCATGTAGAAGTTTAAAAAACAAGACTCTAAACTCTTGTTCACCTGTGTTGAACCTGTTAGACTGTGTGTTCTTTTGTCAGATGAAGCTGCAGCAGTCAGTGCTGGAGGTCCAGCTGACCCCCTTCAACATCCTGCTGAGAGCCGTGCTCAGTCAGCTACAGGAAAAGGACCAGTACAGCATCTTCGCTCAGCCTGTCAGCATCAAGGAGGTCTGCAACCCTTTCTCAGTCCAAAAAATTATCCTCAAGTGATAACTTGTTGGGCAAAAGCTTTTCTGACGCAAATGTCCAGAAAATGAGTAAGGAAGTAAATTTTGGGCCTTTGGAAACATTATAAAAACACACAATAAACCAAATCCAAAGGTCCACTCACTAGCTTTCAGAGTAATTGAATGCAAGAATAAAGAACAACAATGTCTGCTATTCCTGTGTGTCTCCAGCCCTGACATGACCTCTCTGTCCCCTGCAGGTTCCTGACTACATGGACCACATCAAAACCCCCATGGACTTTTCCACGATGAGGAAACGCATCGACGCTCATGACTACAGGAGCCTGGAGGAGTTTGAGGCGGACTTCAACCTCCTCATTGCCAACTGCATGTCCTACAATTCTAAGGACACCTTCTTCTACAAGGCAGCTCAGAGGATGCAGGATCACGGAGGAGCCATCCTACGCAGGGCCCGCCGCGAATCCGAGCGGATTGGCTTTGACTTCCCAAGCGGCTTGCATCTGTCCACGGCCCCCAAACTTGAGGCGCCATCCCCCTTCTCCTGGGAGGACGGTAAGTTGCGAAAATGAAAATCTATTAATTACATTGTTTTCTAAACATGTGACTGATGAAATAAATTTTGATTCACTGAAATAATTGTGGGAAAGACACAGTCTGTACAAGACACATTATTCTGGAGGAGGATGAAGGGGGATCTCTGCAATTCTGCTGTTGTGGTCACAAAGTTACGGGAAACTGCAATGGTTTACTACAAAAGCCAAATAATCTATCAAATATTTGCATTTCATGTCTCTAACTACTTAGAGACATAAGTTGAGAAATGAAAGTTTTTGACGTGTGCCGGTGTGTTTGTGTCATTAAACAAGACAGAAATGCAAACTCCTCTTGTAAGTGTGTTTACCTGCGTTTTAAAAGAAAAACATGTATACCTGCTTCTATTTAAAAGGAGGTACCTGTTTGTGTTAAGCATTGACTGCAGCTGAAATTGCCAGTTGCCTTGTGGTCACTGAAGTGCAGCAGTTGAAATGGAAGCGCTGGAGTGATAGAATGGAGATAACACTATGAGGATTGCACATGATTCTTACTGACTGTCTCTCTGTCTCTGTCAGTGGACCGCCTGCTGAGCCCCACCTACCGACAGCTGACTCCTCTGGAGGATCAGCTGAAGGAGCTGCTGGAGAAGTTGGACCTGAGCACAGCCATGAAGCACGGCCCGTCCCGCAGCAAGAGGCTCAAACTGCTCAAAAAGACCATCATGGAGGTCCGCAGCGAGATGAGCTTGAAGAAGTCTCTCCGACCGCCACCACCCGCTGCCTCAGAACCCAGCTCAATCTCCACAGAGTCAGATGAGGAACCACTACCTGAACCCACAGCAAAGCCCTGCTCAGAACAGGAGAAGTATTTACCTCCGCCAACGTTAAGCCCTTTGACCTTACAGTCAGAGCTTGACGCCTTGCCCAGCAACTTGGAGCTGCCCCCTCTCAATCCCATCAAACCCAGCACGGACCAGACTCACATGAAGCTCGACAGTGACACGTCTACCTCACTACCCCTAGACACCCCCACAAGGCACATCCCAGACCAACTGCTCCACAACGGCAACCTCAGCACCGAGGTCTCTGTTCCCTGCAACCGACGGACCAATGTCCTCTTCCGCAAGTCCAAGAGTGCCAGCCCACAGAAACCACCCAAGACCCAAGAGGCATCTGCTGTATCGCCTCCGTCTCTAGGCGCCAAAACCTTCCTGTCGGTAGTGATACCTCGACTGGAGACGCTCCTCTTGCCGAAGAAAAGAACCCGCAGCAGCAGTGCTGATGGAGAGGACGACGACGAGTCACCAATAAAACGCCTCGGCACAGGTACTCGCTCATAATAGTCCCTCTAAATAATCATCCAAAACATTAACTAAAATGTCAAAGAAGTCTTATTGAAATATATTTGACTAAACAGTAACCTTTTTTATAATCCTAAGGAATTGCAAATGGATTTGTGGTAGATGAGGAAGAAATCTCGCCGTCTCCTCGGCTGGTGGAGCCTCGCCGTCGCTGTGCGTCGGAGTCGAGCATCTCCTCCAGTGGAAGCGTTCTCTGCGGTACGAGGTGAGTCCAGGTAGAAACAGCCAGTGACCTACTGTTGACTGATCCCAATCCCATTGCACCCCTTGGCACTACCCCTACCCCTTGTTTTCAAAGGTAATCTTGCCCGTTGAAATGGATTCACAGAGGGGAGTGGTTGAAACCTTCCCCTACGAATTGGGACAGCCCTTCAAGAAGCCGTTACATCATCAGTAGTCATCACGAAAACCGGACACGTCATCAGTAGTCGTCGATTTAAACAGACGAGACAAAAGGTTTTGCCGGGGATGTCATTGTAATAACATTGTTGAGATCTTAAATACACCAATGCTATTGTTTGCCGTTTCTAAAATGACAAACCTATACTATCCAAATAACATCTATGCTAATGCAGGCGAATCAATGACATTTGAAATCTGAAAGCTTGGATACTCTGCATTATTTTACGTATGAATCAAAAGCACACAGGCTGCTAGCAGGATGCTTTGTTATTAGAGGAGCATTTAAGTTCAGGAACATCGCTGCTATACGCAGGTTCAATCAAGCACATTGTGTGTCCTCAAATCTTGTGTGCGATAGGAAATTTTGTGAAAATACGGGACTATCATGGGGGGAAAAAAGCATCGTTAGCACGCTCGCGATCTTTTTTTAATGGTTGTTGAGAAAAACAACCATAATACATTGAAATGATATTAAACTAAGATATAACAATCATTATCGTAATTTATAAATCCTGAGAGAAAATACATCCACAAATACATTTGTGGGTCTCTCTCCCAGCTTAACGGTGATTCGCAAAGCATTCTGGGTACCCCTAGGTTGGAACTGAGGGTCGGAAAATCTCAAATCTCAAAGTTTTGAGGGCTATAAAGCCCTTCCCCTCCGTCCCAACAGGTATTGGGACAGCCCTACACGTGAACGCGCAAAACGAAGGGGAAGGGCTAAGGGGTAGGCCCAAGGGGGGAAATGGGATTGGGCCATAGTTGTCAAGAGTTTACTCAAATGAGTCTTGTTTCTTCATTTCCATCAGTAATGAAAACATGATCTTGAAACAGAGTGACATGATGAGAATCATGGAGAAAAGCACAAAGAAAACAAAATTTCCCTTGAATGTACTTCTGTATATAACCAATAATCCTTCCTACATTATAAAGTAAATTTGAAGTTTTGGGGCTGTTGATTGATTAGATAAAAAAATTAAATGCCACCGTTTTATGCATTAACTCAATTAATTAAATATTTGGCATGTTAATGATAATCATTAATCAGCATTAGGGCTGTCAGTTTGTCAAAACATCAAGTCCGAACGGATTTTACAGGACACACTAGCCCACAGATTTGTTACGAAGCAGTTGCAGCCTCATCTTTGATCGGCACATTGCCATCTATGGTGTAGAACCCAAAATACTTCCACACGCCGTGCCTCAGATGCTCTGGTGTCATGATTGTCCACTCAGGATTGCTTTGCTTGCTAGCTTCCTCCATTTTCATAAAAAAACTGTGTAATATTACTGACTTACTTTACTGTTGGGTCAATAGGGCAGGTAATAGGTCAAGCTGATAGTGATCGCCCTCTGCTGGATCAAGAGACAAACTACTTCAGACAGTCTTATGCACACTTAGACTGTACACGTTTTTAAACAGTTTCCGTCTCTGGCCCACCTCATCTCTTTCAGCACCGTCATTGTATCTAAAGGTGGTAAAGGGCGGCTGGCAGCAGCTCGAAGGAGCACTGTGGATGACAAAAACTCTCTGAGGACCTGTATCAAAAACGGAGAGTTCACCAAAGCTGCCAAGATCTCCTCAGGTGAGCAGAGCAGCGTCGGTCCTCTCAGAAATATATGTACATTAAAGAGCATGGCAGCATGTTGACTGCTCAGTTCTGTCCTCCGTCTGCTGAAGACTTTTACTTAACGTATCAATCAATCCCTTTTTGTACGTATACTAATACTATTAATGTCCCTGCATGCTTATTTTGTTATTTGACTCTTGCGTCACTACTTCTCTTTCACTTGAAGTGAAGTGGATTGTTAATTTGAGGATCCAGGGTTCTGCTGTAAATGTCAAATATAAGAAAATTGTGTAATAAGATTTTACAAATCCAGCAGGTCATCACACATCGTCACACTAATGGACTTTACCTCACTGGTTCTCAAACTGAGGTTGAGGTTCTGGATGAAATCCGCAGAGACACAAATCGTAAAGTGTAAGCCCAATGACGGTTTAACAAAGTGCTTAACGAACAAGGAAAACAGGAGAAGGAAACCAAGATTTAAGATTGACAAGCTGGAAGTGAAGTCTGCAATTTGTCTTTGAGGGTTCAGTTAATTACACGCTCATAACATGGTCACTCAACAAACAATATCCATATCATATTCATGGCCAAACCCTTTTTTATATTTGAGAATTTTATTCTGAGTAGCTGATATTACATTTTTAACATATCTAGAATCAAAAGGTGAAACTAGGAAGAAGCCTCCAAAGCCACATTTCAAACATTACATAGTTCTGTCAATTCCTGCCCTCGATAACCCTAAACTAATACTTGTATATCCAACACAGTCAATATTTAGTCATTAGTTATTATTGTCAAGAAGACTTCAGGTGAGCAGTGCTTTAGTATGGTACCAGCCCTGAGACTCAGCACAGGTACTGTATCTGCACTCGTATATAGAAATTTCAAATGATATCCAGCCCTTATTTGTGTCATGTGAGTGTGTGTGTGTGTGTCATAGACTGTATAAAAGATGGACGGAATGACAGCTCCCCAAAAGTGAAGCCAAAGTGTCTTGATCGCCAACTGGTGGCTGTCTGCAATATAGGTTATGAATTCAATCTCTCCATGTTAGTGGATGGGACAGGGACCAAACTAAAAAGTCCACTTCAAATACAAATATAAACATTGGTACAAAATGGCAGCGTTCGTACCCATGATATTTTGGCTTCATTTATGGATAGTGTGTGTGTGTGTGTGCGTGTCTCCTGTATGCATGGCCCTGTGTTTATGCTGGTTGTCTTTTTTGTTCATTTATTAGGATCCCTATCACCTCCAATATAACTACAAAGTATTTAAATGCAAGTAAAAATATCACTTGCATCTACATAGGTATGTATATACATAAGTACAGTAAATACATATTGAACAAGAACCTGCAGTATAAACACTGCAATCAAGTGTTCACAGCTACTCCTACGAATACCATATAGAACTTTGCACTTCTTTGTAAGGATGTCCTGATCAAGTTTCAGATTCAACTGTGTGTTGTACTTACATACTTGAGTGTCTGGGAAAAACATGAAGCTATGATGGGAATTGTCGTGGAGATTTGTTGGTGTTTACAGTAGCCCATCGTGCTGAATGTGTCTGTGGTAGAGTTGACAGAAACTAGCAGCTCAACATGGAAAGACATTTCTACACCCTGCTCTCTGTTGTTGAGGACTTCTCACTGACAGCTTCACCTAAATCTGTGGATCCTTAAGAATCTTCCCCCATATATTCATGTTTCAACTTCATTTATTTCATTTTACCAGCCTTAAATGTATTGACAAGTCATTAGGAATATTCTCAAATGTTTTTTTAAAGGTTATCTTTAAAAAAGGTGCGTGTGTTCCAGTCCTGTGTGTGTGGCTGTTTGTTCAGACTGGTTGTGCTCTGTGTCTGTTGCAGTGAATCCTTCATAACTTGCTTGTCGTTGTTCCTGTAGAGGTGTGGAAGCCCACCGCTGCTTCTCCATTTGTTCTGGAGCCTCTTAAACTAGTTTGGGCTAAATGTAGTGGATTTCCCTCCTACCCTGCCCTGGTGAGTGAGTGTTAGTCCACTCTGTGTCTCATTACCCATCTACCCCACTGCCATCGTATGTGCCGTAGCTCGTGATTTGTGCTCACAGCCATGCGGCAGCTTCCAGCTGGCCAGTCGTTGACTGTTTGGTGTGTGTGGAGTTGGCCGCTTTCGCTCAGAGCGTTTGCGGCTTGACTCAGCTTTGCATGTTTGTGTCTTTTGAGTGCAGGCTTCCCCTTTGCGACTGCCACCACCAGGATTTACTCCTCACTATTGTTGTTGCCAGGCCGTCTCACTCAGTCTCCACCCCTGTCTGTCTTCACAGATCATGGAGCCCAGAGTCCGGAGGACGGTGTCTCAGCACAACGGGGTGGTGCTTCCCCAGCCGCCGCTGGACGTTCTCAGAGCCGGAGAGCGGATGCAGTTCAGGTCCGCAGAGAAACTCTTCCTCGTCCACTTCTTCGACAGCAAGCGCAGCTGGTGAGGAACTCGCAGAGTCACTTTACTGCTAGCAAAGTCACCGTCAAAGAAGAAAACAAAGGAAAAAGGAAAAAAGAGATTGGTGAAAAGTAACAGGTCAAATCATTTCCCTGAGAAAGCTTGAAATAAACCAAGAATATAAGTGTTTCCTCTCAGTTCTTCTTAATGGACAAGTGTAGTGATTTAGCTAGTTTTAAACTCTCCACATTGATTTGACCTTCATTCAGTTTAGGCTTGTGTGCTGCATCTAAGCCTTAGAATGGTAGGAGATCTCTGATTATACACTCTCTGTATCAGGGTGCTCTCCCCAGGCAGCACTACTCTGTGCCATTCAACAAGTGATTTTTCCCTTCCGCTCTTTTCTAAATCCCTCACACCTAGAGCTGGTCTTTATAATAACCATGTGCTTTGGGACTTCTGTGGTTTTTCTTTGTCTCTGTTAAATTCGTGTAAGTTAAAGTTAGGAAACAGTTAAGGGACCAAACTTAGTTTTTTACACCTGAGAAAAGACTTCCCCAGGTCAAGAGGCCTCTTACTCCATCTATTTGTTGATGAGATTTAAATAATTGTACAAATATATATTTTTTAATTTTAGACTTTAAAGATCATCCCGACATGAATCAAAGTATAATCTTTTGACACAGTGAGTCATCTGGTGAAAGACAAGCATATGATCAGCTGAATGTGAAAATAATTTTTAATATGATGTGGTTATTTTTCTGAATATAAAGAAACTGAGGGTTAATGATTAGAATGACTTAATTTTAGTCCAATGAGAAGGACAAGACCCAAGCCAGATTATTTTATTTTTTTAAATCATCATGTACTACCATCATCATCCAACAGATCAACCAAATTACCACCCACCTAAGAAATGGAACAGAAAAATCTTTCCTCTATTTAAGTTCAGCTGACAGTGTTACTATTCCCACCATATGGTCATGATCTCCCAGTGCCTGTAACACCAGTTTTAAACCTGTCTCACCAGTTTTTAACCTGTCTGACAATAAGAGTCATCCACTCTCTCAAGCACAACCGTTTTTGTTTAAGAATAGAAAATAGACAGATGTAAAAACAGTTGAAAACAGTTCGTTAAAGAGTTGTTTTTAATTATTGCCAGTTTCAGAACAAGAAGTAACAGGGGCTGGTTCGGGCCATCTCATGAAGTGTTTAGTCATTTTGTATACTGACTTAGACTTTAGGAAATGGTCAGTTTTTCCATACAGTGAATCCATTATATCCAGCGATCCAGTCGTCTTTTGATGGCAGGTTTGCACGTAGCCATCTCCCTGTGATGACTTCCTTGCTCGCAATTAAAAAAAACTTTATAGAAACATTAACTTTGGACAGGAGTTCATTAGGATAAGGATAGCATCAGTATCCAGGATTTTGACCAGGTATAGTTTAACAAAAGTACTCCTCCTTATTTTGGCAATGTCTTGCCAATACGAATAAATTGGGGGGCAGTCCCAATTGAAACAGTGTGTAACAGAAGTTTTTAATACTTCTCAGACTCCACAGTGAGACTGGCTCCAGTAATCAGCATCACCACAGACATGAGAACTGAGGATCAGTTACTTGGAGATGGCAGGACAGTGATTAATTAGGAACATACACAGCACGATCTGATTTGGTGTGGAGCAAGATCACGCACTGACCTCCGTCTTCCCTCTCAGGCAATGGCTTCCTAGATCCAAGATGGTGCCCTTCGGGATCAACGAGACACTCGATAGAATCAAGCTGACGGAGGCTCGCTCTGGCCACATCCGAAAAGCTGTACGGTTTGCCTTCGACCGAGCCATGAAGCACCTGAACCGTGGTAGCGTCGAGCCGGAGCCAAGCGCCGGCCTCGTCGTCACAGATTGAAGCACCTCCCCACCCCTGCAAGAACATCGCCCCCTGCAGAGATACTCTGTTCCTGTCTCATACGCACAACACCTACACACACACACACACGTACACATTCGCACACTCGCAACATGTTTACCATTCCCTACAACTGGATTGTTTTCATGTCTCCCCGCACATCTGCCCCCTCCTTTCTGAAATACTGTAGCTTGTGACGGCTGTCTTGTTTTGTCAAAGAGCTATGCAATGAGAACGACTCGTTTAGCAGGCGCAAAAGGTTGGGGAAAAAATCTAACTTGGCTGTGAGGACCGAAAAATCACGGGTCTAAACCTGTTGAATGTGTCGGAGTTTGACCTCTGACCTCCTTAAATGTGCTGCAAGACTGCTGCAACAATCTCACTGCCATGAAAATGTCCATCAGTGTGTGTGCGTGTGAGAGAGTGAGTGAGTGTGAGTGAGTGAGTGAGTGAGTGATGGCAGCAGTTCCTGTAAATATCCTGTACAAGGTCTGACACTAATTTATTCACCCCCTCAGTTGTTATGGTACGCAGTGTTCACACATTTATACAGTCAGAGGTGATGATCCACGTCGTCGCTGACACTGCCGGTGTCGGTGTTTCTGCTGGTGCTATCTCTACATAGAGAAAAACAAACATGCATACTGTACTGAACATTTTTATTTCAGACCCTTTTTTACAGTTTTTGTAACTTATTGTGTTCTCAAGCTTCAAGTTCTCTTGTATTTGGCATTCATTTTGTGTGTGCATCTTTTTATTTTTTTACCTGAATGTTTTTACTGGACTACTTATTCTTTTTCCTTTTTTTTGTTTGTACATATTTATATAAAATCTATATAGGAGCTCTCACAGTTTAAAATGCCTAAAGTGCATCATTCACACCGAAACCAAAAAAAAGAATCTGCTACCCTCAAGGTTCCCACTAATGTGTGTGTGAGTGTGTGTGTGTGTTTTTTTCCCCCCCCCACAGTTTAGTTGTTTTTTTTAGGTTTTTTGCCTTTTTGTTTGTGTGCTGTGATGAGTTCAAGTCTTCTGTAATCATCTTCTCCACCTGAACTGACCTCCAGTCAGCTAGGAGAGAAGAGAATGTGCCTGTACTAATTTATTGTAAAACAGAAAATGTATATGCATTACTTTATAGAGAGAGTATTGTAATAAAATAC
The DNA here is from genome assembly GCF_022539355.2 of Hippoglossus stenolepis. Classification (NCBI taxonomy): domain Eukaryota; kingdom Metazoa; phylum Chordata; class Actinopteri; order Pleuronectiformes; family Pleuronectidae; genus Hippoglossus; species Hippoglossus stenolepis. Next base: position 5,034,150 of record NC_061487.1, on the reverse strand, counting down.
TATGGGCACACTAGGAGCCACATGTAGAGGCTCCCTGCTCTTCCTCTGTTGGGTTTTTTTTATTTTAACTTTTGGATTAATAGCATTAAATCTGAGCGGTGAGGTGATAGTGTTTGATGTTTTGTTTTGGCAGGGTAGTGACGGGGACACTTCCTCTGGATGTGGATGTTGTGTGTGTATATAGATTTGGTACTTTAGCTGATTCTCTGGGAAAAACCACAGTTATAGCCAATGGGAGTGGAAACCAGCCGACAGCAGGCCGGTGGGATTTTTATACTAAAACACTGAAAAATTAAAATATGTTATTGAATCACTGACTGAATGTGTCCTTGTTATTATTTTAAAGTGATGACTTTAAAATCCATTTTAATTGGTTTTACCTCTTATCGTAATTAATTAGCATTCTTATTATCGATTTTGATTTAGTACATTTTTATTTAATGTATTTTTTATTTTACAGTCTTGGTTTTAGAAATTTTATCATTCAGATTTTTAAAAGATTTCGTTATTCTGTTTTCATTTTATTTACTTTTATTTTCAGACCAATTTTTGTATGTGTTCTTGATTATGAAACTTTAAAAACTTTTTTAGATCAGACTCAATTATACTTTACAATGATTTATTGAATTATTCTCATAAGGAGAAAATGTATGTTACTTGTGTATTAACATGAATCAGGTAGGGACCAATTAACCATGTCAAGTTCAGAGAAAATAATTTACCAGCAAATTTCAATGAACACAACAATAAACTCACAGAAATACAGCAATTTTTCTGCATTTCCTTTATCTACCACAACGTGGAGCTGTTGTCCTGTCTGTGAGCAGACACTGGTGTCCTCATCAGCTGAAGCTCAGTTTGTGAAACAGATAAAAACTCAGGATTCCTGACGGTGTTGATTCCTTTATTTTATCTCCTCTGCTCATAACACGGGTTTAAAAAAAAAATTGCTAAAACAACAAACTGTTCAATATTTCCTGTAATTATAAAAAAAACTTATACCTCATCACACAACAGTCTTTATAACAGTTTCATTTCAGCTTCATCACTTTTTGTTTTTACTTTTATTTTCTTCTTATTACTTCATTCATGGTTTTGATTATGCCAGTGATTACTTACAACTCCTCCTTCCCATGAACGTACAGCTGAGTAGATGAGCCCAGAGTTTCTCATCATTATAATTCATGTATTAATATATTTCTTTATTTGTTATTTCAGTTTTTATTATCTTGGATTCCTTTTTTAATTTAAAATATCAGAGTATTTCTGTTAAGACATGTTGTACATATGGTACACAACTATGATAACTAAATAACACATTAAGAACAAATTAACTGGAAATAAATACTTAAAATAAAACAATCCACCCCCCTCCTTTTTTAACGTTAGGGAACACTGCAGTTTAAAAACATGGTCAATTTGTTCTGGACTGTTATTAACACTGTTGAGGCTGAATATGGAGACAGAGAGGAGTGGGTAACAAGTCTGATTTAAAAGGCCGGATGAGGCTTTGATAGAAAACCCTCTGTACGGTTCAGTGTCTGATCAGGATGGGAGGACTGGGAGGAGATCCAGTACTTGCTGGGGGAGGATATATAGGACCTATATATATATAGAAAGAGAGAGAGAGTGTGTATACCTCCACTAGACCTAGATTTTTATTTGGATCTGCACCAAATTGCACACATTGATAATTATCAGTCCCCTAAACATGTTTGAATTTTACATCAACATCGCAATGTTAAAGAAAGTGAAAAAAGATACTGGATCCAACCTCTGATCCAAATCCACACCAAAATGTAACTCTTCCCTGTTGGCTGTGACACTGCACTGGGAGATAAAAGCAGATACTTGTGTCAGTACCAAGCAAGTCAGTCCATCACTGTAGTGGGGTCACAAATACAGAGGATACAATATGTTGCTGTCTAACGGGATCTTTTTTTGTCTGTTAAACCACAGTACTCCCTCAGAAACACCACGTGAAGCTGTGCTGCTGATCTCTATCTATTCAGTGTGATCACAACATGCTCTTTCCTTCACTGTGATTTTTAGGGTTTGGTTCATTAGGTCACAGTTTTTGTTTGTTAACTTAGCACTTGATAGATATGATGAATGATAAATACAAAGCTAAGGACCGTCCGACCACTGCTGCTCTGGATCTTCAGATCTCCTGCAGCCCGACTCCTCTGCTGCTCTGGATCTTCAGATCTCCTGCAGCCCGACTCCTCTGCTGCTCTGGATCTTCAGATCTCCTGCAGCCCGACTGCCCACACTTTTCTTTACGATGGAAAATGTATCTTTTTTTTTTCTCTCCATATTATGAACATGTTCAAGATGAGCAGACGACTCATCTCGCTGCGCTGCAGGACTGAGTGGTTTCGGAGGTCATTTGTCCCCACAGCAGTTAGACTGCTCCTGCCTCTGGCTGTGGCTCATGACTCACATACACAATAACAATTACACATTTGTGCAAAAGTCCTTAAGGACTTCAAGTTTTGTCATTGCACTTCAGTATTTACTTATTTTATCAGTCAGATCAGATCTATCTATCTATCTATCTATCCATCCATCCATCCATCCATCTATCTATCCATGAAAATCCAATTTAATTATTAATCTCATTTAATTACTTATTTTTATTGAATACAATATCTATTATTGATTATTTTACTTGAGTAAAATGTGAATCTTCCTCCCACTTTGCTTTCTTTACATATACCACAGAATGCAATGACGCTAACAATGTATAATGCTGAAAACTAAAAACCTGACAATAACAATATAAAGTAAAATAGTTGAAACACATATTTCTTTAAAAATTAGTTAATAAGGAGATAATAAAGAATATGTACCAGATGGAAAAAAATAACTGCAAAACTGTATTTGAGGACTGATGTATTTTTGGAAAGATGTAACTGGATATTTAAAACTTCCACAATAATACAGAGCTGTCAAAATTAGATGACATCCATCTTTTTTTCGTCTTTAATTAATTTTCTCTGCATTCAAGACTTGTACCAACAATGCCCTTTTGTGTATTCTTCTGTGTGTTTAACTGTACTTTATGACAACAGCGGCTGTAAATGTGAAATGTGCAAATGTTAATAAAAATGTGTTTTTAAGTTAAAATTGTATATTGAAAACCTACACTACACCTGTTTACCATTGTGTGACAGAGCCTGGAGCCAATCATCAAGCAGCCCAGAGGCGGCCCGAGAAGTGAGCAAACTAAACACCTTAAGTGTAAAACAAACAGACTTGTTGAATAAATGGAGATTTACATGAAACAGGCGACTTAAGCACAAGACAGATGTTAAATTGTGGCGATGATACGATAATAATGACTCTAACGATAATAATGATAATGATGCTGAAAAGGTTTTACAATACCCTGCCATTCAAAATATTACTACACTTCACTTGTTAGAATTGGTACTTTAACTTCAACTCCTATGACAATGTTTTAGTCAGAGTCATATTTCCTGAGTTACATTGTTGTAAGACAGTGTGTGTGTGTGTGTGTGTGTGTGTGTGTGTGTGTGTGTGTGTGTGTGTGTGTGTGTGTGCGTCCTGCAGGTACAGTGGACATGCCAACCTTTTTCTCTTGCAGATTCGCAGTGACAAATCTTCGACAAAGCAGATGCACAAAGCGAAATATAGCATTATTTATGATTATGGATGTCATACTGGAGCCAACAAGCATCTCACTGACAGTCATGCCCACCTGCTCAAAGAGCGACAGGTTAGTAAATGTGATAGATAGCTTCAATACATGATGATCATGACCTTCAAGAAAAGACAAACAAGTGAGATTCATTTACTGCAGGCAAACTGTTTTCACCATCAGAGTTTAATGAGGCAGGTCAGGACAGTGAGAACTGTTTACTTTGAATGTATCCTTTTATGTAACTTATCGTTGTCTTATCATGTAACTTGCAAACTGCTAGAAAGATCAGGCTTTCACATGTGTGATCAACAGAACACTAGTCCACTAAACACACTGAGCAACGAGATACATCTCCCTGATGGAGGTCTGCACATTTTCTAGTCTTCTATTTAGTCAAAGTAAAACTCAAAATGAAAGAGAACAGACATATGGAATTATTCCAGAAGCAGTATCAGTACATTGAGGCAGGTATCAGACTCCTAAATGTTTGTATCAAGCCGACTCTAGACTCATCATTATCTTCTAATTAGCAGCACATATTCTGGGCCTCCTGCACTCGTCGTCCAGCTCATCCACACACTCTCTCTCTCTGGGTCTCTGAGGGTTAAAGTGTCTTTGAAGTTGGAGATAATTATCCATGCTAGTGGGTAATTAACAGTGTCCAGCTCATAAACAAACACATTTCCTCTGCACACACACCATTAATGCAGCCGACACCGCTGGAACAGCGTGTTTCTGCAAAAAGCTGAAAACCAGCTGGAGGTGTCAGCAGAGTCCGACTGAATCAGATCGGCTCAGTCTGGTTCAGTTCTGTTTAAGGTCAACACTGATGGGCCCCTGATGGAAAATGCATTATAAATGTGATTATTATTCTAATGTTTTACAAGTTAATATTTGGATTATTTATGTAGAAAGTAATGTTTTCTCTTGTGTCTTGGTTTGTTTCTTCATTTCTCAGCAGGATTACACGAGAAGTACTGAACTGAATAGGGTGGATGGGGCATAGGCCGGGGAACAACCGTTCAATTGGTGCAGTTCTGGTTAAAGGATTTTTGTTCAGGGTGGTTAGCTTTCCTACTATTTTAACAACGGCCAATAGGTTTTCACACATGTCACGTTTAGCAACCAGTTTTATTTAGGAATTTCAATTTGAGTCTGTCAAGAGATCTGAGATCAGAGTGCCAGCAACATAGTATTTGAAAATACTTTTTGAAAACTGTGCTTCACTGTATTTAACTGGCAGTAGCTTCACCTGTAAAGTACTGTCTTTTTTACAGCTTCTTACAGAATTTTAGAATTAAGGTGAATTACTGGAATTAAATGTGCAATGCTTCACTGTATTCTTGTACATTTACAACATAATACCAGTCAAAGATTCTCCTGTAAATTGCTGCATATTTACAGTATGTATTTTAATCTACAAATTGTATCTGTAATTATATATATATTTTTTTATTACTAAAAACAAAAATAAGTAACCAGTGCAACACAAGCAAAACTTGACCTGAACCCGTCTTTTCTTTACATATCGTAATTTACCGATTTAACTTTGTTTTGTGAGAAAGGAACATCAAACTGTTTCTTTTCTTTCAACCTGCTGCAGAACAGCAGCAGTCCAGTTTAAATGACTGCATCACAGTAAAGTTTCAAAACAATGCAATTATGAAACAATTTTTTTGAAAGATGGATATTGAACCATGATTGTCTCATCATACCAGTGATCAAGTTAAAATAGAAGAGCATGATGGCAAGGAAATATTATTATTGTTAATGTTTGAAATTGGCTGTTGGATAACGACGATGTCTGAAGAAAAGACAAGTCAAGCTGTGTGGTACAGTATGTTTGAAAAAGCTCCTTTGAATAAATCCCAGTGCTCCTGCTGCATCAGGTTGATACTGACGCTTGAAACTGTAGTAGGAAGAGAAGAAGCAAGCACAAGCACAAAGGATGGTCCTTCACATAGCACCTGGTTTGTCTGCGTCAACACAATAATGAATAGAAGCAGCAAAACGAATGGGATTGTTCTCTTCTGATAAATTTTGTTAGTGTGACAACATATTGATACTACTTGAAATTGGAGTCTGGCAACATGAAAAAGACAATATCACAGTTGTTCAATAAGACTAAGTGATCAAAACTGTCAATAAAACAATAAGCATTCATTAATAAGTTGAATGGGTTTTTTGCTGTTTTTTATTGTTCTGCATTGTTGAACATCATAAATACTTTAGATACAATTTGCTTTTAAGTAAGATTCAAGGAAGAGGGAATTTCTTATGGACAACAATCAAAAGCTCTCAAATGGTGTTGTCTTTCCAAATAGAAGTCTTCATCTGGCACCACTTCTTCATCCTGAGATACTTGTTTTCTTTTTGTTATTTTCAGTTTTGCATCAGCGTCGCCCACTCGCTCGCAATGACTCCTCTGGAGGAGCTCCTGCTTTTTTCTCACATTGGCTCATTCTGACATCATCTAGAGTTTTTATTAGGGGGCTGACAGATGAAACTCTGGAGAAAGTCCTGAGTTTCTCACTTGGAAATTTGCGTTCTCACATGCAGCCCCTCCTGATAATGTCAGTGCATATCTTAAAGCAGCTGAAGACACAGATTATCAACACTAAACATAAACTTGTACATGTGGGCTGCCAAGGTTAATCAGTACAGCTGAAATGAAATCTGCTCCTATCAGGCTACACACTGCAAATCACTTAATCCAAGAAACAGAAGTTTGGATATCCCACACCTGAGTGAAGCATCTGCAGAGAAAAGCTGCGGCAATAGACGGCCTGTTACATAAATCTGTCAACTCCACGCTGCGTGTGGGACAAAACAAGGGCTCTAATAAACATATTTGAGTGCAGAGCTGCAGTCCGACATCAAAACAAAACATCTCTCCGAAAAAATAAACAAGCGGTTGCTGTGTTTGGGAGAATCTCTCACATCTGTCCTCGTGAATATTAATGCATGGTGGCTGGTCACCTTTGAAGTTTTAACGCTGTTAGCAACAGAGCTCTCTCTGCTGAAAACGCCACGTGTGGAGTAATTCCACAGCAATTATGGCTTTGCAATCAATAGAAAACCAGTGTTCTCAGGTCAAGTTCTGTTGCTGTTGATTGGACGGAGTAAACAAAAAGGTTTTGGTCTGACAGCAGGAGCGTTGGCTAACCCAGGAGCTGCAGTGACGGTGGTAAAACCTTCTGTGTTTGCATTGTTTAGGGCTGTGTGAGGGTTCAAATGTTCTTTATTTGTGGACTCAGACCAACAGTTAAAGACACAACGTGAACAAAACATACCAAGGCTCAAGATAAATTCCCATTGTGATCCTATGAATGATTGACAGAATTAGATCATCTTCAAGGAAAAAATCGGACAAAAATGTCTTTGCTTTAACTCTTAACAAACATCTCAACCATTCTTAATCCCCCCCTACAGCACTTTGGTTTACAGAAGTCTTTTTCTCCATTTCGTGATAACAGTGAAACATGGGACTCTCAGTAATTATTTGATGACCCCATCAAATAGCTGTACGTTTTAGTTTCAAACAATTTTATGAGCTAGGGGTCATGTATAATTTTCTTTGGCAAAAATGAATGAGACATTCTTTTCAGAACCATTGAACATGTCTAACACACTTTCTAGTCATGTGTTTCGACTCAGCTCTATGAACTGGCTTCCTTTTGTGAACAATGGGAGACGGCTCCCGTCTAAGAGCCGACTACCAAAATTAAATGACAGAGAGACTATGATTTTGAACACTCTCTCTCAGAGGTTACCGTGACGATTGCTCTGACAGCTGCTTTCAACAGGTGCTGACAGCTGGTTCATGCCCAAATACTGTTCACTGTTCAAATGGTTTACTTCTCCTGTTTTGCACATTGTAATTTGTTTTTTGTTTGTTATATTGCACATCATGTTCTATTATCAGTTTGGGATGGTTTGAGTTCTGAATAGTTTATTTTGTATCTAATTAAAAAAAATCGAACTTTAACATTAAATGCAAATGTGTAGTAGTGTCTGATGTTTTACATTGATGTTAATTATACATAATGTACAGTTACATTAAACAATTTAAATGATATACGTGCACACATACAAATCATAGGCTATATTACTGTATTATAAAAGCCAGATGGAATGTATATTTTGTATTTGAACAGGTCGGATGCAACATTTTTGAATTTCAAATAAATAGTGAGAGCCCTACTACAGGCATGAATCATCCTTAGATGTGCAGGTTTTCCACTTACTTTGCTTACAAGCTATGACTAAACTTTCTTTTCTAAAATCAAAATAAGGGGCAGCAGTTATACTCAGACACTTGATGTTCATGTCGCCATCTTGAACATCCTGTAACAGTAGAAACCTTCTGTGTGTGTGTGTGTGTGTGTGTGTGTGTGTGTGTGTGTGTGTGTGTGTGTGTGTGTGTGTGTGTGTGTGTGTGTGTGTGTGTGTGTGTGTGTGTGTGTGTGTGTGTGTGTGTGTGTGTTGGTGTTCACTCTATTTAGTCCAACCGTTATTTTAATTGGAGCCATAATTAGCTGAAAGAGAAGTTTCAGTCTTCATTAGAACCCCCACACACACCTTTTAACTACTGTGAGAGCGTGCTGCTGGAGGGGGCTGATTGACAACGCACTAATTAACCAATCAAGGATAGCAGGACTATAGCGGGCACCTGTGTGGTCACTCCAACTGCAATTACCGTCTGCCTACTCCCCTGCTTCCTGTTCAACCAATCTGTCGGCCATGGAGAGCCTAATGACCCGCTAATCAGACAAGCGTTCCAGAGTCCATCTTAATGAAAATCAGCGCAGCCCTCCCTCCTCGCTGGCACCGTGATGCGGCCGCTGATCATGAAGCCAGTCCTCGACCTTTCATCACCTCAGCTACCTGAGAAGCCACGTGATGTTGGGGAATATTGAAGAGTAGAGATAATATCCTGAAGAGCCTGCTGGACTTAATTCTCTCCTCGGAAGGAGAAATGAGTCGGCGAAGGACGATGTCCTCTCAGCGCAAAATGAAAAACCTGCTGCCCCTCTCATCTCTCGATCCCCAGGTCATTATTGGATGTGATTGGATGAAGCTGCCAGGTCCACCTGTCTGTCGTGATGCTCGGTGACAGCTTCACACCAGGGGAAACGTCATAGTTCCATTAAGTTGAAAGTACAAAAATAAGTTAAGCCCTACTGGGATGGACTTCTATCTCCATGATTTTAACTTTACCTGCCATGGTCAGTATAACTGTACAACAAGAAAAAGTTGATAACTTAATTTAATTTAATAACATTTATAGCTGCAGTTAACTTCTGTTGTTTGGCAAAATCACTGGTCCTCCTGTAATGTAACCCTTGTGTGGAGTTCATCTTTTTGTTACCCACACTGTCCTGATGGCAGTAGCTTGTCCGAGCTAATCTGTCATCTTTGCTTTCAAAACAGATACTCCTGGAGATAATCTAGAAGTTTTCCAGGGACATTGTTGCAAGAAAAAGTTATCTGCTAGATTCTGCATCCCACAGGGATTCTGTGGATTGCCCTTTGGACCTGAAAACTCTTGCAAGGATAAGAACCTCACAGTATGCATGCAAATGGGCTTTGGTCCATCTCCTTCCAACTCTATTCAGAAACATGCAGCCCCTCCAAATTAGTGCAATCCAGAATGGTTTTCTGTATGGCATACGGGATGAAAAGTTCAAAAGAAGACTTGATGTCCCGCACATGAGTGGCCGGCATCCATTATTGGCCCTGGTGGCATCCTTAGCACATAGGCAGCTGGCTGATGGTCAATCTCATCCTCTACTTCAAACTCACTGTCAGACTCTGAATTGACAGAAAAGTAATCCTTATTTTCTGAAAACGCTTCTCTTCGTCATCTTCCAAAGCTTCTCTCTTTTCAAAACTAATTTCTAAGGCCCTCTGAGCAGAGGATATTTTTTGCCATCTTGATCATTTTTCATAAGGAGCCACACAGGTAAAGCTATTTATTAGCGTACCCCAACCCGAGTGTGAGAAAATGTAGTTCCGGAAAAATAGCTCTAGTAACAACTCGTATAATCCCTGAATGATATGTGAGAACCCAGCATGAGATCCTCTGCAGGATTCACCACAAGCGAGTCGGTGTGTTGATGACGCTTCAAACACTCGAAAGACGCAAAAATGGAAAAGAACTAAAATAAAACAAATGTCTGCGGAGTCGCACACATTGAAGGGGAAGACGGATATGCAAGTGAGAGAGAGTTAACTGGTTTATCTGATCTTTTAAGTCGTCAATCACAGCTTTAGAATGGTGCTACAGAGGTTTTGGCTTGACCACCTTTTTTTTATCCAGCATTCTGTTGTGAAACTGCTCTTACATTTTGGGAAAACATTACCACACCTGGGTAATGCATGCGCACATACACACGAACACACAAACACACACACACACACACACACACACACACACACACACACACACACACACACACACACACACACACACACACACACACACACACACACACACACGCACACGCACACACACACACATACTTGTGGAGAGTCTACAGTGTTTTTGGGTGACAATGATCAACGGGGAGTTACAGTCGAACACCCTGCTATTATATCTAATGGGATATAGGACTCTGTGTGTGTGTTGCAGGGAAAGTGACAGTATATTTTGCAAGAGGTATAAATATTTTATGGAGTGAACTCATTAGACGCTCGGCCTCTCAGGGGCTCAGAGGAGAGTTTGTTTTGTTCCACATTATTTGCGTGATGAATTATACATCTCTGGGAGTTAACAATATGAAAACAACACAGCTACAATTAGAGAGAGGAGGGTGGAGGGCTATATTTACACTGCACACATCAAAAAGCTGCCTGGCCCACTTCAATGTCCACCATGCACAGCTCACTTCCTATCTATGAAGGACTGCTTTGTAACAATAATACCAAAAATCATTATTATGAAAACAATATAATAGAAGGCCCTCTTCCGAGACCTATTCTTATTTTGGGACATGTTTAAGTAAAAAAACGGAGTTTTGAAAAGGAGGCCAACACTCTGGCTCATTTTCGTTGTACAAATACTTTAAACATTGATGTTCCTCTCCATTTATCCATGTTAGACACTGTCTTTTCTCATCGGTGTTATAAATAATGTTATTTTGTTGACTTTCTCTGTTACACGCAACATGTATTGCACTTCTGTCGGGCCTGGGAGAGGGATCCCTCACTTGTGACCCTGAGGTTTCTGTGTTTTTTCCTGTTAAAGAGTTTATTTTGTTGGTTTTGCCATATGAGGCAAATTGATTTGTGAAAATGGGCAATACAAATAATAATTAAAATAATAATAATACTTATTTATACAGCACCTTTCAAAAAGTTACAGACACCTTTAAAATAAAGTAGAATTTCAAGAACTGAAATTTAATTTTAGCATAATAAGGAAGACAAGATGATAAAAAATAATCCATATTAAAAGTAAGTCTTATGAAGAGATTTTGCCTGAGATCTCCAGGCAGGGGGTTCCAAAGATTTGGGGCCTGGATAGTGTCGTGTTCTTTTTTCCTTAGGTAGAGATGGTAGAGTCGGTCTGGTTCAAAAAAGTATTTATTTAGAAGCAATGAACAGCTACTACATAGCTATGGGCACTCAACGTACAACCCCAAGCCGCCTAATACCGACGGGGAAGTCAAGAGTCGCCCCGAGCGGACGACAGGTGCAATATTTATAATAATAGGTAGAACTTCATTGGGAGGGGGAGTCACGTGGCTAGTGCACAGGCTGGTCCCAGCCTCAAGGCACTGGAATTCGCCAATGATGAGGAGCCGCTCCCAGTTTCGTCCCTCCTTTGACAGTAGCTGGGAAAATCTTCACATTCTGACAGTGTTTGGTTTGGTGTTTTAAAACAAGCCTTGAATCGACTGACAGCTTGTGAGCTTTCAGTATGGCATGCGCATTTTCTAGACAAAACAACGCCTTTCCTATCTGTCCTTCAGACCCTAGTGGCCGCTGCTTGAATTCTTTCTAAGGGTATGTCACAGTTTTTTAAGAAAACAGTGCATTCATGTATGTGTGATGTTTGAAATAAAGCTAATGGAGTTTATGCTGTAATATAGTAAGTTAGGTATGAGAACAAGTTAAAGTACAGTGTATTGTCTGCCACAGATGTACAGTCTTCTCCAACAGGCATTATCAGACAGGTGCAAGACTGAACTGTGATGTGACGCACACACCCACACAACAATCAACTTCAAGATTAAAACCAGCCAGCAACGGCTACTATCAGTCACTATGTGAAGGCCGCACATTTTCCCACATATTCAGCCCAAACTGCCCCCGCCCCCCCCCCCCCGTCCAACATACTGCACTTGTTTAGAGTTCAGTTTCATTGCCATCTTCACAGACACATATTCAAAGAAAAACATAGATTTTAGTCTTAACAATATTCAAAGGAAAACATAGATTTTAGTCTTAACAATATTCAAAGAAAAACATAGATTTTAGTCTTAACAATATTCAAAGGAAAACATAGATTTTAGTCTTAACAATATTCAAAGGAAAACATAGATTTTAGTCTTAACAATAGTAAAGGCCCGACCACCTTGAGTGACCAGTTGAGATTTTGGAACTGTTAGCAGGTCCCTGGTGGAGGATCTCAGGCAGCGGCAGAATGTAGGGGGGTTACCAGGTCATATATATAAAGCCTGGCATTTCATTAATCTATCTATATATATATATATATGACTCACAGGTAATGAAGGGCCGTAATGGTTACTGTAATGCTTCTCGTAGTGTGTGTTAAAAGCTACAGCAGCAGCATTTTGATTGAATTAGATTGATTTGTTGACAGATTGATGCACAGACAGAGTTTGATGTCATGAAATCCAACGATAAAATATAAATAGGTGTTGTTATTTCTTTCTGGAAGGACAAGACAATATGAGACAGTTATGTTTAATAATTTAAAAGTGAAAAACATGCTGTTAATTTTAGTCAGTAAGGAGCATCAGAAAAGCAGCACATTGAAGAAACAGCATTTTCACTATAGTTTTTCTTTTCTTTATGTACCTTTAACAGTGTGACTGGGGGAGGGGGGTGGTAACTGTGGGGTTGTCTCCAATCTCCACCAGCTCTATTACGGAGCTGACAGGGCTGTGAATGGGCTGGAGGCCCTGTGGCCTCGGAGCAATCACCATGGCCATTTCACACCCTGCTGATCCCCTCATCTGCTGCAGACATGAGAGAGGGGCTCCGAGGGCCCCGGAGGCCCCTGATGAAGTCCTGACCTCACTCTCCAGAACTCAGGCTTTAAAAAAAACAAAAAAACCCGAAAGAAATACTCCTCCTGCTTAAAGTGAAGACGGCTGCTAAAGCTAGTCAACGGACAAATTGAAAAGTTTTATTCCAAGATTAGAAGCGCGATGAAAAAGTGACTCTGAAGTCTGACTTCGGACAATGAATTTTACTAATGTTCAATATATTTAAAGTTGATAAGTTGACACTTCAAAATCAGATTTGTTTTAAATTCATCAACACACGATTAGTTGAGGAAGGTGATATTTTGGCCTCTACTTCTTTTGAATGAGTCATTAAATAATCTTTAAAGATCAATATTATTAAATGTGACTGACTGTAAGTGATTAGTGGACAGAGGAGGAAGTGCAACAGCAGCTTTACTCCACCAGTATATCCTCCACAGGATTCACCGGCGAGCGAGCGAGTTCGAACATGCGAACGACGCACAAATGAAAGACACAAGAAGAATACAAATACCTATGGATGAAACAGCGTTGGCATAGAAGACACAGGCGAAGACGTCAAGAGAGCTTCTGGTGATAAGGGCCGACACGGGTGTGGATGTGCTGTAAACAAGAACACGTGATCTTTGCAGCAGAATTTATATGTTACGTCCATAGACTGTATTACGTCGTGCATCTGCCTGCTGCACCACTATTCACCTGAACACTCTCGAGGATTCTGTGTTGTTTTAGACACACTTCTTCTGGAAGACATTCTCTCGTGTCTGAAAACAGCTTGTCAGGGCAAATAAGCAGAATCTGGACAAGCAAAAAACACAGACAACCATCCCAGGAGCAAGCAGTGACCAGAAAAAGCACCAAAACTCCACAATCTCAACAGCCAGTTGAATGCACCCATGCATGTTAATCTGAGAGATGTGAAGAGATGAACGAAAAGGCTGCAGCAGCACAAAGTTAACCTCACAGAGACAGGGAGAAATATGTGTCTGCCTTCTACGATCACTTTAATAAATGTATGATCTCAATCTTTACCCATGGAAGACGACAAAAAAACTATTTGAAGTTGTCAAGTCTCTGTCAGGGCTTTAGTTAACTGTCTGGCTCTCTGTGTCACCAGCTGTCTGACAGGATGATGACCAGCGCCTGTCCTCTCTGCTTTTCTTCTTCTATCGACTCTTGGAAAAAAGCTCCCCTGAAATGTCTCTGTGTTCACTTGAGGTAGGAAATCTCAAACTTTTGACAAACATAACAATTGAAATGCAAAGCTCTGTCCTTCCTCATATCGACAGTCAATGTCTGTGTTTGTTAACAATGACAAAAACTGCTTTCAACAATCTTCCTAAATATCCAAAGAAAATATGTATTCTGTCCATGGTGTTGACGATGAAACCATGAAAATTGAATGAGGTCACACAGCTTATTCACTAGGATTATGGCTGGTGTCAATTCGAAAACGTCATGTGTGTATAGTCTCAAACTGAGACTTATCAAATGTATTTAATGTATGTATTGTTCATCATATCAAAATATAACAAGACAACTCTATTGCAGCCGTCTGGGTTGTTCATACAGCTCCTTGAGTGTGCAGGACGGTTGGGGATCAGATATCAAATGTAATTTTCATCATGTTTTCATTACTGTGTGTAATCACCTGAAACGAATAATTGATATATTTTATTACCTTAGAATGAACCCTTTTATGTAGTTCTGACTGGGACTAAGAAAAAAAAGGTTTATTGAAAGAAACACTGAATTGGTATTTTTGGAAACCTCAGAAACTTGAGAGCACCAGAATTCACAACTGTGTAAGATGGAGGCAGCAGAAAGTTGAGATAAGAAGTTGTTTCTTTATGTTCTGTAGGGTCAGAGTGTAGGCTAAGTTCAGATTTAGCAAATCCTATGTGCAGAAGTTCATTATTTTCACTGCCGACACACTTGCCAAATAAAAGAAGCTGAGATATATTGTACATTTATTGCGACATCCCCACTTTTTCGAATGCATTAAGCGCACCGCAGGTCACATGACTAATGAGAACTTCATACTAATGCACAGCTTTGAATATAATTTTGAGACAGAAGCTCTGTTTTTTTAGGCTTGGGCCAACCTTGCTGAGAAGACGGTCAAACTGGCCTTTATCCTCTGAAAGAAGCCTTGAACCTCCCATCGCCAAGACACAGTTCCTGGATCAGTTTGCAAAGTCTCGTCGAGCATGAGATTCACCCAGACAGAGCAAGGTTTTATTCTTTTCTACAGACAAATTGAGGTTCACTACTGACTAAACAAGTGGTTTTTGGAAGGTTGGCTGCAGGTCAAGTCTCAAGTGCCTTGGATAAAATTATGAAAGCTGCATGGCTGGGTTTATGCACGTTTTTTAGATGCTACATCTGAACGCCCTCTAATAGGGGGGACAGCAGTAACAGCAGTCTGTGCATGTGGAAGCAGACTTACATGTGGTGTGGTAATGTGGTGTGTGATAACAAGCAGGCCTGCTCAGTGTGTGCAGACTCAGGGACAACAGGGAAAACAGACAATTAGAGGTGTAAATGCCAATCTGCTGCCCGACAAAACCAGAAATGAGCTGGCAGAAGACAAAAAGAAGAAATGCCACATTCAGGGGCCGATGCCGTCTCACTCATGTAATGATCTTGAATCAGAGGCCACTAAATGGACAATTTCCCCCCTCAGGCCGTAATGTGTGATACTCATCAGCCCCCCTGGCCTCAAATAGAAACTGATGTGCCTGCTCTCTGCCTATTTCGGGGGAATGTGAGAATTTCAATTACCTCGCCTCAGCGACAGCCAATCTTAATAACTTCTTTCTTAATTCGTGTTCACGTCTGCCTCGAGACATTGCATTCAGGCATTTCCTCACAACGGGCTGGCGAATACCAGACTGGCACCACTTAGCTTCATCAGGACCTCTCAGCTAACAGCCCAGCTCCCGTGGAATAAAGGTCAAGTAATCAGGCATCTGGAAGGACAGCTCATTTGTCATCCCTCGATAAATGCGTCAGTGGCTAATCTGTGGAGCAGGACCCTGCCGTGCCGCCCCAAAAAGAAAGGTTAACCGATTCAAAACAAGAAGGGATGGAGGGCCATCACACAGCAAGCAGCAGTAGCGGAGAAGGGGGAAAAAAAGAAAACTTCAATTGTTTGTTGGCTATTTCTGGACTGGTGTATTGTGGGAAGGCTCTGACAATAACCTGTACCCCGCCGCTAACTGACAGCCGACTGCAGCGAACATTAACTTTGACAAGACATGACCAGCAATGATGCGATATGTTTCTGCCCCCCTCACATTCACCTGTTGTTGGCCTCCCGACAGGTTCTCCTCTTATCTACTGACAGGTCAACTTCAATACAACAAAAAGTGGTTTCACTGTTGTCACCAGAAAAGCAGCCCGGCAGAGATTTGACTTTTTTCAGCATTGAGGCTGCTCCTGCTCCAATTCTGCAAATCTGCTCGTTGCACTTTTTCTTTTTCTACAGCCAATGACAATTTTCATTCGACAGCATGGTTCATGTTCATGGTCACAAAACAAAGCTTTTTTGATGGTAGTTGTGCATCTTGCTGTGGTCATTTTGGGCCTCTAGTTTTTTTTTATTGTGTGTATGTCTGGGATTGCTTTGCATCTAGTTGTTGTCTTGTGTCTCTTTGTCAAAGCTTTTTTCAGTGCTAATTTTGAATGTCTGCTAATTTTGTTGTCATTAATTTATGTCTCTGTCGCTTGAGCTGTTTTCCGACATGAACTCCGTAAAATGTCTGGACAATTGGGCCTTGACATTCTCCAGAATTAGTTTTTCACAAATGAAGAGCACAGCAGGAGATTCTCTGGTCAGATAACCACAGATAAATCTCTGGAGCGTTCAAACGAGTCGTGGTGCAGGAGGCAGGAGGCAGGAGGCAGGAGGCAGGAGGCAGGAGGCAGCGTATGAATCATGCTGCAGAGATCACGTTTAAGTTCTTTTGTTTATAACATCATGTATATATGTGTATATGACACCTCTTTGTCATCCTGAGATATTTGTTTTCTCTTCGTTTTTTTTAAGTTTGAATCCATTGTGTGTTCGCATAATCATTTGTTTGCTTGTGGTGAATCCTCCAGATGATCATGGGCTCATTTGGACATGAGTATCTTTACGTTCTCACATACAGACCCCTGGACAATCAGAAGGTATTACGGAGTTCAGTGCATGTCTGAAAGCAGATTATAATGTTGTCCTGTGTCTCTCTGTGGTCGTTGTTGCGTTTGCACAAATGTTGAATCTCAGTTACTTTCAGTACTTGATCTCGGTTGGAAATGTTTATTCATTGGTCTCATTCTCTTGATACATTTAAAATCAATCAGTCGAGCTTTATATCAGTCAAAGAATCCTTCAGTAACATTGCTGCTGTTTGATAATGAGCTCTCTGAAATCTGTGTGTTTCGCCTTATCTGCAATCATGAAAAAAACAAACATTGTAGCGGTGGATTTGGTGATGATGCCAAGTCTGAACAGAGTCTGCTCTGAAACTCGAGCTGCTGCTGTTTGGCTAGAAACTTTCTGAAATGTTTCCATGGGAGCTGAGAATCAGTGAGTATTTTTATCTTTAAACTGAATTACCCTGAAGCCCCTCACCTCGATGATTTATGAGACGAGATTTGCATCATCAGTGGGCATGCAGGGACCTATTTCCCGAAGAAACGTCAGCTGTATTATTTCCATAACAATCACAGCTCGGCTTTTATGATGGAAAAAAACACAGCAGCATAATTAAATTAGTCTTTATTAAATTTTGATTGGATTTAGGATGTTGTGATCTGTGAAGCTCTGTACAGTTTTTTCTCACAGATTCCCAAATTAAAAGTTGCTCTGTTTCCCCATAACACATATTCCCCTCTCTCACCCTAACCTTCCAATTTACATATGAAAATAGCAGCTTAAACAATAGAAGATGATGATTCAGTCTTCATCACACACCTGCAGCTGCACTCAGCAAAGAAAAACTCAATAAAACAGACCAATAGACCTACACAGTGGTTAATTAGGCTATCTTAGACTGTGGCGGCTCGCCATAGTCTCATTTGTCCCCCCACAGTTTCATAATGATAATGTTTTTACATTTTTCCATGTGTTTTGTGCTGTTGCTTCACTGTAGAACTGTGGGCGGCAATCTTTGCCCCATTGTCGCTCTCTCTCACTCTCTCTCTTTCTCTGTCTACCCATCTGTTATAGCCCAGGGGTTAGTCTTTGGTCCACATGCACCGTCAAAACATCCATGAAGTTTTTACTACCGTCAGCTGACAGGCAAACGCGCAATGCCCTACAGAGGAAAAGGCCTAATTGGTTCAGCCAGCATTTGTGAGGGACTTAACCCGAAAAATGCAGAGCGAAAGGGCATGAGACTGCAGACTGTGTGTGTGTGTGTATGTGTGTGTGTGTGTGTGTGTGTGTGTGTGTGTGTGTGTGTGTGTGTGTGTGTGTGTGTGTGTGTGTGTGTGACTGTGTGTGTGTGTATGTGTGTAAGTAAAAATCATACAAGCCAAAACCTTTTCTCCCCAAAAACTTGAGCTAAACTATAGACAGGATGTAATGCACATTATTTGTGTGTGTTCATGCCTGATAAAACTTCCTCCATGACAACATTTTTGTACAAAAATCAACTGGATTCTTATTAAAGTGTCTGAAGACATGATGGAAAGATTATATCACCAGCATATAATGTAGGGCATCAGTATGTCCATCCATCTATTCATATGTCTGTCCGTCCACAATAATTCAATAATTTTGTTTCCAGAGCAGAACTCAAACATGAATCTTAAAACTTTATGAAAGCTCACGTAGTGATCATAAGTAGTGAAATGATGCCTTTAGATATTTTGGGTTCATGGGGGCCTCTTGAAAAACAGGGCCCAGGTCTAGTTTCTCCTTGTCCACTGTATCAGCTGCATAACCATATGCCAAACCATGTTTTGACATCGATCAAACAACATGATCCGATAAGGATTCAGTGCTGCAATATACCAGTTTGTGTTACAGCCAAAGTCATCTTTACACAGAGCTGTGAATCTCACACACACACACACACACACACAGGCTGCTGCAAGCCAAGTGACTTATTGATCAGCTGATTCATAAACACAGCAGGAAAGTATTCAGCTGCACCACATTGAATATCAGTCAGCCCCTACACACTCTCTCATTAACACACTTCACATCTTTAATTAGTTCTGACAAGATCGGCTACTGAGTTTGCACAAAATAAATCTTCAAGGTCATTGGCCGTTTGTATGTGTTCACAAACCGCAGTGTAAGCAGGTAACAGGTAAAGCAGCAGATTCAATGAGAACATGACAAATGGTGAAACAAACTGAGGGGAACTTTGACAGTTTAAAAAAATACTTTAATCTTTAAACTTTAATATAATTTAGACGGTTAAGAAATGAAAGGGAATGAAAGGAGATGGGGTTTACTATCTGTGAGTATTAGGGCCACATTGAAGAAAGGAAATTCAAAGATTCTGAGAATAAAGTCCTAATATTACAATGAGAATCTTGTAATTGAGAATATTATTATATTATATATATATTATTATATAATAAATAAATAACTTAGTTATAAGTCATAATATTTCCAGAAAAAGAAACACATTTATGAAATCATCAGCAAGAAAAACTCTCCTGAGTTTCACTTCTGGGTCTTAAATCTTGACTAACACAGAAGTAACAATGACTTCACAGACGACCACTTCCAAACATTTCCTCCTCCACAAGAGACAGTTTCCTCCAAGTCTGTGTGGTTCTTTCTAAGTAATTGACCCAGTTTCTTACAAAACCTTTACAAAGTCTTGACAGTTATGATAAAGAGATGCTGATATGTCAAAATCGATCGAAATTGTTTTGTTATTTATGAAAAGTAAACATTAACAGGATGCTGCACATTGCTCATTTTAACACAGGTGACAGGCTGATATTCTGATATTCCCCCTCCAACATGACATGTTTTCTAAAATTGTATTATTCCAAGTTTATTCTCATAATATGACTAATTTAATCTCTTAATATTTTGACTTCATTCAATTTTTTATTAATTTATATTCTATCTAGTTTTTTTCTTCCTTTGAGTCGCCCTGATTCTCCTTCATAGTAGTCATCATTGTAGCTAACCACAGGATGCATTATTGAAAAACATTTGAAGATTTTTGTTCAAATGAAGAACCTTAAAATTTGATCAAATTAAAAAAGTCCATTAAACCTTGATTTGTTCCCATCATGTAAGAATATCTTGTTATAAAGCAAATCTTGACTTCCCCTCCAGGTACCAGTATTTTATATATTAGGACTCTTAAATCTGTTATAAGGGAATTCTGTCCAAAGCAATCGCCGATACCAACCAAATAGTCAGTTTCTATCTAAGTGTCGACCACTGCGTCACAACAACAACATCTGGCTGCTGGTGTTGACATTTATCCCGAGCAGAGAAATCTATCCCTGCAGCCACAAATGGAGCTGTCAACAGGCTGATAACCAAGAACCCCCATCCACAGTCCCATAATATACCTTGACACCTATGGGTGACATATGACGGCAAGGTGAAATGCTGAAAGCATGATAGCATCTCCACTGCTGCTGCCACATAACAAAAGAGGCGCGGGGAGGGAGGGAGGGGAGGAGGACTTGTGCTGGGAGGCTAACACTGTTTATTTAAAGATGTGTATTTACAGGGACAAATTCTGACTCAACTTAACACAGACATGTGGGGACCTCCACTGACAAAATAGATTCTATAACTGTAATCCTAATTCTACCATCAATGCAAGGCTCAAGCCTCAAGCATCCCTTTGAAGAGAGGGGCACTCTCTTAGCGTATACCTCTGCTAAGGCCACACAGTCCTCTAATGAAACCACAACTCACCAAATCCTTTTATCTGGATCGGCACCAAATAACACACACTCATAAATATCCGTCCCCTTAAAATGCCAGATTTTTTTCATGTTGAAAAATGCCCTATCTCACAATGGTGATAAAAATATTTTATCTGGTCCCCACCAAACCTAACCTGCTTTCAGACATGCACTGGACTCCATAGTTCCTCCATATTTTGATGGTACAACAGATGCAAAAATGAAAAAAAAAACGAAACGAAAACAAATATCTCCGGGTGAAAAAGTGGTGTCATACACGTAGAAGACACAGACGAAGCTGTCAAGTCACCGATGAAGATGTCAAGAGAGTTTGTGTTGATAAGAACTGACGACAGTGTCGGGGTGCTGTAAACAAAATCACGTGATCTCGGTAGCAGAGTCTCTGTCTGCTGCACCCAGCTGCTCCACCTCTCGCCTGAATAATGCGGAGGATTTGTTGCTGTTGTAGACGCGTCTGTGCATAGAACCTCCAGCTGTGTTGTGCATGTGTGAAAGGCAAGCTCTGGGTAAACTCCATGGACGATTCTCTGGATAACATCAGAACAGAGTCTTGTTGCAGGAGGATGTGTTTTTTCCCTCCGCAAAAATTTGAGTCACATTACAGTCATGTCATTTTTCCTTATTTTCTATCTCTTTAAACTGTGACTTTGTGAGGTTCAAATTGAAAGGCTCAGTGTGTAGTATTTTATGGTATCTAGTGTTGAGGTTGTAGATTGCAACTAGCTGAATATAACTCACCTCACCCTCCCCTTACAAGCATGTAGGAAATTCTACAGTGGCCTTTAGATAACATATAAACATGAAAGGCCTCATAGAGTGGGAGCTTGGCTTGTCCATTCTGGGCTAGTGTAGAAATATGGCGGTACAACATGACAGACTCTGTAGAAAAGGATCTGCTTCCTATGTTACAATGAAGGGCTTGTTCTAAGATTAGACAAACACAAGGATTCTCAGTTTCAGGTGAATAAACACGAATGAAAACATACAATATATTCAATTTCTGCCAATAAATACCTATTAATATATTAAGTTATCCACACTGGACCTCTAAGGTTTGTTCAATTCATTGTTTCTCTATCAAAATGTCTCACTTCTTTTCTACCCCTTCTCGCTGAAGTACTTCGACCTTGAGGTCAGACCACATCTTCCAGAGAGGCCGTCGCCCGTCACTGAGTCGAGCAGTGACTGCTGTCATCTTTTCGATATTCAATCGGTGACCCACTCACTCTATCGCTTTTCATTTTTTACACTCTGTAATGAAATGAAGAGCAAACAGGCCGGTCGTCTTCAATGCATCACTGAGGCTGCTGACGAGAGGATAATCAAATGGCCTCATTTCCAATTTTTCATTTCTTTCATCATTTAAAAAGGTGCTGTCAGCTGCTCAGCCTCAGACTGACCTTCACTGATTATTATTTGTGCAACACTCTCTTTGTTCGTTCTCCATTCTTTACCTCTTCCCTCCTCCTCTTCCAACCCTCTGTTCATCATCTCCTTTCAACCGCTGCAAATGTTCGTCTGCTTCCCCTAACCTGAGGAGTAAATAACCACCACCTCATAAATCCGTTCATTACCTTAGGAATCCTAATGTAATGGAAGATGGCACTCTCAGATCTCATTATGATCCACACTGTGCCTTTGTTTTCTTTTTTTGGTTGATGCTGCCAGACAATTCCTTTTCTTGTGACAACAAGTTTCTTTAAAGTGTGAATTAATAAAGAAGTCAAGACAAGAATGTTTATTTTCAGCCAAAAAGGAGCACAGAGGAAAGCCGACTATATTGTCTTGACTACCAGCAATGCAGTAAACTGAAGGGAATGGTTCACGATAGTTAATTAGTTAACTAACACTGCTGTTCACAGGAGTCTTTGGTCTCTAGAAGGTCAGCACCAGCTGGGTTTTGCCATCTCATGGAGGGACGTTTAAAAAACTAGAAAATAGAATAAAATATCTCTAACTTAATGTTTTAAATGCTGTTTAATTGTAGATCTGTGTGCAGCGTTCTTTGCCCTCTCTCTCTCTCTCTCTCTCTCTCTCTCTCTCTCTCTGTCTCTGTCTCTTTTTCAAACACATTGTCTGTCTGACCCTCAGCAGCACTGACAGAAATCCTGCCTGCATTAGTGACCAGTTAAAACATACTTGAAGTTCTTACCATCCTCAACAAGGACTGAAAAGTGACATTTGTCCAGGTCAGACATGTTGTCCCGAACATTGAGGCTGGGGGTGGCGCAGCATGCAGGACACAACATACAAATTCCGTTATGCTTTTGTTAACAGCACATCAACACCGGCATTGGTGTCTCTCAAATCTCGTTGTCTTTTCTTTTTGTCGAGTTTTTGTTGGGGGCAGGGGAAACAGACTCAGACATTTGCATTCTCCCATACAGCCCCTCCGATTATTCAGTGCATGTCTGAAGCAGCTTTATAGTCTTTCAATCTTGTACTACTGGCAGTCCGTAGCGGTATGAGATAAACTGTACATAACCTCTTAATCCTAGAAAATGTTGTTACATTCATATTTTAATTTTCCTGCATTTTGGTCATATTGCTCAGCCTTATGGACACAAGACGATCAAATAAACTAGAATGGCACTGAGTAAAGTGAAAACCTTCGCCAAGGCCCATTTTCTTCAATAAGATCCATGAATTATTTCCTAGGAAATTGGTGAAAATGTCAAATAACGCCCTATCTCACAATGTTAAAGGAGGTTCTAAAAATATTCCTAGATCTTTGTACAGATCCGTGCCAAAATTGTATGGGTTTCAATGGTTCAATGAATCAAGTCCCATCCGTCCACCAGGTTTCTTGGAAATCCGTTCCGTAGTTTTTGCGTAAATGTGCTGACAAACAAACAAACCAATGGACAGGGGCGGAAACATGGCAGAGGTAAAGAACATTAAAATTATTAATTATAATTGTGAGGATCCAACAGCCATATTGGTCTGAGAATAACTGAATAATAAAGACAAAGTGAGTGTATCTGTGTCTGCAGTCCTGAACACTGACAGATAAATGCTTTCATAACCTCCAAACCTCCACCCTCTCCTCTCTGTCTGAAGACATTGGTGATTTAGTGGGAGGGCTGCTGAGGTCAGAGGTCAGGTGAAGGAGGGATACAGTCCATCAGCTCCAACAGACAGAGCAGGGAGAGGATGAAGCCAGAGATCAGAATCAAACTCCCACTGGAGATAAATCTATTAGAGGAGGAGAGATGGAGGGACGAGGAGCCAATACTTCTATTCTCCACCACTGGACCCTGACACTGTGCTCTGAAGTGAATTTCAGTCTGGGGTTTCATATGAAGTCAGTGCATTAAAAAAATGAATAAGGTGTGTGCTGAGCAGACAGGTGCTACAAAGGGTGGAAGTAACAAGTTGCATTTATTTTTTTTGCTGTAGTAAAATCTTTTGGCTCCATGGATTCAGTGTTAGAAGCATCATCAGGAAACATCTGCTCCTCCGGGGGTTTCACTCGACATTTGCATCCGCAAGTACTGATACATCCTCTCCGGTCAAAGTGCGAAGGATCAGTGCATGTCTGAAAGCTGCTTAAGTGAAGCCAGATAAGCAAAGAAAAAGCTGAACTCATAGGTGACCAGGCCCCTACTATGAAATGAGTTCAAGGTACCCTATGAGGCTGGTTTTCAACGGTCTCAAGTTAACTCTGGGGTTTCTTCTGCCATGACTCTCTGGACTTTCAGTCAGAGTTAGGGTTTAAGGGGGGTTGAGGTGTGCCGGCGGACCCAAAAATGCAGAAGCAAAAGTAGATAACAAAACAAAATGTGTCTTTTTGTCTCCTTTAGTAAAAGGCAAAGTACTTACAAGGCAAACAAAATTCCACAAACAGAACAACACTGGGATCAAAAGCACTCAAAAAGAGTCATGACAGAATTCTGAAATTCACTTTCTAGACTTGGACTCTTAGATGAAGAGAATTTTTGTTTTGATAATGGACTCTTTGTTTATTACTTTTGCTGTTTTCCCTGAGTTTAGATTTGTTAATTATGAGCGACAATGAATAAAGTTCCTAATATAATATGAGACATAATATAGTACACTAAAGTAATAGTAACAATAAGGAGGGAAGTAGTTAATGTGTGATGAGCTCAGACAGACTGAAATGTTCATTTATATTCATGAGAAATATCGATCAGTGTGTAAATTAACTTTCTAATAAAACACACCAGAGGTTTTAGTTTTGATTTCTCCTCATGTTGTTCTGATCTGTGGTGGTAAAAGCATCAAACTGTCAGGAATTCTTTCTGAATAAAAAAAAAATTGTAAAATTAAAATCAAGCTAAAATAAACATGATGTATTTATATATTGTGATAAACTCAATTTGTTAGAAGCTCTGTTTTAAAACCAGAGTGGACAAGGTCTGATGATTCTGCTCATCTATTACAAAATATAAAGATTTCTTACTTCAATGTAGCCTAACTCTTTTGTCCCTGTCAGCATCCTGTGGATCAATGACTCTGCAGATTAGCGGTTCAGAGTTACCATGGGGATTTAAAAAGTGCACCAGCTTCGTAGGACTGAAAAGTCGAGGTTATCTCAGGTGGTCTCTTCATGACCTCTTCCATCATTGCTCCAGTTTTTAATTCTCCTTCTTTCATCTGCCTCTTGTTCACCAAAGCAGCCTAATAACTAACAACAGTTATATATATATACGAATGAAAGCTTAAAAATGTATATCCAGCAGGCTTGTCTGAAATACTTTGTGGCTTAATTAATCATCTAAGCCCATGATCAGGTTATGTCAGCAAATATGGGAGCAATCCATCGCAGGCGACCTTGTTAGTCAACCCCAGGGGTCACTGCTAACTGGTGGGAGGGAACGAGAGAGAGAGAGTGGCGGCTTGAGATCGGTCAACTACAGGCGTCAGAGAAATGGTTTCCTGCTCCTGCACAGTGCTTATACAAAGTTTGCTGAACACTGATGGCCAAGCCAAGGAAAGCAATGGTTTCAGTGAGTTCAGAGGTCAGAGGTGATGAGGAGCTGAATAGATTGTAGACTAAGGCTACAGCTACTACTGTGGAGTAGTGTGGACACCAGCCGTATCCGTAGCAGAGCTGATGCATTTTTAAACCAAAATGTAAAAAATTCTCCAAATGTCAAACCACGGGTCTCAAGCCCTCGCCCAACCTTGAATGAGTGTCAGGGGGTGTGAGGGTGTGGTCACTCCAGGGCTGCACCATAGAAACTTGCACAGACATTGCAGTGAAATCCAAGGGTGTGATTGGGTGTTATTGTAACACACATGATGAAAAATCTCTAAAACAAAACAGATTCTACATGGGAATTTGCAGAATCTGTAGGCGAGGGACAAGATTTTGGAGCCTTCCCTATCTTCTGGTTTCCGTTTCTAGTTTGCCCAATCACGTTTGAGCAGCTTTAGCCCGCGGTTAAACAAAAGCAAGATCAAAAGAGGTGGAACAGATTGAGTGAAATGCATCGGCTTTTCAATTCACATGCATTCAGATGTAGATAACTGTTAGATAAGCAAAATGTGGCCTGGACCTAAAACACCTGCAAAAAGTATCAGTGTTTGTGTTTTGTTCAGACAAACGACCGTAAGCGGTGCGAGCGGAAGATGGAGTCCTGGATATCTGCTGTCTACACTGGAAACCCCAAAATATTGGCAGTTGCCCCCAGAGGCTTATTTGTCAGCAGATTATAGCTGATGAGACTGAATGACAAACGGGTGCAGTTTGGGTCAAGCTTCTGTGCCGTCTGAGAATCCCTTAGCGGTGACCTCTTACACACACGCAGAAACCGTTTTGCTGTTTGTGAGAATCCCTGCCGAGTGCTCATTCAGCTGAAAATAAATGAATTTTGAAGACTGAGGGTGCAGGGGGACAGAGTGGGACAGAGTGGGACAGAGTGGGACAGAGTGGCCAAGTGATCCCGTCATATTTTTATAGCAGAGCAGAGAGGCTGTGGCAGATTGCAGAGGACACATAAAGTCGTTGAAACAGGTAAACAAACCAGTCAAGTCACTGATGGATGTAACACTCTCTGGAGGAGAACAACTGCAACAAACTGTTTATACTGTCTCTGCATCTTGTTATTGCTTCATTCTGCTATTTAAGTGGCAGGTTATTTAATTTATGTAGCCTACTATTCATAGCTGCCCCTTCCACCGTGAACATAGCTGTTTTCATTTTCATTTATAGCCCCCCCACACCCACTAACACCTCAGTGCAGGAGGGGAGGTAATAGTTTATTCAGTCACTCTCTGGGCCCATCTGCCATGTTATGACAACCTATTAAAGACTGAATTAAATGTGTTATTTGCCCCCGAGGACGCTGGACGTTTTTGCCAAATGTTTGACATTTCCATTCTAAAAAGGCTGTTTGTTTCCGTCCTCTTGCTGCGGAAAGGGCTGACACCGCCATGTTTCAAGCAAGAGATAAGTGGCTCATCAGCACGGGCGTGGACAGCGTGAGTTACCCAGATTACCCAGAATGCCTAGTGTTTGCGCATGATTGGCTGTGACAATGAAATGCAACTGGTTGTAACCACTTTTCGCTGGTGATGGCATCGCACTCCGGCTGTCAGCGCCATTCTTTTTTGTTTGACCACATGACAGTCCGCTGAGGGAGGGGATACTGCTATGAATATTAATATTTAGTGTTCCAGAGCAGTGTTTGTTCTAAAACTGTTACGAATGGGCTGTTTTCTTGGCCTGTGGTGATGCTGGTTGCAGCTTTTTTCTGAAACTGTCAATGTGACCTCCAGTAATTGAGTCGCTTGGTCAAGTTTGATTTGAGTTTGGTTGTTGTGAATACGTTGTTGTTGTGCTCTACAATTTCAGTAAGTCCCAGCCGCTGCTGCTAAGCGCTGGTCACCTCAATTTTTCTTTTAATTGAAGGTATCACGTTTCCAAATCGCACCAAATTCAACACAGCAGCTTTGGCCCTTAACAATACACATTTCCAGCGTGATGATGATAAGATGAACAGTTCTCAAGATATATGAGCCAGAGACAGAGATGTATGAAACATTAGATAGATGATCACTGTAATGCTGTTCAAAGCTTTTAATGTGTTTAAGGCAACAGCATTGGACATCTATTGCACTGTTGGCTGACATTTTACAGATAAATGATAAAAAACAATACATGAATCTATTAAATCAATCAATAAAAATAATTAAAATCATTTAATCTTTAAATTCAACTGAGAGCTTAAAGGTAGAGTTAGTAAGTTCTTTCTGAAACACTTTTTATCTGATTTGTTAAAATCATCTTCACGTCCTGATCAACCAAGTTGTCTAACAAAGAGGAAAAGTGGGTGTCTGTGGCTCTCACAGGACTGCAATTAACACGACTGAAATGATTGGCTGGTGTACCTGTCTGTCATTAACCAACCTGCCTGCTCCAACCTGCCTGTGCTCAAACTGCCCAGAGTCTTCGTCTGGTGAGACATCAAGACTGAGGCAGAGCGATTATCTGAGGTTAGCGAGCAAGTCACTGAAAAGTCGTCTTCCAGCAGTTTGTCAGTCAGTGCACGTTCATGTGTTTTGGGGCGGAGCTTTGAAGAGAGGGTTGATGGGAGGTGGTGAGATGTATCAGTTGTTGTTGTACTTGCTAACTTTTTCAGGCAAATGTAAGTGTGAGAAAAAACATCTCATATAAAAACAAACGACAGCAAATGTACAAAAAAGAACAAAATGAAACAGCGTTAAAATGTCAAGATGTCAAATAAATTTGTTTTAATTTGTGTTTTGAAAAAGTGAGTTGGGAAAGCAGGGGAATGTTGATAGTGTGATCATTTTCCAGAATCGTTTTTTTTTTTTTTTGTAATGAAATTTTGGCAATGTGAAGGTTAGTAGCTGCGAAATGCATAATGTGTGTATTTGTTCACTGTCTTATTAATCACAGATTACTGACCTTTCACTCCGGTCCGGTACACACCCAATGGATGGTCTCAGGGTGGGTAGGGGTTGTGGATTCTTATCAGTGTACCTGTAGCCCCCCCATCCACCCTGGGTCTGCTGCTTCCCGTGACACCAACATCCATCACCTCTGGGTGCAGGTCGACATCCATCAACGTTCAACTCCGCAGCGACAGGCCAGCCCTGCTCCACCCCCTTTTTGTTGTAGTGGTAGTGTGTGTGTGTGTGTGTGTGTGTGTGTGTGTGTGTGTGTGTGTGTATGTGTGTTTATAGACCTGTCATATGAATTTCAAAGAGGACCCAAAGAACATGTCTCCAATTCCAGATACAGTTTCACATTTAAACCAGACAGAAAATGTGAAAACAAGGAGATTTTAGAGTGAGGATGTTATTTGGAATAAGCTAGGAAATCTAATTTGTAAATGATATCCATGAATGATGGGATATAAAGAAATATCCTTGATAAGACAGGAAAAAACACAGAGGAAGAAATGAAAATCAAACGTCTAAATGCGTTCTGAGGAAAAGAGAGCTGGTTGTGCAAGACTAACTGATGACCCACATAATCAATAGATCAATCAATAGATTGTTGATGCGTGACAGTGTTTAGGCCTTTTCATTGTTAATGTTGCAGGTTTATGTCGACTTTTATGATACAATAGTTCAGGTTTTAATGTGCTGAAACACAGACCATCATGCAGTATTGCTGCAGGCCTGGGGATCAATAACAGTGCAGTCACACATAAAAATACAGAATTATGGAAACAGGAAAGAGAAGAGATTTCACATTCCAATCCTCTAAACTCATGACCCTCTTTTACCCTTTTTACATCAAAACTAGCTTTTTTAAAAAGCATTTCAATTCACTAAAAATGGGATTGACTCCTGTCCCAGAAATGCCACTGATGAGTTTGCCCTCATGTTTTCTTTTGATGCCTCAAATTCTAAATAAAAAACGCAGCAGAACACAGGGTTAGTAAACAGTAGAAAGCAGCACTGAGGACAGTGACTATGTCCCAGTGCTTAATTTCTTCTACTTCAACATCTTCAAACTCAACATACTTAAATACATATTTGAGCTGTTCGAATGAACATGGTTAGAATTTGTGGCTCAGATGGCAAAGAGTCAAAGAAGTTAGTGACAGAGCTGACAAGGCTTTATTACCTTTGTGATAGCTAGTTCTTATTGACAGTGAAACAAGGAAACCTCACCAGAAAAGGGGGAGGGGTTTGTATTGTTTCATATTCAAAACAAAAGTCAAAAAACAGTTGTTAGTAGGTGTTAGTGGTCGAATGATCAACCAGGTAAAACTGGCACCTGTCCCCCCCATTAATCAGATTTTCCGATTATGGGTTAATTGAGTCAGGCAGATGATGGTTAGGTTCTGTGTGCCTCAGGGTCGTCAGAGGGCAAACACCAAATGTTTGACCCAGAGTCAGAAGCAGGAGACATAGCAGGGAAAGCACAAGTGTCACTGATAACCTTAAAGGACAGTCATACATGCTCTTGTGTACATTTACAGCATTTGTTTGGTTTTCAAGGTCAATTCAGTGTTTCCATCTCATATAATTTTTATTTAATGTAAATATTGATTACTTTGGTACAGGTCATTAGCACTATTGCCCTACAACAAGAAGGTGATCGGTTTAAATCCCATTTTGGTCAAAGCCTTTCTGTATGGAGACCTGAGATACACTGGTGACCTGTCCAGGGTGTCCCGCGCATTTCGTCTAGTGTCAGCTGGGATTCGCTCCAGCTCACCTGTGACCCACAAAGGAAAAGCAGTACAGATAATAGATAGAAGGATGGATTAACCTGATCCTCAAATAAAAGAAATTTCCGCACAGAAAGACGAGGGCCAGCAGGTTTGAACCCTGAACCGTCTTGCTGAGAGGCGACAGTGTTAACCACTGACAATTTTATTTCGTAGGCCTACTAATTATTTTCTTAATCTTCATTGTGCCCTCTACACTTGTAAAATCAAACCTCCACCCTTACATAACTGTAATCCAAACAGAAGAACACTGTGCCCATCACTGTGTGTCTTGTGTTTCTTATCTGGTTGTTCCCTGTGTTGTTGAGCACAAGACACATTTCTAACCTGGTGGACAATAAAGATATATTCTATTATATTCTAAACTTAAGTTAGTTGTGTCATTTGTGTGTGTGTGTGTGAGAAGGACGACTTTGGTCATTAAACAAAACATCCACTACGAACAGAAAGTGATTCCTCATCATAATTCAGAGCTTTAAGATTTTTGTGGCCTTTGTATTTTAAAAGGTAATAACAGGAGTCCTTGGCTGACATTGTTACACTGGACCTCGATATTTTAGAGCGCTCAGACAGCTCCCCCCTCTGCTCCAGAACAAGTTTCCAGTGTTAAATCAAATTGGAAAATTAATGACACTCGACAGTGTACCTGAGCTCCCTGTCCGCTACCTGCTGGATGTTTCAAAAAAACAAGAAAAGAAGAAAAAAAAAAAGAGAACTTTATTTAGGTCAGAGCGTCCCCTCTGGTAAGAGAGGATCTTCTGGCTGCTGTTTCTGGAACAGATTGTGTGGGGATTTCAACCGGATGCCTCCATGGCAATAGAGATTAGGCAATTAACCTCGATGTCACTGTAATTATTAAGACACTTTAGCAAAAAATGAATTAATTCCCCAAAAGGTACCAGGAGAAAAGCATGTGCCGCTGCTCGACCACAGAGAAACAAAGAGTGGTACCGTGCCGATGGGTAATTAGAGGAAATAGAGAGCAAGAGATAAAGCAGAGGATTCAACGCGGAGAGCTGTATGAAGTCAGATGAAGCTGTAGTCATTTTCCTCTGAGGCCGAACCGAGCTGGGCTGCATTCACAATCCGTCAAAACATCACTTTCATGTCTGCGAAAGTCGATGTGGAGATGATTTAAAGGTGAGACAGCGCTGTACAGACTGCAAACTGGAGCTGAAACACTAAACTCCATTCAACTAAGTCACTGTTTATGAAGACACAAATCCTCCACATTCCTGTGGATCACTATTTACATCGACCACCACAACTAAACAACATAGGAAGAATCCTGATGGCTAATGTACATGTTAACATCAAGTTTCAGAGACCCCCTTTTTAGTTTCTCCTGCTAGAAAAGAACGTACATGGAAGGGAGACTGCAGGTAAAGCAGCAGCGGTCCCATGCCACACTATGGAAGATCCACAGGCATTTAGGTCATCTAGCTCATTGAAGTGAGTAATGTTTAAGGGTGAGTTTAAGGTCAGGACTTCTCCATTGCCCTTAAGAGTGACAAGATAGAACACCTTCACAAACCATACATCATGTCGAATGATCAAAGCCCCATACGACCTGTAGCAGAGACCAAAAACAAAAATGTGACCAATTTAATCCAAGGTACCTTTCTGTAGCCACACACCTTCCTAACAGCAGCAGCCGAGCCGGGGACCTGTGCGTGTGCATTAGGGAAGAGTTGGTATATAGAGTGGCAGAAGAGCAGAGACTGCTCAGATTAATTTAGCCCCCAAATATTTGTTTCAAACGAATTTTAGGCAAAAGTTTATGCCAGATCAGTTTTTCAACTTGTTTGCAACATGAAGTGAACTTATGATTGGAGCATATACAGTATTTTACAGATGACTTGACTGAGAGGGCTGAAATAAAAAAAATCTAATGAGAGACCAAATCTGCATCCTCCAGCCATCTACAGCACCACGTTATTCTTTTTGTCCCTCATCAACTTTAGTGCATAGCAGAATTTCGCAAAGTAACGCTCCCTTTATTTCTGTCGAGAGGATCTTGTTGGAATACATTTTCTGTATCACTGGACAAAACTAACCATTGTGGACAGGTCTGTTAATCTGTAAAGAATCTGGAGGTTGTGGTTGTGTAATGTGAGTAAATGCAATGTAAAGTCAGAGTCCATTCTGGAGTACATTACAGCTCCTAGAAGTGAAGTCAAATCATCTTGAATACCCCTGGGCATGGTATAAGTCATTAGCCATGCCTCCTCCACGTTATCAGATGGGACATGGACTTAAATCAAATAAAATTAAGTTTAGCTAAATAAATTTGTATTAATATTCCACTTTTTTTGTGTTGACAGCGATGGTTTACATGATTCACTAAGTTTACAGTTGCTATACAGAAAAATGTAGGGGAAGGGGCTTGGAAGATCAGAAATAGGCGATGGACGTATGTCAGAGGGGAAAATAATGTTGGGTGGCGGGCCACCTTTTGTTAAATTAACATAGTGGAAACCCTTTATTCACGCTTTTTGTTCCCACTGTTCTTAAACAAAATCGATGTACCGCCTCCATCACGTTGATGGGCTCTCTTAAAACCCAGTGTTTTCACTTCATCTCTGACTGGTTCACTGTCTGTCTCTGTGTTGGTGAGTGTGGGAGGGTCCAGGCGGGTCGTGTGGTTGTGTGTGTGAGTGTAAACTCTGCCTTCTTTCCAGACACGGAGGAGATGAGATGAGAGAAGTGACAGAACTCCCTCAATTGTTGGAGTTAACAAATATGCATTTATACACAAATAGCAATTTATGAAGGTCAACAAATATCGTACGATGAGTCCATATAGTAATTATCCCGACAGGTCTAATGATTGGTTGAACACATGTATCAGCAGGACCTCAGTACCGTGGCTCCACACCCCACTCACCACAGACTCTGGCATGAAATGACATCGAAAGCGCAAGATGGTTGCAACTGTATCTGGAGTGGAGACGTGTTGTCTTTATATACAATCCATGGTACTAATGTAGATAGAAATGTGTTGTTATATACTTCGTTAAAATAAAAAAGGACACAATCACCAAACCCTCTGTATTACTCTTATTACAGCTTCATGCTCACTGAGCTAAATCAAACTTGAGCTACAGGCA
Source organism: Hippoglossus stenolepis (assembly GCF_022539355.2). Classification (NCBI taxonomy): domain Eukaryota; kingdom Metazoa; phylum Chordata; class Actinopteri; order Pleuronectiformes; family Pleuronectidae; genus Hippoglossus; species Hippoglossus stenolepis. The sequence continues at coordinate 5,000,549 of NC_061487.1, read as the reverse complement.
AAATCTAATTCATTTTAAATTTATCTGAAAAAAAGATCCCCTAAATGTCTTCAACAGGAGTAGACAGTCTGTTTTAGTGTCAAATACACCGACAAAATAATCTGTTCTTTTTCCCTGCTGCTGTTTTTGCTCTCTCACACTGATCTAGTATTCACCTATTCTGCTCCTTATTTCAGAAAATCTAAATATTAAAATCACTTAAAAATAAAATCACTCTCACCTCGTTTGTCATCATAAGTGGAACAGAGGACACGCTCCGCTGAAATGGCTCACGAATAATTAAAGTTAAAGAGTCTGTTGACAGTACATCGGTTTCCTGAGAGTCTGCGGTGGCGTTAATATTAACACCCCCTACGCCCTCGCTGCTGCTCTCTGGTTGATGGACACGTCTGAACATGTGGGAGGACGGAGGAGCCGCCGCCCACATCCTCAGCACCGCGGTGATTGATATTCACCTCCAGCCGCTCCGCTGGCTCGTTAATTACATCGGAGCGCGCTGAAGAGTAATGAAATCAGTGTCATCATCGCAGCTCGGTGGGGTCAAAGGTCAAAAGAAGACCAGAGGGAGCTGTGTTAGTGAGTGGGAGGATCTGTATGCTGTGGGATATGACGGTATTTTAATTAGTTTGCTGATGTGTGACAATGTGAATGTTTTCGGCTCACACTGTTTCCATTAATTCTAAACACTTGTGAAAAAGGAAGTTGAAACATTTGAATCTCTTTTACTGCAGGGTGTTCTGTCAGATTTGGTCAATAAAACATCTAAATCTATGTTTGTATGTGAGCCCAGACTGAAGTAAAAGGGGAGCTCAATATGTTTTAATTCATATTTATAGTTTTTTTGTGTGAAAAGTATCGAAAGTAGGCAAACAAAACTCAAGTTGTATTAAGTTTATCTGTTTGTATGATTAAACTAGCACATTCAAATTAGCAAATACACATGTGCAGGAGAACAAAAAAAAGCCCAAGTCTACAAAGTCATCCTGACATGAAGATAACATAAAATAATGAAAGTTAAAAGACATAAAGAGACGTATCCTGGCACTGACCTGAGCTAGCTGGTCATCAAACTGGCCATTGATCAACTCCAGGTAGCGTCAGGAACGGCAGTCATCCAGACGAAGCTCCTGGAGAAGCTGTGTGCCCCTCGCGGATTGTCTCGTGGACCCACACGACGGCAGTGAGTTTCTCTGTGTTTCCACAACAGGTACAACACATTTCAACCAGTAGTCCTCCTCTCCTCGTTATTGGAAGATAATGGTTGGGTTGAACGTACCATTAGTCCACGACCTTGGTTCTCTGTTTGACTACTGTCAATGGCTCCCTTGGGGTTAGGAATGAGTTTCTGTCCCAAGTGAATGAGTTCAAATATGTTGGGTTCTTCTTCACGAGGTACAATGATTGCTTGCTACCCCTGTCCGCACATCTAAGTGTCCTTCATGGGCAATACAATCAACCCCAACATGCCCCAGACTACTGTGCCTTCAGTACGACGAAGAAACGTATGACAGAGCAGCTCAATATATACTATAAGCACTGTACACAAAAAAAGTTTAGCCATAACCCCTCAATGGTTGAGTTGAAAATGGATTGATGGGTGTTGGACAATACACAAGCAAGAGGTTTACTGGAAACACACAGGTTATGTGTATGATGCTTCATCAATGTAATGGCCTCCTCCAAATCATGGAATCCAAGATGTTCTCCTTTTTGAAAGTTTTTGCTTCATTTGATACATTCGGACCAGTGTCCACCAGGGTGTCTCTCTTCATACTTCCCAGTGGGAACTGTGTTCTAACTGATATATGGATGCAGTAAGTTACATTAAAATTGTCATGCACCAAAGTGGACAATTTTAAGGCTTGGATCAGGAAGTTAAATTGTCTATTGAAGACACGTAGCAGAATGTGAACAATTGTGAGGATAATTTGTGTAAACAAGTTAGGAAAGGTTCCTAACTACCTCTTATGAAACTTAAAATCCAGCAGTTATTAAAATACAGTTTTGAATGAGTTTATTGCTCCCCGATGTTTGTTTTGGCTTGTGGTCTTACTCGTTCAAAATGAAATCTTAATTACATCTCTGCAGGGATGTAGATTTTTTCTTTTCCAATTTTTGTATTACTTTCTTTTCAAAATATATCGACTTTCATCCTGAAACAGATATTGTCACATTACAGAACTGAAAGAAAGCAAAAGGAAAAATAAGTTTATCGTAAAGACAGAAATTGGGGCAAGAGGGGGGAAGAAAAAAAGAGGGGGAAAGCAATGAGCAAGCTGTAAATACAGGATGTGTTTCTGCTGTTTCTCTTCTCATGTGTCTGCCGGGCTATAAACCATCACAGTCAGCACGGATGAGACATGGTTTCATTCAGCAGGTAATGATTTTTCCTCCTCTCATTTGTTTATCCTGGTGATTAGAGCTCTGTGATAGTGCTACTCATTAAATGCTGCTATGCTAATAAGGATGCGCCTGCATTCATCTTAACAAACACTAATTACAGCCACTCGTTAAGCCTCAGGGAGGCTTCTCTGTGGCATTAAAATTCACAAAGACCTTTTGAATCTGTGGAACAGAGTAGAAGCAGAGCTCTGTGTTCACTTACACACGGTTGGTGGGAAAAAATGCAGGTTGGAAATCTTAACTAAGAACTGTGATTTTTTTATTTCTGAATTTGTTGACCTCCTAATTTGTCTTCCTCTCCACTGGTAAGCCTCAGCCCTGGATCATCCCCCCCTTTCTTTATGTGTGAATGGTGTGTGGCGGCTCTTTTAATGGTTTAAATTTTATCCTTTTTAATAAAGTATAATTTTTGGATGGAACCACGTCTCCTGCTCCCTTTGTATACTGAACCTGAATGCCTTATGGTTATTAGTGTTGGTCTGAGGTAATTAATATTCCCTGGCGTTGTTGGAGTTTTCTTGATTACACTGGTTAGTGCTCATTTAACCAGTCACAATTACCCCACGTTGCCAAATTTACATTATGTAATTTCAAACATGTCCTCATTAGCCACATGTCTTTCTTTACATTATGTAATTTCAAAATGTCCTCATAAGCCACGTCTTTCTTTACATCATGTCATTTCAAGCAGCATGTCCTCACACTCGTTTCTTTTCTGCCAAAATGTCCTCACAAGCCACATGTCATTCCAATCAAATCGCGAAAATGTCCTTCTCACTTTCATTATTTATGTGAAAAAACGTGTCCTTGCAAAACTCAAGTCATCATAACCAAAATGTCCCCACAACCACCATGCTCCTTGCATCAACTGATATGCTCGCTGCAAAAGGGCAAGTATTCAAAATCAGTACGTCCTTACAACTAAATTGTCCTTTCAAGAAACTTGTCTTCGCAGAAAGCTTCTTCCTTTCAAACAGTATGTCTTCATAACAAAATGTCAACACAAAACCTTGACACAATCACCATTACCTTGCAAACAACATCATGGCAGCTGACATGTCATCACAGCCAAAATGTCCTTGCAAACAACATGTCTTGATAAAAAGAAACTCTCTCAAATAGCAAGCCTTATTTTGATTCTAAGGCAAAATATGTCCTCAACACGAAATGTCATACAAACATGATTTTGTGACTCACATATGATCATCACAGCCAAATTGTCCTCAACTCTTAAATGTTGGTTCAACCACACTGTCCTCCTTACAAAAATGTCATCAGGACTATATTGTCCCAATAAACACTTACTAACAGTGTCCTCTCAAACAACAGCCTTGGTACCTATGTGTCCTTGCAAACAACTTGTCTTCACAATCATAAATGGTGTTTGGCTGTCAAGGGTTGATCCCCTTCAAGTGTAGATAAACACCTGCTCGTGTTCTCCAGTGATAAAATTCATTTGACCCACTGACACGACAGGGTCGATAAGACTGAGAGAAGACTGGCAGTTTTATTATAGGTTAAACTTAAAGACCTGAAATGTTCTCTGTGGCTCCAATTCCCCACTGGATGATTGTCTTGTCTCATCCAGGAAAACTGCCTCACTTGCTCCCTCCTCTCTCTCATACCCACCCACCCACACACACACACACACACACACACACACACACCCACCCACCCACCCACCCACACACACACACACACACACACACACACACACACACACACACACACACACACACACACACACACACACACACATTCTGATATAAAACTGTACACCACTAATGGTTGTGTTCTGTACAGGTCTGGCAATTGGTGGAAGAAGATAATCCCTGGTAAGGACAAACAGTTTAAGAAGTTCTAAAAAAGTCAGATATAAACTTCAGGCTATGATTGGAAGTGTATTGTTCTAAATTCTTTTGGAGACTGGGTAGTTGTATGTATTAATTGCATTGTGTACAATGCTGTATGAGTATGATAACAAACAAGTACAGTACCTTGGTATATTGTATAACCTGTATGTATGTTCATGTATTATAATCATGTAATAAATCTTCCCTTCCTAATGGTTTATGTTCATTTAAAAAAAAAAAAAAACCTGTGGTTTTATTGTGTTGTGTTTAGACAGGTGTCTCTATTATTTTGTAATTATTTGGAGGGCCTGGTGCTGTCACATACAACAGCAAAGGGGATAGCAAACATACACAAAGTAAAAGTAATAAATAAGTGAAAATAATATTTAAACACAATGCAACATAGAAAATACAAATTCATATTTAATAAATACACCAAATCTAAACAGTGTAACTGGTATGTACATTTGTGATATTGTAATTGCACAGAATTAAGTATCGCACAGTAAAATCTGTTGAAAACTTGAGTTGAGTAAGATATATAAGGTGCATGTGGTCGGCTGGGAGCACTGCTGGATTGTGCAGTCTGCCAGCAGCAGGAAGGATAGGTTTTATAGTGTACCTACAAGAGAATAGTATACAGTATCAATGTTCTCAGCATCTCTCTTTGTTTTATGTTTAAATTATATATAAACTCCCTCCCTCAGCCATTTCCACCCTCATATGTTCCTGTCTGATGTGTCTCCTGATGCTCAGCATGCTCTCCCTCACTCTCTGCTCTGCAGCCTTGTGGTTGCGTCTCATCTTAAAGGTAACACCTAGAATCAGAATTAATAATATCTGGTTCAACAATTCTTTCAATTCTGAACATCCAACTGAATCATCAACTTTAATCTCTCTGTAGCCTATAAGTGGACTATATCTAGTTTTGGTGTATAGAAATATGCAAAAAAGAACATTTAGACTGGGATGGGATTTCTTGCACATCGATCATCCCATATTTCACAGGAGCTATTTGAAGTACTTTACTTGATCACCTCCGCTCAATGCAAGCCTTTAAATCAAGAAAGGATATTTTATTACTCACAGCTTATTTGAGCTATATATTTAGATGATGTTTCAACCATTTTTCCAATTCCAATACCGATTCCAATACGTGGACGTTGCGCATTGGCTGAAAAAAACAACAACATTGTATCACATATTTTAAAGCTGAATGCCGTATGGTTACAGTTTGGTAGGATTACTATCATTGTTGTATTGCCAGGCTCAGGTTAAACCCTTTGAAAAGAGAACTTATTTTATTATCTAGACATCGAGACAGTCAAGAACAGAAATAAATAAATCAAGGAAGTTACAACAATGAACTCAACAACATTGTTGGTTATCTTTCTTGCTTTGCGTCTGTCTTTGTTTAATTGAATTCATAGTTTGAATGTAGTTTCCAAAGTTGGCTGCACGAGTTTGTCCTTTTTTCCCCTTTACCTTGTGCTTAATGCTTTTTATCAGATGGCGAGTATTATCATTGGCAACACCAGTGCCAAGCTTTGAAACTGATGTCTTGCATAAGTTACATATCTCTGTTTAACTTGTGGAACTTTCCAGAGTGAAATATTGCCAAATTGCTGTTAGTTTAGCTAAGAAATCCTTTTCTGCCAGCCGCTCTAAAAACAGTATTTACCAGTTGCAGTACAGTTGTTTTGGAGGGGAGAAGAAGAAGTGATTTCAAGGGAAAGGAAATTGCTGTTTTGTTTGGGTGAAATTAAAAAAACCTGGCTGGATTGGTACATAGATTTGTGTACTCGCCAATGCCTGAGCGGTGGACATTTTCGTCAGTATCAGAGGCATTTCTCACGCTGGTATCGGAACAGCTCAAATGTGTATTTAGTTTTAGGGTGCTATGTATGTGTTTTTTCTCTCCAGCACGTCACCCTCACTACTCTGTAATGTAATACAGGACAAAATTGACTTTGTGGGCTGCTGCGATCCAAAATGGCTGGTGTGAGATTCCTGCAGAAATACATGACCTTCTTCTTATTTATAGAGTTGTTTTATTTGTTGTTGTTATTGCATCCTGTCTGACTGTGAACAGATTAATATTTTCCCATCAGGACAAATCTTCCACTCCATCATTTGTTCCTGTTAGCAGACTCACAACTCTGCTTCCAGCCACTCATTTACACTCTCATTTTTCTTTTCCTTTTTTTTCTCCTGTGAATTATTATCAGAGATGAGTACATTCATTATAACAGGGGGCTGTGTTTCCTGGAAGCCATTTCTGGGGGAGTGGTTAGTTCCTGTTGATGAATGTTGGCTAATCGCAGGTGTCAGACGCAGTGTTCTCTATCATTTATCACATCTTTAAAGGACGTCTCTCTGGGAATATTAACCAGACCGCTGCCACGGCTCCACTCTTTAAGAAGGTCTTTAGTAATATTACAGCACCACTGTTCTGACACCACATCAGGTGATGGAGGGAGACGGCTGCAGGTTGCGGTGCACATATGCCCTGTTTGTTTATACAAGTGGTTGAAGACGTCCTCTGAAGTTAAAGCTGCGCGTACGTAAAGCCATTTTCAGACACGAACTCTCCAGAACCTCCACACAATTGGGTCTGGGCTTTCTGTGGAGGTTTCCTTTCACATATGAACAACGCAGCAGGAGATACGCCGCTCAGACACATTCACAGCAATACAGACATTTCTGGAGCAATCAAGTGAGGGGTTGAGCAGCAGGCAGAGGCAGGACATAACGTATAAATTCTGCTGCGGGGATCAGAGGTTTTGCCTTTACTGCACATCGACATCGGCCCATAGCCGCAAAAGCTCTCTTGACATCGTTGTCCTCATGTTCTACCTGCACGACATCACTTTTCCTTCCTGAGTCTTACTTTTCAGTTTTGTGGTGCATGTTAGAAACTTCCTCAACGTGTGCACTCACTCGCGGTGAATCCTGTAAAGGATCTGGCTATTTTCTCACATGGCCTCATTCAGACATTCTCTGCCGTTTTTTCCAGGTAGGAGAAACTCTGGAGAAAGTCCGGAGCGTCTCACTCTGACGTTTGTGTTATCACATACAGCACCTGCAGAGAATGTCAGGAGATTATCTGGAGTTCAGTGCATGACATCGTTCAGATGGTTGTCAAAATAGCTGCACCAGATCAGAACCATGTAAGACATCAATGTGGAAACCAACAACGACATAACCCTGTCATTCAATTACCATTTGATGCAAACATTTTGCATGACACAATTCACTTTTAATAGGCGAGGTATGAACTAAGATTACAGTTCATGTGATTTGCATAAAGTTCTGCTAAATAATCCCTGATGTCAGGCTGTTTTGATGCATGTGACTCATGTTTGGAAATCAATGGAGCTGCTGAACTTGGAATTAATTGTTGATGAGAATGTTGGTCTCTCTCTCTCTCTCTCTCTCGCGCGCGCGCAGTTTGTTTGCTACAGTGCAGCATAGTTTTACATCTGCTTTTCTCAGACATTGAATTTCATGCCCAGTTTCCTCCGACACAGTGGTCAATTGTGATAAATCAGGTGCATTAGGCATTTGTATAAATTTCTATTTCCTCCTCCTATGTTTTGTGCCTTGAAACAGAAGCTGTCACCCAGACATTTCATTTATGTAAATCTCATTTGCAGCAGCAAATACACTTTGAAGGAAGCACAATCAAGATCAGATCATATTTCATTTGACACAGCGAGGAAATGGTAATGAATTTGTACGGCAGCATTATTCATTTTTTTCTGGTTAAGTTGAGACACTCACAGAACTCGATGAAGGTCCTTTGGAAATACAGAAACAATTTCAAGATACAATATGTTTATTTAAATGTAATAAAAGCCAGTGCTTTTGTTGAATAAACCACAGACGTGACTGTGGTTGACGACTGACACATTAGAGACTAAGGTTCTCTGTCTCTAGTGTGTCAGTTGTCATCGGTTGTTTATAAAAAAAAAAGCTTCATTCATCAAAAAAGGGTTGAACTGTGCTTTAAAATAAACTTTGCAAAAGATCTCTTGAGGGTAAAAAAATATTTTGTGCGTGTTTCGGCCTTTTCTATAGGTCTACACAAAAAGGCGACTTATAGAGGATGTGGATAATGTGGATAATGGCTGATTCTTTTAGTCTGTCCTCAAAATCATTCAAAAATGTTGTGTTCACGTGATGAGTCACAGAGGTGTTTGTGTGAACAATGAAAAAAGAGATTGACTCAACCAGGTGCTCTGTCATTAGAAAAGGGTTGTCAGACAATCCAGTGAGACTTGGTCACATGACACTTTGAATAAACATGTGACCAGTGCTCTGTAACAGTGATGAGTGGCACTCATCAACGTAAGTGACTTTGTTGAACGCTACAACAGTTCACTCATGAGGAAGGGTGCGTTCACGACAACAGCAACAATAATTGATTCTCGAGTTCTTTGCACTGAGTCGAGCTTCGCTAAACTTTGAATAAACAGGTGAATAGAGTTTTGCAGTCTTTACTTACTTTGGCTTAATTACTGCTAGTCACTTTTACAGTTTCAGAAAGAAAAGCTCCAACCAGCATCTCCACAGGAAAAGCAAACAGCCCATTCCAAGCAGGCAGGTTTAGAACAGGCACTAGTGTAATAAAAATCAAACCACACTCATTACTTTTTAGTGAAACCAGTTTTAAAACATCCTTTACAGAAAAGCACCACTTCGTTCTTATAAAGTATTTCACCTTATTCTCTCAGTCATAAAAATAGACATGAATAGATAAGAAGTCAGTGAATGAAGAAAGTGAAAAAGAGATAGTTGGATTGCTGCGGAATAATTCAAACTTCCCAAACTCTGCTGGTCCTGCAGCAGCAGCTTCATCAATCTCTGATCTCTGGAGAAAGCTCTCAGTTTTTGGTTCATGCTCAGGAGCTCTCTGTTCTCCAGCTGTCCTGAAGATTCACTATCCCCCTGGAAATTTCCAACTTGGTTACATCACCCCTGCTGCTCCATCAACATCTGCACAACACCCTGGCCGAGACGAGTCCAAAGACATCGAACCCACACTGCGTGTGAAGCTTTCGCTGTTGGGAGCTTTTATTGTGTTTTCATTCATTCACACTGCTGTTAGGGTTTTAAGGTAAATGTTGCATGATGATGAGTTCAGATTTCCAGTTTGCTTGGCAGAGAGTGTGTTTTTAAACCTTCACTACCTCTTCAAACTAAGAGACGGGCAAAAAGAAATAAAAAGACTCAAAGTGAAACTTTCTTGATTAAACAAACTGCTGTTAGCAAGCTGCTGGGGTAGGTATGGCAGATTCCTGATCAAACAGCCAGAACTAAGGAATCGTTCCTGTATAAGCTCCCTCTCCAGGCCCAGCCCAGCTCAGCTTGGCCCAGCTCGGCACTCCTTGTCAGCTCGTGATTTGTGGGTCTCACAGGAGAGGAACGGGAGGAACTTCTCTAGGTTAAAATCTGCAAACAATAAGTCTTCTCTTGGTGTGATGGATGATGCACATCCAGGCCCATTTGTCTGTGCTTTAGACTCGCCGGGATCAATTGTAAAAGAAACTTTGCTTAACATGCAGTCCTGAATGTTAGCCGGTCACAGCAGAGCAGGGAGGAGGAGGAGGAGACAAAGAAAGAAAGGAGATAAGATGGATGTTCATTTGACTTGGTGAGAAATTAAGGAATGCTGATTTGTAGTATTTATAATTCTCCTGAGGAAATGCTGTTTTTTAAAGGCGTCAGAGACTCACAGGAAATTTAAAAAAGCTTGAATTTGTCATGATAATCTCCTATGAATAGTTAGAAATCTGTCTAGATTAGTCATTTTAAAGTGTTTTAAAATGAAACTGTTCAATGTATTTTAAAAAGGAATACTTTAGCAGAGTTAAAGCAATGTGGAAAAAAACGTTGTAATGAACCCAGAGGAAATTACCAAGTGAAGCTGCACCCTCTGACGGTTTTACAGAGCTTTAGTGAGTTTCAGCTCATTGTTTATCCATTCGCCCCCAAACCTTAACTGCTTTGGTTCTCTCTCACTACTCACATAGTGCTGTTCTCAGTCACACCACACAGCTGTTTTCAAACACAGCACCAAGTTCCTGAAGAGCCACACATCTCCCTCAGGAAGTGGTGGAGACCAAAAACAGAGATAATAGAAGAGTGATGTATGGACTCAGACTCATCATCTGAACGATGTCATGCACTCCCAGTCAATCCTAATGTTATGAGGTTCTCTTAAATTGGATGATCCCCACCCGATGCTCTGATTGGCTCGGCTGTTTCTCCAATTACAGCCAAAGAGTCAAACATTAGACTTGATTTGAATAGCTGACAAAATCATAGATGTGGTAAATGATTCAGACCATTTTTTTTTACATTTCACTTTCATTTTCCAAGAGAATTTTAACACTGAGACAATGGCCTTGTCATGTAGTGTTGCATTGTTGTCGCAGTGTTTCCTGAGCACACATTCATCCGTCCAAGTATTCCCATGAACTTATCTCCCATTACACACAAAATTAACAATGACCTAAGTTGCTAGAACTTCCGGAGGCTGCCACAAAATAATTTTTTCAACTATGCTTATGCAGTAGTGCTCCTTCATACCTGTTGATGTGTAACTTTGATGGATTTGCATTGCATTTCCTCTCAATGTACATTTTGTTACCCGCCATGCTTACATGCAATATGCTGGTGCATGTAGCCCTTATGATATATGAAATGTTTGAGTTGTAGTGTTATTCTTTTCCCTCAGCCATTTGATTCAAGTCTGAAATCTCATATTCTGTGCTGAATACGAACTGAGCCCAGGCGTCCTGCACCAGCTTTAATTCTCTATCTTATCCCAGTTTATTCATTTTAACTTTTGCTTTACACTAATTTAAATTGATATTTACATGTTGTCTTTGCTTTTGATATAATTCCCTTCGCTTTTTGAACTCTAAAACTTAAGTTTGGCTCTGGTACTACCTAACAATGTTGAGCTATATTCGGAATGTTCATCGAATCGTTTATTGTTTTGCCGTCTGTGCAAAATGACAGAACTGCTTTCAGTCACCTGCTAAAACAAGACAAGCTGTGTTGTCTTTAGCATGTTGTTCCAATTTCATGTCACGTGAAAAAGTCGTCACATTTGTGTGCCACCATCATGACGGTTAAAAGTTTACTGAGAAACTTTTACTCTTTATTTAATCATACCATTAGCTCAGAATTTGAATGAGGAATCTAAAGCAGTCTTTTTTTAGTTTCTTTTGTATCCTGTGTAAAGTCCGCCAATCCATCGGATCCTTGTTGGACAAGCGATTTGCTTCATGTCCAGCCACCACCGGGCTAATTGGACCTCCAGAGGAATAATTAGATGACTCGATGAAAGTGACGGGGCTATTTGGCTTCATGAACAAACGTAATTTTTCTCCCGTTTGTATTACAGATCGTGGCGCTTTGCCGTCGCTGCAGGAGAGACCGTTTGCATAGCGAAAGTCCAACAAAACTTTATCTTCTCTTTGTTTTAACTTTTTCTCAGGCACTTAAAGTTGAACATGCTGAGCTTCAGTTGCATTGGCCACATGGCCACAGTTCCAGGACCTCTACCTGAAAACCCAAGACTCTTCAGGTTGGCTTCTCTAAGCTTTGGATCATAAAAAACAAGCCATGTTACAATTGTTCATCGTGATTTTGTAATATGATTCTTACTTACTCACCAAACTACTGCCGCATTTCTCCAAGAGGAGTTTCATGTCTGCTAGGTAGATGTTTAACCAAGCTTAGCAAGTATTTTGTGAGTCTTCAGAAAGAAAAGTCGGCTAAAGGATGATCTCCAACAACCCCAAAGCCAATAATTCAGTGCAACAGCTAAAACTGTTGAGCAGTCGAGTCAGGTCAGCTCAACATTCAGTTTAGCAGAGAGAGCAGTTTGGTTCATGTTGGCTGACGGCTCCGTTTAACTTTAAAAGTGGGTGTCAGATCGGTGATAACTCAAAGGATTAACATAGGAAGCTAATAGCCAATGTAATGTCCAAGGAGGTGTGGGTGTAAACAACCATCAGCTATTAGTGTTTTTGTAACAACTGACTATCATTGAGACACAGTGTAGAAGTCAAGTTATAGCAGTAACTTTGTATGGTAAACCAATGATTCCTAATAGTTTGGGGGTATCGTATCTTATCATCGCCTTTTTCGAAACCAAAAACATGGGAGCAGAAGTGACTTTTAATGTGACACAAATAATACGACCAATAAAAATGGCATGGACTAAAACATCAAGACTCTTTAGCTGTTATGTTGTAGGAGACTTCTACACTCCTCAGCTGGCCGAGCTTCTCTTGAGCAATCTGCTATGGTTCTCTCCAGTGTGATGGGTGTCTTCTCAAGTTTTAACTTTCTGCCCAGTAAATGTTAGATTAAGATTGAATTTGATTAAGATCAGGACTCATAACAGGCCTTTTACTTTGTTGTGATGAAGGGGGCAGCAAGTACAGGGGGATAATCGGCCCCTTGATAATCGGCAGCATCTTAGAACATCATCATTTCCCAATCAATGCAAAACGTTGTAGCTTTACAACAGCATAGATATGAATTGCACTGTTATCTACCACCTCACAATAGCTGCTTTAAAACATGCACTGATATTCTCCTGAATTTATCAGCTGTATGTGAGAACACAAAACTTTGAGTCAGTTGCTGCGAATATTCCTGGTTCTTCCTACCAGCTGCCAAGTAAATTGTGTGGAGACTCTCTGAGTGAGACCATGTGAAGATTGACCACAACATTGTTCGTGTTTTATAACACGCAATGGACGCAAAAAAACAAAACACAATGATTACAAATATCTCAGGATGAAAAAGAGAAGCCACACATGTTGAACACCCAGACAAACATGTGAACTTGGAAAAACAATGATATTCAAGAGCTTTTGGAGATAAGGGCAGAGGCCAGTTTCAAGGCAAACTCTGGAAAATCTGCGGACCAAATTGTGCAGACATTATGTGGCGTTCATGTCTGAAAACAGCTGATGTTTAGATCAACTGAATCTGTTTTACTTGCAAATGAATAACTGAAGATGATCAGCCGTCTAACATAAGTCATCTGATCGTCTTTCACATCCGACCTCTCCACTCTGGAGGTATGCACTCGTGGCATGGTGCTTGGTTCTGCCTCTTCTTCAGCAAACTGGAGTGAACTGGCTGCTGCGTGGAGACAAAAGACAAACTCTCATACTCTGTTGGTGTCACAACATACCATGTTGTATTTCACAAAGCACTTATATTTATACTTGTATTGTATACATAATGTGAAACTTTACCGTACCAGTCTCGTTAACAGCTACTTCTCACACTTGTTCTGTAACTTGACTGAGCTGTGATCTTGTTTTCAAAGAAATGCTGACACAAGTGCTGCATGTGCTTGTAAAGCTTTGCATTTGTAACTCTGGTGCTTTTCTCTTTCTATTCTCTTATGCTCGGGACATCCGACGTCATCACACTTTAGTGCAGGAGTTCACGGCACATGCATCCAAGTGGTGGTAATTGTGATTAAGTTAACCTACGACTAAAAGCAGATATATGATCGTCTATAAACTTATTGTGCTTACCAAACCTGTCACTGGCCCCGAGTCCCAACAAGCAACGTCCCATCACATGAAGTCTTTTTAGTTTTGCTAAATTGACATCTGTGCTACTGTTGTGAATTTCAGATATTTCAGATATTGTTATTAGTATCATGATAGTATTATTGTCTTTGATATAGTTTACTGTGTGTAGATGTGAGCTTGGAGTTTGTTGTGGTTTGAGCATTTCTTTTAATTGCTAGTAGCCACAGAGACACAGAGAAATCTGACAACAATGACAAATGGTCATGTCAAATTTACAGAAACAAGGAAGTCCTCATATTTCATTCAATCAATAGTCCAAAACTAAATATGCCGTCTAAAACCAGGAGATTTTATTTTGTTGATCATCAAATAATTTACAAATTGTTATCAGACTGCTGTGTGATATGTGATAGATGCACAGAATGAATCTGTGTATGATGGGTGATTGGCAAATCTCTGTTAAAGTGCTATGAGTGGTGATCAAGACTAGAGAAGCTGAAAAATGCATGTGATTAAATAGATAACAGAAAAGTAAAGAGAAATGTGTCATGCTTGTCATTTTAATACAATTGCCTCACGTGCTTTCCTTGACACTTCAGTTCATGAGCTGCTTGTAATGATATAAAGTAGAGACACTGATCAGAGGTTGTGACCCTGGTGTTACCTGGTATCTATAGAAACTGCATTGTGTCTATATTCCACCTCTTCTTTGCAAACATCTCTGTGAATCCAGACTCAAATTGTGCCGTACAGAGGACTGCCTGCAGTGTTAATACAGTATCGGCCCCCGCTGATGATCTACTAATGACAAATGGATAGAACGAGCCAGAGGAGCCCTTGATGGGGAGCCAGCCGTGTGTAGTCAAGTGCAAAATTGATATTTGAGGACAGCTGATGCATTATGGGAGCCAGGTCTGCTCAGTGTCATTGTTCTCAGTGTCACCACGACGCTACACCGACTTCGTCAGTTCTTTTATTTTTTATTTTTTCTCCTCCTGACTGTGAGAGGAAGGTGAGGGAATTGTCTTCAGAAAATACTCTCACAGCCGCAGGGCGGATGTTCAGAGCGCGACAGAGAGTTTAGACTAATGTAATATGACTCGTAATTTCTGAAGCGATTCAAATTAATGTTAGCATATAGATGACCTGGGAAATTCTGCTGTTATAAATTTCCCAGTGTTAAATATGCTTTGTCAAAGTATTGACTCTTTCAGAGTTAACACAACAGCAAGAGTAAGATGTATTAATGAAAATATTCAGAGTTAAAATATGTGGTACTCTCCAGGTGTAAACTATGCAGAGTCAAAGTACATGAACTCTTTCAGAGTTAATACAAAAACTAAAAGTGTTGGTGTCTGTGAAATGCTCCGCCCACCCCCTTCTCATTTCAAATGAACTAGAAGTTTTCAGACGCTCTTTTCTCCTCGTGAAAAGTGCGGTAAGTCTCCTCTCATACTCACATAATGAACTTTTTCTGACATTGTATCAAAAGCAGCATTTTAAACCAATTTTAGTTTGTTGATCACCTTTCACTCGAGCTGGTTTTGTGTCTTAAAATAGAGAAATTACAAAGGGCTTGATTGCTTTGCTTAAATGTGCTAGCAACACTATGCTAATTCCCACTAAGTAGTGTAGTACTAAGTAATTAACTTGGGAGATAATTGTAATTTTCATAATGTTGATGATTCCAGTAAAATATGATGTGTGGGTAGTTGGCTAAGCAAGCTATCGTTAGTCACTACTTATCTACGGCTGACCTTACGTTTGCAGGCACGTGAAAACCTTCAAGGATTACTAAGTAGATGTAACACGGACATGGTGTTATCAAATTTGCTTCATCTTAATCAGTTACTGAGAGCTCTGGTTTATTTTTGGTCAGTTACATTACGTCTGCCTCTTTCAGCCTATGCACATTCTCTAAATCCTGTTCTATAAAGTATATATAATGTAATGATATTTAATGATTTAATTCAACATATATATGATCAATATGTTTCTCCACATAACATCTGTGGTCTATCTTGTCTCTGGGGGATTTCCTCCTGGTTTGTGTGAAACAAGGTGAATGATCATTCTTAATTTATTCCTAATTTACCTTACAATCAGGGAAAACTCATAAAATATGCAATCATTAAAATCAGCAGGGATAGTAGTATTAGAATGTATCAGAGGCACCGCATTTTCCCCCGGGATTCCCTTGATACTTCACACTTCCATATCGTAGTGCAAAGCCTTAGCTCCGGGATGTGTTGAGACACTAGAAAGGTTTTCTAAACTCTCGTCATATATTATTTATCTGTTGCACATTGAGCAATACTTCATCCAGAAGTTTCGAGAAGATGTGGCTGCTAAATTTGGAGAGATTAGTCACAATTCTGTATAAGTCTTCGCCTAAAGGGGGGGGGGTGGTCCTCCAAAAGGCCCCTTTCTTATATTTGCATTCTCTGTATCACATCTACACTGCACTCATTTAAAGGGAATACAAATTCCCTTATTCACTGATCGCTATGCCGATGGAGGGGTGGGTGAAGTGTTTGAGTCCACAAAACACCTCTAGTCTCAGGGGTAAACAGCGTTGCAGCCGAATCAAATCCAATTGAAGTCAATTGTGACCTCTCAAGTTTTAAGCCTAAATATCCACTGATATCCTCCTTGGAGGCGTGTTCCCTTAGCCTCAGGTGCCTCGGAACGGTGTGCGCTCGTGTGGCTACGTCTGCTACCTTCGCTACTTCCGGTAGTGGACTTTGAGTCTTAAAACTTAGTGTTAATGACCTCGTTTTGAGTCGGATTTGAATGTTGGGTGTCTGCATCCCAAGCTGAAAAACATCTTTTCATGGTCAAGAAGGTTTGTGGTGTAGTTAAATACAGATGTTTTGTTTTGATTTTCTTTTGGAGACGACCCAAAATATGGAAAGTTGGAAGAAAACTCTTCTGTATGTTGCTGTATGAAATTAGTGTGGTGCAAAAATATTTTCCTGGAAAATTGATTGAACTTATAGATACGTTTAAATTTAAATCTAAATTGAACACACGAGTTCTTCGTCACTCTGGACAAACAGATTGTACCATGCATGTCAAGAGCAGTGTTGCTTTACTAGGTGGATGTTCTCAATTCTTTATAATAAATTGGAATAAGACTTGGATATAATGGTGTTTTTTTTCCCCGTTCAAATATTTCAAGGTTTATTTTTTAGTGTTTTAGCTGCACAAGGGAAAGTAAAAACTTGCAAAAGTGTAATTCTAAATTTAAATGTAATTCAATTGAAGAGTACATTATGTTTTTCTTTAAAAAAGTAAATAAGTAAATAACGTGTAAATGATGTTTAACACTAGAAGGAATTGGTTAAAAAAAATCTTCTCTCTGTTGTGAGTAACATTTTAACAGTTTAGACAGCATTAAATGGGTTTAGCACTCATTAAGAGTAAATAGGTCGGAGTTAACTCTGATTAACACTAAAGTGTTATTTTGCTCATAGTATAAAACTTGGGTTTTCTAAAATATTAACTCTAAAAGAGTTGAATTTAACACTGGAAAATGATAGGGATGTTCACTGGCTCTCTGACTGTATTTTCTACGAAGGAGGTGCGTGTGTGAACGCAAACGTCCGTGTGAGAGGCTCCGCAGTTTCTGCTGAATTTCTCTGCCTGGCCTCAGAGTATAAAGTCTGTAGAAATCCAGAAGAATCCGATGTGAGAACCCATGGTGATCCACCACTGGATTCACCGTGCGTGAGTGGGGGGGTTGATGAGGCTTCTCACACGCAAAAATGAAAAACACAAAAAGAGAACAAATTTGTCACAGTAAATTCACTAAATACATTTTTTGGAAAAATTAGCAAAGATCATTTACAGTAGAACCTGTTCATGCCCTGCAGAGTTTCTGTTTCTTACTGTGTCATTTGAAGATTTTGAGTTGTTAGGTCAGAGACTGAGGACAACCAAAAAATAGAAAATGAACAGGTTTGTACCCTCATGGTTGAATGCACTTATTGTAAGTGGCTTTGGATAAAAGCGCCAGCTAATTGAAATGTAATGTAAAGATTAGTTGTGTTTAGTCAAATATGACAATATTTATATGAATGAATGAGATTTTTAATTTGTTTATCCATCCATCCTTTTAATGCTCCTCATTAAGTCACATTCATTTGAATAATTATATTTCTAGGAATTATTGTTGTATTGCTGGAAATAAAAACAGTGAAACCGGTATTAAATCAAGTTTGATATTTAAAGTTTTAAGAAGCACATGGTGAAACCTAAAGAAAATGTTTCAAATCATATTTTTCTCATGAAATTTACAGATACAGCTAAAACTCCTGTTACAGAATCGTATTATTTATGTAATTAAATTTAATATGTGAATTAAATATAACTGACAGTAACGTTCACATGACAACTTGACATATAAATATTGGAGCCAGAATAAAAATAATTCAAAATAAAGACAAGATTCACATTTATAGAAGGTAGTATATGATTAATAAAATGCAGTTTGACTAAATAATTTAATTGGACAAAAAATATTTACATTTATGTATAAACAAAACCTAATTTGAGTACAAGGAAACAGTTTCTCCTCTGAAATGATTAATGTCATTGAATTAAACCTGGTTTGGGTGTTTTCCCAGATGATAGAATCAGAACAGGTCCAGCGTCTGGGTCCTGTGAGCTGCAGCACTGCAGCACTGAACGATGAAACTCCCCGCGCTGATTTATTTCACACAAAACGTTTATTTATCTCAGGAACTAGTGTCCTTCTGCTCTGTGTGGATTTAAAACGGAGACCTGCAGAGCCGGACGCATTCCTCCAGGGACCCAACAGCCCACTGCCTCCCTCGGCGGCCATGATGGATGATGTAGGAGAAGAGGAGGACACGTTTCCCAGGAGGCCTAGCGTCTCACTGCAGGTTAAACAGCACTCACTACAGAGCTGGAACAAACGTCTGATGTCTGACAGTTTAGATAAAAATCTGAAAAAGAAGCAGTTTGTACAATATCAATGACACAACAATAAACGTCAATAAATTCCTATTCAAATATTCATCAAAGTATGTTAGTTTTTCTGTTTCTTTGTTGCTTCCTTTCTTTATTGTCGTTCTATCTAACTTCTCTCCCTCCATCTATTACTTCATTCTGCTCAATTTAATTCAACCATTTTTCCTCGTTTTCTATTCTTGTGATTTCTTCATTCCTTTCTTCCATTATTGTTTTAATTTGTTTTCTCATTGTACCCTCCTGTCTTTAATTCCTTCCTTCCTCTCAATTGATTCATTTTCTTACTTCAAATGGAAGTATAAAGTATAATAATAACACAAATAACTGAATTTCTTTAGGAAATACGTGCATAAAATGGAACATTTCAAATTTGGTCAATGATCCAACAGGAAACATCATGATTCTTCTATGTGAAGTAGTTGAAAACTGCTCCACCTCTGCAGCTTTAACAGTAAAATGCTGCTGAAGCATTTGCATCAGTGTCAATTATCCAATAATGTCGAATAGAATCATTTGTCATTCAGGTCAGGGTATTTTACTGCAGAATGTGGACCTTTACTCTGAAAGAAAATCCTCTGAAAACAAGTGCAATCTTACATTTTAAATCTTTGTTATCTGATTTTTTTTCAGGATTCCTGTCATGGTTTTGATTAAGTGTTTGTTGTGTTGCTTTGTTGTATTTCTGATAGTGAACGTCTCCTCTTCTCAGGTCTCTCTTGAAAAAGAGATCAAAATATCAATGAGACTGTCTGAACAAATAAAGATAAGATAAAATTAAGAGGATATGTTGTTCATTTGACAAGTTCAATCAGTAACATCAGTTTTCTGTCACTATAACTGATCTGTCAGTAGAATGTTCATTCGAATAATAACACCTGTATGAAACTGTGTGTTACAGCACAGCTCAAGTTCAAGCTAAAGCACAGATCATGGTTTGATGGATTCAACTGACTGGGGACTATTTCCTCCAGCGCCACCAACAGGCTGACAGTTGAGGTTGTGAACAAAAACTTTGTAGATGAGTTGTTATTAAAATGTGATCACTTGGATCCCTGAGCTTTTCATTCAGCGTCATCTGGTCAAAATTTAGATTTGGTCCATATTTAGATTTGTGTCTAAAAACCTGATTAACTAATGCTATTGTCATCCGTCTCAGTGATCTGTTCCCACATGTCATTGTTCTTTATGCCACAGTAAGGTGTTTAAAATATACTACAGAGAATTAGAAAGCAGGAGACATCAGCGGGGGAGCTGCAAAGCCAGCTCTTAATCTCAACGAATATCAGATGTTAATGTCCCAGTGTTCTAAATCTGGACCGTCCGCACAGTTTATTATGTTTTTTGTGTTTGTTTGTTTGCTGGATTACGAAAAAACTATTTGACTTAAAAAGTCTCTGCAGAGAAACACAGATGGAGAGGTTGGGATGGCACTATTCAGATCCAATCAAAAACTGTATCTTAGTATCTTTATTTTTATTCATCCTTTCAGATAAATAACCTTTTTAGATATTTCTTTCATCTGTGAAAATACATTTATAAGTTGTTTTGATTCCCTGGATATTTAAAAAAAAAGAAAAGTATAAAATGAATTACAACTCAAATGTAGAAACCAGAAACAGAAAATACTAAAATCAAAGTAAATAGCTCATGGAGCAAGACTTGTGTTGATCCCAGAGCAGTAAAAAAAAAAAATCATGTCTTCATTCTGACTGGACGACCGGCAGCTCCTGGACACCTGCACTTTATTTATTTATGTGGATTATTTCCACATGTGCCGTGACACGGCTTGACATCAGTTCACGTTACCATATGGGCCAATGAAGGAAACATATTTTCCCTTTTAAAGCCGGCCGCTCGTCACTCGTGGTCGGCAGTGAAACGAACTGACGGTCAGCTCGCCTCCTCGCTAAGCATCTGCAAAGAGGAGGGATGAATCATTCATGTTGATTTCTGGTCCATCTGCACATTTTCACAACCACGCTGCAGCAGAAGGAAGAAACAGCTGTTAAAGGATGGAAACATTTCACATCTAACTGTTCACCAATCGTATTTTTTACAAGAACCCTTCACATTCAGTTACTTTCCTCTTTGTTGCTTTCTTTCTTTCTTTTCTTTCTTTCTTTCTATCTTCCTTCTTTCCTTCCATCTATTCATTCCTTCATTCTGTTCCTAAATTAAATTTCCCTTTTTCCCCTTTTCTATTCTTTGAATTTCTTTATTCCTTTTCTTTCTCTGCCTCTGTCAATTTCTTCCCCCTTTACACTCTGTGTAGTATTCCTTTCTTCTTTCCTTTGATTTAGTCTTCCTTCCTTCCCTCCATTTCTTCCATCTTCCACTTCCCATTTCTTGCTTATTAATTTATTTTTCGAATCATCGCAGTCGTTCTTTCGTTACTGATGTCCCTCTTTTCATTCCTTCTCTTTTCTCTTCTTTGAAGCAGATTTTCTTGCCTTCCTTCGTTCTCTCCCATCTTCCTTCTTTATCTTTCATTACATTTAAGGAAGGCACGAATTACAAAAATAAGGGAACAAAGGTAAGGGAGGGAATAGGGAACATATTTACATATCTGTTGCATGATTTAAGACACATTGTGAAGTTGTGAATTTACAAAAACCTTTTACGAGAATAAAGTCGTATATTTCAAGAATAAAGTTGTGATTTATTTATCATAAATTTAGAACTGTTTTCTTGTAATTTTATGATTTTATTCATTGAAATGTATGACTTTTTTCTCGCATATTACAACTGTTTTCTCGTAATATTACGACTTTATTCTTGTTATTTCTGGATTTCTTTTCTCTTCATGGTCCTCAGACTCCATCGTAAGTTCTGGTAACTGTGGTAACACTTAGTTTACATAAGTGTGTAATGAATTCGACACATTTCAAGAAGTGTGTTGATTCTTTGTCTTGTTTGATTCTCTCCCTGACTTTGGACAACACGATTTTGATCAAGTTGCTCAGTAAAAACAAGCGAGTGTTTGTGCAGCAGCAGCAGCAGCTCAACACATTTCCATCCCCCTGATTAGTGATGATTTCTCTTCAAGGGGAAGAAACCTAAATAAAAACCTTGGGCGATTACTCCAGCTCATCCAACAACAGTGAAATGTATCAGCCCTTCACACAGTCGTGTGTGAGAGGAGGAAACCATGCCAGCTCTTTAACAATGTCATGTGGAGTTACATTTTTATATTTCCATAGTGTTTATTGCCAGAGGCGGCTGCTGCTGCACTCATCTTCAGACCGCAAGAAAAATTACATCAGCTTTTTAAAAAAATCCACCGATGTCAAAGAAGGTTTAAATTAGGAAACGAGACAGTTCTACCGATGATAAATGTGTCTGGGATGTAATTTAGTGTGTATAGTGGAGGGAAAACTGAGGCAAGGAAAGCTCAGGGGAGACAAGTGAAGCTTTGGCGGCGGCCTGCTGGGAGTCCGGCGAACGAATCGCCTCCCTGTGCCCGTCCATAGATGTCATGGCGGCAAGCTGGGACTGGTTCACCCGCCTCAGTCCTCATCTAACCTTCAACAAACCACTGTGATCCCGACATTAATCATCTGCAGGCGGTGGTGTCTCTCTGTTTCCCTTGACATACCTCAGAGGGGCCAACCCCCGCTGTCGTAGCCTCCTCCGAGACTCGAGCCGGCACTGTCGTACCTATCCTCCTCCTCCTCCCAGTAGCTTGCCTTATTCGTCCGTTAGTGTTCCCCGATCCTCCTCGTCCTTCAGGATCCCTCTGCCCATTCTAGTGACCTCACCCGTCCTGACACCATAAGGCTGTCACATGACCTGACCTGTGTATTCAGCCTTCCTTTAGACAGATGGGTAATGACAGAAATGTTTTGACATGAAAATTAGCAGTGGTCACATGTTACCAGATCACTGTTCCTCACATGTTCAACCAATCATCCTTCCTTTACGCTCACTATGTCTCCCTGTCAAATCACAGTGAGTGTCAGTGACTCAATGCGTTGACAACTTTTATAAGAAGGTAAAGAAGAACTATCCTTTCCTCTTTTCTCTTGCCAGCCCCCTGGTAGAAACTCTGGATAATGTCAGAGTGAGTCCACACAGAAGGATCTGTGGATTCCTGTTGATGACGTTTGAGTAGAATTTATAAGTTGCATCCTGCCTCTCGATGATGCACCACCCCTCACCTCAACACTCCGAAGATTTCTGTGTTGTTGTGAAAGCAGTGCATCTCCTGCTGTGTTCTTGAAAGGCTCTGGAGCTCAAACTCTGGAGCCCATTGTGAGGACATTGTTCGGAGTTCATGGCAACTACCTTGCTTGACAACTCATACTGGTCCGTTTACAGGCCGAGGACCAGCCCTGTGAGCCGAGAAATCTACCAGCCAGCAACTTACTAGAACTTCACCTGCCAGCCACCACAGTCTGACTTTTTCATTAAAATAGTTGAAATAATCGTACCTTGTTGCTGGATTCCGTCTAGTATGTGACATATCACAGCCAGCATCAGATACAAGCGGCTCAGAAACTAATAGAGCCGTTATTGCTTCACCATATGAATGCCCTGTCCCAATTCCTCTCCCTTGGCCCGACCCCTAGATATGAAGTGCCCCTGCTGGGAGTGTCCCCGTTGCAACAGAGCTCCACGGAAGAGGCAAGAAAATCTTCCTCTTGGAATTGGGACACCACTCACTACGTCATCAGCAGCCAACCAACGTTATTACAGTGATAAACAATATCAACTAACAACCGTTATCAGCCAACATTATAACAGTGACACGGGAGTAACAACACGTTACTCTCCCTCAGACTGTTTACCATCTTGTTTTGACGGCATGAATAGCGATTTTCCTGAAACAATTGTCTGTTGGTGCCCCTTTCAGACATTGCACAGAGGGGAGATGCAGGCACTGTAAATACCCCACTCATGCAGTGAGAACTTTTTATATTGTATTAAGGACTTGCAAAACTTGAGACCATTGCTATAACCAATGCATTACTAAACTATATGATGAGATTTTCTGAATTCATAGTGACGACATGATGACATGATTTAACCCCCCCTAAACAAACAAACACACACACACACACACACACACACACACACACACACACACACACACACACGCACACATTTTGTTACCTTCCACCCATTGAATGAATTCCTTCTTATGACCTTTTCCTCCGACATGGTCCAGTGTGTCTGCACAATCTTCACATTCAAGTGTGCCATGAAACAATTAATAAAGGGTTTGGATAGGGACAGTGAGAGGTGTGTGCATATGGGTGTGTGTGTGTGTGTGTGTACATAACGCTGAGATGGTTCATCTTTGTTAATATGAGGTGAAGCCGATAGAGCGACACACTGACACCTCAGCTCCTGTCTGACAATACAAACCCAGTTTCTCTGGAAGTCCCCGTGACCTTCCATCCTGTAAGGATAGTAAACCCCCCTTCCCTCGCTCTGGGTGTTGGAGGGACAATGCAGCAGAGGTATAGTAACAGGATTACAACATCAGGGTGGAGGTGGAAAGTGAAGGTGGTTGTTCCAGAGCGCCTGAGACCAAAACTGATTGATTCACAGCCGAGTGGAGACTCCTGAATGTCACCTTCCCCTCTGATTCACTGAACATCACAGGGACATTTACATTGACACTGTTCAACCTTCATACACAGCACCAACATTGAGCTGCTTATGTTGTATGCAAGTGAACACTATAGTGTGAGAGGGAACAAGTGTTTCTGAATGAATGTTGGGCTCCTCTGCAAACAGATCTGTCAGTGAATCTACTGTTTTTGCATGCACAGAACACAACCATCACTGTCACCAGGTGAACACATCACAGCAGCTGTCTTCAACTGGCCAACATTCAGCGTGTCCGCCAAGTTCTGCCAAAGATTGTTTGTTGGGAAGATGCTCCACTCTTTAACACAGCTGTGCAACAGACGAGCACAGTCATGGTGTCACGTCAGGCTGAACCCATCAGCTGCTGTAACTCAATACAAGTTCTCATCAGGGCGGTTGTTGCTCTGGTTAGTCATCCAGTAACAAGGTTTGACCCCTTTCTGTGTGCCGAAGTGTCCTTGGGCAAGACACTGAACTCCAACTTGCCCCTGATGGCTGAGCCAGCAGTGTGCGAGTAACGTGTAATGGAGAAAGTACTAAACATAGATGCACTGTATGAATGTGTGTGGCAAAACTGTACTGTAAAGTGCTTTGAGTGGTCCTCACTATATAAATATGGATTGTTCACCATTTATCATACGTGTTTCTGGAAAATTGAAGCTCGCTCCTGTGGTTTACTTTCAATATAAATCACATTCTATACAAGACAAAACTCCAACTGCAGCATCAAGTCAAACAATGATTTATATGTGAGCACAGGAGGAACAGAAACTTTAAACTACTAATGTCTTCAATCAATCAGACTTCATTCATAGACTTTTTCATTCAAACAATGCAAAACAAAGTCCTTTACAGAATAAAAGCAAAAACACACATTGACATACGCATTTGTAGAAAGAGAGAAAAAACCCATAAAATTAGTCAAAGGAACAGAAGAGTCACTATCATATCGTGTCCAGCTTCTTAAAGCTCATCAACAAAAAACACGAAAAACAGATCAGAAAAGAACGCATTTAATTTTGCAGAAAGCTTTTTTTTACTTTCCTATGGATCTCGAGATATGCACTCGATTGTGTCGTTCTAGTTTTCACTGCTGATTAATCTACCAATAATGTTCTTAATTAATCTGTTTGTATGTAAAATGGCGGAAAGTATTGAAGAATCTAATTCTTTGTTTCTTAAAGTCCAAAATGAAAACCAGGAAGACTCAGACTTGAAGGGGTTAAAAAAACAGTATATTATGAATGACTTGAAAAAGAGTTTCAACATGAAAATGCACTTCCACAGATGTACACAGTATACAGTGTCAAGCTACTGTGTGTGTGTGTTGACATAATATAAAGAGTATGTGCATCACATCCTGCAACCATGAAGCTCTTCATTCAATTATTCAAATCTTCTGACACACACACACACACACACACACACACACACAAACATGTTATGTATGTAATGTGTACAGTAACATGACTCAGGCTAATGGGAGATGGCATTAACCTGCTGTGAAAAGTCTACATGTTGTTTGAATTGTGTGTGTACGAGTGGGTGTGTGTGTGTGTTCTTGTACTTCTATCTTTGTGAGGACCAGTAAGGGTTCAGGTTAGAATTAGGTTAAGGTCGGGGTAATGGGCTAGGGAATGCAGTATGTCTATAGTGTCCTCACAAGGTAGTACAAGAATACAAGAATATATGTGTGTATATGTGTGTGTGTGTCTGTGCATGCATGCCTGCGTGCATGTGTGTGTGTGTGAGAGTATCTCATCATGCTAATGTTACATATAGGATGAGAGTTTTAGGGGAAACTGCTGCATTTTTCATGCCTCCTGCCTCCATCCCGGCTCTCCGCTCTCCGCTCTGAGGCTGATTCAGTGGTCGTTTATCTTCTGTGGCGAGGAGCCTCGGCTTCGTCCTGCAGACTCAATGTGACCAGCAGCAGCTGCTGAGGGTGCAGAGCGACAGGATGAGAACAAACAAGAGTTAGTGTGCTGTATCAGCCTGCCGGTGTTTTCAACGGAGTCGTTCTGTTAGTCCGGACACTGACCTGAGATCAGTTTGCTTTCTTTATATTCTCGCAGCTATGCCATGCTGTTTGCTGTGGTGGGTGGAAAGTATCGTTCTTCACAGTGATTGAGCTCCCAGCTAATATTTATACATTTCATGACCATTGTCTGAACATCCACTCAAGACGTCTAGTTCTATAGTGAAAGATAAATGGATGCCTGAGAAGCTGAGCATCACTCAGACTTACAGTGTCACATATCATCATGGATCAATTAACAGTTTAATATTCGTTATAATAAAGTTCAATCCATGGTCAGACTTAAATGTCTACAAGACATATTAACAATGTGTCATAGGTTACTGAAAATAATTACACAACTATATACACAGCAAACTCAGACACAGACACATGCAGTGACTTCTAGAGAAACACACTGAATTCAGGTAAAAATGCAACAATGTTTTATATTATTATATTATTAGGATTAACAAATTCCCAAAAGAAGGACAGAGTCAATAATATAGCTGCTACAGATAATCAAACAATTTCATCCTTTTAATACCACCTCCGGCAGTTTACGCAACTTTCCACTGAGACGCTGCAGTGACACTGACTCCAGAACAGCCGGAACTTTTTCATGAGCAGGAAAGTTACAGGATGTTACATGATACATGTTAAATGTTAAGAGAGTGTTATTCCTGCTTTGTTTCCCTCCTCTTGACTTTATTGCATAAGGAAGAAAAACTCCTCTGCACAGATGTTTGATGAAAGACGGCTAAACTTTTAAATCATCTTATCCCAATGCCAAGGACACGATGGGTGATTCCTGCAGAGGCCCTCAGACCTCTCAGGTCAGCCATCTCAGAGACATAACTTTGGTCAGGCATAAATTGGCATAAACCATATTAAAGGTTTTTAAAGATGCGTTTGTCACAAATTCCCCTACATTGCTTTTCAGTGGGTGCAACGCTGAGATGATGCTCCTCTCATATACAACATCAGTTAATCAACTAAGATAAGTGACTCAGTATTACATCGCTATCTGTTATTAAACCTGGGTTAAGCTTTTATCAGTGTAAAACAGCAATGCTATTAAAACTCCAAATGTTCTAAATAAAAAAATAGCACCACACGTATGCTATATGGTCAAAGCTTAAAGTTTTTGCATTAAAAAGTAAAGTAAATATAAACTAACCTGTCAGTAAGGTATTTCATTCTGGATTTCTAAGGAGTATTTTTATTGATTTTGAAGTGAAGTTGAGGAGGACCTTTGTTGGATGCTGAAAGGACGACACCATGTGACGGCCACCTACTGACGACCAGTTCACAAGCGAACCTGGACCAAGTCGTTGTCTTTCGAAGGACAAATGTACACGTGCATCTCTGCATCTCAGTTGCGAGTGCAGAGGCTTTCAGAAACACCGATCAGGGTTCACGTCAACACAGTTACTTCAGATACGCTGAATCTTTAACCCTCTGCATCCTGAGCTTCACATGGCTGCACACAGCTGCAGACACATAGTACGTCCCAGATCCTCGGGGTATGTGGGGATATGAATGTGGGCAGAGTGTGAACATCTCTCTGAAGCGCTCTCTTTTCATTTTACTTACAAAAATTACCTCTGTCGCTCTTCATTTGAACAACTCGGTGCAACAACCTTCATGTCTTAAGGAGATACTTTGTACCTCTGAAATCCTTTTATATTGGCGCTTTTCAAATAATCGACGTTGGAGCCACAGCAGAGATGAGACTCAGACACATCCAGTGGACCCAAGGGTCATTATAAGTAATCCTCCTGTAACAAAGGTATGTTTTGTTACAGGAGGTGATGAGGTCATAGATAGTGGGCGGGGCAGAACAGTGTCACATCCCCGCTCTGTGCTTTAATAAGAGCTGACGGGATGGAAATGAGCTTTTAAAGGAGCTGGCAGAGCTGCTGATTATTCTCATTAATGTGTCAGATGAGCGTTCAGAGGCTGTGGCTGTTCTGAGGGGGAGACATGACATCACAGTGATGTTCCAAGGCACAGTTTAATAGTTGTGTTGTAGCAGTTTTGAGGAAGGTTGCAGGTTAGATGAAAATTGAGAAGATCGACAAAGTTATTACAATTTATCCGGGGCGTGAATTTTACAAAAACAAAGTTGCCAAAGTGGTGGACCGCCATGCATAAACTTGTGGACATTTTAGTCTGTAAGATCTCCTCACTGCTCTTGAATGTCACAGTGGATCCGATTTTCAGAGTAAGAGTCCTTATGTGTCACTCTGAGCTGAGCAGCTCAAAGCCAACACTGGTGGAATATCAACCACACACACACACACACACACACACACACACACACACACACACACACACACACACACACACACACACACACACACACACACACACACGTGCACACTCAGGTGTGATAATACAATTATACCAACACAATTTGTATTTTAGTAAAAACCCAAGTAAGTACATTAAGTTATTACAACTTGTGTTTTACTTTTTGTGGTTGTATGCATTATTATTATTGATTAAAAAAAAAAAAAAAATCCCTGAATTTTGTGTAAATTTTTTTTACTATTTTGCTTGCTGTGTACGACTTTAGCGTTAGGGTTGCTGCTGTTGAAGAAGAAGTCAGTTAGGTACAGAAACAAGAGCAATCAGTCAACTCTCTTACTTTCGTTTTGCATTGATCTGAACACACAAATCTGTTATTATCTTGGAGCAACTTAAAAAGCAACTCAATTTCTCTTCCTTCCAAGGTTGTAACTAACAATTATTTCCATTATTGATTATTCTGTCCCTCATTTTTAAAGTGTTTGATCTATAAAACATCACAAATTACTGTTCATCACCATCTTAGTGATTTTTGATGTTCAGTTTACAAGAACATGAAACAAAGAAAAGCATCAAAACCTCCAATGTGTGAAGATAAAACCAGAGAATTTGTTGAAGCTTCGCTTGATAAATAAATGAAATGAAGAGCTTGTGTCCTGTTGGTTGGCCGACTGATGATTAAATAAATGATTTAAATCAATTGCTGTCTGTTTTATTCCAAATGTCACAGACTGGTCGACTGGACTCACATGGATTTTTTCGATGTGCTGA
Organism: Hippoglossus stenolepis; assembly: GCF_022539355.2. NCBI lineage: Eukaryota > Metazoa > Chordata > Actinopteri > Pleuronectiformes > Pleuronectidae > Hippoglossus > Hippoglossus stenolepis. The sequence goes on along the minus strand of NC_061487.1, from coordinate 4,971,024 downwards.
GCAGCACCAATTGAAAGATGTCTGCAAAAGTTGAGAATGTTTCTTTTTCCGAGCTTTACGAACGCACAGAGAAGAGACTGACGAGGAGAGCGAGTGAAGGGCAGTGACAAAGGTTGTGGAGTTTCTCCTGAGTTCAGTCAGAGGCTGATGGCCCGGGACATCGGTGTAGTTTGTGTGAGCGCACTTCAAGGGGTTTAATCACCACCAAGCTTTAGGCTGTACAAGCTGCTCACAGGACACAACAGATGCTAAACGCATTTGGTTTCCAACAACAAAGGATGCAGGTCTTGCGCAGTCGTCCATCCGCTTGTTGCACAGGCTGTGTGGTCTTGGGTTCAGCTTGTGTGCGCTGAGCTTCATGTATTTTAGGTTGACAAACATAAACCGAACTGAAACTCTTCAGGGATGAGGGTTATCATTCATTGCTCATCACAGTCTTAACGGAAATAATTCCTCACTGTCGGCAGGACGCCATCTTCCTTTTTCTCCCACTACTCTCCGACACACTCACGTTGGCTGAAACCCACATTTCTTGACGCTTGGCAACCAATCACTGACAAATGCTGAGCTGTGACCATGACACCATGTTCTGCCTCAAACATGTTTTCTGAACCGTTATTAACTTGATTATTATGATCATGCAACGCTTTCTTGTGATAAGACCACAGCAGCAGCAATTATGAATTGTAGAAATTACAACCTGATGAGTTTTGTGTCTTCAATATGTTAATACACAAGACAACATATTCTTGTTTACTATTATAATGTAGCCAAGTGTAAAATTAATAGGATTAAATAATATAATTCCTAATCAAATCAGATGAAAGCAATTGAATGTGTCTGACTGAAAGTATTTTGGATAAAACAGGAAGAACTGGTTAGCTGAACGTAATCAAGTGCTGAAGGTGTTATGTAAAGAGTTTTATTGTTAAAAAAAACAGTTATACATAAGGTAAAACTAAGTAAGTAAATTAGGTGGAAAAATTCACTTCGTGCATCTTTTTAGTGTCATCGAATCTGCTTTTCTGTGTGATTGGTTTGGTGTATTGGTTTAATGTTCAATCTTGCAGTAAAATATATTGTAGTGACTACAGTCTCAATACAGTTTTGGAAGGTTATAGCAGGGCTGGAGAAAAATCCTGGTCTGGTCAGAAAAAGTTCCGTGTTTTTTCATATTCTGGTTTATGAATTGCTTTTAGGATGGAATGTATGTGTTCTCCTGTTGTTTCCCGTCTCTGCTCTCTCTGGGTGCATCCAAAAAGTCATTTTTGGTGAACATATATATATCAACATATATATATATATTTAATTTTAGTTGTTTAGAAAAATGCACCATGTTATTGGTGGCCAGTCGCAAAATTGATTTCCGCTGTCTCAAGATAGCAAAGCAGCAACAATCCAACAGATTTAAGACGAGCACACCCATGGCTATTTCTTTCTTTTTCAATGTCACATAATTACTTATGGCTAATTATCCAAATGAAGTGTGGTGAAGTCTGACACATGTGCATGTCCACATGAGAGTGGTCTTGAGGCTCCTTCATGACTTGATGAATTGTGAATTAAACTTCCCAGGACTGTACTCATCAAGTCCACACGTCTGAAGGTGCAGGGAACTGATCCTGATTTCAACAATCAAGAAAGTTGGAGGGGGGCAGAACTGGGGTGATTTCCTCTTCTGTGTGGAAAAAGTGGGCTAATAGAGCCGAGGAGAAGAAGTAGGCCAGAATAGAAAGTTAATAAATAAAAGAGGATAATGTAAAAACAGTGGCGCCACAGAGAGATCAGCCCACATTCTGCTTAGTATTTTTAGTTCATGTGAAGCCGGAAAACTGACACGTTCACTCGGTGAACTCAGCGGGAAAAAGACTGACTGTGTATCAGCCGTCAGTCTGAGGTCCTGAGGAACCAGCTTTGAATATGAATCTACTTTATTCATATAGTGTTTTCATAAACCACCACTGCACTGCTGAAAACCAGGATTTACAGATTTATGATTTGTGCTTCTCTGCGTTTTCTGGATGTCGTCACTTGATTAAACTGTAAAACAAATCATCATCTTGTTATTAATCGTATCAACAAATTATGCCAAAAATGTAAAAGATTGTGAATTTTGACTGTTGAACTGCCACTTCCTCTCCTTTCATAAGGTCAGCTCCTTTTACCACTTACTCTTAAGCAGTATTTCAAACTCACACTTTTCAATTCTTACAGTAGCTTTAGAAACTATTCACACATTTCATTTGAAAACTGCAATTTCTGCTCATCAGTTTTTATGAATGCAAGTTTTTGTGAATGCAATTTAAAAAAAATATGTTTGTGAACTTAATGGTGAGTCAATCGAAAAGTCAATGGGTCAAGTTAAAAGTGATTTTTTTCATAGCACCCTCTCTTGGACCACGAGGCAAATACATGTGTCTGGTATAGAGCAGAGCAGAAGTTTATTACCCAGATAGAAGGTAAACTCTGCGTGACAGCGAAAATAAGTAAGATGTTGCTCCTACATTTCTTTCTGACTGATCATTTTACATGAACATATAAATAGCCCAAATCACAGCCTGTGATTTTGATTTCTGTGTCTGGTGATCTTGCCAGCTGATGTCACGATTATAAAAATCAGGATTTAAGCTGAGCTGAGCTGCAGCTTGGAAATGACTTAGCACTGCTGGTTAACATTTAGGACCCTCTCTTCAACCTGGAGAAATCAGCGCCAAGCACCTTGCAAGACTGATGCAGCTTTCACACATTTGACAACACATTTCACAGAGCTCCCACATTGTTGAATGGCCAGTGCACTTGCACCTGTAAGGGCAGCCATGGGTGTGCTCCTCTTTAATCCGTTGGATTGTTGCTGCTTTGCTATCTTGAGACAGCAGAAAACAATTTTGTGACTGGCCACCAAAAGCCTGGTGTATTATCAAGATAGAAAGTTGTGCTGAGGCGGGTGCACAACATTTGTACATTCTGCGTGTTACAGACACAGATCATGTGCTTGAGAGATTTCACTTTCTCAAGCAGATCCGTTTCCTGTGCAGGGAAGCATTCTTTCGTATGATCTGGAAAGTGCAACCCTTTTAAGCCATTTTCCTGGTGCATTGACCTTTTTTCAGCTGTTCAACTTGCAAAAGTGGATTTCGACACGCCCTGAATTCACTTATTGACCATATACTTAGATTGTTAAAATAAGCAGCTTTTAGACACGACTTTAGACACAAACAACGCAGCATGTGATTCTCCACTCAGACTCGTTCACAACAACACATTAATCTCCGCAGTGTTATCACGGAAAACTCTTGACATCTCCGTTGGTGTCTTCTTCGTGTATGTCACAGCTTTTTCATATATTCATATATTTTTCCGATTTGTGTAATCTTTTGGTTCTTTTGTCATTTGTAGCGTGTTAGAAACATCATCAACACACCTACTCGCTGACAGAGAGTAGCAGGAGCAAACAGATAAAGGCCTGAAACCAGTTAACCTTAAGCAGAATGCAGATTTCATGTCAAGTTTCATGTATATGCTAACTACCGTAGCGCAGTGCCTCAGAACCTTTCAACTATGAACTCAATTTTGCACATTGACCATGTAGGGTCCAGCCAGACAGGTTTTGACCCCACCGTGTGTCATTTTGAACTGGTCGTTACAAAGTCAAGTTCACATTTTAAAAAGGAAGCGACAGCTCTTGTGGTTAAACCCAAGCCAACACTTCATTTGACAACATCTTTCAGCTGTTACAGTTAAACTCAAACCAACACTAACACGTTCAGGACTTAAACCTCCAGACCTTTGCAATCATTTATTTAGTTTATTTATCATTTATTTATCAACATCTCCTTTCATGAACTTCACTGTAACTTCAACTGCTTTTAGCTCTTTTAAGTGATACTTCAACTTCCGACACCAGTTACACTTAATTTTAAATATCCACTTTTATTGTGTGTTCATCAGCTGACACTTCACCATCTTCTCATTACCTTGTTGTTTTAATCAGCATTCAGTTCTTACACTGAAACTGACAACTCCAACACTTTTTATCAGATACTGATATAAGTGCCCAGTTAACTGATATTAAAGTTAACTGGGCACTAAGCGATTCAATTTAGACTTCATCTTCTTTCAGTGGTGGTTGGGCTAAATCTGTCACTTCAACTTTAGTCAACAGTTACACTTAAACATCCATCCCCCTTATCACTTGTTCTCCAATTAAGTCTTCATCTCCTTTCAGTGGTTCAGTTATAATTTTAAATGTAATTCCTTTCAGCACATTTGACAGGCCATAATTTCAATAAACACACCAGTGACACTTTCAGCTTCTTTTTCACTTATTTTTCAACTGACATTTCAACTCCTTCCAAGTGTTAAAATTCAAGTGACCTTTAACGTTCTACTTGGCACTTTCAGCTCAGTGGATACTTGAATTATTCAGATCAATACTAACAAGAAAAAACGGTTGTATTTTCCACAAGAGAAGTAAACTTAAAAGAACTTTAGAAAGTATATTTCTCCTCGGTGGACATGTGACCAGTGGCCCCCAACTACACACTGACTTCGTACAAGGGGTCACCGAGGGTGGAGCAAAAGAGTTTTAGACCCCAACATACAACGTCATTGTTAACTGTTGCAAAATTCTATGGCAAAATAGTTGTATTTGTGTGTAAATGCTCTTAATTTCTACCACTGTTGTGGGAACACTTTTTTGTTTGCTGTTAAATATTTCAATTGTCAGAATCCTAATCACAGTAATTTATTCGCCACACACACCATGAAATGTTTCTGTGTGCAAAATATTTATAAAATGTGAGGACAGATTTTCACCAAACTTGGTGGCAATATCACTTGAGAGGTTATCTCCAGATGATAAACCTTTGGAGCTGATAGATTGCATGGTTTGGGACAAACACACACACAGCACACTCTTACAGGGTCGATGTTAAGATGAGGTCTGCCTACCTGCTGAGAACTCTACGCCTGCGTGCACAGAGAAAGCAATACATACCAAGAAACCTACTGAGGAATGTGAAAACTTTATGGATGTCTTAACAGGCCACTGATATGGGCAGTATTTCATCTGGTGCTGCTAATCAGTTTGTGTGTGTGTGTGTTGTGTGTGTGTGTGTGTGTGTGTGTGTGTGTGTGTGTTTGTGAGAGTGTGTCCCAAACCCTGTAATTGATAAGCTCCAAATTTGTATTGTGCAATGAAGCAATGTCACAAAACACTAAGATGGAGATCTTTGATCTTGTGAAAAAAGTAGCTTTATGAAACTGGTTGGACAACTGTAGTATATATAGCGTATATATTAGCCTCTATACAATAGTTATGCATTATCACTTTGATGCATTTCATTGCATCTTTCCTTCACAAAAACTATAAAACTTTGAGATCAAAATGGTTGAACTTGTGTCTTCTCTTTAATAAAAAACATGGTGCATAATGGCAGAGCATCAAAACAGAGAAGCTGTTAATCTCCAGCTGATCGAGACTAACACAACTAAGGCGATCACCTACAGACACACTGCATTCTGGGATTTGGTATACACAACCTACAACAACTGAAGGAAAACTCTGTGGCCCCTCCTCATAAAATGCTTTAATATTTGTAACTAATGTCTTTATTAAATATGATTAATTATTTATTAAGTTTAAAAATCGGACTGATCTTTATCCTCCTCCAACATGACACTTGTTTGGTCAGGGTACCTTTTGTTTTGTAAAAAGTGGAATAACATCCCTGCTGATAAAACTATCAGAAACCATAAGTGAACTTTGAGCAGCAACAATGCTCCATCTGATGCAGACTGCTGTGAATCCAGTGTAAAATGAGCAACATCAACGTTAAATAAGATTTTCTACAAAGATACAACATATGAAATAGTTAAATATAGAACTTTAGGCTTTTGAAAATACATTTAATGCCTCTTCCCCCCAAACAGACACAACATCTGGGTTTCGAGGGTGAAATGGTTTGCTTGTTGTTTCATTATAACCTGCCATGCCGACTGCATGATGTTTGACACTGGAAAATGTGAAATACGATGTAAAGCATAATGTGGTCTGGTGGAGAAGAGTCCGATATTCTGCAGTTTTTATGATAAGAAATGGAAACTTTGCACACCAATATCAAACATCTTGAAGAATATTTCAAAGACAGAAATAGTGTGTATCATCTGTACACTGGGAGGCACTGCACTGGGAAGCATGCTTTTGTTTACAGTGTATGAACTCATCAGAGGTGACATACATCAGTGAAATACCCCGAGACTAAGAATCGGAATACAGCAATACTAGTGTTCTGTGATAGGCTACAGTATTTAGGCACAGGTGTACTTGCATGCTAATGCTAAGCAGGTAAACTGTTCACTATACAGCACGTTAGCATGCTAACATTTGATGATTGTTTGGGTGGGAATCTCACAGTTTGATTTCATCCAGATTCTTGGTGATTAATGATGATTAGTGACTCGCAGAAAAAACTAGGAAATGTGTTCAAAAGTGTGCAGATATTTTTATTTAAGCTATATTTAAAGTTTATTTCTTACAGGCCTCTTCTTGTTTGAAAGAAAAGGGGAGGGGTGTTGCATTATTTTCTCCATGTTACAAATCTCCAGTGGTGGTGTACAGCCAGAGAAGTTGGATACTTTGTAAAGTGTATGTTGGTCAGCCAATCTCATTTGTTGGTGATAGACTTTGTTGTGCCGCTAAACTAATGTTAGCCTGCAGGTGACGCAACTAAAGCTTCACCAGTGTTAAAGGTCCAGTGTGTAGGATGGGCGTACCTGTCTGTCACTAACCGACCTGCCTACATGCACCCTGCCTGTGACTAGAGTCATGTGCAGCCTTTCTATCTTCTACAGGATTACCAACCCTAGCTTTAAGTGTACATTCTTTTTCAAGCACTTGGACCTAATGAAGATATGAATCAATTTAAAACTTTGAATACATTTTAATAGATTGTGTGGCTTGTAGTCAGTGTGCTGCATTGTTAATCCTTTTCACTCCCTTTTTTCACTCCTCTTCAAATAGCCTCATGCCAATACATAATGTGCATATAATTACACCTCTTTAGTCACCATGGATATCTGCACCACATTCAATGGCAATCCATTTTGTAATTGTTGAGATAGTTCAGACAGGAACGACCAACTGCTGCTATAGCTCGATTTATCTCTTATATATTGTGTATGTTGTGATCAAATCAACCATGACTGTTCATCAGTGGCTCGTTCATCAGCTGTATTGGTTGTCAGCTGACATGTGACATGCATAGCTGTATAAATAAAACCTTAGTGAAACTATGGAAAAAGGAACAATTTTCACGTGTATAATAAAATCAAACTGGGCCCAAACACTCTCTATCTGTATCGGTTTACATATTTTCTATAAAGTACATTCACCTAGTTAGGACGTTATTCCTCAGAGATCTGATTTAATGACTCTGATTTAATGACATTTTGAAATATGTCCTCAGGCATCTGCTAAAAGTGCACACATTTATATGTTCTTATCACAAAAATGCCTGATATGATTTTTTACCTTCTCCACCAGCCTGATGTTCCACACATAAGCAGATGGACAGTGCCAACAGAAACATTAACAGCCGTTCTTCACACAGATACATCTTTTATCAACTTGTGTACAATAATATTTCTCAATTCAGTTATTTATATATCACAATGTGTTCATTTCTTTACATGAATATTGTGTTGCCGGGGAGTTCTGAGAGTCTCTGTCCCCATAAAACGTCTTATTGTTGTAGCTCTGTTCATCTTTGGTCTGTAAAAACGAAACAGAGTTTGGTTCCAAACAGAGGAAATCGATCCAGCAGCTTCTCCACGCTCTATTAGTCAAATCTCTTGGAAAATAAAGTGAGTCAAGTTCCTCAGAAAGAACTTCAGCCAGAAGTTTCCACAGTTCACCCATGGATGTAGCAACGTGCCCAGACGCCCTGATAGTGGCTGATGATTGGACGTCAGCAGCAGCCAATGCTCCGCTCAGGGACAATGGGTGATGGACGATGGGATCCAATCTTATATGGGGAGCGTCTGTCATTGCCGCCGCTGTCAGGAGACCTGGAGGACAGAAATAAGCAGCGTTAGACAAATCATAGGCAGTCAGAGTGTCTGCTGGTCTGAGACCAGCATCGAGAAAATATTCAGCTACATGAGCCAGATGAGGTCATGTTGCTTTATGGAAGAATGCTGACCCCACACTACTAGAGGATAAATGAGTAGTAGTGTGAGGAGTCTCCAGACATGCTCTGAATGTTTGGAATCATAAATATTAAACAATCCTGAAGGGTAAAATGAACAGCAATGGAATATTGAGCAGAAACCTGCCAATAGCCAGTGACAGCGAGCTGACTGGGAAGCTTCATCAACCAGATTTTACATTCTAACAACAAAACATTTGATTTATATGAAATAATACGCTGCTCCCATCTTCTCTGCTATGACTTCATCCACAGTTTGTTTCTTGTATTTTGTTTTGGTTTTCAACACACAGCAAGTCATATTTGAAGATGTGGTGTTTCTAGTCCCTGGAATCACAACTTTGAAATAGTTTAGTATTAATGATTTAGTTCACTGTGGGGTTCTGTGTCTTAACTGAATTCTTACCATTAAAAATTGTTATCTCTGTCTGTTCTTATCTAAATGATCTGTATTTATTTTGCTCCTATTTAGCACTTTTATAAATAGTGCTTTAGTTTGACACATCATTCTCACACTGCCGGCACAGTCAGGGGCAATTTGGGGTTCAGTGTCTGGCTCGAGGATGGGACGGGGATCGAGACCTGAGCCACAGCCGCTCTAAAGTCTTATCTTCCTTGTGGTCTTCCACATTATTAAAATGGTTGAAAATCCTCTCGTATAACCAAGACTAAGTTGATGAATTAGAATCAACATTTAAGAAAATGTATAAATGTTGATGTAGAAAGTTTTAGAGGCGACGATTTAACTTAAGGTTTGGTAATGTTCAATCAACACGTCTCTAAAACTGTTTCGATAACATTTTATAAAATAAAGTAAAGTTGATTAATATTTGAAAATCTTATTTTCTGACCTGTTCTTATCTAATTCATTAGAATAAGAACTTAGAATTTGAAAACATTTAGCTTATAACATTTAGTTGTAAAAAGAGAGGTGTTGATTCAACAGCACCCCAAACCACAAATGTTTAGATAAATCAACAGCTCTCTGAATCAACAGTGAATATAAATATCTAAAAAAAAGTGATCAACAGTGAATTATACGCTCAGCAGCCAAGCATGTGTATATATATATATATATGAATATATGTTTATGTAAATATGTATATATATGTGTGTGTGTGAATAGGATAAGAAAATATTGCATTTTAAATCAGTGCATCAAATCATTATGTACCGTGAATTTAGCTACTATAAATAAAATAGGTACAAATAATTCATACAAAAAGCATTGACGATGTTCATTTTGTCCCATTACAAAATATTTTCCTTCCAGCTGGTGGTGTCTGCGAGTGCCTCCAGACTCGAGCGACTCGGCTGGGCTTCATTAGAGGAAATGAGCTGCACGCAGACGGCAGAATTAAAAACCCACGCAGTCCTTTGTCCAATTAAAGCAGCTGAGCTGGAACTCAAACTGAGCCCAGAGCCACATCTGACAGGATGGGAATTCATACAACTACACATCTCTGCATGTTCGAGACACAGCAGGAGCAGGGAACAAGCCGGGTAAATGAGGAGCTGAAATATCGACTCAAAAGAATCCGAAACATTAACAGGAACAGAGTTGAAGTACAACTCACTACAAAGCTAAGACACAGAGTCACATCTCAAACAAACTTTCCTGATTAAAAAAAACAATCAACAATGTCTTTGTCCGTTTGACTTCCTCACTACAAAATGTCACACTTATATTGTTTCTTTGTTTACAAACAGACTTGCATTTCCTGCAGCAGCTGACCACTGTGGTTATCAGCAAATGTTACTTTTTAAAAAGGAAACAAGTGTATGTTGGGACTATTTTCAGCAGTGGACTAATCCACATTTGAGTTATTCTGGCAGCAGGACAATGTGTGTGTGATTGAGTCAAAATAAACTACAGAGTGTGTGTGTTCAATTTGATGAACGGAAATGTCACCCAGTGCAACAGTGTGGCTCATTAGTGTGTTTTAATAGTTTCTGGGCAACATGAAGCTCTTTAGGTCGGAATAATTAGACACATTACGCACACACACACACACACACACACACACACACACACACACACACACACACAGGACATTACATTGACGTCTGTTTTTTTTCTAATACTTATTCTAACCTGAACCATAGTTAATATATATATATATACATAACTTGCCTCACACTAACCCATAACCTAACCTTAACCTAAACCTTAAAACAGGTCTTCAACTTAAATTTCATCATTTAAGTTATGGAGACAGGAAATAAGTCCTCATAATAGTTTATTTATTATTCATCATTTAATGGAGCTGTAGTTGATTTAACATTTAAATCTTAAAGATGCTTACTTTTGCTTTCCGGAATGCAACACACGTATGGTGTTTTTGATGCTAAACTATGCTGCACATTCATGAGATGGTGGCGGCACTCAGCATGTAGAGTCTGACTCTCACAGCGTGTGGACATGTCCCGCTGAAGGCTCCGAGACTCTGATTAAAAACACCAAACTCTGGGGACGAGAAAGGACACTTCATTTCTGTCCCCTTGGCGGAGGCAGAGCTCTCTGTAATTGCTTCCAGGTGAAGACTCACATGGAGAAGAAGAAGAAGAAACAGCAGCCGTGGCGGCACCTCTGAGCCGCTCACCTCTGAATTATTCATGTCCATCCTGTTTGACTGCAGCTGGAATCCTAAAAGAGCCGGAGGAGTCAGACAAGGACGACTTGGATTACTCTGAGAACCATACATCACTCTGAAACAGCATCAACATTCAGACCATCCCTAAACGCTCCGCTCGCAGACGATTAAACACGGAGGTGAAGGTGTGTTAGTAACATTTCAGATGTGTCGCTTAAACTCCTGCAGTCAGCGCACACATGAAATGTCTTTGAAGGAACAGGAGGTAACACTCAGTGTTTTCACTGCTGCTGTCTTTCTCGCTGCAGAGTGAACAATGCAATAACCACTCAAAACAAAAACTACCACTGCCATGTTATCAAGGTTTAGTGTTCAACATCAACAAGTAGCTGAACTATAGATACCAAAAAGTTTGATCGTCTTTCACCAATGAAGTCGAAACAGAGTTTGAGTGTCACTCTAATTCATCTTTGACAACCTGTGGCTCCAACGTGAAGATGAGCTGAGCAGCAGGAGATTAAATATATCTCTAACACAATGATGTAACTGATGCACCTGAAATAGCTGCAGCCCACTGACTCATCGCCAGCTTCTTGATCCAAGTGCTTGAAGTCCTAGTTCACAGTTGTGACATGGATCACAGCTGGATCATGGATAATATGAACGACGGTCAAACTGTGAGACTGTTCTTCAACATGGTGTGCTGTCACTTGGGTTTTCTTGTTGCGCAACAAAAAAGATGATGATGTTTCCTTTGCCTTGTAACAAATCTCTGGGTGATCACAGGCGGAGGCTGCAGAGAGAACATTGCAGACTTAACATGAATAATCTACAGCCGCTGATGTTTGTCAAATTAACCAAAAAGGTGACATCAACCCAAACATAAAAAGGACTTGAATTATTTACTTTATGCATTTGTATTGTTGTGCTACCTTTATGTTAGCACCTCACCATACCGCTGACTGAGAACGTAATGTGAATGCTCCTTCACCTCTTCAAACTATTTCTGAGTGTTTAAGGCAGGTTTCAGTCGCACTAACCCCCAAGAGTTTCTGCCTGAGAAGAAAACAAGGTAGAAACAAGCAGCGACCGGAATCTCTCTTGTTCTTAAGACTTGCCTGCCTTTTCTCCTGGTGTGACCCGAAAATAAATGGACCTCTGCAGGTTTGGACCACACAGGAGGCTTCAACACACAAACGTACAGGAAAGTCAGACACTTTTTTTTCAAGGACAGTTATGTGCGAGAAAAAAGAAAAGAAAAACTCCAGGGGGAGTCGATGCGGCGAGCCACAAATGAGTTCTGCTTTCTGCTTACTACGCCTGATTACACCTTTGCGACAGAAAATTACACCCTGGCTCCACACACTATAATGATCACGTAGGAGCGCTGGAAATGAAATGAAAACAACTTTCAACTTCTCTGAAATTATTTCTTCTTTTCTTAAAGAGATGAACAGTATTCTGCAGTTTTAACCTCTTCTCCTCCACCTGAAAACACTGTCATCATAACAGACTCATGTTGTTCAATCTCCCAGAGATTTTTACACTGTCGGACGGGGTGTACATTATTGAATATGAACCTAAAAGCAAGGACTATTTATGATCTTGAAAATGATGGGTACACAGACTGCATAACCCTCCCCACTTATTGTTCTGGTCCATTTATGCTGCCGTATGTGCAGAAGTGCAAATGGGCTGGAGGATGTGAATTATATAGAGTTGATTCAGAAAGCCTTCAGAGCCTTTTTCACGCTCTCTGGTGTTGTAAAATTAATTCTAAATGGATAAAATTGCCACTTTTGCCTATCAACCTACACTCAGTGACCTATAATGACAAAGAGAATCAGAAAATGAGATCTCTCATTTACAAAAAACATTCAGACATTTTATTCAGTACATAAAACTGACGAGGCAGCAGCCTCCAGTCTCTACAAGCTTTACACACTGGATCTTTCGCCCCATTTTGAATATATCTCAGGTTTGCAGATCAGTGGAATCATCAGGGGTATGATCCTCTAACCAGAAGGTCTGCGGTTCGATCCCAGTCTTCCCCATTCCGAATGCTGAAGTGTCCTTGGGCAAGATACTGAAACCCAAATTACCCCTTCTCAAATAGAAAAGTGCTGCACATAAATGCATGTGTGTGTGAATGGGTGAACGTAAAACTGTACTGTAAAGTGCTTTGAGTGGTCATCAAGACTATGTAGATACAGACCATTTACCAAATACAAACCATATAATTCCACAAATCTCCATCTGTCTGTCTGTATGTGGAACTTATATCTCGGGAACCATTCATCTTATAGGCTTCACACTTGGCCTGTGTTTTGTTAATCCGGTTAATCATGGATGCATTGCAGATGAAAAAAAGGAGGATGAACGCAAAGTTTTGTTACTTCCCTCTGCACCATAAACTGTTTATAAATAATTTTCCACACAACGTCCAGCAAACAAACAAGAAAAAGTGACATTGTATTGTGGAACTGTTTGAGGAGGACTCACTAATGTCAAGGAGCAGCTCCGCAGGATTAACACAGGCCAAAGCATACAGCCCATTCAAAACAGGAAGGTTTGCACTAGTGGCGTCTAAGTAGCAAATGTACTTGCGCTGACCTGCTCTTGAAATGTGGTGTTGTCAGGTGCAGTGTTGGTGCATTGCGTTCTTGAGGCAGTGGAAAGCAAATGAACAACAAAAACCTGGTCTGAAGTCAGTATTTCACTGTTATTTTAGGACACGATACACAGTGTGTACCGACAGCAGCAGGTGCACAAACATGCACACTGCTTCTTACACAAATAAAAATAATCTGCTCATGTAAAAAGTGAAACCAAGTTTTCTCTCTACCTGCCAAAACTAAGAGAATAAGTACTACAGACCTTTTAATCCATGCAGCAGTGACCCTCCATTAAAGCGACCGCACCCTAAATGCACCTGTTCCATGTGCTCACATTGTTAAAGTAGAGCCCCAGATGTTCAGAACCGCTGGATGTCACCAGGTGATCTTGTCGTCAGCAGGACTGACCTGACAGATCTGGGCCTCACTCGGTGCCTCTGTGGTGAGTGTGGCCATCTTCAGACATTCCCTGTCACCTCTTGTCGACTTCACACCAACAGCTGCGGCCACACAGTTATACTCTGCTCGATTGGCTCTTGATAAAGCCTGATGGCCCAATGGGATCAATTACAGGAAGAGGATGGGAACGCAGCACCTGTCATGCATCGTTTTCTCCTTTGCCCCTATGAGAGGGCCACTGTGGGCATGAAAGAGGCCCAGAGAGCACCTCCTCCTGGACCAGGGGAGTAAACAGGGTGGCTGAGGGCTGTTAGCTGATTACTCCTCAGGTTTAAGAGCCAGCGACATGAGGAGAGAAACACAGAGAGACCTAGAGCTGAGGAAGATCAGAGGAAACAACCAGAGGTTCACTGCTCATCCACTAGTATTGTTTTCGAAATGGTTTGGTCTAAGCCCATTTGTTCTAAGGAAGAGAAATCTTAATGCTACAGCATACAGTTTCATCCCCCCTGCCTTGGTGGTTATGTTTTTGAGTGTTTGTTTGTTTTTTCTGGTTTGTCAGTAGGAGTGCACAAAAACGACAGAATGGATTTCCTTTGTGGAAGGATGGAACATGGGACAAAAATAACCCATTCAATTTTTTGCAGGCATACGGACAAAGGGGCAGATCCAGGATTTTTTCCCCCTTTCTTTCACATTGTGCAATATACAGTATTTTACAGATTTCCAAGAACATATTTCATAGATTAAAAAATTATCCATACAAAAAAGATTTGTACAGTGTGTGTAATTTTTTTGGAGCTTGATTGAATTTTAGGCAATTGTTGGGCAGGTGGAGGTTCTTGCTCTGCTGAGTGGCAGAGTGTGACATTTTTTACACACACACACACACACACACACACACACACACACAGCATTTCTGTAACAGATTTTTGTAGGTGAAAAATACTTAGATAACTTAGATAGATTTAATATTTAAAAACTTTAAATATTTAGACAGTTACACAATTTTTGTTCTTCAGATTTTCAGCATGGGAATCAATTCAATGGGATTTTCTTCAACTTGCTGGTTTTCCTGCTTTATTTTAGAAAGCTGTTGATCAGCTACCTCTGACATATTTTGGTATCTGAGGTTTCTGATTTTTTTCCACCTGTTAAGCCCTATGAGGCAAATGCTGATTTGTGAAAATGGATTATGCAAATAAGAAATGTATTCGTTAAAGTGTAACTTTTTTAGCTTCTTCTTTCTTCTTTGAACTCACAGACTCTGTCAACTATAGGTCAGGTTGTTGCATGCTCTAAACCTGCCTATTTGGAATGGGCTGTTTGTTTAACTTATGGTGATGCTGGTTGCAGCTTTTTTTCTGAAACTATAAAAGTGACCTGCATTAGTGAAGCTTAACAAAGTCCGCAGAGCCGTGAACTGGAAATCAGCTGTCTTTGACATTTCATGAACACGCTGTTGTCATGATGAGCTGTGGCTGCTGCAGAGCACTGGTATTATTCAAAGTTTATTTGACATGCAGTATCACACCAAATTTGACACTGCACTGGGCCCTTAGCAATACACACTAAGTGTGAAGCTGATAAGATGAACGGTTCTGGAGATATCTGAGCCACAGACAGAGATTACTGGAATTAGTATAGATGACACACAACTGCCCAAAAATTATTTAGAGGGTCAAGCGTCAATTACTTATTTGGCTTATATTTTACAAACACTCAGATGTTGAAAAAGTCAAGCGTCTGTATTGGATGGTAAAGATGAGCCCTGAAAAGCTGATTGCCAGACATAATGACAAAGGATCACAAAGTAAGAAGTCTAGCAGACAACTGTAAACGTGTCATGTTTTTCTGTTGTGGCTGATGCCCACGTGACTTCAACGCTAACAAAACATGCCAACCATATCTAACACCTTGGCCACACTGGGTGGGTGTGCAGTGCATGATGGTTGTGTTGCTGATCTGCTGCTTTTCATGCATGTCTTTTTTTCACACAGGGAGCACGTCTGCTGCAGAGCTGCTACTTGGAGTTTAGAAAAACATTATAAGAAGTGAATGGATTCTGTCCAACATGAATGCTGGAGTGCTTTGACTTTGCAACTAACGGGAAGGGTTGGAAATATTGAATTTTGTGACATATTCGACACAAACATTTAAAATATTATTTTCACTTTGCTGTGAACTGCATGTGACACGCTTCTCATACAGGCAGTGCAGCCGCTCTAACCTGATAACCTGGGCTGTTGATGAAAAGCAACACACACACGCGCGGCACATGCATACAGCCTGACCCGGTTGTAATTGTCATGTTATCGTAGGTCACTGACTGGAAATACTTAAAATCTGCAGGTAATTTTCATTCAGGGAAGCCCTACTTAAAATAAATGAAAATAAACAAATCAGCAAGCAGCGCTAATAAAAGAACATCAACAGTTGATTTCAGAATGTTTAGTTTTCAAAACTTTAAACAGATTAACAGAAGGCGGATGAAACCAGAGTCAGATAACACCAGAGTCTCGGAGGAGAGGAAAGCATGTTTACAGAGAGAGAAAATATTAAAAATAAATTAAATCTGTGGCAGAAACAATCAGATGACATGAGCTTCACCATGTTGTTAGTAACATATCAGTTCAAATCACATTGCTGCTGTACAAAGGCAAACACAGACCCAGTTATCAGAGCTGTGTGTGTTATTTGCTCATCCTATGATAAACACTGCAGCTGGGAGTAAAGTGGGAAGCAGGCGTCCTTGTTTCCAGAATAATTGCTTTATGATGAATAGTGGCTGGTGATGAGAAACAATGCTCTCTGTTCCCATTTATTTCACATCCAAAAGCAAAAACAAGCCAGAAATCGCCTCATGAATATTGCAAAGCTGCGGCTTCTTAAAAACATTAAAGGGAGCCATGAACCTATTTTTGATTTACTTCAGTCTACGGATGTTTAAAATGCTCCGGAGGAATCACAGTCCGCAGAGCAGGAGAGGTTTTAGGTGTGGAGACTTCAGCTCTTCTTTGAGTCATCTCTCTGTTACATCGAGAACACCTCTTGCTCTCTGGTCTCACAGACGTGGTTGGTTGTAGATTTGTCACCTTTCTAATGTAATCACTCACTGGGTATATAATGCTCTTTGAAAGAGTAAGTCTATTACTTATTACTCAACAGTCAAAGAAACATGTTCAATTACTCATTACTTTACTTTCAATATATGTCAGCTTTGTCAAATGTGTCTTTAAAACACTACTGTATTTAACATGTGTATTTTTATACTATACAATTAAAATCAAAAATTGCAGTTTAAGAAGCAAACATATAATAAAACCAAATACCTCTGGTTAATTCATGTTCATACTTGGCTATTTGGCTTGACAGCAGACTACCATTCGAAATTCTAATTTAACATTTAACTCAAATATTAAAAATCAAACATCTTGTCCAGAATTAAAGGAACAGGTCAACTATTGTGTGGTCTACCTTTATGTCCGTCCTTGAAAACAGAGACATTCTGTGTGTATGTATGTTTGTGTATTGTATGTATGTTTCCAGCACGTTTAAAAACCTGCGTTTGCCTGCTAGTTTTGTTGTGAAGGAGGAATTCGCTGGCCACATTTCAGACTCATGCGTTTCTCTCACGACTGTCAATGTTCCCAATGTTGAAAAGTGGATCAATACACAACAGCTGCTTCTCCAGTGATGAGTGTGTAAAGACTGTGTGAAGGAGCAAACCCTCATCCACACTCATTATCACCAGACACATCCTCTACTCTATCTCTACTATCTCCTCAGGGCTAATTGAACGTCATTTGTTCCTCTGATCTCGCTTTCTGAGTTTTAATGAACGCTGACTCGTGTAAACACAGTAGAGCATCGTGTCGGTCCGCCCACTCAGCGCTGCGTCTCTCTGTAATTTAATTTGCCTTACAGCGAGGCAATCAGATCTGCTGTCCTTCATTAGCAGTGGAGCTTGTTTGTGTGAAGCTCCTTTAAAAAAAAGGGAGATTCTTTTGTCTGTGAGCCAGAGGCAGCAGACGCAACAGTGTGCCGCTATCTTTCGACCGAAAGAAGACGAGAGAGGAGAGCGGTGTTGTGTGTTGGAGCCCGGGGAGACGTTCATCATTCCGGAGTGGGAGACAGAATCACGGTACAGGTTTAGGAACAGAATAAAATCACAAACCACTCATGGTATGATGCTGTCAGGCCTGGTTTAGGGTTATTTATGCCTAAAATGTTCTTAATGTCCTCATTAAATTAACATAAATTATTCATTTATAAAAAGTTTGAGCTTTCAGAAGATTAATTCATGGACACATGCAGGGTTACATGTAAATGAAGGGATTTTTTTAATCACTTCGGTTTAAATTACAGAATTATAAAAATGTGAAAATGCACATTGCAAAATCAAATAATATAATATTTGATAAGTCCCTTTAATATTGTTAATTATGTTATTTAACGTGGATATTTCTGCCTTCAAAACACCTTTAAATCGACTTCAATTCAGTGCCATAAAACAATGAAACATAAACACGTTCAAAGATAGTGACTAAACAAATGGATACAGGCAGAACAAATGATTTTATGTTTCAGTCAGGGCAGAATGAAAAAGTCACAGATGAAGGAAAGACTAACTGCTCAAACATGTCCCTCCTCTGAGATGTGCTGTAGTTACAGTTGTGTTTCTTCGTCCCTCTGTGTCGTCGAGAGGCCGTGAAGCGACGCTCCAGCGATCAGAGAGCAGCTGCTCATTCTGCTGTCCAGCTTCAGAACAAGTTCCCGAAAGAGGAGAAAACCCACAGACCAGACACAGCAGTTTTTCAGGGAGCAGACTGACTTGTCTCAAACCCACCAGCCAGAACGCAGGAGAGAAGAGAAGGAGGTTTGGTGTTGTGATGCAGGACGCTGCCCGTCAGCTCTCAGCTGCTCAGACAGGGTTTCTGCACCATTAGTAAAGACAAATTGAATGCTTTTTAAGACCTTTTTAAGACCTCAATAGTTGTAATTTAAGCATTTTCTTTGATAGAGAAGATAATTAATTTAAACCTATTAATAAGGATAACTATTATACTAGTGTTTAATAGGTAAACATTAGTTTTTTTAGCTTTTTGTTTTGTTTAATATAACTAGTTAGATTATGCTTTGAGAATAATATTAATAAAAAAAACAATAGTAATATTGTTTTAGCTATTTTTAATTAGTTTTGGTAGTTTATGCTTTTGTTTTGAAGGTTCTGAGCACCAGGTGATATTATGGTTAGGCGGGCATAGGCAGCCAGATACCGGGAGAGGTTCATGATTTCTTTACAGCAGACGCCTTTGCCTTTTGTTTGCAAAAATGGAAAAATAAATCACACAAAATGTGACGCCTGCCTGGTAATAGACCTATTCCCTGTGTAAGACTTACTCTGGCTTTTTGATTTTGAGTTTTTATTCTATTGCTTTTTCTTATCCAGTTTAATAAATTGCAATTAAAGTAAAATTGTAACACTTCCTTAAGGAGTGCTGAAAATATGATTTTTAACTATTTCTTTAGCATCTGTGCACTGCCTGCCACACACATCTTTTCCTCCTGTGTAACGGTTGTGTTTTCTCTAAAGCTACAGTGCAGTCTAAAGGAATATAAATGATACATCACTGTGTCTGACTGCTTCACACGGCTTCTTTCTTAAATTTCTAGTCGTATGTGAAGAAACGACTGCAAATTTGCTGTTAAATGGTTCACACACTACACCTGACATGGACAGACATTACTGTCAGGCATCACATTGCAGTTCCATAGCTGACCACTGAATTGAAAGACTGGGAATTGTGTGGCGCTGTGTTGTCCTGCCCACATGAATACTTAACATTCAGCATCGAAGAAATCAACACTGTTTTGGGATTAGAAACATGAATTTTAAACACATGAAAATGTAACACTTTGCAGTCAATTTATGGTAAATTTAAGACCTTAATTTCCTTGATTGTAATTTAAGACTCTTTAAGACTTTTTAAGGAGCCGCGGGAACCCTGACAGAGGGAACTCTCAGCTCTGACAACAGAACACTCATACAGCCTTTAATCAATAGGCGATTAAGGGAACTACATTTCACTTATGAGTTTCTTCTCAGCCATGATTACACAATTTACTTTAGTGTTATATCCATGCACTTATTTAAACTGTATATATGTGTCCTTGTTTAAATGAGTTTCTAATCTGCTTTGAGCATGGACAGGACACAGACTTCACATATGAAAAGTGTAACTGCTTTTGGATTATTATCAATAACAATGCAATCATAACTTTAACATAGTGCCACCACTGCTCACTCACTAAGAGTGTGTATGCATGTTTTTGTGTGTGTTTATTATGACTAATACTAGCAATCACAACTTTTTATTGAACATTTAATTAACCTTTTGTGGTTATGCATGTAAGCAATTGTATATGAATGGTAAGTATCCAAAACCTGAACATACACTAGGATGTTGCCCCTATCCCTTTTGCCTGGGGCCCTCAAAGTCTCTTGAAACAGCCCTGAAAACGGTCTGATTCAGCTCAAAGCTCCAGAAACAGTGGACAGGACAATTTACAGGTCAGCGCTAATGTGTGGTTTATCAGTTTATATTTTATAAAAGTGTGGGTAACAAGACTATACTGCAGGTAAAGACACAGAAACTGCAGATGATCATAAACTGTAGCTATTAGAAGTAATGGAACATGGAGAGCAGAGGACAGCGGCTAATCAGCCTCATCAGATACAGAGAAATGAAATGTGAAGAGCTGTGTTTTAAATCATCACATTCTGAATGAGGTCAGTGATGACACTTTTGAAACAACTGCTGTTTATCAGCTGATTTGCAGGGTGACGGCCCGGAGGAGTGAGTGCTCATGGTTAGAGGTTATTCAAGAGCACACACACACACACACACACACACACACACACACACACACACACACACACACACACACACACACACACACACACACACACACACACACACACACACACACACACACTGGCTGTGATGGTAATAAGGGTCAGCAGCATCCTTGTTTTTATGTTATGAGAAGCCTATATTACAATTATTTCTTTGAAAAGTAACTTACAGAAGGAAAAGGGAAGGAGTTGAGGACAGAAGGAAAAGAAAGAATGAAGGGCTCTGAACTCTAGTTTCTCTTGTTTTTGTACCATTTATGTACAGTATTATGACTGTGTGTCATCTAGGGGTGTTGCGATAAACTTGTGATATTTTAAAATATATATATTTCTAAAAATGTTAATAATACACTTATGATAATATCCTGTAAATAATTAAGTGCTTCAAAAATCATTTGTGTTTTTGGGATGAAGCAACTACATGGTTCAAACATAGTGCCTGTTAGTATTTTTGTAATATGTTAGGTTTAATTCATTGGCTAAAATAAAGAGATGAATCATATAATAAATAAAGTTAAATTGTAACTTCGTCCCTAAGTTTTGTGTAATGTGTCTCTCCCTAGAAATTAAAAAAACGCTTTTGAGAACTCCCCCCCCCACACACACACATTCGCAATATAGCTTGCTAAAGCTTAGTTATCTGTCTACCTATGCGCTATGACTTCAGTTGAAGCTCTGCACTGGACAGAAATGTCATATGAGGTAGAGGCTTCTCCCCTCCTAAGTTTCCTGATGGTCGTCCTGAGCTGTTTGAACCACTGGTACAGGCAGCTGGTGCTCAGACAGCCGGTGCTAACTGTGTCTGAAGAGTGCGGTGGTGCAGCAGCGCACAAACCACTGGCCCAGGCAACTGTCTCAGCCGATGGTTCAAATGGTGCGTGTATGAGATAGACAGTGAAGGGGCAGGAGAGGATAAGGCATGTCTCTGAATGGTTGATGATTCACTGGTTTATTTTAGATTTGAATATGACTGAGTTTTTCCGATTTGCACTCAGTGGTGGTGGTGGGGGCGGCCCACCTGTTTATTAGAGGGTTTATTTCACTTTTCTCAAATATAAATGTCAGGAAAAAGAGATATCCCAAATGGTTGACTCTACGTTAGCATTGGCCCTGAAAGATCCAAGAAGGTTTGAAACACTGGGCGGTGATATGAGCCATGTTCAGATTTGTATACATTT
Source organism: Hippoglossus stenolepis (assembly GCF_022539355.2). NCBI lineage: Eukaryota > Metazoa > Chordata > Actinopteri > Pleuronectiformes > Pleuronectidae > Hippoglossus > Hippoglossus stenolepis. The sequence goes on along the minus strand of NC_061487.1, from coordinate 4,949,112 downwards.
GTATATAAATGTGTTAATACCAGCATTAATGTGTTTGATCAAAGAACAGTGTGCAGTGTCACTTTAAAGATACATTCGACTGGTAGTTTTATGTCAATTATTTATAAATATTGTTTTATTATATTATCATAATCATGCAGTGAAAATCGGATGTTATGACAGCTTGACAGCCCCAGTCTGACGGAGCCTTTATAAACCGTGTGTGACACTTGATAGTCTTATTACACAGGAAGGAAAACATTTGTATCTGTTTCTTTAATGTGGATGATAAAAATGAGTCTTGCAGCAGTATGTATCTGTACACCTGCCTTCTTCACAGTGACCCCACACCAGCTTTGGGACATGGCAGGACCCAATCTAAGGTATGAACCTGTGGAACATCAGCCACACGACAGACACAAGTGGATGAGTCTGGTTCACTTCTCACCGTGGTGGTCTTGACTCGGCCTCCTGGTTGCGTGCAGGTCCAGCCCGACTGATTGACCAGGAGATCACAACCTTCATCGTCCAAACAAGGAGTCATCTCACACCACTGTCGGCTCCTGACGATACGAACTGAAGAGGAGTGGGAGAAAAGACAGTTGAGAAAATTTCACTCATCTTCTTTTTCTATTTTGATGTTTCATTTTCATTTTTACAAACCTGTCAATGTGTCCTCAGACTTTATCACAAAATATCTGATGGTTTTGTCCTCAATGTTACTGTTTTTACACTTTAATCAGACAAAAGCTGATGAATGACATAGAGAGTGAATAAGAGAGTTTGAAGAGTTTGAACAAGTAATTAGCCAGTTGTTCTCTTATGCTGTAATACCTATATCTCATATTTTTTCCCTCACATTAACAGCTTTATTCCTGTGTACACATTGTTATCCCACCTTAACATCCAATAGGGTTTGTGCATGTTAGTAAATGTATACACCTACATACAGACACATTCACAATAATTAACATGAGATAGAAAAATAAATTGACCCTGAAAAATTTAAACCTGATTCATGTTTTTCTTAACTTCTGTCTTGTAACATTTTTTTGTTGTAAAATTGCCAATTTAATATATTATTACATTTTATTTTCAAACAACAACTGAACTCTCACCGTGATATGTGTTAGTCTTTAAATTAGAATTGTATTCTAACAATTCAATTATATTTCACTTAAATATGATGTCATTTAAAATATTTTAAAATGTTCTTGTAGAAATATTTTTTTTTCCGGGAAATTAAACTTTTTAAAACTATTTAACTGTTTTCCTTTAATGTTACAGCTTATACTACTTTATTTTTTATAATGTTAATTTTCAAACTAAATTATCTTAAATAAACTTTAAAAAAATTCTTAAAACCCAACTCAGTCCAACATCAGAGGCATGATCCTGTTTACTGTACACACCTCCTCCTCATCAAAAGCTCAGCTATTTATAAATAAATAGGACATGCTCACAACTACATTTGCATATTGTGGCTCCCCAATTGGCCCACAGAGGGAGAGGAGGCGATGATGAAGAGGAGGATGAGTGTGTATAAGACGATGAAAATAAATGAAAAGAATCTGAGGATGTTCACGGATATCCCAACTTTCCGTCCCTGGTATTAGTCAAACTCCCAAAACAGTCTACACATGTCCCACCATGCAGCTCGATGACATAGAGCCCTGATGGTGCAGACCCTCCTTTACTGACAACACCTCTCTAGGATCACACCTCCAGTGTGAAACTCATGCTCTCGGTTTCTCATCGTGACCATTTGTAAATATATAACATTTGTGGATCTTCCCTTTCAAGAATTGTTCCCCAGATAATTAACATTAAAAACAGACAGCGCTGAAGAAGGGTCAAAGGTCACAGTGATCAAGCACATCTCACTGTCACTCTGGATCATTATTGTACAACACTACAAAGTAAAAAAATGCCTCAGCAGAAGAATATCAAACAAACATCTGTCAGCAATTAACAGTGTGTGCATCTAATCAAATACGGCCTCTGTACCCAGAGGGAAAAACATATGAGGGAGATCAGATGGAGATGAACCTGATTAATGAGAGGAGAGATGAGAGGGGGAAATATCAAACTGGGCTAAAAAATTAAAGACACATTTCCTGAGTAGAACATATACAGAATGTATGTCATCAGTGTGCTGGCTGCAGTGATTCTTCTGTATACACTATCCTCAAGTGAAAACTCGTTGCTCTCACTGTGCAGAATTAGCTCGAAAATACTAAACATGCATTAAGGTCTAATGCATTGTAAACCTCACAATGTATACACATTGAATAGACTGTGCATGCCATTCATTTAGTTTACTGTATAAACACTGCAGGAGGAGATACATGCCTTGGGTTTTTAAACAATCTGGTTTTTCAAGTTTGATTTAAAAGTGAAAATTAGCCTAACATAATTTGAGGTAACATTACATGATGCAATACAAGATAAACTTGCCTTTACATATAAAGCATGAAAAATATACCATGACAAAACAGGATGCAATGAAACAGTGCAACATAAGGTAATGTAATGTGACGTAGTGCATAGTAATGTAAAGCCCAATTCATGCTTCTGCATCAAAGCTAAGCCGTAGCCTACGTTTAGATGTCACCGTACCCTGATGTGCACCTCCCCAAAAATGTAACTATGCATGAAGGGGACCCAGAACACGAGAGCTGTGATTGGTCCGCTTGGTAGCATCGCATTTCTGGCAGACTCGCGACTATTTTTGAACTAAATTGAAGGAACGAACACGAGCGACAGATTTCTTTTCATTGTTGCAGTTCCTTAAGAAAAAGTAATTGCTCTTCAACATCCATCAGCTCCAACTCCAACACGATCCGCACTAGTGTTTGCGTGGTGTAATTGCAGAGCAACTCACACACACCTACGCACGATGAATGCTCTGCCCTGTGCGTAGGCTACATGTGCACCTACGGCGTAGCTTAGACGCAGAAGCATGAATTGGGCTTAACACAAGGAATCATAACATAACACAATACATCACAATGAAATGTAGCATGATTAGATGTATGATAACATTACATAACATGACATTAAACAATGCAGTGGAACATAACACAAGGTACTGCTATTAAATACTACACATAATAATACAACATACTGTGAAACGAATACATGCATACATAACAGAATTTAATTTAACCAAGGCAATGTTAAACCAAGGCTACAATGTAACACAAGGCAAGATAACATAATCAATCCATCCATCCTATATCTATACCACTTATCCTTTCAGGTTTGCTGGGAGTTTGACAGGTCACCATCTAATGTGACACAATGCAAGGTTAAATAATGCAAAGTAACATTACTTAACGTAATGTAATACAAAGTAATACAACGCAAGGTAACAAATGCAAGGTAGAGTAACGCAAAGTAATGTAACACCAGGTGAAAGTCACTTCATGCAACATCTTTAAAAACACGGCATTATCTTATCTTAAGGTACAGTAACATTAGTGACCCCAACACCATGTAGCATGACATTATGTATCACATAGTAATGTGACTTAATGTAACATGATGTGAAACAATTCAGCACAGTTATCAAATACCATAGTATTATATAAATATAATGTAATGCAATATAAAATGAAATGACATGACAACCTTATACAGTATGAATATAATGGTGAGAACAGCAGGTATCCTCTGTAGAAGTTCACCACACACTCACACACACACTCAGTCAGATAGAAGAGGATTCCCTGCTGTTAGTGTGATACTTTCCTGACCCAGTCACTGCCATCATTCCAGCATTGCCCTCATTCCCTGCACTGAATTACACTCTACGAGCTCAGCCTGGGGAAGGATGAAGAAAATTAAAGTCTGCTCGGGCCTCTGATACAGAACCAGGTAATCAGTTCTCCCTTTGGACCAGCCGACTACTAGTATGATTGTGATAGCCTTTTAGCCCCCAATTATCAAACCAATTTCCTATTGAACAACAGGAGCTCCTCTCAGCCATGACACTTAATTAAATTCTCCTACTGCCTCGCGCTTTTACCGAGATGGAGAAAAAGAAAGGCTCTGGAACAAGAAAACACTTCTGCTGCTCCTTAATTAATTCAAAGTTATTTTTAGAATTTAGTTTAGGTTAAGAGTTAAAGTTAAATGACATAAATGTTGTGCAAAAGGAATAGTAATGAGATGGATATCAGCATCATGTATGTGTGTGAAGGTCAGAAATATGTCCAGGAAATATATTAATGCTAGCTTTGCAAAATCACTCAACAACCACGATCCATCTTGTTGGACTTGATAATGTTAACTGGACCTGGAGGTCATGTTGCTAACTTAATTACTTGCTATGTAAGGGAAATGGTGGAAGATGGAACAACTGAAGTAAATGTGGAAACTCAACCTAGCAAAAGCAAACTATGGCATTAGCTGAGGCAAAGTAGGTGAAGACGGAAACTGAAACATAGGTGTAACAGAGTGGAATGCACTGCTCCGCCTCAGTGGGGAATTGAGCTTGATAAGCCCAGTCCTGGAACACACACCCTGAACAACAGGAAAGCAAAGCAGGCTGGTACAAACTTGTTTATGGTTGAACTGCCCACTGATACAGCATCTATTCTGGATCTGTCCTGTTACAGCCCCGATGGCGAGTTTTGGGACATGAGAGTGTTCTAAACCAACTGAATAAACAGGCGACCAGTGCTCTGCAGCAGTCAGTACGGGCCGAGGCAGTGTGGCTTCAGTCTGCTGACCGAGTTGAACATGTCTTCTTCTATGTCCTTGCTAAATATACAGCAGTGGTCGGCAACTATGTCAAACCAATGACAGTTCTTCTATTTCAGCATAGAAGACTGACACATACATTCATGGGTGTCTGATCTCCATCATAGCAGCAACATTCATAGCATCACTTCCTCTTTACCAATTTGTTTTCAAAGTCAAAGCACAACATGTTTTGTTGCTGCAGTGCTTTATATCAATTGAGCTGAATTACATTTATGTATTTATATATACACTACCGTTCAAAAGTTTGGGGTCACTTAGAAATGTCCTTGTTTTTCAAAGAAAAGCACTGTTTTTTTCAATGAAGATAACATTAAATTAATCAGAAATACACTCTATACATTGTTAATGTGGTAAATGACTATTCTAGGTGGAAACGTCTGGTTTTTAATGAAATATCTACATAGGTGTATAGAGGCCCATTTCCAGCAACTATCACTCCAGTGTTCTAATGGTACATTGTGTTTGCTAATCGCCTTAGAAGACTAATGGATGATTAGAAAACCCTTGAAAACCCTTGTGCAATTATGTTAGCACAGCTGAAAACTGTTTTGCTGGTGAGAGAAGCTATAAAACTGGCCTTCCTTTGAGCTAGTTGAGTATCTGGAGCATCACATTTGTGGGTTCGATTATACTCTCAAAATGGCCAGAAAAAGAGAACTTTCATGTGAAACTCGCCAGTCTATTCTTGTTGTTAGAAATGAAGGCTATTCCATGCGAGAAAGTTTCGTTTGTCGGAAGAGTGCCTGATGCCATCTGTCAAGCATGGTGGAGGTAATGTGATGGTCTGGGGCTGCTTTGGTGCTGGTAAAGTGGGAGATTTGTATAAGGTAAAAGGGATTTTAAATAAGGAAGGCTATCACTCCATTTTGCAACGCCATGCCATACCCTGTGGACAGCGCTTGATTGGAGCCAATTTCCTCCTCAACAGGACAATGACCCAAAGCACACCTCCAAATTATGCAAGAACTATTTAGGGAAGAAGCAGGCAGCTGGTATGCTGTCTGTAATGGAGTGGCCAGCGCAGTCACCAGATCTCAACCCCATTGAGCTGTTGTGGGAGCAGCTTGACCGTATGGTACGCAAGAAGTGCCCATCAAGCCAATCCAACTTGTGGGAGGTGCTTCAGGAAGCGTGGGGTGAAATTTCTACAGATTACCTCAACAAATTAACAGCTAGAATGCCAAAGGTCTGCAATGCTGTAATTGCTGCAAATGGAGCATTCTTTGACGAAAGCAAAGTTTGAAGAACAAAATTAATATTTCAAATAAAAATCATTATTTCTAACCTTGTCAATGTCTTGACTATATTTTCTATTCATTTTGCAACTCATTTGATAAATAAAGGTGTGAGTTTTCATGGAAAACACGAAATTGCCTGGGTGACCCCAAACTTTTGAACAGTAATGTATATATGCCACATCGGTGAACAATAATTAAGCAAATTCAGTTGAATATTCTTTGGAAACATTGACTATAAAATCCTCATTACAAACAAACCAGGAAGGATGAACACAAAGTTTTCTAACTTCACTCTGCACCATAGTCACACCATAGTGTTTATAAAAAAGCTCTGCACACAACGTCCAGCACACAAACAATAAAAAGTGACAGTATGTTAAGTATATAACTGACTAGGAAATATTCTGAAGTTGCCCTGTACACAGACAAATACAAACAGGCAGGTTTAGAAGGGGCACTGGACTAGTTGGAATAATGTTCTTCATGTTCTTGTCATTGTCAGGTTCGTTTTTTACGCAAACATTTCGCCACCTTTCTTCCTGTGACTCCGCAGTGCAGCACTGTACCTCCTCAAGTTCCCCCTGAGACATGATGGGGTTTTCAAAGAACTGGGTGGTGAGAAACAGCACTGCCCTGGTTATTGAGGGGACACCATGTAATCACCTGAGGCGAGGATGGAAGCCGACAGCAGCCGCACCATTTGTTGATTTATCTTTCTCCGTCATCATCCCAGTGCATCACAGGATTGAGTGGCCAAACCTGGCGCTTCCCTCCATAACAACTCCATTACCTCAGCAGTATCTCAGTGTTTTATCAGACGCCTCACAGCGAGGTTGTAAATGCGGCTGTTTCCTTAAATCATCTGGAAGACTGAACACAGTAATTCAGAGAGAAAAACAAAACACAGAGTGGATCTGATAAAAGTAGCCAACTAGGGCCTGAAACAAATCACACTGATTTAACTGAGCAGCCCAAAATCCAAGGTCACAATCACAACATCAGTTTTGATACATATGATTTGATTTTCTGGTCCAGCAGTATAATCTAATCTGATTAATGGACACAATCTCCAAAATACAGGTGTACCCCCGAGGAACAGGATGAACAGACGAGCATATATATATATATTTATTATTAAGATAATGTTTTTGGCAATAAGAGCAGTCATCATTCATGAATCCACCCAACATGGGCCAACACTATTTAAAGAGGTTGTTTTGTAATCTAGAATTTTGTTTTTATATAAGAAATATAGCATATAGTTATTCTTAACTGTCCCTAACCTGCAGGTCTTCTGACCAATAAGATCACAGGATGGATGAAGGTGTTTTCAGGTGTTAATTATAGAAAACAGTCAGAAACAGAAAAGAGGCTTTCACATTAACAAACAGTGTGTAATGGAGATGCAGTGGATTAATCTCAGGTACCAGTGAACACCTGAACACCTGCGAGTGCTGCATCACCACGCTGATTAATGAACGACCAAAACGTAGATCCGTCCGCCGCCGCTCAGCACAGTTCATTTATCCAAAAAGAGAGGAGGCCATTTTGTAATCGCTTCATTCATCAAAGACAGCGTCCAGAAGGAGGGACGCTGTTTTGTCCCCAGAGGACGAGACGAACAGAGAGGAAGGAGAGGAATGAAAAGAAATGAGGCAAAGAAAATACAGATGGAAGAAAGGAAACAAATATAAATAGTGCTACAGTCTGAACAAGAAGTGGACACAGAAACCATTAATACTCAACATGTTTTGTACGCCTCAGAGGGGAAAAGAAAATCATCTCATATGATTAACTTTTAAATCTTTCCTTCATTCATTTTTTCCCTCTCCTTTTTTTCCTAATCAGTTTTTTTTATGTTCACCTTTATTTCACTTTGTTTACTACATTTTCTCACAGAGTTACAAAGAAAGACTATGATTTAAATATAATTAATGTTATAACTCACAAATAGCCTTCATAGAATCTTAAGTATACAAAGTATAGCCGAAGTTATAATAAGTCTTTTTTTTTTACATATCTCATAATCATAAATTGTCGAAACATTTGTAAAGACAGATCCCTTGATTAAAAGATCAACCTACAAATTAGATGGTCTTAATTTAATTATAAGATCTATAATGTAATCTCTGAATTATCGGATTATGTGATAATTTTAACTGTTTTCTCATGTTACAAAGTATACATTTTGTGATCTCAAAATAAAATATCTGTAATTATGAGATCAGAATTCATGTATGGAACTGTGTTCATATAATTGTGTGGTATTGAAGTCATTATTTTAAATCATTAACAATGAATATACGAATATAATATATAATTAATAATTACATAAAGCCTGTGTTGGTGAAAAAAACCTCTTCAAATGTTCGCGCTTCAACTTCATCATACAAACTTTTTTTTCTTGAACTATTTTTCTTTTCCTCTCTTCTGATGTCAGGAATCATTCTCAACAGTTGACTCAACAGAGTCCCTGAACGCACCGCACCGCTTCCCTGCCCTTTTCAGTTCATCTCCACCTAATGAGAGATAAAAAGGTCTCATCTGTTTGTTTCCCCACACTGCCTCACAGCCTTGTGGCCTTTTTGATTCAATGCTTTCAGTCTGATAATATTAATGTCCAGAGTAAAACAGCAGCAGGTCATATCTGTTTTGTTTTACTCCGCAGCTGTGTTTGGAGCAGAAGATGTGTATAAGAAACATCTGCTAACATGCTAGTTCTTAATGGTATCCTCTGGACGATGCAGCCTCCCTGTGATGCATGCTGGGATTATCCTATCCGGAGCGGAACTTGTGCACAGGAGCAAACACTCAGTCTGTCGTTAGGTATTCCAGCTTGAAAGTGAGAGCACGACTGAGTTTGGCAGTCGGAGCTCTGCTGGTGGGTTTCAGGAAGCAGGGCCGCATTAAACAAAGCTAGCGAGCGCCTCAGATACAAACTGACATAAATACCAACATGCAGCGCTCAGAAACTCAGTAAAGGTCATTAAGATCCAGACTCAGTGTATCTGCTGCTGAAATCTTAGTTTCATTTCAACATTTCTAAACTGTGACTGTTGCTTGTCACTGACCGCACACTTACTTTTTAATATTTTTAAATAAAATAAAACTTGACTCACCAAAAAAAGAAAAGGACACACACACACATGTAGGTGACAGAAATGCATTAATAAAAATGAGTGGTATCAATTACATACATCACAACATAAAACACAAAGACACATTTTATTTATATATATTTCTACTCCACCAGAAATATAGATTTTAGGGAAATGTAATTTTAACTACAGTACTTTTAATTACAATACCACTGCTATAACTGTGATGCTTGTATTTCAGAAATTTTACCATCAAAACAACTGACTATAAAATATGAATATTAATTAAACTAGCCGACAATATTTAAAGCTGATCAATTTAGAATCATCTCCACCAACAACTTCCATTTTGCTTTAAGAATTGTAGAGCTACACTGATCAGTCAAATTATCAATTTTGACGAAAAATAATTCAGTTACATTGAAAACCGATAATGTCTTATACTCATTTTTCAAGCAAAACATTCAGAGCATTGCTGAATGTTACCTGACAAACTAAATTGTAGAAAACAATACTACCCTGGTTTCCAGATGTTGATGTGGATTTTCTAAATATTTATAGAATAACTGATTAATAGAAAAAAACCCTGCAGATTAACTGATAATGAAAACATGCTGCATGTCTTTATAATTTTTTTCAACAGTATAATATTGTAACAGTGGCCATTCAGCATAATGGGAGCTTTAACTTTTTAACCATGTTTTCTCACTAAAAACTGCACAGCTTTTATTTGTAACACAGTATTACAGTATACACTGAAAAAAACTGTAAAATTTTGGAAGAAATGTAGAAGACCATAAAGTAATTGAATAATCCTGTAAAAAAAGTTCCAGTTATATTAATTAAAACCTTTATTTTGTTGTTTTTTGAAGTTGTTTAATGTATTTTAATGGCATTTACATTTAATTTCGAAAAAAATACAAAAAGTTAAATAATCCAGGTAATTTCTGTGTATTAAGCTTTTTTATAATGTAAATAAATAATTTGACAAGTTTTTCTGTGTACAGGTCATGTGATGTGGATTGCATGACGTGGTTTTGTTAACTTTGGTCTTGTGACACTCATGTTGTCTTGTACATTTTTGTGTTCCACCCTGAAACATTCAAAAGACTTTAGAGTTTGTGTTCCAGCAGATTGTAAGAGCAAACCCAAACTGACATCATACCAACATGCAGCTCTGTAAAGGTCACACTGAGACACAGGTGAAAGCCAAAGTTTGCTCCAAATACCTTAGAAAGTACATCTTCCATCCACAATGATTGGTCACTTTAAACTCACATTCAGGCTCTCTGATGTAAGTTTCACTATATTTTAAAATACAAGTGCCAACTATCCTGCATGGCTGGAATGTTCAGGTGTCCACATGTTTTTAGTTGTACAGCGTTCCTAAACGTTTCATCATTGCACCGCAGTGGTTGACCAGAAGCTGCTGATGGAATTTAGATTGAAAATGTCAGACTCATGGAGCTGGAAGACGGATCGAAGGAAAATGTAATTTCTTTCAACCAAGAAGACAAACCAAACAGCTTTCTATAACCTAAACTATAGGTCACTTAGAGTTTAAGAAGGTTTTAGACAGTAAGGAAATATAAAACAGGATGCTGCTGTTGAGTCTCTGAGCTCAGAAAACAGGTCATAGCAATTAGCCATGTTTTCCAGCTTAGTATGCTGTAGAAAATATCATCCTAAAGCAGCAGAGAGCGTTCAAACTGCTCTGAACGCTGAAAACACAACTTGAACCTGTTCAGATCCAACCACACAACAACTTGAACCTGTTCAGATCCAACCACACAACAACTTTAACTGATCCGATTTAACAAAACAATCTTTAACCTGTATGTGGCTGTTGCTCTGCAGATAGAGTGGTTTATCTACAGAAATTCAGCGATTACCGAATTGCCAGGCTCCCCATTCCGCATGCTGAAGTGTCATTGGGCAAGATACTGACCCCCATATTGCCCATAACTGCAGTGTGGGACTGAAGTGTGACAGATAAAGTCCTGCATATAGGTGATCCTAATGGCGGCAGTGGACAATAACTGTGGACTATAGTGGCATCCGATCTTGATGGTGGATCATGATCTTGCTGGCTGCTGACCATGGACTATGATTGCAGCAGGACTGCTCGATACATAGTATTTCTCCTCGTGACACTTGGACCATTAATGACACATTAATCCACCAATTCACTGACCTTCAGTTATACTTCAAAAATGTTTGCCTAATCAATGCCAAGTAAAACCTTTATCTTGATGTTCTCCTTACATTGACATCCATTGCACTTCTGTCCGTCCTGGGAGAGGGATCTCACATGTGGCCTTCTCTGAGGTTTCTAATGCTCTTTTTTTTTCCCTGTTAAAAGGGTTTTTAAGTAGTTTTTCTCATTTGTTGAGGGTTAAGGGCAGAGGACACCATGTTAAAGTTCCTATGAGACAAATTGTGATTTGTGAATATGGGCTATACAAATAAATTTGATTGATTGATTGATTGAGAGTAGATTCATTGTATGAATTTGTGTGTCAATGGGTGTACAGCAAAAGTGGAAATGTGCTTTGAGTGGCCATCAAGACTAAAAAAGCTGTGTATAAATACAGACTATTTTTTTATGCTGACATGTTAATTTTCCGCACCTATCTTATTTATATTGGGTTTTTTGACTGTTGCATTATGTTTTAAGACCAAAACCATTCGTAAGCTAGAGAGCAAAGAGTTAGGCAAAAGCTTTTTTAATCAATAAATACAAGTTTTGTGCAATCTTACATGGAAAGCAAAAATTATAAACAGACGTATTCCTAGGGCTGTATTGAAGAACTTTTTTAAAGATTTGTCTAGGAAATACATCTTACAAGCTCCAAGTTTAGCAATACTAAGACGAAAGCTCTAAAAAATAAATCAATGCACTTTCCACCAAATTTGTATTGATGTGCCATATGTTGTTATAAAACAAGCCAGACACCAATCCATTAGTGTTCCGCTGGAGCTCAAAGCTCTCCAATAAACAAGATACAGTTTTGATACTGATTATTTAAAACAAAATCTTGGTCAAATCTCACTCAGCCCAAATCTCTCAAGTGAAGCTTTATTGAAGAGACAGCAGCAGGGTGGACTCCAGAGGATCTTGAACTCAGCGAAACAACTGTTCACAGTCTCTGAAAATCACCAGGAGTGCCTGTAAATCCCTGCAGAGTAGACCCAGTCCCTCCAGCTGTTTACATCTTCTCCAGATGGCAGAAACAGAGACAGAATAAGAAGGGGAAAGTGAGAGACAGCTGGTGATGAAATGCAATGAAACATTGGGCTGTTCCCATCTGGGCTGCGGCTTTCTGAACCTCACAGTCCAGATAAAGAGACATGGAGGAGATGTTTATTTCCTTGACAAAAATAAAGTTTGCCCTAAGCTGTGAGATGACCTTTAGCCTCGGAAAAGAATGTATGCACATTCTTTTCCGAGGTCAGTTTTGAAACAGAATATAACCCATACAGAATTAGCTATTAGTAGTTGTTGTTTGAATTTTACACATATATATCACTCCAACACTCAGAATAACTTTAAAATGTGGGAATTCTCTGGCAAGATCTGGAGTGTGTTTTGGCTGCTTATGTTTCTGACTCGCAGGAGTAAAGTGAACTGGGTACCGACTTTGGTGCATTCTGTGTTGATATGTGGGACAAAGTAACTAAATAACTTCAGTTATTTCTGCACTTCCACCTCACATCGCCCCCCAACTGACCCCTTTACTCTCCTTTTGCACCTCATAGTTTGAAAACCCCTGGTGGAGAAACAGTCCAGCTGGTCTTTGTAAACATGTCAAGAATCAGAAACTGTGGAACAAGCGCTTGTATGCTGTTAATTGTATATATATATATATATATAGCAAGTCAGGAGAGTCAGTGTGTACCGCAAACAGAGGCAGGAATAACTAGAATAACTGCGGTTGTATGCCTCCACCAACCAGTGCAGTTTCTGTGTATATATTTCTACATACTTTTGTTCCAGATTCATATAAAGGTCACTGTAACCTTTAACTTTGACAACTGAAAATAATCGCTTAATCTTTGAGTCCAAGTGACAACTGATCATATAACAATAGATATCGAATCAATAATATTGTCGTTACACACACACACACACACACACACACACACACACACACACACACACACACACACACACACACACACACACACTATTTCCTGTTTCATGTTATATGTCACTTCCTGTTTTACTATGACGCTCTCGCTTGCCTCTTTTCCTTTAGGGAACTTCACGCCTGCCCTTGTGTGCTTTACGGATTACCTTCCCTTCCCTAATAGGTTACACCTGCGTCTAGTTAACCCCGCTTCAGTTAGTATATATGATCTGCGTCTCCCCCTGTCCAGTGCCAGTTCGTCTCGTCTTGTACGTAGAGTTCCAGCGTTATATTCATGTCTAGGCTTGTCTTTGGGTTTTGACTGCATTTTGTTGTATTAGACCTAGCCTTAGCTTCACGTTTTGGATACCTCTGCCTTGTCTCTTTGCCTCTGTGTACCGAACCTGGATTGGAATAAAACGACCACTGTTTTTGGAAATCTCAGACTGTGTTCAGAGTTGTGCTTTTTGGTTCCCAGTTCCAGACTCAGCCCTTACAAATATGTCACATTCACAGTAACATGAGGTCACTGTGATCTTGACCTTTGACCTCTAGGTACCAAAATCGAATCAGTTCATCTTTGCACCCAAGTGGAATTCTGCACCAAATTTGACATTTGACATTCCCTTAAGTTGATCTTAAGATAAAATGTTTAAGAAAAACATTAACATACTTTGTGTGGCCAATCTTAATATCTCAAAATGTGACACTTGTTGTTTCTAGGAGTCTCCAACAATCAGTTATAGCCGTTAAAGGGCGTTGAGCAGCTTACCCTCGACACAGGCCGGTCTGGCTCGTGTCGTCCCGGCGATCTGCCCCTTCCTGCAGGCGCAGCGGGCCGTCTGTCGTGCGATGGTCCTCCTTGGTTGGCTGCTGTCCCTGTCCAGAGTAACAATCTCACAAGTCCCCGCCGCCAGCTGACCTGAGGGACGCAAGAAGGTAAATCATGTAAATGTAATACATTTCATGACTAGGTTTGATATGCACTCACAGACACAATATTTCAATTTACGTTTCTGTATCTGCTTACTTCACTTTTAATACCTTCGGTTTGAAAGTTAACAAATAGCGACAGCATTTCTGATTGTGCACTTGTTCGTTGTTTAAGGGTCTTGCTCATAAGCTGATGCAAGTTGAGATGCTTTGTGTGACTGTATGAAACCACTGAGTGGTCAGAAGATAAATAAAAGAATGGAGGTGTATCTCACAGGTGAACTTCTTTTAAATGCTTTGACACCAAGTCTTTGTCCCTCCTAATCTTCACTGGACGAGGGTACTATTCTGCTGATGTAGTAGGGCTGGGCAATATGACTTCAAGTCAATATCACGATTATTCCAAACTTTTACCTCAATTACGATTAATGAACGATTACTTTGCGTATGTTTGTGTGTGCGTGTCTGCTCGTCGCCGTAAGATCATAAATCCGGATCATTCTGGCAGTATCTACGTTACACCTCATGTTGTGTGAGGTATTTGAATTGCGTGCTGGCAAAATTTGGGACTTTTTTTCAATGTGTTGAAATACATGTCTTATAAACTCTAGAGTGAATCAAACAAACACAAAGTAAACTTCAAGTACGGTACCTGTCCTAACAACATCTGATTAGTGATTTTTGTTGTTTGTAAAGTGAGCGCAGGTCAGAGGGAGAGTGAGGAGGGAGGACATGGGGCAGGAAACCTGACGCAGGAACGTAGCGGAAACCTGACAGTTCGTGAATGCATGCATTGGGGAAAGACTAAACCAAATCAACCAACATTAGCAAAATTAAGTCGGTGAGAGGTTATAAATTTCAGTTTCGATACATCTCGGGTTAATTGCCCACCCCTATGATGTAGTATGATTTACTTGTGAGAAATCAGGAATCCAAGCACCAACGTAATCATCAGCCATGTGTCGACTCGTCTTATAAGACCTAAAACCCTTTGGGATCTCTCAATGATCCTTTAAACTATAAAACTGTAAAAACATTTTCAAGTAACAATTAAACCTTTCTGGGGATTTTTGTAACAATGTCAGAAAAATGAATCATCACAATCACAACATTTCTTTGTCGTGACAACGCAATAATTGTGCTACCCCCCCCTGCTCCTATTCTGTTTGGCTTGGTTGTGCTCTTTCCCTTTCAGGAAGTGGCAGCAGAGGGGAGGTTGTCAGGAAGATGAGGTTCACCTGGGTGGCTGGTCTCAAACCTATTTAACTGGCTGGCTCAATCTCCTTCACTCTCTCTCAGCTCCCACATGTGCTCCTGGGTTTTGTGTGTTATGTTCATTCAACAGGTTATATCTTCCACTCATCCACGCATTGCATTACATTACTGAATTTCACTGACTTAATAAGCATCTTGGGTTTCTTTTTGTAATTGTTAGCTTTAATAAACATTTATTTGTTTGCTTGACAACCATTGGTGTCTCCCTACTATTGTATGTCTGAACCGTGAGCCAATTTTTGACATATTGGGCCTCGTCAAAATTTTTTTCGTTTACAGTTGAATAACATCAGGTAATGAAGGAACTTTGTTAAGAATGATGTCATTCGGGCAGTTCTAAATTCTTCTCTTTGGAGAATAAATTGTAATTGTGCAAACCTTGTCGCTTTAAGTTTGTTCAAGTGTGTTTGATTTAATTAAAGATGTTAAAACCCGAATGGTTTGTTTCTGGCTGCTGTGGTGAGAGCCCCGTGGCATGGTCAACTGCCACAAAGTCATAAAACAGAAAACTGAACTAGCTAAAGTAGAACCACAGCCCTATAGACTAAATTTGATAAAAGAAGGAAAACTAGTGGGTGAGGGTTCTGTTCAAAGTAAATGTAAATTTGATGTGGCATCTAAATGGCGTTTGGTTCCTAAATTCACAGAGAAAGATCCAGACCATTTTTCTCTTTGAGAGAGTGGCAGATTCCAGATTTTGGCCGTATGAAGACGGTACTCTCCTGCTCCAGTGTGTCTTGGTGGGTAAGGCACAAGAGGCTTATGCTAAACTATCAAATCAGACAGTGACTATGAGGTAGTCAAGGCAGAAGTGTTGAGAGTATATGGGTTGGTACCTCAAGCCTACAGGCAGCGCTTTAGGAGGTTTAGGAAACAGGACACTCAGACTCATGTCGAATTTGTGCGTGATCTTGTTTGCCCAATTTAACTGCTGCTGTGCTTCTTCAGACGTTAACACATTTGGAGAATTGTGAAATTTATTGATTCTGAAACAAAAACAAAATTGTGTGCCTTACAAAATTGCCACTTTTACCAATGAAAAACGGGTTAAAACTCCTCATGAGGCTGCTGTATTGTCAGATTAATATGTCTTGACACACACCAGTTCGTGACAAATGTCACCAACAATTCCAGTGATCTTGTTGATACTGTTAATGTGAAATGTATCTTGATTCTGTACTTCCAAACACAGACAGGGATATGTCATCTGCATCAAAGGGAACAGCACTCGGCTGGATTTATTCGTACATATCGGATAGATACAAGTTTGTTAATGTACACAATGACTCCTCCATGCAAACAAAAGTTAGTCATGGAGTTCCACAGGGTTCTATGAAGGGACAAATAATTTTCACTTTATATATGGTTCCTTTGGGCAACATTATCAGAAAGCACCACGTACACTTTTATTGTTACGCAGATGACATCCTGACATACTTATCTATGAAATCAGATGAATGTAATCACTTAGTTAAATGAAGTTTAATTTCAGACTAAACTGAAGTCATCAACTGGACCCCAAGACCTTAGACCATACAGTTACTTTGGGTGGCATTACCTTGACCTCCAGCTCTACTGTGAGAAACCTTGGATTTATGTTCGACCAGGTCTTGTCATTTGACTCACATATAAAATAAGTGTCTAGCCTTCTTTCACCTGCGCAATAGTTTGAAAGTTAGAAATACCCTGATCAAAAGGATGTCTAATTACTAGTCCATGCATTAGCTACTTCAAGACTAGATTTCTGTAATTCTTTATTACCAGGATGTCCCACTAAGTCTGTGAAAAGCCTCCAGTTGAGCCAAAATACTGCAGGGCAAGTACTTACAGGAACTACAATAATATATCATTTTACTGCTGTCTTAGCTTCTCTGCATTGGCTCCCTGTAAAACTCACAATAAATTACAAAGAGATCGTCATCATATATTAAAGAGCTCATAGCACCCTATTATCCCAATAGATCACTTTAACCTTTAAATGCAGGCTTTAGTTCTTATAGTCTCTAAGAGTAGAATTATTGTTGAATAACAACATTGCTGTATAGTCCAGTACAAATATAACTGAATTGAATTAAAGAATTTATGAAGAATATGCAGTAGAGATAAGCTTCATGGTTAATAATTCAGATAAAACTGTTTAAATAGTGGAAGTTATATTTGTGGCTGTCTTTGTGAACATTTTTGTCACCAAAAAAAGACAAATTAAATCGTTAAAATCTTCACTGAATTCAGCTAAGCCAGAGACTGGTGGGGGAATACATTTTGGGTGAATCAAAGGGGACAAATTAAGCCTCTGGAGTTAGTATGTGTGTCTTTTTTGGGGGGTATTTGGTTGCTGTAGTGAGCAAAAGCCCCCCCTGCATACTAATTAACTGTCATCAATAGAGCCATGGACTGTTCCCTCTCCACAGATGACTGGGCCGACAACAACCAGGACCTCAGAGCAGAGAAAAGAGAGGGATCAGTTCTGTGAGACGGGGGTCAGCAGGGTCAGAGACATCCTCATCCACAACAACAACAGCGGGTGTTTAAAGACGAGTCTTTTCTAAGAAGCACACACTTATCCAACAGTTCAACCTCGCCTCTGATTGGGTAGTTGGTTGTTTTGGTCATAGAGTGAACCTTTTTCCAGCAGGCGAGTACCTGGAAGCAGACAAGCACCTGGAAGGGAAGTTTGTCTTGTCCAATAAGATCAGGACAAATGGAGGAAATTGATGCGGATAGAGCACGTCAAGGTGTGATATGACCGGCAAGATAAAAGTGGTGAGCTACTTCGACGTTGGAGAGTTTTGAAACAATCACACAGAGGTTTGTTGGCATATGATGTCGATACAGGCCATTCTTTTCCCAGCAAAATTCATAGTACGTGAAAAAACAGCCTTTTCTGTTCAAACATAACTAGTTTCTATTTCAATTTTAATGTCTGACACAGCTGAATCCTCTTGCCTCTCTATAACCTTTACGTAATAAGCAACACTGAGGTTATTTTGCACATTTAAAATCCCTGTCTGTGAAACCAGTTGCTTCTCTCACTGCACTGACACTGACAAGTCAGATAAAAGCCAGGAAAGAAAGTTTTACATGTACGGCATTTATTTCTATGCAGTGGTGGTAAACACACGACAGGGCCCCATCAATAACTCTGCTGTAGTCGCAGCTGAGCATGATTTGTAGGGCTGACACACTGACAGCAGGGGCTTCAGCCACACACTGACTCTCCTGCACACACCAACTCCAGAGTTCCTCAGCTACAACACAGGTACCAAGCAGACTCTCACAAAAGGCCATAAATGTGTATCTAGTGCAACTACTACACCACACAACTTGTCTTTAAAGGAGACAAAAGCCATTTTTAGACAAACTCTGGAAAATGTCTGAACACCACAGCAGGCTCAGTGTGGAGCAGCAGGACATGACGTATAAATTATGCTGCAGATACCACAGGTTTTTTTATACAGCACATCAGCCCTTATCATCAAAACTCTCGAATCTTGGTGTCTTTCCAAGTTGAAATTTTTGTCAGCTCCAAATATTTGTATTCCTTGCTCACTCAAGAATTCCATCGAGTTTTTACTAAGGGGAGGAACTAACTTAGATAATTGCGTTCTCACATACAGCCCCTATTTGTGAATGTATGAAAGCACCTATGTAGTAATTTCCAGGTCGATCATTTTAAGTTGGGTTCTTACTTGAAAACGTTAATGAGCTCTAATGTTCAGAAAACGTCACTTTCCTAATACTTTCAATTGCTGCAGCTCCTCTTTACTGTCTCTGTCTACAAAGGGTTTGTTGTATCCCCTAATTCTTTAAAGGGCCAGTGTGTAAGATTTAGGTGAAAGGGATCTATTGGCAATTGAATATAAAATAAACCTAGTTGTTTTCACTAGTGTGTTTCATCTAACTTGTAGAAATTGTTGTTTTCTTTACCCTAGAAAGGGCCATTTATATTTAAACACTTTATATACAGACTGGACAAACTAAACACCTTTTGACTAAAGTCTACCACAGGTCATGTTTAGAAGGGTATGGTGAGTTGAGGGGTATTCAGCTGCAACATGCAACTTCACTTCTAGATTCTACACACTGAACCTTTAAGAGTCATGCCCTGATGAAGCCCACTTGGCCAGTTGGCCCATTCTTTTGTTATTGGTCAACCACCTCCAACACGTGTAAATGTCAGCCTCTGCTCTCCCTCTACCTAACTTTAGCCGTTTTAAGAAATGACCTTATGGGAAATATTGGGTCAGGACTTTCTCCAGAGGTTTCTTTTCACACATGAAAATTGCAGCGGGAGATTCTCCGCTCAGGTGTGTTTACAACAAATCCCCCAGAGGATTCAGGTGAGGGGTGGTGCAGCAGGCAGGGGCAGGATGTATGATTCCACTGTGGAGTTCACACGTTTTTGTTTAAAGCACATAGATACCACCGGAGGTGATGGACAAGAAAATAAATATAAACACTTATTTTACAGCAACTTTAAGTTTCATATACAAAGCCACTTTTTTGCGCAAGCGAAGCACTTGATTTCACAAACAATTGGTTCCAAATCTACGATTAGCTGTGAAGGTAAATTCTGTTTTGTATATACCATGTGTGCCAAGTTTGAACTAAAGCTGGCAGCACAAGTCTGCAGGCAACTGCCCCCAGGGCCCTATAGAGCCGCAGGAAAATAACTGCCCATGAGCCAAATCCAACGATCTAACAAAAATATTTGGACCCAAAACAAAAAAGTAAGTGATATCAAAATTGGACATAATTTCTCATAAATCTACTGTGGGTAATATGTCCAAGGCTAAGGTGAACTCTTCTAAAATATCTATACAAATCTGGTAGTCTAACAGGAGCAACCAGCTGATGAACAACAAAAAGTACATTTCAGTCAACCATTAATAAAGTGAGTCACTGTCATTTGTTGCCAAAATAAGTAATAAATAAGCTGCTGCAGCTCTGTTGTTGAAGGGAAAATGACGCCTGCATTATCAAACAATCCTAAAATAAACCTGAATAACATAAAATGCATGCATGTAAAATAAACGTGCAGTAGAAACCTGCATCCCCACCAGATCAGTTTGGCTCCATTGAAGAAGGCAGAAAAAAACTGGCCAATGATTGAAAAGCATTAAAAGTAGCAGCTTCTCTTTAAGCTTTATATTATTTCAGTGAACCCTCACTGAGCCACAGTTTGAGTCAAATATCGCACTCTTTCTCCTCTGAGTCGTAGCCCCACTCTCTGTGAATTAATGTCAAATTTTATAGGATGATCCAGAACTTGAGTTTTAAAGTTTTCTTCAGACTCCAAGTATTTCCAGTGAGTGTCTGTACAACCATGAGTATATTACTAATTACTAATTAATGTAGCATTCTTCCTTATAACAATTTAAAACAATATATGGTGGGGGGAAATGGTTGGGGTTGGTGCCCATTATACTTCTTGATTACATTCCCAAATCATTATAGGAAGTGTAGTTCCAGAAAGAAAGAGAAATTATATTTCAATCATGAGAGGCTTATAGAGATACAAATGAAAGTTTGTAAATTAGAATGAAATAACATTTATTTTGAACAGAGGAAAAGATTTTTGGCACTTAGAACCCAGTCGGAAGAAGAATGCCATAGAAGCAGTCCTAGCAATTAAGTGCTTAGAATAAAAGGGGTCTTCCCCCGGAGCCTGGACACAAGAGGTGATGATGAGGAATGGGAGATGGGATGTCTGATTAAGAGCTCTTAATTGGATGGTTGAGAAGGGTCACTCATTGATGGTGATACTGATCTCACAGCTGAGGGAGAGAAAACCTTTGTAAACTTGCAGGTGATTGGCTCATGGCGAACGTTTCAGGTTGTGATTGGCTGAAAAGACAGAATGAGCTGGTGGAGCCTATAGCAGGAATTGTGCATGTGACTTAGAGAGCAGGCACAAGAAGCCTCGTCCTGACTGGACTTTTGCTTTTCTTCATTAGTATTGTCGAAATTGTACATTCATTTTGACGTGTTTCACTCTGTTATAACTATACCTATATCAGCATGTCATGGTTCACATATTCCTGAAACACACAATGATATTTATTGTGTGTTTGAAACCTGGGAACATCCAGTTCAAAACCAAACTATGTTTAATTGTTTGAAATGTAGTCTTGAATAATACTTTAATAGTTTAAACGCTACTATTAGCTTGCTGTAATGCACGTCTAACTGGGTGTCCCTAAAAGCCTTTTGAGAAACAGTTATTTGAAATCTTGCTGGGAAAAGAGGATTTTTTTTTATCTCAAGCTATAGAGAGAAACTTGGTCAACTTGGCTCTGTAAGAGGATTTTTTTTAACAAAGTTTTCCTGTTGAGTGTAATTTGTTACTTTACAGTGTTTCAGCTTGTCTGAAAGGCCACGCTGTCCTTCAGCTGTTTCTTTTTAAATCCATTCTGTCATTTCTGCAGCTGTAGCTATTTGAAGTCCTGACTGTCGGGGTGAAAAGCCTCAGCTATCAGACCGAAACGTGAGGCAGCGGCAGCAGCACTCGGCAGCTGCGAGGGTTTTGATGTGGCGAGTGGCGTTCGCTGTTAGCAGGCTCTTTGTGAAACCTCGAATGAAGACGCAGTGTTGTTGTTTCTATCGTTTCCGAGTCATCGCCGCTGTCTGTCAGGTGAGTTATCGCTCAGGAGGATTCATGTCTGAGTATTCTTCTCTTCCCTCCACCTCAACAGGAAAACAAGTCAAAACTACGAACCTATGTGTGCTCTTTTAGAGCTTTAGTTCACATTTCACTGCCTTCATAGAGCTACATCAAAAGTCTGCAACTTTAGAAGTAGAGTAGCATATGCAGTCAGATGGAGTGAAATGCAACGTTATGAGCTGTATTTGTTCTTTTATTTCAGGTGCCATTTGCTTTCCCCATAAACACAAGTTTAGTTGTTTACTAATTTCCAAGTGCCATAAGAAGATGTCAGCAACCCCACAGGAGATTAAATCCCAGTCAGTTAGAACTGAAGAAGTCTTTTGCACGAGAGGTGAAACTCAGGCAGTTAAATAAACTTTGACTGAGAATCTTCACGGAGAGCTGCTCACAAAATGCACCAACATAATAACATTATATTTGAACCATGTAGCTAAAATCAAAAGTTGTAGTGAAAGATTCTGTTGTAGGATCCTATAAAGACTGTCAGCATGAAAACAAACTAGAATGCTGCTCAGAGAGCTCATACCTCCTCTAGGCCTAACGCCTGAGCCCAAGTTACAAGTGACCAATCACTGACCAGCAACCAGGTAGGCTGTCAGTCAAACTGGCCAATCACAACAGCTCACCTGTAACTTATCAGACCCATGCATCATAATAGGTCAGTCAGGCAAAACTGGGTGAGTGACTGGAATAAAGGCAGTAAATCAGATTAACAAGATATAATCCTTAAGGTTTGAGTCTTGTTTGATTTGGTGACACCTGTTTTTACTGTTGGGACAGTGTGTGTAGTTTTAAATGTTTCAAATTTCACCAGCAGCTGGTGTGGAACAATCTCACCTCCTTTTAATAAAGAAGTTGGAGGTTGTGCAGTCTGTAGCCTGCAGCTCACGTTGTTTTATTTCCCCTTAAATGATCTGATTATGACCTTGTCTTATTGTGTCTTTTTCACCCCCCAAAAAAGCAGCTAATTGGCAATAAGATATATTTGGTTTGCACACACACAACTGTGATGAGACTGTGGTAGAGTGAACAGTGAGAGAACATTACAAACTGTAATGCTAAATTGAAACACACGCCTCATTGGATTTGAGAGCAGTTTCAAGACTCAGCCTCTCTCTCTCTCCCTGTGTGGGAAAGATGTGCTTATTTTGTGTCTTGTGTGTTTGTGTGCTCTGTCCAGGTCTTCATGATGGAGAGGAAGTCACGTTGTCGCTCCGGTCTTATCTTATTATATTCGTCTTACCTGAAGTAGCTTGATGTTCTCCTGAAACTTATTCTGCATTAATGTTTATCTAATGCTGTCATCCTGATACTGTTTTGTTGCTTTATTCTGTACATACAACACCTCCGACCCTGTACAGACCTGGTATTAACATCCTTCCTGGGAGATACGATCACAATTTATATGCAAATAATGTGACTGTTAGTGTTTGTGAAGACAAAATGATGCTGTTTTTACTCAGTCTGACTTTGTGTCTGTTGGCGGGAGTGAGAGAGAGGGAGAGAGAGAAAGCAGAGTCAGGAGGGACTGAATGGATGAATGTGCACAGCTATGAAGACAGTTTTTACCAATTTAATCAATCAGTATGTGTTGATCAGTGGTAATATTGTGGCGGTGATTACAAACAAATCAATGTAGAGACACTGAGAAGTGTAAAAATAGATTTGAGTCATTGTGAAACTGGAGCAGGTCAGAGGACGCCAGCTGAGTAGGCGGTCCTTCATGTGTGACCCAGGATGGACTCACATTTCGACAGCAAAAAGAATGTGAGCACATGCGTCCCAGGCCACCTCTGAATGTGGTCTGAGTGTTCAGACCTCAGACTGCAATCAGGCTGCATTTGGGTGTGTTGATACCTGAAGTTACTGCTGACCACACGTGATCAGATCCTTCAGTAAGGATGTTAACACCAAATCTGAACAGGGTCTCTGTTGCTCTTTCTGAGGATTTTTCAGCTTTTATCCCTTTTTTTGTTATCTGAATTGAGCATCTCGGGACAGAGGTGTCGGGTGCTCTATAAACGGTAAACCCCCTGAGGCAAATTTGTAACCTGTGATATTGGACTAAGTGAATAAAATGTACTTGGCTTGCCTATATAGACGGATAGTTACTAATTGTAAATACTTAAAATGGCTTTAAGAGCTTTAAGCAAAATGATTCACTCAAAAAGAAAAACCTAAGTAGTTATTTTTTTTGAATCTAGATTTAAAAGATTGAAGTTTCTTTCTAAAAACACAGCTCAGATCTTAGTGTTGCAGTTTTGAAGAAGCTCATAATTGCGTGTGACAGGCTGCATTAACACGACTGCTGCGTTCTGTCTGATCCCCGTGGAAACCCACCCCATTAGCCTTACAGCTACACACAAGTGAATAATAATCCATCTCATCTCTGTCATTGCACCGCTGTGATGAGGCTAATCACCTCCTGCTCTTCCTCTTTGTGTCTGTGAGCTCTGTGGAAGTAGCAGTCCACTTCATATCTAAAGGGTCAAAGGTCACAGTGGAAGGTGCTGATGCCTGGCCAGCCAGCGACATGCAGAGGGGAGGACATTTGAACCCTCGTCCCTTGGAGTGTTGTACTATCTGACACAAAGGTCAGGGGATGGAAGCTGTGCAAACACACACAAACACACACACACACACACACACCCATACAGAACCACAGAGGAGTGAGACTGACTTCACAGGGATGAATTATATTACAAGAAAAATGAAGTCATTGGCTGAATGTACAGATAGTGAGCTTTCAATTCAAAAGAATATATTCACTCCTGCTCTTCGAATATCAGGAATTGGGAAGTCACATGCTTAGTCTGTCATGCTTGCCTATTATACAATCTATCTAAATCTTTTTTTATCTGACATTTTTTAACATTTCACCAACTTTTTCAATATGCTAGGTTATTAAAACATTGCTAAGATAGCTTTAGGCCTTGCTAACACAACTTTAAATGGATATTTTCCTCTCTGTCCAGACCAAATAGTGTGCAGATTAGTTTTGGCGTGTCACTTTCTGGTGGCCTTCACACTGATGTCAGTGTAAAGGTAGATTAAAGCTCAAATCAACATAAGGTGTCAGAGCAGCGGTGAAACAGCGGCTGTCTTTTTGTTTTTTTAAACATCACAGGCCCACTTTTCTACGTCAGTGATCCTGAAGTCTCTGAGCTGCTGAGATCAGAGCTGTTGCTGCAGGAATAGCCCCGGAGCTTTCTGCAGTAATCAGGATCCAGGCTGCATGTAGATGATACAAGAGACGCCACTCGCTACCAGGTATCCCATGGTAACCACAGAGGGCGACGGCAGGTTTCTGTTTGCTTGTTAGCTGCAGCTCATCGCCGGCCCTGTGTAATTCTCCATCTGCAACAGCACAGTAGGATGAAAACGCCTCTGTCTCTCGTTGGTGTAAGTCTGAGCAGAGCATGCTGGGAGAAGACGGCCGTGCAGTATGTGAGCTGTAAACATGACTGAAGTAAAGAATCCACGGTGCAGCAGGTCTGTTCTGTAGCTGCATGTGATAAACTTCAACCGCTGAGAGCAGAGAAGTGGAATATGAATTTCTTTTATTTACAGAGTCAAAGATGGAGCGTGTACTTTTTATTAACTGAGAGACAACGCAGATCCCGAAGCAGCTGAACACCGTTTTTTAACACTTAACTGCACTGCATTTTTACCATAGAAAATACATGTGGCAGGTTGACAGGCTGATGATGTTAGAATCATATAGAGTATTTATATTTTTTCATTTCATTTATTAATTTTAATTTTTACAAGGACAATGTACGATCAAAAGAAAGAGTTATCTAGCTGCTAATTTGCAACTGTTGTCACATGGGCAGTTAAAACAAGATAATAATAATAATAATAATAATTATAATAATAGTTGTTGTTATTATTATTATTATTATTATTATCATTATTGTTATTGTATTTATTACTATCATTATTATCATTATTATCATTAATATCATTATTACATGAGGCTATACAATACATAACAGTCCAGTAAATACAAAGGTGACACTTTTGTGTTGATTTTAGCCAGAGCTTGAGGCTGGTTGTAAATACTGCAAAGCTTCCTGAGTCTCTACTCCACTACTTAAAATGAGAAAGCGGATTGATTAAATGCAGTTTTCTGAACTGTTGTACCTTATAAATCTTGTAAAAGGAGGTGGTTCAAGAATATGAACAATTTCAAGCAACTGGCAGGCATCTGAGTAAAATAAGAAGTCAAAATCAAAAGTGAGTGAATTATATTTTCCCGAGATGTTGATGTGATGATAGGCCCTTGTTTTTTGTATCTAGTCAAAGTCAAAGTGAACTTTATTGTCATTCAGACCATACAACAAGAAGTGCACAGCAGAACAAAGTGTTTCTCCCAGCTCCATGTGCAAACATAAAAAGGCAAGTGCACTTAACACAACAAAAACAGATATGATAGACAGCATAGACAGACAAAAATACGTAAATAATAAAAAATATACGTATAGACCCAAAGACAAACTGAGTCATAAAAGATGACAAATTGCTAGTATTAGAATTTGTTTATAGAGTCAGTAGACAGGCTTAAGTGTGGTCATACCTGCTTGTGACCAGGTTGTTATGCAGTAGGATGGGTGGGACAAATCTAAGTGTATGACAACACCTCACCAGTTAAGCACATATTCTACAAGCGCTCTTACATTTTTCATTTCATCATTTAAAAAAACATCCCTCCAGATCAATATTGAGAACTTCCTAAAGTCTAAGGGGCTGAGGATGACACTGAATGTACAGTAATGTGGTGCATTTAACTGTCTGTGAGCTGTGCTACATATTAAAAATAAATGTATCATGCAGACGACACAGAGAAATGTTTTGCATTTAGAACCTTTCATTATGAGCATGGAGCTCAATGTTCACTCAGCAGTCAGGGCTGTCGTCTCTCTGCCTTTTATGATCCGTGTCACTGTGTGCAAACGAAGTAAAGTTTGATCCACTTAGCTCCTGCTCGAGGTAGATGTACTCTGAAGAACAAATCAAACATCCTGTGTGCAGTGGTGCCACATTTGAGTGACAGGAGAGTTGCCCAATTATGTAACTATTATTCAGGAGAGTGGAATCAGTGTAATAAAAATGTATTTTAGATAATGTTACAATAACAAAATATGTTAGGGCCATATTTGAGAAAAAGAAATTCTAAGATTTCCAGAATGAAGACATAGAGTTGTGATATTAAGAGAAAAACCCAGCCTCTGACCTCTGACTCTGACATTTCTGTTCTCACATACAGCCCCTCTGGATAATTTCAGGAGATTATCCAGACTTCAGTGCATGTCTGAAAGAAGCTTTAGTCTTTCACTTTGCTGCCAACAGTCAGATTTAGTTTGAAAAGATGTACAGAGAACTGTAATGCAGTGGATTTTTTTCACCGGCAGGAAAGTATCTATTATCTTCATAAAGAAAAGCCTGAAAGGAAAGTGCATATTTTCATATATATCTGTTGAATTTTTATTATTATTACCATAGTGATTCCTTTCTTCTACAACAGTAATCTTGGTGTAATGACATCTTGCCTGCGGGGATCGATCTCCTCCCGCTGATCTCTGCAGCAGAACTCTCAAATTTTACTTTTTGTCCTGAATACGGTGACATTAGCACTAAGGCTCCAAACATCCCGCTCCCATCGCAGCAGAACGATGAAATTACAGCACATTTAGCTTTCTCTGTTCGTGCAGTCACAGCTCCAGTGTCATCTATTCATGAGGGAGAGGATGGTGAAAAAAGATAAACTGACGTCTTGGTTGATATGAGCATTTATTATCGACAATCTTTTTTCAATCCCCTGCTCACTGACAAGTGGAGTCCCCGTGTTTATCCTCAGAGTAAAGACGGGGGAATAATGATGAGTCTGAAATGGGTTTTGACAGGACTCAGCGGCTGTCCGCTGATCACCCGATGACAGTTAATGAGTCTGTTATTGTGCAGCAGGAGATAAATTATGAATCCAACACGAGGTCGGACACAAAGTCTCTGAAACTGTTTGGAGATGTTTTAATACCAGTCAAGGCCGTTTCAGTTGGAAATGTCTAACATGATGACTGAGAGCAGCTGTAAGGCAGGAAACCATAAGAGAGGAACAGAAATGGAAAGATGTTGGGTAGGTCGGTTTGTATGTTGCTATGTTTTACCGTCTATTTTTAGGTGCATTTTGTTTTACAAATTTAGAGTGGAATTTAATGCTAGGCAGAGGTGGAAAATTGGTGTATTGATAATAATGAAATGAGTAGAAAAAGTGCAATGGAAACAGTTTAAGATGAAAAATGATGCATGAAATGATGAATGTGACTTATAGAAGAGATGCAGGGACTGTAAAGTTCCCTAAATTAATACATGAAGCAAACATAAACATCACATTGTGTTTTACAGTTTTTTCAATGTTTGAGGTTTGACCAGAGCTCATTGCTCCCTCTACAGTTGCTAAATTGCACCTGACTTTGGAATTAGCAGCACAGACTGTTTATTAACATGACGGTAGGTGATGGAGAGCATTTTGTTAATTGTAGAATTTTTATGAAAAAAAGCGACTACTTTTCCAGATTTGCCAACAGATATTGTTTAAAACTCGTTGCTTTTCATCAGGTGATGACTCTTTCTAGGTGGCTAAACTAGCAAAGCTAGCCATATGGCTAGCAGTGAACATTGACAAAAAATGGCACAAGTATGAACAAATAAATAAATAATAGTGTGTGAAAAAACAGCTATTTCTGTATTTCTACATATATTTCCTTATTTTACTTATAACATTTTTATGGATTGATGTATTCTACATTTCCCTCTTTCTTTATACTTTTATAGTAATTTTTTGTTCGTTATATGCCAGGGGTTTGATATCAAAATGACATTTTCATTTATTAGTATATTTATTTAATGTTATTAGGCTAATACTGTTAATGCTCAGATGTTTTAGGCAGTTTTAGATGTCTAGATTCTTATCCATGTGGGACTGATCAGATGCCTCCTTGATGAAATAACACCTCAAGGAGGCATCTGTTTGGTGACTGATTCATATTTACAGGTTTATTCTGCAGGTCCAAACTTACAGTCAGAATAAGGATTAAGGACCTGATCTACTAAAGGTTTGTGTGTTTAAAACGTGTGCAAACTTAATTTCCCCTGCAAAAACATGCAAGCTGATCTACTAATGGTGCGCACTGAGGATTGCGTGCAGAATAGCATGTGCTGTCCATTTAGTACGCTTGCCTTAATGAATATGCATTATCGGGCGTTTCTACCCTACTGGCAAAATATTGGGAGGAGTAGATTCAAATACTTTGATTAAGCTAATGCAATGTGATTTACAAAGCCTGAAAATAATTGCGGTGATTGTGACTGCGTCTATATTTAATACGTTTGAAAGGTAGGTGCTAATCGGCACAGCGTTACGCACAGATGGCTGCAGTTATTGTGATGAGGAGGAGACGGCGGAGAACGATTTTTTTCAGAAAGTGAACTGCACCTGCTGCTCAATATTGGTCAGAGGAATCTCTGCCACCGCCCCTCCACCTGTTTTATTTGCCGATGTTTTCTTATGAGCTATTTTTTCTTTCGTTCTTCTTCTTATGTCCTGCCATCTTCTCTTAACTTCATCGGTTGTTCTTTTTGTTTTACCCACAGCATTCACTTTCCCGCAGATACTCTCCCATCTCGCGTTTCTTTGCGTTATATTAGTATTTCTTTGGTATAGCTCAACAACATGTTTGTTTGCCTCTTCCATTAACACCTCTAATTCCATGGCATTAAATTTGCTTTGCACTTGCGGTCACTCTGCTCTCCGTAATGCTCCATGGCAGAAACCAGTAACACTCATTTAAATACTACTGCCTCTACCATGTTTGCACCTGTTATCATTTACGCAATTATTTTTAGAAGATCACCCGCAAAACGCCCACCAACCAAACGTGCAATCTGTTATAATGCACACGCAATGTATCACTCTTTATTTGGGATCTTAGTAGATCAGGCCTTTAGTGTTTCATTAGACACAAACAGAACAAGATATTTAAATGTTCATCTTCATGATGTGAATTAAAATTAAAAAAACTAATTACTGCATTACTTGAGCAGCAGTGTCAATGAGAATCAGCCCTTGCACATGAGAACTGGTATGTGTATGATGTACTGTTTAGAAGTGCCATATACGACAGCAGCCTATCAACGGTCAACAGCAAAGTACCAATAAGAATCATTACATGCCATCAGATTCATGAGCTGAGTGACAGTCAAAACTTGAGCAAACAAAGAGGCAGGTGTTATGGCAGCACAAGTAAGTTTAAATGCTACATGGAAACACGATGTGAGTGAGCCAATCACTGTGCAGAGTTAGTTGATTGAGGTGAATGGCAGTTGTAACCACAGTCCTGTCTGGTTAAGACAACAGAAGAACTCTGGATAAGGTTAGATCCTGTGTTCACAGTTTAGATTCAATTGAAATTAGCTTGTCTTTCGTCGAAAATCCCTTACCTTAACCAATGCAGTGAGTCATAACATCATCACACTGCAGCAGTCACTACAAGTACATTGTGCTGCAAGATCAGATCTTTTGTTGGTAACCAAATAAGTTGTGTGCGAATATTTGAATGATATGATCTACGTCTACATCTGATACAAAGTTATATGGCTGCTGTTGGATAAATACATTTAGTGATCTGTTAAATGTGTAACTTCGGCCACTAGGGGTCTCTCTATAACAAAAGACATAGTTTGATGACTCCGTGAAGCAGTGTGGGATCATGGGAGTTGGTGTTTTCACCACCATTGCTGATGGTGCGCAAATCATGTTCATGGATGAGGTAACATATTCAAATTTTATTCACGTTACGCTGTAAACACCAATGAATAATCGTGCTCCATTACACGTGGCCAATACAAACAATAGAAGGAACAAACAACCGACAGGCTGCCAGGCTAGCAGTGAGTTTTTTCTTTGCCATTTGCCCATGACTGAGTTTTTGTAGCAGAGAAGGAAAAATCCAGGGGTAAAGCAGATATGAAGCAAGTAAAACGCGACCAAAATGAAAGGTCCCGTTACCTTTAGTAAAACTGGGGATTACTCTTTGGAAAGTGCTCAAGTCAGCAAATTATATAACATAGGTCTCATTGGTATTAGACATTTTGATGAAGAATTGTTACATTTTATATTTTCAAAGATCATGGTTTGGCTTAAAATGAAAATTTGGGAGTTTTCGACTCTCCTGTAGGACAGCGTCAGATATTGTGTTCCTCTGCAGATTTTATGGCTCTATAAAGACTCTGCTCCAAATGGCTACGACTCATCATTACACCCGTGAGAGGGCTTTGTAACTTTTAACAATTCATGATTTTTGGGGCTTTTTTTTGTTTCTCCAAGTTTGTGAGTGTCAGGGCTGATTTTTCCATCACCCAGCAGGGGATCTTGTCTTTGTTGCTGTCGCACATGTGACAGATTTCATTCTTTTACTTTTTTTAAGAGAGAGAAGTTTAAACAATAAGCATCATCAGCGCCACGCAGGGCTGCTCCCCGCTCGCTGTTGTTCCACCTCCTCATGAATTTATTCAAATCCAATTACACCCTCTGCAGCCTTTTGCCACGTTAATTTCTGTTTGTTATTTTTTTCCTTCGGTTTTCTTTTTTTCTCTTTCATTCCGATGCAGTTTGTTCATAACGCCCATGAATATATGCTCTACTTAATGAAGCATTGAGAATTAATTTGGATTTTGAAGGCTCCTTAGGTAAGCATTCTACACTGCAGGCACAACAGTATGTCTGCATAATAGGCCTGTTTCCAGTATCTAAACGAGCTTCATGAGCGAGCAGAAAGAAGAAAGGAGTCACTCAGCAAACAGATGGAGATGAAGTTACAGTCTGCAGTTTGTGTTCATTAAAGTGTTTCACACTGAGACAACACCTCCTGAAATTCACTCACTCTACTTTTCTTTTAAAGTTTGCCTTCAAATTTCACAGCTGGGATTTTAACTTTATCCCATTAAAGATGTTCACATGAGCAGAAAGATGATGAACCACTTTTGTTGCTTGATGAAGAGAGAACAAGTTGACATACCGAT
Source organism: Hippoglossus stenolepis (assembly GCF_022539355.2). Classification (NCBI taxonomy): domain Eukaryota; kingdom Metazoa; phylum Chordata; class Actinopteri; order Pleuronectiformes; family Pleuronectidae; genus Hippoglossus; species Hippoglossus stenolepis. The sequence continues at coordinate 4,916,942 of NC_061487.1, read as the reverse complement.
CTTTCACCTTTTTTAAACCCGAAATAATATGAAGAGCCAGTGCAGCGTCAGGAGACATGTGGACAGTCTGAGTCTGTTTGAGCTCTGAATGCTGGATTGTAAGATTCTCTTGTCTCTGCAGCAAAGATTATTTGAAACATCTGTATGTCAGGGAGGGGGGGGTCACAAGAAGGGGTTGGCAGTACTCCAGTGTCATAGTCGTGTGTGATAGTGCACCACGACTTTGATTGTGTAATAAACCATAATTAATCAATAGCCTAATCATAAAATATAAGGCATTTTATTTTCTTCAAATGCTCAGTTGTGCTCTGAATACTTCCTTATACAGCAGATTATACAGATGGAGTGTCTGAACCAGACGGGGGACACAGAAGCAGACACAGGGGTGGAAACTCTTCTTCCCCAAAAAGGGGGCATCTCTGTCGGCTTGTTTTTAAATCATCGCAGAAGGAGCATATTACAGTATTACGCATTAGAGTGTGGGTTTCATTTTTTATTCTGAACCTGTCCAAACTCGTGAGAAAACTAACCGAGCCCCACCAGAACGGAAGGCTTTACCAACCCGACTTGTGTCTGCTGCAGTTAATATAAGCTGCGCTAAGTTTGTGTTACCCCCCTCACATGGCTCCTGCACAGGTCCCAATGGGCGCTGCTTGCCACACTCTATTAGTTCATGAGTGAGTGGGTGTGTTGAGGTTGTGATCAAGCAACATCATTGGTTGACTTTCCCCATCAACCATTGCTCTTTCAAAATGATCTGGCACAAACAGTTTCTATCATCAGAACCCTGTTGTGACTTTTCAGGTGAAAACCAGCGGGTGGAGGCATTATATTTTGTCTCTTCGTCCCATTCTGGTCAACACGGTGTCTCAAGAACACGTGGAGGGAAAGTCTTCAAATTTGAGACAAACATTCAGTTGCACACAAGGATGAACTGGTTCGATTTTGGATGTTAAAGGTCAAAGGAGACCGTGACCTCGTGTTTTTGTGAACATGATAGGAACGCCCATAGGGAATTTCATTAGAACTGGCATCAACATTCACTTGGACTCATAGATTACCTATAAGAGTTGGAGGTGAAGGTCATTGTTATTGTTGTTGCAAATTTGGCAGAAACACCCTCAAAGATGAACTGATCAGATTAGGGGTCAACGGTCATGGTGTCCTCATATGAGTCTGGGGAAAAAAGTATTTGGACTGAAACTGTACTGGTTGGTGGAGGCATACAATTGCAACATGGTATTTGTAGTTTTTTTTAAACATCTAGCGTTTAAACAACATTGTAGCAACAAGACTTTTGGGAAAAATTAGACGAGGATGCCCTGCAAGAGAGAGGCTCGCCTCTAAGGGCCTGATCTACTAAAGGTTTGCGCGTGTAAAAACCTTGTGCAAGCTTGATTTCGACCCCTTAAAAAAACATGCAAGCTGATCTACTAACAGTGCGCACTGAGGATTATGTGCAAAATAACACGCGCTGTCCATTTAGTACGCTTGCCTTAATGAATATGCATTATCGGGCGCTTCAACCCGAGTGCGCAAAATATTGGGAGAAGTAGATGCAAATACTTTCATTTAGCAAACGCATTGTGATTTGCAAAGCCTGAAAAAAATTGCGGGGATTGTGACTGCGTCTATATTTAGTACGTTTGAAAAGTAGGTGCTAATCGGCACAGCGTTACGCACAGATGGCTGCAGTTATTGTGATGAGGAGGAGACGGCAGGAAGAAGACGGAGAGAACAGGTTTTTTCAGAAAGTGAACTGCACCTGCTTCTTAATATTGGTAGGAGGCATCTCTGCCACCGGCCCCCCACCTGTTTTATTTGCCGAGGTTTTATTATGAGCTATTTTTTCTTTTGTTCTTCTTCTTGTGTCCTGCCATCTTCTCTTAACTTCATCGGTTGTTCTTTTTGTTTTAGACACAGCATTTACTTTCTCACAGAAACTCTCCCATATCCCGTTTCTTTGCGTTATATTAGTATTTCTTTGCTGTAGCTCAACAACATGTTTGTTTGCCTCCTCCACTAACACCTCCAATTCCATGGCGTTAGATTTCCCTTTGCACTTGCGGTCACTCTGCTCTCCCTAATGCTCTATGGCAGAAACCAGTAACGCATGCAAAACACTCATTTATATATACTACTGTTTCTACCATGTTTGCACCTGTTATCATTTACACAATTATTTTTAGTAGTTCACCTGCAAAACGCCCCCCCAACCAAACGTGCAATCTGTTATAATGCACACGCAATGTATCACTCTTTATTTGGGATCTTAGTAGATCAGGCCCAATGTGTCTCTATTGAGTGAGAGTCAGAGAGGTGGAGCAGCAGTTTGTTACCCAGATAGAGGCTGTGCACTGCATGACAAAAGTTGCTCACTTACGAATAATACTTACAATAAATATGACTGTGTTAAGAATTTTTATTTACTAAAGTACACAATGTGCTTGAACAAGGAACAATTTTCTAAATATATTCAATGACGTGTGCCAGCTAACAGTAAACAAGGATTGCCTTAAATGTGCACCTTACTGAATCAGGAATTGTGCATGGATGTTGAACATATAATTGGCCCCTCTGTGTAAATTGTGGCCCCTTTATAGCCCCTGGTTTAGGAGAATCCTAGAGCTGCCACTGTACTCCACTGATTCAGTGTCATTTCCAGAAAGTTTAAAAAAGAAAGAAGAAAAGGTGCAGGAGAAGCTAAACTATTCTGACTCCAAAAGTAGGTCAATCTCTCTATTGACATTGGCCTTTAAAGAATAGTTTGCCTTAATTACCTATAAACACCTCATTGCCTGAGAATTTCATATTCATACTAGAATATACAGCAGGGTTGCAATGCACATTGTTTTCATTCTTGATTAATCTGTTGACTGTTTTCTTGATTCATTGTTTTGTCTATAGAATATCAGAAAGTGAAAAATCCCTGCTATAATTTCCCACAGTCCAAGTGGACGTCCTCAAATGTTTTGTTTTGTCCAAGCAAAAGTCCAAAGATTTTTAGCTTAAAATTATAAGAGTAAAAGAGAAAAGGATAAAAGCTGGGAGCCGGAAAATGTTTCATGTTTAATTCGTTTTCTGTCGGTCAACTAATTGATTAAACGACCAATCGTTGCAGACTATGAATTGAAAAAAAAGAAGACTGGTGCAGATGCTCTGAAATCATAACTCAGTGAAACTCAGCTTGTGTGTTAAATTCACTGTCTGTGCTCCCAACTGTTCTCTTCACTTTACATTTACAATTTTCAAGGTTATGAAGGCTGCTGCTTTTCCTGCAGAGCAACTCACTGGGAGACACTCTGCACTTTAGAGAAAGCTCTGATAATGAGCCATCACACAGGATCAGTACCGCTGCTGAGGAGCTAAGCAGAGATTCTGTGATGTTTATTTCATTTCTGGTCTCTTTTATTGCTGAAAACTGTTTTTACATCCATTCTGTTAGCACAGGTCACAGCTAAAAGGAAGCTTTGCTCGTTTCAACAGAGGGAGAACAAACTCTGAAGGCTGAACTCTTCACTAAAAAAAAACAAGGCTTCATGTTAAACAGTCTGTGACGAGATGAGGATCATGCAAACAAACGCACTTATCTCTGCACTTGAGATAGTCACACATTTTCTACTGATTGATGATAGAGTCATCCAAAATGAAAACTGATAATTAAATACTCAGCAATGACCAAGGGTGTAGGCTTGGTTTGGGAAGTGGGGCGATGCAGAGATCATCATCGAAAAAGACTGGATATTTATTTCATTTTATCAAATAAGATATCAGAATGTAATTGGCAATTAGACTTTTTAAATGAATAGCTAAAATTAAAGAAGAATGTTACTTATTACTTACTGATGCCTATTTTTACTCTTGCTGTTGTAATATTTCAAATGTCCCCATTGTGGGACTAATAAAGGATTATCTTATCTTATCTTATCCTATTAACTGGCATAATACATGTTCATTCATTACAAATTTGTATTAACTCCACCAATGAGCTTATGTTTTCATCTGTGTTTGTTTGTTTATTTGTTGTTAGCAGGATTTGGCAAAAAAAGCTCAAACAATTTACATCACATCTGGTGGTGGGGTGGGGGATGACCCAAGGAAGACCCTCTTAAATGTTGGTGTGAATCCAGATCAGGGGGTCTATACAAGTCATTATTTTGGGGCTTTCTTTAATATTGTAAGATAGTTTTCTGATATTTATCTATGTGTGTAATTTGATATAAATATGTGAATGTAGTTAATTTAAATGTGTTGTTTTATAAGGGGACTGTTGGGCCTTGGTAGGGTCTAGGGTCTAAGTTCTCTATAAGCTCTAGTTCTTAATATTATTACTTTCTTGCCAAAAAAAACAAAAAGAGTTTGCAGTGTTTTTGAAGGCCTGAGTTGTGCTTGTCGGTGCAACGTCCAGTCGAAGGGTCAGAAGGTCAGAGACAGTAGCATCCTGAGCCTGAGAGGCAAAATCCAGGGGAGAGGCTCTGCCGACCCTGCTACTTGTAAAACCTGACAGGAGTGGAATTAATTGAAGGCTCATTTCTTGTCTCCTCTGGATTTTAGCAGCTGGACACTTTTTGCAGTGTCCAGAGACATTTTTGAGAAAACTGAAACCTTAAAAGGATTTAAATTCTTCAACTTCTCAGCATGACTGAAAGTTGTTAGTTCAATTGAACATCTTATATGCACATAACTCACTTTCTGAAGTTCAGTCAGAGGCAGACAGCCCCATCTGGAGCGCCAGGTCATTTTGTCCCTCGTCGTGAACTGTCGAAAAGGAATGAGTGGACGGACCTCTTGCTTCCCCTCAACTGGGCATGACTGCTCTCCCTATGAACTGCCGCGCCTGCCAGCCCTAACATTTAGTTTGTTTCATTATGGTTCAATAATTATCCCTTGTTGGTTGGAAAAGTGCAGAGTTATGACCAGAAGCAGTCGCATGATTCGAAATGCCTATAATGGTTCAAATATGTAAAGTTTAACCTCGTTTTTTTTTAATCTGTTGGTCATTTTGGTATTTTGTAATCTAGAGGGAAAAGTTTGACCTTTTCAGAACTCATACGCGGTCGATCAGGCGTTTAGTGTGTGAGTTTGTGCCACATTTTAAAATCTAACTGCACGGATTGTGATTTTTAGAGCTTATCTCTCCAACTGATTCATGTTGCTGTCAGCACTAAGACACCGGGAATGTCACTTGATTGATAATTGACTTTATCACCTATGTCCCCTTGGAATTTACTGAATAAAAAAATGTATCAGTTCATAAAAAAACATTTAGCCTATTAATCAATGATGGATTTGATAGTTTTTAAATGGTACCGAAATGCATCATTTCACAACCAGAGTTAAAATCTTAGCGACAATTAACTGAATTCTGTGCGTGTGCGTGTGCGTGTGTGTGAAATAAAGAGAGAGAGAGGGGGGCAGAGTCTCAGTGTTTCCTCTCTCTATCATTGTCTCTAATCTTTCTGGATCCTTCCAATAAAAAAACAGCCTATAGCTTCCACTGCCTCTGTTGCCTGATCTGTTCTCCATCTCCCGCCCTTCATCCCCTTTATCACCATGTCGTCCACTGCTGCACGTGCACGCGATGCGCAACACTGTACATTTTTTGTATTTTCTTAATCAAAACAAAACACCGTGTAGGTCCATTCTTTAACATCTGCAAATGTTTCAGAGACCTGTTGAGGCCCTCAGTTTGACCTTCCACACACACACACACACACACACACACACACACACACACACACACACACACACACACCATCCCAAAGTGTGTGAGCTACCTTCTCGGAGGATGTGGTTGTGGAGCAGCAGCAGGAGCAGGATGCAGACCGCAGCGGCAGTCAGAGCCCAGGCCGGCCGGAGGAGCTGCATGAGGAAGAGCCGAGAGCCGCACCGGCAGCCACAAAGTCCGAGCTGTGATTATCCGGGAGCTGGTGCCTCCTCACGGCGCCACATCCATCTCGATCCCATCCACAGGAGGACGGAGGCGAGACACAGGTGGCATCTCCGGGATACGAAACCACACACGAGCCTGAATTGATAAATCCAGAGTTGAGGAGATTTAAGAAGCACTGAGGGGCTTTTCTTTCTGTCCCCGGACTCTCCGGGTGAAGCAACCGGGGGTCCTCGCCGCGCAACCCGGCGCGTCACGGTGCTCAGCGGCGACCGGCAGCAGCAGCAGCGGGTGATGATGCCCGAGGTGATCCCCTCCACCGCAGCACGTCCATCAAATTATAAAACCTGCTCCAGGTAGGAAGTTTCCCACTTTACCGCCCAACTTACAGCTCCCTGCGCCCCGGATCCACCAAGAGTCTCCGTCCGCTCGTCCGCGTAAATCCCACCAGAGTTTGAAGAAGCGACGCCGGGGCCGACTGGAAGTGTTCAGCGGGCATGTTGCACGTTTCTCCCCCGACACACTGGGCAGGTCGTCTCGCGGACCCGCTGCCCGGTGGTGATGGAGTGGAGGAGGAGGAGGAGGAGGAGGAGGAGGAGGAGGGAGGAGGAGGAGATGCAGCTGCTGCCACTAAAGGTCTGAGGATCCTCTGCGACCTGCTGCTTCCACAGCATCTCTCTCTCTCTCTCTCTCTCTCTCTCTCTCTCTCTCTCTCTCCCTCTCTCTGACGTCACCGGTTACAATACCGTGTGTCTTGGGGCAAATCCAGTAAGATACACCGGGACCGGCGCGGTGCAACAGGAGCGGAGTACTGTAATGTTGACACGTGAGGGGCACTGCGAGGGGCACCCTGGTCTTTGTGTATGCAGTTTGTAATTCAGGTTCTATGGTGCCACTCTGTAATAACACACCCTTTATAAAACATGTATGAGATGTATTTATAACTCAGATTTAGTTAAATCAGTTCTAGGACATTAACAAAAGAACATTAAATGGTAAATAATTATTATTAGTTATGTGAAATATTAAGTTATAACTTAACATTCCATGGGTAATCAATATTTGTTACAAGGCTTTTTCCAAGTGTAAACACCCACTAAATGGAAAACACAACTCAACTTGGTTATAGGTTTGAAAAAAGATCATGTTTGGGTTGTGTAGTAAGAACTTTTTAAGGTTAAGGACCTCTGGTGTCTTGTTTCCCGTAATAACCATCAATAAACCATAGGTTGTGGATGAATTAAAACAAACCTTTGCAACTGGTCAAAACAGGTTTTTATTGGCTCCGACTCCGACCTGCAGTAATGGTAACATGAACGTGCTAATTTGGCAGCACAGCGGGGCGAGAGAGCCCCTCAGTTTTCAATGTGTTCTTGATGTCAAACATGATGCTCCAGGAAAAAAAAAGTCTCTATTGGCACTGAGAAATGAATCAATCGTCTCTTTTTAGCGGGTTTACCTGCTTTTAGAAAACCTGCATATACCCACTACATTTGGTGTAAAAGGTATTAAACTGCAGTCTCCTGTGTTTTGTCAACCCATTCATCCATCCTAACATCCTCCGCACATGGACGCTGTTGCTATATGTACTACGTCCCCTACGCCTGTCATAATTACTATGGCCACTAGAGGGTGCCCGACAACCCAATGTTGTCATAGAATGTTCTTAAGATCACCTGTTAGCTTTATTTAATTTTTTTACATAAGTGCCAACACTTTCTGTAGTAGTGGCTTAAACTTACAGATATTTGTGCTTTCTTTTAAGGTCTGTTCGTGAATCTTATATCTGATCTCAGTATAGTGGTCTGTCCAATAAATGATCTGATATTGCCTGTTGGTTTGCATTCATTCAAACAACTCAGTTCGTAGTGGGGTAAAATGTGTTAATGGTTAAAATCCTGCCAACTGTTCCAGAACTTCTAACTTACATGTTACATCATACAAAATATTTTACAGGCTTATTTTATGGAGTTGCTTCGAAGAAATCAAAGAAACCAGCAGCTTTACGTCACTGTTAGTAATTTGTGCTAATCCAGCCAGCCTCAGATGTAATCTGAACCTGTTCATGTTTTTTCAGGTATAATCCTCATTTATAGGAATGTTGCTGCAAACAGTGTGCTGCTGCTGTTGTTGGAGGAAAATGTAGATCTTCCAGTTGTTGGAGAGTAGCACTAACAGCATGAATTATTTCAGTCATCCACCGGCCAATTACTATTTTTATGTTTTCCCTGAACTCACACGATATTGTGATCCAATATGTTGTGTTCTTTACTTTCTGCTCTAATTACTGTGTTGTTTACCATAAAGAAATAAATTATTCAGAGTTTCTATAGAAACTGAAACTGCAGTGTACGCACTTAATGATACAAATAAAATCATACTTTCCATTTGGTTAAATAACATTTAGACACCCCTTTATTTTACATCTCTGTGTGTATATATATATATATATATTTACACATACATATGTATAAACTTATCAAATATAATGTAATTAATTTGCATTCAATTATGGAGCAACGCCTGCGAGCTAGTTCAGGCAGCCAACTCGAGCTGCGCTGGTCCAATCATGTGACATACATCATGTGACGTACCTCACTCTCCACAACCATCTATAATACACACCCACCTTATCAGGTGGTCTATTTAAGCAGAGAGAAATTTCCCATCATCCCCTTTGCTCGCACTGCTGCTGCAGTATTGCTACCAGTTGCTTCAGCCCCTCCACCACCCCAACATCCACCTGTAGGCTCTGACGGGGGGTTACAAGTATTTGCTCATCACTCCCATCAATCCTGTGTAATCATATGGGGGAGGGATTAAGTCTGAGCCTAGATGCCAACCACTAAACCTGTTGAACTGCTACAATAATCGTTGGAACGTGAGTTGTCTGACTGAAATACATTAATGACCCAAAAAGAAAAGCTGGTCAAAAAAATTTGACGGTAAAACTACTAATAATACTACTTTTATTAATAGTATTAAATTAAAGTGTGTTAATGAAGTGTACAGCATCATGAAGAGAAGCATTTATATTATTTTGTTAAGCCAATTTTACATGTTTGAATAGATATTCATATGTGCTAGAAATCTTTGGTTGTAATAGAAAAATAAATAATAATAGTTGTATTAATAATGATAATGAATTAGAAAAATAAAACCCAGCCATTTAAAACACATCATTTCCTTATTCTTTTTTAGATTGTTAGTCCTCGTAATATATAATGAAACAGATTTCATACCTGTTAAGCTCATCATGGGATGTTCTGTACATTAAGGTGATGATCTGTCTTGAGACAGTTGTTCATTACAACTATCTTTTCTGCAGATGTTCCAGCACGAGCATGTGTCCTCCATGTTGAATGATGGCTGGTTGTCTGTTGATGGAGACGTGTGATGATGATGACAACAGCTCTGCAGTCCCCTGCTCTTCTGTCTGAATGAAAGAATCCAGCTGATTGATTGTTCAGCCTCAGAGGCTCCAGGTTGCGCTCAAGCTCTTATCAAAGCTCTCAGCAGCTCTGCGTGTGTCACACAGACTCCATCACAGCTGCCCTTCTGCTCAGATCTGGACCCGTCTCCGTCAGGTCGCGCTCTCTGGGCCTGCGCCGGTGGTGATTATTGCTGATGTTTTCTGCAATCGATTAGATTTCCACAGAGCCTTCACTCAACGGCCGGCGGTGTCGCATAGACGAGTCTGGAGAAAGAGATCAACACAAACACTGTCAGGACTCATTTGGTGTCTATAGCAGCACAGGAAATGAAAACTGTCCATCTGACGGGATGGAAAGTCAGGAGGAGATCGAGACCGTCTGGGCCTCAAATCATCACCTGACAAATAACTGTGACCACAAACTCTGTCAAACTCACAGCCCACTTGGAGGAAGTTGAATCTAGATATCACTTCATCTCTCTTAAAGGGATAGTTCACCCAGAAATGAAAATTCACTCATCATCTACTCACCACTATGTCGATGGAGGGGTGGATGAAGTGTTTGAGTTCACAAAACACTTTAGGAGTATCAGGGGTAAACTTTGTTGCAGCAAAATACAATACAAGTGAAGTCAATGGTGAACTATTCTTCAGATGTAAAAAAACAACAGAAAAAACACAACATGCCTCCATACCGCTCGTGTGGTGTCATCCAAGTGTCCGCAAGCCCTGACATTCATATACGACTTGAAACGGCGTCATTTACACAAGTTTCCACCGGAAGTGGCTAAGCTAGCAGACGTTAGTACGCCCAACGGTCTTTGAATGCATCTCGTCGGAAGATATCAGCGAACTTTTAGGCTAAAAACATGGTATAAATGACCTTGTTTCAAGTTGAATATGAATATCGCAGCTTGCGGACACGGGCAGTATGGAGGCTTGTTGTGTTTTTTTCTCAGTTGTTTTTGATAGAACTTCCGAACATAGCATCAGACTACTTATAACTGGTATTTGACTCACTATTTCCTTATTTGATGAACATGGATGAGACCCTTGATACACAAAAATTGACAAATTAGGTTTAATCTGCTAGGTTTATAACCTTAAGAGTGACACGATTTAGCGAGGAAATTATGAGTATAAATGACAGATTGGGAAAAGAAAGATGGACTCAACATCAAGTCATGAGGATCTGGTGCATCTTTCACTTGAAAAATATGGGTACACCGAGGAATTGATGCAGAGAGGAGAACTGTCACTGCCTGGTACCACTGCTACTTCAGGGAGTATTTCAGGATGTCAGTTGACAGTTTGAAGAACTGGGAATTTGCAGCTATCACAAACAACACACATTCTAATTTGTTTGATGTGTACATTTCGAAAATATCTAGCTAATGCAAGCTTTCACATCAGAGACAGAATTTCCTTGAGCAATATTTTGCCTTTTCTTTTTACATGTTAATAACATGCAAATTAATTGCATGAAAAAAGAGACATCTCAGACATCAAACAAAGTGTGGGAGGAGAAAGTGATTCATTTAGCTTCACCATCAACACCCAGTAGATGTAAAAGGAAACTATTTTATCGACTATTAGTAATTAGTAATAGTCATGATAGTCAATGTAAAACATTTTCTGTTAGCCTGTTAATGTTCATTTTGGTCAAAATGGATCCTCACATCGACAAACAGATCGAACTGGTTTGGAACATCAGTGAGGTGTCTGATTTCCTGTGCACGGTTCATAAGTGCAATGCTACAGCAGTGACTGAACAACCAAAGATGTTTTCTATTATATTATGTTATATATTTCTAATGAAAAGTGACAGCAAAACCACCGCAGCTAAACCAATGTGACTGACGCAAGATGTAAATCTGATTCAAACCGTGTGTGAATGGTGAATTAAGTTGAACCTCCATAAACTCAACACCATTAACTGTTTCCTTGTTGTTGCTGAGGACAAACTGATAATGAGTTCTCCACCTATTTTTTTTTCTTTCCAAACATGCTGCAGACGTGCATGCAGACAAGTGAGTTGACTGTTTCTGATGAATAATCAAGTGGAAGCCACATTAGAATTCCTCTGGGGTTTTTTTGTGTTTATTTCATGGAAATCAGCTCGATGTGTGCTTCACCATCAAAACTCCTCCAGACTGAGAGTAAACAATGATTTTCAGCAGGCATGAAGGAAGCAGAGGAAACTCTTTACTCAGCATGAAACAAATGCAAATTCACCACAAAAAAAACCGCACACAATCAACAGCAACGACACAGCTGGTTTTAAATCGAGGAGTGTTTCTCCTGATTCCTGTGCAGGAGAATCTCATTTAACTCCGTATCTGTTTGTTTCTTTGGTGTCTGGCTTTTATTTTGTTTCTCCCGGAGCCAAATTAACTCAGCAGCAGCAGATTTACTCTGACAAATGCTGTTTATTTGGTGATGAGCAGAGAATATGTGGAATGTTGGATCGCACCCAAGACTAATGAGAGGCCTCGTTTTACCAGTCCACAGGAAAACACAAAGACTCACACTCACAAGCGTCTTCTGTGGTCTACAGTGCATGTGTCTCATTTAAAACTATTAAAGCAGACATCTACATCTTGTTATTCATCAGCCTCAGGCGTTTACCTTGCCATTCTGAGCACAGCAGCATCTAGCGTCACCTTCTCATGTAGAGTATCAGATTGTTCGATGTTGCATCTAAATATTGTCACATCAGGTCAAGATAGAGTAAAGTAAAGCCATTGTTGGTAATCCTGGAAAAGCTGGCAAGAGCAGGCTACACGTTGAAAATATGAATTCACTCGCTCTTATCTGCCCTCTCATCAAAGCTATGTCCCCAAAACACATGAACGCTATTTGGTCCTAGACTTTTTAACTTTAATCTTTCTTTACTTGCGTTGTCTGTCACGGAATCAGGAAATTTGGCTGGACTGTCTCTGCTTCATGGCGTGGTGCACGTGTCGGGCAGGTCAGTTAGTGACAGATGGGTACACCTATCAAGCAATTGAAATTTGATTGCAATTTCAAATAATTTAGGGAGGTGCTTAAGGAAAGATCAGAAGATAAACAAAATCAGTCTGGAAACATAAGCTTCTGGACCAAGCAACGGACCAACATTTTTAGCTTGGTTTTCAGTTGATGTCGTGTATTTAAGGAATAGGAATAGTTCACTGAAAAATGAAAATTCACTCATTGTCTACTCACCACTATGCCGATGGTGCTTGGATGACACCAGTATGGAGGCATGTTATGTTTTATTTCTGTTGTGTTATTACGTCTAAAGAAGGATTCACCAGTTACTTAAATTGTATTGGATTCTGCTGCAATAACGTTTACCCCTGAGACTCCGAAAGAGTTTTGTGGACTCAAACACTTCACCCACGCCATCAGCATAGTGGTAAATGAGTGAATTTTCATTTTATACCTTTAAGAAGCATTTCTTCACAACAGTGTGAGTGTACTGGTGAGTATGGGAGTGAAATATGAGTCTCTGACAGCAACAGTCTGATTACACACAGCAGCAATAAAGCTTAAGTATCAGTGATTAAACATGATGGCAGAGCATGACATTTTATTACCGTCTGAGTTAGTGAATCACAGCAGAGTGAAAAGTGAAACCGGAGAAAACTCTCAGAGGAAATGATCTGCAGATCAACTATTTAAACCTCTGCTGATTTCACCCACAAAGAAACATGAAACTCACGCCTGTAAACTGCAGCTCAGTCACATGTTTATTTCTAATGTTTTGTCCTACATTCATAATGAGGCAACATCTTTGATCTTTTAGCACAGATTCAATGTCTGTATCTGTTGAATATGTCACAAACATAAATAATTGCAACACCTCTTAATTTCAAAGTAAAATCAGTTTCTCTGGACTGAATCCATTTGTCTTAACAAGGTTTTATTGTTGTTGCAGGACCAGAAGATGCACAGCTTCAAAGCATAGAGTCCCGGCATTTAGTTGAGTATAGATCTACTTTATTCAAGGAATGCTCCACAGCAGACATGTAACAGAAACACTGTGGCCACTGCTACAATACTAACAAGGACCACCACATGGTGGTTTTGAACTTTTTTAAACAAGAAAAATCTGTTTTTATATTGAAATGATGCACATTGATTTATTCAGCCCATCCAGGCTTTGCTCTCTCCTGCTCTCTTCTATCCTTCTTACACTGACACACACAATGGTAAGACTCAGTAAAAACAATATAACTTGGTCTGTGTGAACAGAAATGACTTACATGTTTAGTTGCACATAAAGCGAGGAAGTGAGATCTGATGGTGGTGACAGACACACATTAAGGACGCATTTTAGTACCAGATGTGTACAAACGCACTAGAACTGTCCACTTCTGATCTCTCAGTACAGATGTTTCCAGGTATGAACAGGCCTAGTGTGTATGGAGAACCAGACGCATTTTCAAATGTAGCTAGATGTGGTTAAGTAGTTTTACTATTGTTGTTATACAAATTGGATCCTTTTCTGTAGAGTAACATGAAAAGTAAAGGTCACTGTTTTGATGCAGAACAGGCCTACGTTCAAACTACTATGTTCAACAATGTTTTAAATTGAAAACAAGTGTTTCAGCACTGTATAAGAAATTTAATGCGAATAAGTTAAATTCTGTTAACACTCCTGAAAACGTATAGGCTATCATAAGCATTCACATGCACTAGTCATGTGTGTGGCGGTGCAAACAGCAGAAGCGGATCGTCCACTCTGTTGTGTTTAGTTGCAGTAACTGAATGAGGATCAGGAGTGGTGAAAAGGCAGATCAGGGATTTCTTGTTGTGATTGTGAGATAAGTCTTCTCGTCCACTGATGTCTGCTTGGATGGCACGTGTGCTGTCCTTGTTCTGTTTACACTCTCCTCAGTGTGTGCTGCTGGCTGGGTTTGACAATCAGTTCCTGCTCCGCCCACCTCTCACGCCACACACCTCACAAAGTCCAAATAATCCTAACCACTATTCCTTGACCCTACTTGAAAATGTTAAAAGGTCAAGGAAAGATGTGAAGGAAAAGCGAGTTAAGAAAGGACTTGCGTTTTTAAACCGAATATATTTATAATAGAAGACACACATATACTGTACAGTACTCTGTGCTGTGCACCTGGTAAAGTTTCCTATCCAACGCAGAATGACACGTCCTGAGAAAAGGGAACATTTATTCATCAGTTACTCACAGAGAGGGGTAGATTTCTCTGGGGGGACAGGGGGGGTCCTGATCCCCCATTCAGAAAGTCGTCCCCCATGTTGTTACACAAGAACAATGTTAGCCAGCTAGTCATTGTTAGCAAAACAACTTCATATTAACGCATTACGCGGCATTTCACGCATAATAACATCCTAGTAACGCATCCACAGACAGTAATTGGACAGTGCTATGTGTACGACAAAAGTAATGACAGAAGTGCTATAAAAATCCACAATCCACAATCAAAATGTTTACTCAGTGAATTTACAGCCGATTTTTAAGCCGTTGGCTTTATTACAAATTTGAGATGTTTATATGTCTTACAGAATGCTTCGTTACATTAAAAATGAAGCCTTTCATACAAAAACATTTGGTCCTTTTTAGATCATAATTTAGTAATATTTATATAATCTACGCTTGCTTAATGGGTATTGCTTTTCTAAAGCTATTCAAATATACTGCTACTGTAAATAACCTGTGAAGAAAAGATCTTTCCAAAAACAAAATGTAAGGACCCCATGATATCAAATGCAAGTCAATAAAGTAATAAAGTGCTTATGGAAATGTTTCACAAATGTGACATCAGGCAAAGGCAACGCAGAGAGAGAAGCTGAGCACAGACAGGCAGGGACAGTTTTTGTTTTCGTCTCTGAGTTATAATGTAAAAGCCCTCTCATATTTAGACTTGTAAAAAGTAAAGAAATTAGTCTTGTTGTTGTGTTGAACTGTGTAGTTATGGAAAACACCTTATTTCTATTGTAGGAGACAGACTGTTAGGTTCATTGAGAGTGGTGGGAGGGTCAGAGCCATGTGACAGGGGCCCCCCACATCAAAAAATAAAAATGTGAGGAATATACCTGGAGAAAAGAATTATTGTTTCCATTCCACTACTGGGTGAATGAAGTGACTTTTATATTTGTATTTAGTTCTGAGGATGATCTTGTGAACTATAAGTGCAATCAGCTTGTTGTTCACTAGTCAAATGTGACAGAGAAGAAATCAGGAGCTCAGACAAATGTGAGGATTCACATCAGTTCTAGATCGTGTCACAAGAATAAAACAGCTGTGATTTTTAGATTGACATGGGTGGGTGTAGGTGCAGCTAGCAACAGCATTTTCTCCTTTCCTTTCACAAAGGATGGTCCAGTGATTCCTGATAAAGGAGATAAGTTAGGAAGCACTGAAGCTCCTTTCCTAAACATTCAGAGAACTCAAACTGCTCTTATTATGGCGGCCATTGAAATATTTCCAGATCATTTCATTCAGTTCGGAAGGTTCCTGAGCAAAACGGACTATTCGAATGCGCCCCTTTGACAATGAGCCACTCACCTCCCGCTAAGAAGCCTCCAGTCTGATCACCACCTCCGTGCCTTAACGTCACCTTCCTTTTTGGTATTCAGCTGAACTTTACCAGTCCTGTTCAGAAAACTTTTGTGATTTTTGTATGCCTGCTCTTCACTAACCCAGTCTCATCGTCTTCCCCCAGGATCCCAAGGTTACCTGCTCTGCACAGTCACGCTCAGCCAGCTCCCTTAACCACACTTTTTTTAAGTAAAGCTCATTTTTGTTAAACTGAGTTACTTCTATGATGATTTTGTGTGTTCCAGGGTCAGATTGTGAAACTTAGTAACAGATATAACAGCAGTGTTTAAAATGTGTAGTTTAGTGGAAGGTAACCAGACATGTGTGATTGGAAAATGTGCCCTCTTCTTCTTCGCCAGCTGTTTATCTCAATGCACCAACTCATAATATTCACATAACAGCAGTGGATGGAAAGGCACATTAATTTGCACATTCTTCTGGAAATTGTGCTAGAATTCATGGTGCATTTGAAATATGATTACATAAAAAAAGACGATGCAGAGATTCCAAACTGACAGAACTGCCAGCAGATGTTGTCTGGCTCAATGCATTTTTCAATCTGGATGTTGCCCCACCTTTGTGATTTTTTTTCTCTCTCTGTCCTTCTCTCTGTTTGTTCACTTATACACCTAATACACAGTCATTCAATCATTCTCTGTGTGTATGGATGGCTTAATAACTAATATAACAGCCTTTAAAATAAAACTTTTTATTCTTCTGACCTTTTCTACACAGTTTCGTGTTTGCTGAGAATTTAATGGTGCGTAAAACGATTAATTTCCACTTCTGCCTGAAGTAAAGATGAGTGATGGATTTTTCTAACAAAGCGTCTTAAAAACAAGCAGAGAGAATTCAACGACCACATATTACAGCTGTAAAACAACACCGGCACTTAAACAGTGTCTGTGTGAGCACGAGCTCATCGATTGGTTCAGCCGGTAGAGAGAGAGAGAGAGAGAGAGAGAGAGAGAGAGAGAGAGAGAGAGAGAGCTGAGTTTAATGTTGCTATAAAAAGAGGGGGATGCAGTGAATGAGACTGGCCTCAGGTCAGCACTGAGCACATTTCCTCCAAATTCAATCCGAAATTTACATTCTGTGTCTTGTCATTGTTATGCAGAGCACAGAGTTTCTCAAAGGCAAAGTATAAAATATCTGAGTGAACTGAACTTAAGCTCTGTCTCGTTCTTTTTTCTCTCTCACGCTTTGATTGTTGGCAGAAGTCTGACAAAAATTCATACAGAAATTAGGTGTGAATCTTTAGTGTTTCATTCAATTAAAAAGTATTATTTACCTCAAGGCAAGTGTATTTGCACTGCACCTTTCAAGTAGGTAATACATAATGCTTTAAATTATTTTATCATAAAATGCATTAAGAAGATACAAAAATAAACACATGGAAAAAAACATTACATTACAATAGAAGACAAACAAGTGGCAACACAAAATAGAAGATAAAAATAAACTAAATTACAATACAGCTACCGTGTAGTGCATGATATTGATGAATTGAATTCATTAAAATGCAGTTAAAAACAAAGTCTTAAGCCATGTTTGGGTCAGGCCTGCTCTGGGAGCTTGTTCCAGATATGTGAAGAATGAAAGCCCAGATCTGCTTCTTCAGGTTTAGTATAGACGCTGTGAGCAGACCTGTTCCAGGACATCTGGTCTGAATGGCTCAGCAGAAATATTTGGGCCCCAAGCCATTTGTTAAAACCAACATGTGAGTTTTTCAGTCAATTCTCTGACAAGCTGGAAGCCAGTTCACTAAAGTATTACCTCATTACGTTTTGCAGAAACTGCTTTTTTGCTCACTGTTTTGAGAAATTCAAGTCACTTTCAAGTTATTTTTGTTGAGTTTATGGAAAGAAAAGGCCCATGAATTTGAAACCTGTGGACCAGTTTTACATTTACCTTCAACCCCAACTTATAACAGCAGCAGATAAAGCTGTTAAAATCCCTGTTGAAATAAATAAAACTTGTTTTTATATGACAATGTTATCGTAAAGCTTTGTGCCTGTTTAGCCACAGAAACAACTTGGTAAGTTTCAGGGAGAAATCGTGGTTTGGGTTCAGGACAATACATTGTCAAGGTTAGAGGGCCTTTGTTGTCAAGATTAAAATAATAAACATGTGGTTACGTTCTTGAACAGATCATGGGCATGGTTACAACCATCCATCCCAACCTGCTCCTTATGCCGACTTTGATTTACGCATCGTCACCTGACCTTCTATTTCTCCTGTCATAATTTCTGGAGCCTCTAGAGGCACTGTTTCTCTAACATAAATACATTTGCTGTTTAAACTGATGTCACCTCACGATGTATCGCTTGACAAAAAAATTTACCTTTTAATGAAGCTTAGACAGATGATCTATGGGGATATTTTTGATCAGAAGATAAGGTCTCAAGGGCATAAGTTAGGTTTTAGAAGTGCGGTGGCATATATGTGTAAGCTCTGTACTTGTTACCGAGTACTTCCTGATAGTTACCTTCGCCAAGGAGGTTATATTTCCGTTTGTTGTTTGTTTGTTAGTTAGCAAGATTACGCATGGATTACCACAGAACTTGGTGGAAGGATGTGGTATGGGTCAGAAAAGAACCCATCAAATCTGTGGAAAGAGCATCCCTTCGGGTGATATTATGTAAATTAATTTGTAATCTCAAAATGAATGAATAACCTTCTTCTAAGCCCTGCTTAGTATCTGAAGGTTTTCTTTCAAGGCTACGTACATTCCCAACAAATGTCACCAGTGAGGCAGGGCATACAATACGATACAATATTTATGACACTCATTTTACTTCTTTTAGAAATCTGGAGTAACGTAAGACACAGATTTTGGACGGCGACGATTGGATTTAAGATGCGTTTCTCCCCTTCCCTCTCCTCCTGACCCCGCCCTCTCTAATCGCCACATTATTCAGCCGGCGTCGCTAAAGCTTGGGCCGCAGCTGGATTTATGGTCTGGCTTTAAGTCAGAGGTAGGGCAGCAAATTATGCAGATCACAGCGGCCTGTGTGGAATTATTACACTCACTTTACTGCACAGGAGGAGCATTAATTAAAGGAAACACAGAGGTGATACATCAGCGGAACTGTCGTTTCATTTCCCACAGCAGACACACACAAACCAGACTGTGGGTTATACTGGATACTCAACGTGGGGCTACTGTATTAAGTAATACAGGAATTACCCCACCCTGTACTGCCGTGTAAGGTGTTTTGTTCCAATACACGGCTGGTGTGGCATTTTTGTATAGTTTTTGAGTCTTGTTGCAGCTGTACAATCAGTTTCATCAGCCTTTTAAAACTCAATGACTTGTTAAAGGTGTCTGGGTTGAGCTGAATATAGAACCACATGAAAATGTGTCATTAAAGGTCTTGTTGTTGCACTGCATCTTTGGAAAATAGCTTGAGCTTTAAAGGGTTTTCAATCAGATCAGCTGCCGGGAATATGCTGGTGTGAAGCCAAAAAGTACAAGACTTTCTATTGAATTAGGTAAAGCTGTGACTAATGACTGTGTTTATTTCATGTTCTCTATTGTCTTTCCTTGTCTTTGCACTATTCGGGGTACTCAGGGAACAAACAGTCCTTGCAGGTGAGAGACCCTTCATCATTGATCAGCCCATTGTCTTCTCCAATGGCTGCAGAGCACAGAACAGACACTCGTGTGGTTTTTGGATCACCTCTGTCAAAGAAAGCTACCTGATTTTGTGCAAGTTAGCCAGACTGTTTAGACAGGGACAGTTTAATCAGACAGGGACAGAATGTATTTACCATTAACTCCTGTCTGACCATATGCTACATCTCTTTAGTTTATCTTTTTTTTTTACTTCATGAAGGCCCTAAATGCATATTTCACCCAATAAGAGAACTTAAATGACTTTACCCAAAGCATGGTGTCCCACATTATCTATCATATTTGATAAAGTGGGACAACTAGAAAATGTTTGAAAAAGTCCCCAACTAAAACACAATTTCAGCAACTCAATGCATATGTTGTTGCTTGAATACATCACAAACATAATTTGGTAACAATTAGGAACATTGTTTCATTCATGACCGATTTATATCCTTAACATTGATCTTGTCAGAATCCCATGTCATTGACCTGGTCATGCCATTCCAATTGGGGGTTTCTGATTGACAGTGCCCAACCCCTTTCTGTGACATTAACCCCATGATGTCACATGATATCCATGCTAACCTATAGCAAGATCTTTTTAGAATGGGAAATACAAAGACTAAAGCTTAGGTGTCCCACATTACCCAATGTCCCAGATTCACCCCTACCTGGGAGCATGTTGAACAACAACATTTTGGAGGTTGCTGAAAACATGTCGATGTAGAATGGTCATCTACTACTATCACTGTTCTGACCAGATACACATGTAGAGAATAGTGGTAGTAAAGTAGGCCTAGAGATGCATGAAATCATACTTAGGTGGAGTAACAACGTAATGTACATTGTTATATCCCAGCACTGTTTTAGCACTTAAGACTTTTGCACTAATTGTCACCTGGAGTGGTCATTTCAGTACAATCAACACAAAAGGTCAGTTTTGTCAATTTCTTAAATAAAATGCAAAAGCAATAAAATCCTGTCGTCACTAGACTGCGCTGTGACAGAAACTAAATATTGTCATGCAGATGTGTTCTTTGTATGTAGTCTATTGTTCAGGCGGAAACTCTCATTTTTTGGTTCTAAGTGTGATACATCCATGATATGGTGTTTCAAGCATGTGTGGACATATCAAAAACTTGTAAAGCAGTGAACAAAACTAGCACAACTGGTTTGCCTTGTTGGTTCAAGAGGTTGGTCCCAT
Source organism: Hippoglossus stenolepis (assembly GCF_022539355.2). Taxonomy (NCBI): domain Eukaryota; kingdom Metazoa; phylum Chordata; class Actinopteri; order Pleuronectiformes; family Pleuronectidae; genus Hippoglossus; species Hippoglossus stenolepis. The sequence goes on along the minus strand of NC_061487.1, from coordinate 4,896,231 downwards.
CTGTATTTCAGTGTTCAAGTGACCGGACAACAAGGGACCCACACCCTGTCCTGGTACTCTAAACAAAGGTGAGAACGGCAGTCTTTTTAAAATTATTATTCTGAGATGATGGTGATTCAATTGTGTGGTTCTGTATAAGATCTTTAGATGCTAAATGATTGTTGCAATGATCCATAAAGAAGATGTGGACAGAAATAAACAACAGAGTCTGTTAGCCCTAGTATGATCATTATTGTATGATAACATAACATGTGTGTAAGACTGGATCTGCCATAATATAAAACAACATGCCATAGCCTGCCTGGTTGATGTTCTGTGATGTGGAGTTTTATAGGATGTAATTTGTGATCACTTTCTACAAATCGGTTAACACGTCTGAATATCAGTTGTTGATGAGATTAATTTAAACATCGGACAAGATGGTAAATTAAATTACCCATAAACTTTGGGTACATCAGCAAGGATATCAACATACATCCAGGGTGTTGTTAGACTGTTTCAAAGCAGAGAGGAGAGTAGAAGTAGAAGTAGAAGTAGAAGTTTAAGTAAAAGTAGAAGTAGAAATTGAAGTAGAAGTAGTAGCAGTTGCAGTAGCAGTAGAAGCAGTTGAAGTACCTTGGGTACTGCTTAGAGAGAGAAGGGAGTATGTGTGGAATTAGACAGGCACTATTCTCATCTACAGATATAATATACAATATACATTATATACATAATATAAGGTGGCATACACAGTAATGTGTAAGGATGGTCAAAAATTTCTCAACAATGAGGTCAGTTATAACTAGTCATCACATCCAATGATAAATCAATGCATGGGGAATGTGGACATGTGCCTTTGTTTTAAAGATTTATCTTTTTTTTTTTTTTGTAAATTAGCTAATTAAATCATGTGATGGCTATATTTGATGTATCCTGTCCTGTTAACATGTCAAAATAGCGACGACAAATAAAATAAAAGTAGCTGAGTGTTTGTAGGTTGCCAGGGCAACACAGTGCATTTGTACTTGTTTGTATGGGTAGAAGTGTGTTCCTAGTTTGATTTAATGATATGGATGATAACATCAATTTCTTTTGTTGTCTCCACAGATGACAGCATCTTTCAGTAAAGTTTTGGGCCTGACAAAGCTAGCTGTTCGTGGCCTTATCTGCTTTACTATTGTCATCTTTCTATATTTTGCGCTTTCAGCTTCTTCGTGTCCACCTACGTCCACATTGTCTGAGAGAAAAACTTGTGAAGCCCCAGAGCCAACTGGAAAGCCCATCGTCCTGCTGTGGACCCTGCCTTTTGGTGTAGTCTTTGATTTCAAATTATGCAAAACCTACTTCAACATTGATAGCTGCATACTGACTGATAACAGGTCATTGTACAGCAAAGCAGAGGGAGTCATTTTGTTCCATAAAGACATCTCCTGGGATTTGAAGAACTTGCCTCAGGAGCCACGTCCATATTTTCAGAAGTGGATTTGGTTCAATGTGGAATCTCCCACGAACACGGCAAAGATACCAGGTTTGGAAAACCTGTTCAACTTAACACTGAGCTACAAACGAGATGCTGACATCACAGTGAGGAATGAGGTGACGATCAAGAAAACAGACACAAAGGAGGAATTTGTTCTGCCCAAGAAAGACAAACGTGTGTGTTGGATTGTCAGTAACAAAAACCCAGCTACTGGAACAACTTTGAGAGAGAAATATTACAGAGAGCTGTCCCGACACATAAAGATTGATGTCTTTGGTATTGCTTTTACAGGGCACTTTTTAGAATTTGAAAAGTATTACCCAACCCTTGCGACTTGTAAGTTTTATCTCTCATTTGAGAACTCGCGCAACAAAGACTACTTCGGAGAGAAGGTCAACGGGCCTCTCGTAGCAGGGGCGGTTCCTGTAGTTCTGGGACCACCAAGAGAAAACTATGAGCAGTTCCTTCCCAATGGTTCCTTCATTCACGTAAATGATTTCCGTGATGCTAAAGGACTGGCAACGTTTCTGAAGCACCTGGACAAGGATCATGAAGCGTACATGAGTTACTTTGAGTGGAGAAAGTACTACAAAGTCACTCCTCATCTTTTGACACTATCCAAGGAATTCATTCAACCTTTCTGCCTCGCCTGCGACCACATCTCAAAAGACAAAGCATACCATGTTATCAATGATCTTTATGGGTGGTACTTTTCATGAAAACTACAAAAACAAAGTCCAGCTCCATTCGTCCATCAGACACTGGTTTAATCTGTCTTCACTTGCTGCCTGTTTATGATTTGTTCAGATGATCCAGCGGAACCAGTTGAGATGAAGACAAAGATGCTTCAGACCGTTATGCTGAAACTAAAGTCCTCAACCACGTCATCATCTACCATTCAGAGACATTTCCTATCCTCTCCTGCCCCTTGACACACACACAACACACACACACACACACACACACACACACACACACACACACACACACACACACACACACACACACCATTCGAACTGCTGGCTGAGACAGAACGGCTCGGAACCACCATGTTCCTCAAACAGCTGTCTTGGCACCGTCCACCTGTGCCAGGGCTTCAAACAGCTCAGGGCGTCTGTGGTCTTGGCCCTCAGGAAACTCCAAAGGCTTTATATGACACTTCTCACAAAATGTTGTGTGCTGTTACTGGAGTCCTAGACAACCTAGACAACTTAGCTTTAGCAATTTATTTTGTATGTTGTGTGTGTTTACAATGTCAAGGTATTTTTTGAAAATCTAGGTATAGTGGCACCTCAGACAAAATTTACGGGTGAAGTTAGACTTTAAGCTTGAATTTAAAAATGACTAAAAACTAATTATGTGTGCCTAGCGGTACACACCACTAGGCAATGCATTGCAGTGCGTAATTCAAACGGCTTCGGACCGTTTGAATATGCTTTGAATTTCCTGTCATGCAAAATGTTCATGCTTGTTTTCTTTAAGTGTTTTTCAAAAGTCAACAGTGGAGGAAAAAGGCTGCTGCATTTATACTAGGTTCAAATACTGTATGAGTTGATTTGGTTGAGTTGGACTAGACTAATAAATAAGTAAACATAACACAATCTACAACTATCTTCTCTGGATTTTATGGGAAATTGAATGTCGATATCCAGCAGCAGAAAGAGCAGAGTGGAGGGAAGGACAGCGGAGGAAGCACCTCCTGTTTTCATCTCCTTAGTCAAAGCCTAAGGATGATTTTATTTTAAAATGGTGCTAAAAGGATGCAATGTGTTGTGTGGCCGGAGACGACTTAAGGCTCAACATTCCTTTTAGGTAAAGAGTCAGTGTTTGTTGTATTGTGTCTATGTATTGTTGGATTGTCATGAAAACAATGTTTTGTTCTTTCATGTTTTTTTGAAAATAAAAGTAAAAAAAAAAATCACAACCAGAAAACATAATGCCTCCGGCCACTGACAGTCGCCGGCACGGAGGCATAAAACCCTTTTTCTACTTTGGTTTAGTTAAAGTGAGACACTCCAGCTCCTGTACTCCCACCCTCAAATGATAAGCGTATAGATAATGGATTTTTCAATTTGTTTTTACATCCGAGTCTTGAAAGATTTACATCCAGATTAGTTGTGTCGATAGGACGATAGGATTTATAGTTGAGCACCATGGGACACTCTCATTGATATCAGATCTTTCCCTCCACAGCTGAAAACCATTTCTCCATTCCTATCATGACCTCATCGTTCATGATGGTTTCATTTGAACTTCAGATGCAATTATTTGATGTGGGAGAGCAATCCTTTGTGTTTCAGGCCTGTTAGTAACTGCAACTTGTTTGTTTTTTTACATGAAGAGTAAACACATTTACATCCAGCTTATTTGTTACTGTGTTTATTAGAGAAGTCCCTCCCCATTGTATAATTAGAGGTGCAGCTAAACTGTGCCTTTCTCAGCAGGAGGTCGTTCTCAGGGGCAAATGTTTACATATAGCTTCACTGTGCAGCTGTGTTTTCTCGCCTGTAGCGGTGGTTGAACCCGTCGGAGAAAACCTCATCAACAGGATGTATGATGACACTCGCCGGCATCTCGTTCATCTGGGGACGAGCAGTAAACAACGGGGCAAAAAGACGTCTGTTCTCATGAGACTTTGATTCATCCTGTTCTCTTATCACCTACTTTTCAGAATCACCTGCAGGGCCCAATTTCCATTGACAAACCAAACCATCCCAACGCCATTCATCTGAGGAACCACGGTCTGCCTCTGTGTTACAGATGATGATGTTTTAACTGCCAGGCCGTCACACGTGGGTCAGAACATGCACACTAAAAAGACATCACTGTATAGGGATTTAAAAAATAAAACCCAGTTTGAGTTAAATTTTGAACATTGGTCTACAGTTTAAAGTTTGACTTGTGCTTTATGAATTGCATCATGTTGCTGCATCCTCTTCTTCTGCAGTGGTTTAGGGCTGTGACTCGAGAATGAGCACCACCTGCTTTTTAAACTTAAAAAATAAAATATTATCAAAAATAATTTCATGATGTTAATGAAAAAGATCAAGAATAAAAAAAGAAAAAGAGCTTGATGAACCTTATTGAAAAAAATTCTGAATAAAAAGAGAGAATTAAAGACAGAGATATACTGTAAGTTCTGTTCGATCCTAAAATGACTCAGTGCTCAGGTCAGGATTTGATTCATACCATACGTGACCTGAGCAGTGACCCTGTGCACACACAGCATCATGTGTTAACAGTGAACTGAGTGTGAGTATGAACCTGCTCAGTGTTTCAGTGTTAATCAGAGACTCGCCACTTTAATTTAATCAGCTGCAGTTTCATATTTCTTCGGCACAGGAACCGGAGCAGCGGCTCATTACACAAATTAATTCATAGGAAGGTTACAAATGAGCTTTATTTATTATTTCAAAGTGGAGACACCAACTTTTTACTGCATCCTGCAGTACTCCCGCAAATTGAAAAGCTGATGGAGACACTGAATTAAAAATGTATTCTGCTTTTAAAGGAGAGTGGTCACTTGAAGACACAAAAGCATTTTACAGACTGAATGTACTAAAGTTAAACAAAGAAAGGTGACTGACAGCTAAAATATATCTGTTCCCTTGATTTCTTAGTTAAAGAGATAATGAGTGTTAGCTGTTCTCAGACATAAGAAACTCCAGAGAATATAGTCCGGACATAGTTTACCTTTCACAGATGAACAACACAGTAGGAAATTCTCAACTCAGACGTGTATGAAACAACATCTTCTGTTCAGGTGAGGGGTGGTGCAGCAGGCAGAGGCAGGATGTAACATATTAATTCCACTGCAGAGATTATGTGTTTTTGCTTACAGCACATTATCACCAAAAACCTGGCGATGTCTTCTATGTGTATGGCACCGCTTTTTCATCCTAAGATATTTGTTTTGTTATTGTTTGTCTTTCAGTTTTGTGAATGTAGCACGTTAGAAACATCATCGACACACCCACCCACTTGCAGTGAATCCTGTGGAGGATCTCCTGCTGCGTTCTTACATCGGCTCCTGTGGAGGTTCTGCGTACTTTATACCAGGGGGCCAGACAGGAAAAAAGTCTGCAGAAACTGTGGAGGCTGTCACTCAGACATTTGCGTTCGCACAAACACCTACTCCTAATAAAGTTCAGAGGTTCTCTGGAGTTCAGTGCATGTCTAAAAGAAGCTCATCAAACTAAATGGTCAGAGCAGGTGTTTACAACAATGTTGCATCTTATGAAATTGTACTTTTATAAAACGTGATCACAAACTGTGAAGGTGTTTATGTGTCAGGATACTGAGTTATGACAGACAGAAGCTCCACGTGTTGAACGAGCTGTACACAGAAGAACAGTTTGCAGAGATGCTAACATGTATATTCTTGGTACTGTCATTGTTACGTAAAGACGAGCTGGATTTATTTAATTTAGATAATTAGAGGAATATTTGTATTAACACACTCTTTCCATTCACTTTTACTCTTCAGAACAATTTGTGGTGGTTCATCTTTGTCGTCACACCAATGAAAAACTGTAATCATGATTGCAAAAAATGCAAAACTGCAAATTTTTTGACAGCATACTATTCGGTAATTGCTGTGATTATGCTAATGATGTGCAAACATGCACCTCTCATCAACAATCTTAATATGCTTTCCTCAGTATGGGCCTTATAAGGTAGTTAAATAGTCATTCTCCCCACATAAAACGTAATAAATTACAAGTAACATGTGAATAGAACATATTTATTAAGTGTTATGAAGGGAGAATGACGATTCTTGTGGTACTACCACCTTATAAGGCCCATACTGAGCAAAGCATATTAAGATTGTAATTCATGTACAACATCTTCCTTACTTACTATCAATAAGCAGTAATTAGGTGGTTTGGGGGGAAAACTGTTAGTTAATGGCCTAGTAGTTGTAGAATAAGGTCATGCAGAATAAGGCATTAATAAGTGCTTTATAATGACTAATAAAGAGCCAATATGCTAATAATATGCATGCTTATAAGCAACTGGGTACTGGTTAATATGTGTTCCCTAATAGAAAGTGTTACCCTAATTTCTTGTATAATTTAGTCCGATTTTCTTTAGAAGTTGACACCAAAATGAAGTCCCACTCTTCCTGACATCAGTAATTTCATGAGCAGACTGACACTGTGGGATAAACTGAAATTCATTTCCTAAACACAACCCTTGTGTTTCCTGCTGCTGTTCTCTGCTCCTCTGTGGTCAGACCACAGAATCAATATGAGCTGTGTGTGGACCACAGTCATAGCTTCAGATTGAACAAGAGACTTACCTGAAAAATGACTGTCAGGCAGCAGAAGGGTTCAAGTACAGGGAACAGAACCTATGAGAACGCTAAATATGAAGCATAAAAGGCATGCTATGCATGTGGATATATTCATATTACAGTAAAAGAAGATTCAAATAAAGTGCTAAGGAAGTTAAACTGCTTAGTGTATTAGACATGGTTGCCACCAGGGTCTTTCAGGTTCATTGCTAGTGTGAATATTTGTGATGATGTGAATACTTATAATGTATGATTGCAATCTAAGTATTAGTCATTTAGTCACATAACTCAACCAACAGGAATTTAACTAACTACAATTTAGATCATGTATCAATAGTATCAGGCCCATATGTAAATATTTACTTTTAATCTTAATCTTCAGTCAATGTAACGTGAAAACTTTCAGTGTAATCTTACTGAAAAAAATTAAATTGTTGGACCAATTTCAAGTTTGTTGAACTTAAAGGTGTGAAGAACCTTCCAACCTAACATCTGCTCTCAATAACTACAGTTAAAGTTCATCACATGATACCAAATTATACTTAAGGACAGAGGATGTCGCACCTTGTTAAGCCTTATGAGACAAATTGTGATTTGTGAATATGGGCTATACAAATAAATTTGATTGATGGATTATAATTATAATGGGCGGTAATGGAGCCATCAGGAGTGTCTCATAGTGATTAGATGGATTACTCTAATACTATGAAGCTTATTGTATACTCTCACATCAACCAGAGTAATCTGAAAAAATGTTTCTTGGCTGGATTCTAAAGAGAAAAGAATATAATTATATTAATTAAATCTGGAGTTTAACCAACATCTGCGCTGAAACACTGTGAGCGATCAGGACATGGTCTGTTAGGACTAATACATCAAATCATTGTATTTGATGCTAACCTGAAACAGTGGAAGATGGTGAACCAATGTTACTCAGATAGACTGAAACTTGAAATCCTATCAACCCAAGAAATTCGATTTTTCTCTTGGTCAGAAAAAATGGAAGAATAATGAGATCTGTAGCAGAGGTGAGAATAACATCTGCTCACATTGTTTTCACCCTTTCAGGCTCATTTTCATCTGCAGTCCCGACCAAACCTCCAGTCTGGGTCTCTACATTATCACCCTATTTTCTTTTCATTATTTCAGTCTGTAGTGTGACACCTGGACTTCACTTTGCCAGGGTGAACATGTTTCAGTCAGACTCTCTGTTTGGTTTTTCTCTGCAAGTGGATTAAGATGAACTTTCTGCAGATTCCTTTTTCACTCTGATCTTCTTCCTCTGGCTGTTTCGGTTCATCGGCACTGAAGATGGTCCGGTAAGAAAGGACCTGGACCAACATCAAGGAACTTTTGGATCAATTCTGACTTACAAAGCCAGCTTTTTTAATTGATTTCATAGACTGTATATGGATATGGACGACTCGTGTCCAACAAAGCAATAGTATCCCTCATATGAACACTGACATCTTGATCATTTTGGAGCCAGTGGGACGTCGAGGAAGCCACAAACCTATACACACAGTCGACCAATCACCAGTCAGTCTCAGGTGTCAATAATGTTGTTTCACCCTGTTTAACTAATTAAACCCAAACTTGCCAGAAAAAGTAGCACTTGAACAAATATCAGTGTGATAAGAACTATTTAAAATGAAAAAAAAACTAAACTTTTTCTACTTTGGCTTTTAATTTGGTCCATGTCCCATCTGCTAACACGGAGGAGTTGAGGTCTATGACCTAAACTGTGGCCAGCCACAAGGGGGCGACCAATATGGTTTGTTAAATTGTGAACAATTAATTATGTTTAGTCTTATGATTACAACAGAATTTAAAATTATGATTTCAACAGAATTAAAAAGGTTTGAACTGAAAATATATATATCAATTTGGAGATCCCAAGCTTTCAATATCAAGACATGATGAGATGGTTTGGTGTTACTGAAGCTAACAGTTTTGATTTAAATAATTTAAGTAAAAAAACCTGCATTACAACCAATTATGTTTTTTTTAAAATGGAGGAGAAGGAGGAAGGAAAACAGTAGAGGAGACAAAGAACAAAAAGAGGAAGAGGAAGGATCGGTAAAATGAAGATTTGAGCGGGCTTATTTTTTAATCCATTATATTCTGACTAATTCAGATTACAGACGAAATATTAAAAGAATGAAAAATGTTTTCTTTCAGAAATAGAATGGAGTGACTTTAATGAGCAGATATTAGGATGAGTGCACATCTGCTGCACAAGACTTAAATAGCTCCGGTCTTTAATAACTCCACCACCACTAAACACAGTCACATGAAGGCGCCACCGGCCTGCTACGACCCAGAAGAACCGATTCCTGAACAGCTGAGGAGCCAGAGGGTAAACGGTGCTAACAACATGTTAGCAGAACAGTGAGGGAGCAGAAAGACCCTATTTTATGTCAGAGATGAGATGATGAGGAGGGGGAAAGACTGGACATGGAAGCAATGTTGTGTAAGGTGAAAACCAGTTGTGGATGTGATGTCATGTGTAATTCTATCTGCATTTTTATGGACAAACCATCATTGCTTAGAAATTCAACACGATACATATGTTATCGAAATAGTCAAAAAACTTGTGTATGAAAACCATCCTCACAAGAGCATTTCTGCTCCACGAGTGCAAAGAAGAGCAATACAAGTAGTGTTGTGTTAGATTAAAGCTGCTTTCAGACATCTTGATATTATCCAGAGAGGCTGTAGGTGAGAACACAAATGTTTGAGTCAATGTCTGTGGACATTCTCTGGAGCTTCTCCTTCAGGCTCATAAAAAGTCTGGATTAGGAGGTCAGGGCCACACTGGCTGCCATTGCATCGCGGAACAACTACTGCATGCAATATGTTTTTGCATAGCGTTTGCCTTGAAAATGGCCATGAATAATTAAAGAGCGAGAGAGAGAGAGAGAGAGAGAGAGAGAGAGAGAGAGAGAGAAAGTTCTTTATGCTAACTTTTAATATAACCAGTGGCTGCTTGTCAATATGGGGCGCTTGGGTGCCGCCCCCTCCACAATCCTAAGACAATAAAGCCCCTAAAAACATGTTAAATATATTTGAATTAGATAATAATAGTTTACTCGTACAATGCTCCCAGATGGTTACCGAGCCTGAATTTGGTGATGGTGGTATGTGGGCATGGAGCAGCTGAGGGCTGTTGGCTAACTGATCCTCTGGTTCAAAAGGCAGCAGCAGAGCTGCCACAGAGGAGACACAGAGACACACGGAGTGAGACACAAATAGCAGAGAACGGACGTAAGACACACATGAGAGCCGAGTTGAGCTGGAAAGCCGAGACGACAGCATTAACTGCCGGACACTTTAATACGTTAAGTTTTGTTGAGTTTATGTTTGCCGTGCAAGAAAATAAAGATGCTGAAAAGCGACCCGCTTGTCTCTGGCTGTTATGGTGAGACCCCGGTGGCATCGTCGTGGAAAAACAAGTTTGGTGGGAAGAGCCGACACAGGTGTTGATGTGCTGTAAACAAAAACACGTGATCTCAGCTGAAAGCAGAGTAAATATTGTGCTAAATCATCACTTTGTCATAAACATGACTCTGTTGTTGTGTCTGTTGGATGTATGAGTAAGCAACTGTTGTTGTCACATGTTGTGTTTATAGATGTTCTGCTGCCTCGTAATATCCCAAAGAAAGTGAATGCATATTTAATGCTTAGCACAAGCAGAGTCACCGAGCACTTTCAAAATTCAGATGAATGACAGAAGGAAATACTGATGTTCTAGATAGGATCCATTAGTATCCAACATGAGCCTGTTTTAAAATTTCAACACAATAAAATGACCGAAATTGAACGTGTTAGCATAAAAGACGACAGTATCAATAATTTCACATAGTTCCAAATAAACAAATACGCTCTACAACTGACAGATGCTCCTGTGTACGATGTGTCAGACTGCAGCAGCACCAACACTAATGTTTACCAGCAGGAACTCCATAAATCCACCACTGATACTGACTGATGGGTCTGCCATGCTCCTGGAGCTCTAAACAGCAGCTTCCAGCAATTAGATAACAGCGGTCATCGTTTCAGCAGCAGCAGCAGAAATAGCAGAGGCATTATCCTGCTGTGTGTTATCAGCGACGGGTGAGGAGGCAGGATATCGGCTCCTAATCTCCCCCCACTGCTGTCTGTCACTGGCACCGCCACCACCCTCACCACCCTCACCAGCAGGCCAAGGAAAATGGATTCCCAACGCTTACCGCCAAAACATTCCTCTTCCCAACCTCCTTCCTCCTCCTGGCCAAGAGTTTGCTGAAAAATGTTACGTTGACAGGAGAGAGAGGGGGAGTGGAGCGCCCTCACAAAAAAACAATCAGTCTGACTTTGAATTAAAGAGAGACAAACTTCTCTGTTTCAGAAGGGGAGGGAGTTAAAATTGATGTAGAGGGCTGTCCAACAGAATCAATCTCATAAACACACAATCACTTTATAGAGGTGAAATTACTCTAATTGTCATATCCGTTGCAGTGGTCTCTTAATGTAGATTTATATATCTATATATTACAAGAAAATACGTTTTTCAGAGAGTTAAAAACAAGAGAATAAATATATGTAATAATATTTTAAGTGCATAGAGCAGTCAAAAAGTATAGAATAGATTGTATATCGGTAATATCACTTAAGAGAAAAAGCATGTGAACCAAAGTTCTGATATATTGCATAAATGTATCTATTATAATTTGTTTACATTGATTCTATTAAAAGAATGAAAAATTGTTGTTGGTCTGGTATGCTGAAAACTGGAGAAAAAGCAGAGATTGCGAGCAGTTGAGGAATTCAGAGGGGTTTAGAAATTAGGAGACACACGAGGTGAAGATAACCAACAATGGCACAGATGGCATTTTTCTCATTTTTAACGCTTCAGAGAACTTTACACTGAGGAACAGTGTGAAAACATATTCTTTTATGCTCAAGAAAACTGTGAGATATTGACAATTTTCAAGCCCATAGACCCCAAATAGAGCTGGAGTTGTCCGGAATGCAATCAGAACTGGAACCAAACAGAAACTGCTGGGTTAGGATTAGCATAAGATCATGGCGTGGGTTAAAGTTATTACTTTGGATATAAACAACAGCCTCCCATTTTTAAGTCCAATGTTTTCTATAATAAGAAAACTGTTTTCACCTAACTACACAGCTTATGAGGCTTTAAGTAAAACTTTGAATCCCCACAAATTCAAGACAACTTCACTTGACCAATTATCTTTCTGTCCGTGGTCTTTCAAACCTGCTATTGAGAATCCCACCTGCTATTGAGAATCCCACCACCACCATCTCAACCCTAAATGTCCTCCTGCGGTGAAAATCAAGTTTTTAAACATTTTTACATGAGTCCCTTATGACTTTTATGTCATAAAAGGAGTATTTTGAGAGGAATAAGCGGTCAACGTTATGGGTAATGATTTCCACCTTAACACTGCAGTAAACAAAAAAGAATTAAAATAGCCAGGTTTTTGTGATGTCAGAAACCTGAGAAACCAATCGTGTGTCAGCTTGTGGGCGTGACTCAGCAGCCGGGAAGGCTCCTCAACTTCAGGTGAGCTGTGAAGGTGGGGAGACGGGGAGTAGAAATGGGGCAATATTAGCATATTCATAGATCCTAATCAGAACTTAAATTAAACTCTATCTTTATCTTTATCTGGAGCAGCATCAAAATGCACACATAAATATAAGTCCCCTAAAGATGCCATATTTTTTTTATCAAGATCAATCAATTTTTCTCTGAGAAGTCAAAACAAAATACTGAAAAAAGCTTTATCTCACATCTCACATCTCCCACCACTTACCTCCTTATCCCACCAGTAAGTTATTTTTGTGAGAACTTGCTTACAATCAAACTAACACACAAAAAACAAGAAACAGACAAACAAAATTTAATGAGGAAGTAAAGCGTAGAATTACACTTAAGGACACAAGAGCAATTTTTAATGACAACCTATTGAATATGTATTTTGAGCTACCGAGATTTGATGGGTGAAGTAGCTGCTGGAGTGTTTTAAGATGCTGCACATAGATGCACTGTGAATGTGTGTGTGGATGGCAGAACTGTATTAAGCGCTTTGGGTGGTGATCAGTGCAATACAGACTATTTACAATTGACTTAAAGTAACTCATCTGAGACCTCGTTCAGACCTGGTATGCACATCCGTCCGGAGTGAGCAGCTGTATGTACAGGAGAGAACGCACCCAAGATGCATTAAGTACACATTGATTTTCTTTTATCCTAACAAGTGAAATCTTTTAAATCTACTTGCATTGAGTCACTCAGCATCTCCTGGCCCCACTCTCTCCCTTTCTCTATCACTCCTTCCCACACACACTCACACACACACACACACACACACACACACACACACACACACACACACACAGGCCACACTGTCACACTGGCTAAAAATAACATGATTTGGTCTTTGCAAACAGAAATGATGTACGTGATTATTTGCATATAGAGCAGAGAAATGACAAGTGGTCACAGGAGACATATTCAGGACGTATTTTAATGTAAGATGTGACCAGACGAACCTAGAGCTCACCACTTGTGATCAGATCTCTCAGGATGGATGTTAATACCAGGTCTCAACAGGACCTGATAGTTTCCATCTACCACCTGCTGGCTCTTCTCCACCACCACCACTGTCTAGGCTCTGGGGGGATGCTATCCTATCTCATGTCTTCATTTGAGCCAACACTTAATGAAGACGCCTCACTCAAATGGAGACTAATTGCCAAAATCTTTTCCAACCTCAATCAATATTATCACATGCTTCCAGCTCTGTCCCTTTTTCAGTCTTGAAAGTCAGCTGAGACACACTAGACGGTGAGCAGACTGTGATTACAGTCAAGTCCCTCAGGATCCGAAAGAGATGCACTGCAGAATCTCTGCAAACAATCATTACATGTGCTTTGTCTTTGTGGGTTTCAGCTAATGCTCCGGTTTGTCCTGAGCTTTAATCAACAACCCGCAGCCCGCTCACCGCAGGCGTTATTGATCATTGATCCCCTCTGTTACCTGTGGGATTTCACGCTCTCTAATCCATCCGACCAGTCGTTCATCAAGGGGCTCTTAGTCTTAACATTCCATTTGAGTGCCTGCAATTGTCACTGAAATAAATATTTTTTTACCTGAGAGCTGCAGTGAGTGAATCAACTGATCAAACTCTTTCATCTCAAAGGCTCAAACCAGGTTTAAACTTCTGTGTGATTGACATGTTTAGTCCCAACCTGCATGAACAGTTCCTCTGACTTCACTGTTGTTTAATCTGAGCTGACTATTAAAATCCTCTGTACAAAACTAATTTCACATAATGGTGCCAAGCAAATGGTGCACAGCTTCGTCGTGTACATACATCTACTGATGCCTCCGGACACATCTTCAGTGATGTTCCTGGAATCATCGGGTGTTTTGGGTCTTTCAACATCATACACCCTCCTTCAGTTGATCCGCCCGCGGCTGATCAGACCCCAACATGTGCATAGGGGCCGAGCTACTTGGGACTCCTTGGCTGATGTCTTTTGAGCCACAGCCATCTCAAAGCCCTGTCTGCCATGTCATGGTGCTGCGGATGGCTCCCTCTCCTTCTCTCCCTTGATGCCGATAACACTGAAGGCTCTTGCAGGAGATTGGGCTGCAAATCCCCTGCACCCAACCTCCACTGGCAGGCACCTTGCTCTCCATTCAGCCCACTAGCAGTCGCTGACCAGTTCTGGGTACCTGCAGAGCTTCCTTTCAAAGACCTCTCTCAAACAATCTTCCCAAGGGACTGTCAGCTCCAGCAGCACAGTTTGCTTAGTGGACATGAGGACAATCTACAACAGTGTGGGAACATTGAATGCTGTTGGAGAAAAAAGCATTGCATCTTGGTCAGCTTTTGATTTCTGTATTAAATCTCTGAAACTTAATCATCCTGCTGTTCAGCTACAGTCATTTCATCCTGTATTTAACACAGAACATGCACAGAATATTTGTTTTAGGTTAGCTCAATATTAAATATTCCTCTGTTGACTTCCCTTCCTCTTTAAAAACCAATAGCTGTTCACGCTTTTGAATCTATGTTTGTTTTGTTAATGTTTGAAGAGAAATGGTTTGAGAGCCTATAAGTCATGGACACACAGTACGTGCACATCAAACAACAGTAGTGGGGTAAAGTTTACAATGAGTACCATCTTCTCTTGTACTGTAGAATTATGGGGATTTGAGAGATATATAAATTCACAGTGTGTGTTCAGCCTGTGTGACTGTTTGCAGCTTTGATGATTTTCTTTATGACATGTGAAGTCAAGGTGAGAACATGGAAAACCAATAGATGAAAGGTGTGTGTATTTGTGTGTACCTATCTCCAGTTTACAGTATCAGCCTGGGTTGAATTCCTCACTGGTACATCAATGCAAACACATCCCTCTTCCTCTTTTTCTTTCTTCCCAGTTTCACTAGCAGGGACCACACCATCAATGCTGTGACAATGCAAATGATGTATGAGAGGTTGAAGGAATCTTAACTCTCTTTGGAGTGGGAATCCACCGTAGCACCCCCACACAACAGACCCCCCTCAGGACCCGACAGGGCAGTGAAAGGGAAGGGAAGGAAGAAACCTTTTGCCATTCTCAGACAAGAAATTTGCTTTTCACACATGAACAACACAGCAGGAGATTCTTTGAAGATTGTGAGAGTGGAAGCCAGGAAGAGCGTTAGGAGTGTTTTATTTTGTATATATTTGTTTTTATATATATATATATTTATATTTATAGAATTCCAGGAAGGCGTGGATGAGGTCTAGTCCTACTCCTTGAACTCTGCTGGATAGATTCAAGTAAAGAAACTCTGTCACTGGACAGATGAGAGTTAACTAAGTCTTTTCGATTTACAGTAACTTACAATTAAAATTGTTACTGATGCAACTTGAAGAAACGGCTGTCACACTCATTTCCATCCTCCTTCCTTTGTGTTAATGTGCTTATAACAAAGCAGGACTAAAAGACAGTTTGTTTGGCTGATAAACAGAGTGAGACTATCTGAATGGACACACTGCCCTCCTGGTGAAGAACCTAATTTCCATTTTGTCTTGGCGTGACGTGAGCTGTCCCCATACGGGAGCCCGGCAGCGCTGAGCATCCCTGCTCTGACGCCAGCTGAGGTTTTCTATTCTGCGTGATTCCTTGAAACCATCCAAGAGTTTGTTTTGGGATGTGGAGACCTGCAGCTGCTGGATGGTCGTGTTTCCTGAGAACTCAGTGTTAAACACTAACCCCTCATGAAAAATGGAAGAGCTCACTGTGCGTGTGCGTGTGTGTGTGTGTGTGCGTGTGTGTGCGTGTGTGCGTGCGTGCGTGTGTGTTCCCCCTCTGTATAAAAAAATCGATCCACATAACGTTCCCTTCTTTTTACAAAACCTCTCTGTACATAGCCGACACTCAGTTCAGAGCTCAGTAACAATGATAGGTCAAAAAAGAAGTTAAGAAGAAATTCATTTTCCTGTCAGTAGTACAAGAGCAATAGTTGCAGGAGGCGTTTGTGTGACACTGAAGTTGTGCAGCATTGCCAAGTTCAGTTGTAATTTTGTAAACACATGTAAAGAAACTGGTATGTGTCCGCCCTTGTTGTTTCAGTGTGCACTACACAAAGCATTATTGGGCATGTGCACAAAGAAGTGTGATCTCATCTTGTGCCCACAATCTTGTGCACACAAGATATTTATTTTAAGAAGATGTTTGGGTTTTATGGAAGCCCATTTCCACCACTGTGATGAAGAAAATACAAATCCTGTATCTCATAATTATGAGATACTAAGTCAGAGTAATGAGATAGTAAGTCATAATTATGAGATACAGGACTTTTATTTTCTTCATCACAGGGGTGGAAATGGGCTTCCATAGTGTTTTAATCACTCAGATGCAAACAGCCACCAGATTTGTACCGTAGCATGGAAACTCAGCTAATCAAGTTTTATTTTCACCTGGGAATATCACACAATGAAATCTGTGTTGCTCTTGCCAGGAGACACAGGATTGTGAGGAATGATTTGCTTTGCACGCTGAAGGAAAACAGGCTCAGCCGAAGGAAATCATAATACTTGAGAAATTAAATAACTTAAAATCTGTGTGCAAAACCTATTTATCTTTTTCCCACTAGATAATTACCTTGTGCTCACAGGATAGTAACATGTTCCAACAAGATCTTTTTTATTACCACCGTGAAACATACACTACAATCCTCACTTCCTGGCATCATATGCTCTTTTTCAACCTGACTGGTCTAACCTGGACCATAGTATTTAAAAGCTATTATATTTTTTTATTTTATTATTTGATATCATATTATATTATTATCATTCAATTCAGGCAATTGATTCTGAAAGGTCCTGAAAAATATAATTTTATTCCACCGTGTGATTTAGAAATATGGCTGGAATGACATGAATAACCCTGAAACTTGATGACCCCGCCTACATCCCCTGTGATGGTCACCCGACTGCATCACTGAAAATAACATTCACAACAGAAAACTTCAGTTTCCATAATGGCTGCAGCTGTTGCATTATGATGCTTATCACGATTCACATTATGTTTTGGTGAGATTTCCTTGCCTAACCAGCACATACGGTTCAGCTGCACAGCCTTACAGTCACACATGGTTATTTGTACAAAAACTCTGACAATGCTGAAATCACATCTTGACAGAATCATGACGAAGCAGTTAAACAATGTCAAACTGTGAAAACAGTTTGATAACTACACTGACACTGAGGCCTCACTCATGATCCAACCACACCCTTTTAAGTGCTGCGGTTGGTTGGAAGCTGAGTATCTAGAGATACTGTACTTCACACTTAAATGTGTTTTTTGAACTGTAAACTAAATTATATGACTGTTCTTTAATGAAATACATTGACGCTGGTTTTGATTTCACATTTATAACCAAATATTTTTAAAGTCTACATTTATGGATTAAACATAACTCATAATGTCACCTATAGTGTTTCAAACCAACGTGGACCTTTCAAGGCCAACGTTTATGTATAGTCAACTCTGAAGGAAGACTCTATGTCAAATTTGCAAGCTCACATCTTCAACTGCCTCGACTGTTCATGTGACCCAAACTTTAGGCAGATCAACATCCATCAGGATATAATTCATCTAAAAAGAACCATAAATGTTTCAACCTGTGACCATGTAAATATCTTCAGATTATAACTGTGGGTCAGGACTTTAACGTCATGTTCACTGTTTAACCTCAAACTAAGACAGAAACACCTCAATGATGAAAACAAAGGGCACCTCTGCGTGAAGCCTCCCCCCTTCTTCTTCTTCTTCTTCTTCTTCTTCTGGTCGATCTCACTCAGACAGACAAGGTCAAAGGTCACAGCAGCTGGAGTTCTTTTAAAAGGATTACATGTATGCATCCAGCACCAGGATGTCCCTTCTGACCTCCAATAGAGGAAAAAAACTGTCTCGGAGCTCTACACTACCACCGAGGTCACCGCTCACCCACAGAGAGCTCTCAGCGCTGTTGGTAATTGGATCCTGCCCACCCCCCCTCCTCTCTGTTCTCTCTGCTGGAGGTGTCATCATCAGTGCTCTAATAAGACGAAGGCCACAAGCGCCTTCAGCAAGTCATTATTCACAGTAATGACTTCTTGCTCGGCTCTGAACACACTCCGGCTCCTCACTTACAGGACAGTTGCATCCGCACACACACACACACACACACACACACACACTGGACTGCAAGTTTAAAGACTCAGGTCATCAGATACTAAAAAGTGAAAGTAGTCCAGCACTTCTGCTTTAAAAGGGAAAAAAAGTCACAGTTTGACTGGTTTCACAGAGTAATACAGATGTGCTGCAGTCACATAGTATTTGAAGATCTGGAAGGGGTAGGGCCTAGTGGGAGGGCTAAGGGGTGAATTTGACAGGGCAATGGTCATTTCCATGTTGTTTAGGGGTGTCACCATGGACAGAGCTCTCCCTTACCATCAATCTGCTTTTTCTAGATATGTCTGTCCGTCTATATGAATTTGGAATGTATATCTTGAGAACCGTTCATCTTAGTGGCTTCACACTTGGCGTGTGTTTGGTGCGATTTGGACATGTGATATGTTCAATATCGATACACTTTAAATAAACAGGCGGGTACTCATCAATGTAAGTGACGTCAATCATTACAACTTTGAATTCACAACTACTGATTCTCAGTTCAGGGTTCTATATCTGAGTCGAGATTCACTGAACTTAGAATAAACAGGTGAAAAGCTTTTTGTGCAGCTATGGTAACTTATGGGTTCTGTGGACTGAGCTTTTACCGCTTCAGAAAGAAAGCTGCAACCAGCAGGCCAAGCAAACAGACCATTCCAAACAGGCAGGTTAAGGACTGCTGCACTAGTTATTATAATAATAAGACAAATCCATGATCTATACTGTGTGCTTAGAACTCAAATTTATATAAATTATTGAAAGTTTCATCCTTCTGCCCAAACAATGATTCTCTACCCAACTGGGAGATGATGACATACAATATTAAAAGGATGATCACCACTAATTTTGATGAATTGGAAGCACTCAATTAGACTTTGAAAACGTTTAGCCTGTTTTAAAATCTGCATTACATTTCAATGGCCAGACATGATGGTCTTTAGAAAAAAAGGAAGATAAGGAATTAGGCTAAGTGGAGTACTACCTTCTGTTTTATTATTACCTCCACCAAGATTACGTTTATGTTATGTTTTGCTTGTTTGTCTGAAAGTTAGCAGGATTACGCAAAAACTACTCAACACATTACCACAAAACCTGCAGGTGGGTCAGGAAAGAACCCATTCAATTCTGGTGGGCATCTGAATAAATGATCTTTGTGAAACTGGCTGGACAAATTAGAACATCGCCACAGTCGAGACAGTAAATGCGAAACACTGCTTTAACATATCGGGATAAGGTATTAGCCTCGGTGGACTTACGCACTTTCAGTGCCTTCTAGTAGTCTCTGCCACTGTTCAATATAGTCAGATCTGAGCTTGAGTGGGTTTCCACCTGAGTTGAGTTGAAGTTCTGTTGGTCTGTTACTCAGATGAAGTGATGATACATGGGGCACAAACTGGGGCCAACTGTCCTGTGCCTGTATAACAATAATGAGATGAACGTGGCTCAGTGAGCATAAACAAACCCAGAAAACCTCAGTTTATTGACTTCAGTTTATCCCTTCCTCCGACATCCCACTGGCAAAACTATTCATCATTACGAAATAGTTTCATTACACTTTAGTTCATTTGTGTAACTGCTCCACAGATTTCTTTCAAATGTGCAACTGCAGTTGTTTTTTGTGCATGATGATAAGTGTTTGTCTGCTGCTTTGAATCCGATGATGTGGCATCCTCAAAAAAACAAGCACATGTTTTATTCATCACTCCATCACTTTCTTGCCCTGAAAAAGCTGATTTCTTCAGTAACAGGACAATACACAGCACGATAACAAAGGAAAAAATCAATTTCTGCTGTCTTCAAACTGTTTTTGGAGGCAGGAGTTGGCTCACAGTGTAATTATCATTATTATTATTTCTGCAGCACAGCTATAATGCTTCAGTTTCACCCACTGGAAGAACAGCAATTATATAAGATGAACTTAATGATATTCTTTTAAAGGAGGACATGATTATTAAACTGACTGATCCTTAACTACTATCCCGATGGAGGGGTTGGTGAAGTGTTTGAGTCCACAAAACACTTCTGGAGTCTCAGGGGTAAATGGCGTTGCAGCCGAATCCAATTGAAGTGAATCAGGACCTCAGATGTAATAAAACAACAGAAAAACTAAACATCCTCCATACTGCTCGTGTGGTATCATCCAAGTGTCCGGAAGCCCCAAAGTTTGTATTCGCCTCAAAACGTCATCATTTACACCAAGTTTATAGCCTAAATGTCCTTTGATAGCTTCCTATGAGGTGCATTCACAGGCACGACTCTGGGGCACACCATCGTGTGGCTACGTCCGCTAGCTTCGTTACTTCCGCTAGCGGACATTTGGTCTTAACACACAGTGTAAATGACTTAGTTTCAAGTCGAATATGAACATGAAACGCTGTTTACCCCTGAAACTCACCCCTCCATCGGCATCGTGGTGAGTAGATGATGAGTGAATTTTAATTTTTCTGTGAATTATTCCTTTAAATGTCTTTGAGACTGTTCAAACATGATTTCTTTTCAAACACAATCAATCTCAATGTTTTCTGTTTCTCTGATATGATCCAAATAATCACTGTGTCATGATTCTGCCCCGGTTTCAAGAGACTTTGTGTATTTGGACTTTTTGCAGGATTTTGGTTTTGCCTTGGTGAATCTTTCTGTGGTATGGACTTTATAGACATTTGCTATATCTTTGTTTGTATTTTGAGTTCATTATTTTCCATTTTACTTTAAAACATCTTTCCTTGTATGTTTCTCTTATGTTACTTTCTGTCTGCACCTGCCATTATATGAGTTCTATTATCACTGTCCTAGTTTGTGTTTGGTTGCGTTCACTCACTAATCAATGTATAGTCCACTAATAGGGAATTTGCGATTTTGTTATCATGATAATGATGTAACATTTATGATGACGTAGTTAGTTGTAGTTGTAAAATATGAAATACGAAAGAGCAGAGCAGCATATCTCAGCACAAACTGCAGCAAGCAAGTTTATTTCTATAATTTAACATGGTCATTCAGCGTGTTTCTTTACCTTTACCTAAAAATAAGTGTAAAATAAACTTTAAAAATGTATAAGGGGATTTTCTCTACAATTATGTAATTACTGGCATAGACAAAATAAACGGTCCGTAAGCTCTTTTTTTTTGTCTTTTACTGTTGAGTCCCTATAGTGAATGATTAACTCTCCGAAGGAGGCAAGAGTAAATCCTCTCCTGAAAAAACCCACCCTCGACCCGTCTGATGTAAATAACTACAGACCTGTCTCTCTTCTTCCCTTTGTTTCCAAAACTCTCGAGCGAGCTATCTTTAATCAATTATCCTCCTATCTTAACCACAATAACCTTCTTGACCCTCACCAGTCTGGTTTCAAGGCAGGCCACTCAACTGAGACTGCCCTCCTTGCTGTCTCTGAGCAACTTCACACTGCTAAAGCAGCCTCTCTCTCCTCTGTCCTTATCCTTCTAGACCTCTCTGCTGCATTTGACACAGTGAACCACCAGATCCTTATTTCCTCCCTTCAGGACCTGGGTGTCTCAGGCTCGGCTCTCTCCCTGCTCTCATCCTACCTCAATGACCGCACTTATCGGGTAACTTGGAGAGGATCTGTGTCCGAACCTTGTCCTCTCACTACTGGGGTCCCTCAAGGTTCCGTCCTGGGTCCCCTCCTCTTCTCTCTGTACACCAACTCTCTCGGCTCTGTCATTCACTCACATGGCTTTTCCTACCATAGCTATGCTGATGACACCCAACTAATCCTCTCTTTTCCCCAATCTGAAACACAGGTAGCAGCACGACTCTCTGCCTGTCTGACTGACATCTCTCAGTGGATGTCTGCACACCACCTGAAAATGAACCTTGACAAGACTGAACTACTTTTCCTTCCAGGGAAAGACTCTCCCACCCATGACCTGACTCTTAACTTTGACAACTCCGTGTTTGCCCCCACCCAGACTGTTAGGAACCTGGGTGTGTCACTCGACAGTCAACTCTCCCTTACTGCCAACATTACTGTAACAACACGTTCCTGTAGATTCATGCTGTACAACATCAGGAGAATACGTCCCCTTCTCACTCAGAAGGCGGTGCAGGTTCACGCCTAGACTATTGTAACTCCCTCCTGGCAGGTCTACCTGCTAGTGCCATCCGACCGCTGCAGCTCATTCAGAATGCAGCAGCTCGACTGGTTTTTAACCTAAATTCACTCACACTACTCCGCTCCTCCGCTCCCTTCACTGGTTACCGGTGGCTGCCCGCATCCGTTTCAAAACATTAGTACTTGCGTACCGTGCTGCGAACGGATCGGGTCCAGTCTACATCCAGGACATGGTCAAACGTTACACCCCAGCCCGTTCACTCCGCTCTGCTTCGGCCAATCGGCTTGTTGCTCCCTCACTGCGAGCTAAACACTCATCAAAATCACGACTGTTTGCTGTCCTGGCTCCTAAATGGTGGAATGAGCTCCCCAATGACATCCGGACATCAGAAAGTTTACACATCTTCCGCCGCAAACTAAAAACACACCTCTTCCGACTATACCTTGAATAACATTTTGAAACTAACAATTTAGTAGCACTTAAAATGGCACTTACTTATAGCACCTTGTAGTTTTGCTTTTTTTTTGAAGAAATTGTACTTTCTCAATTCTTGTTGTTCTGGGTTTGTACCCTCATGGTTGAATGCACTTATTGTAAGTCGCTTTGGATAAAAGCGTCAGCTACATGAAATGTAATGTAATGTAATGAACGAGCTGGTTATTTGAGACAAAGATAGTCTGTGCTCCCCACTCTCCTCTGTCAGATTGTTTATTAAAACCTATGGATTCTCTTTGTGCTTCAGTTCTGTTTTTTTCCACAAATCTCCTCGAGTCTACGTTTTGCTAGTTTGTACTTTCTTCAAGCTTTGAACTGTAGGTTTGCTTGTTTGCCGACTTACTTTATTAAAAGTCTGCATTTGGGTCTTCAGCTTTCTCTGGATGTAACACACTAGTGATGGGCGGAACTATTCATTCTGTGCTCACGTCTTGTTGTTCGGACTGTAATTGTCTCCAGAAAAAAAATATTTTGCAAACTTCACTTTTTATTACCGGCATAGTGTCAAACGTGAGGGTTCTCTTTGGCTCTTTATAGAGGCTTTCAGACGTGCACTGAACTCTGGATAATCTTCTGAATTTATCCAGAGGGCCTGTATATGAAAATGCAAATGACCGTCAGTTTCTGCCATTGTCCATTGTGCAGACATTTTCCTGAGTTCATGTCTGAAAACGTCTAATGTGAAACATTATCTACATATTTTTGGCTAAATATAACATTTGATCAATGTAGACATGACATAGCAACAGCTCCAAATGTCTGTGGTGACTCCACTTTCAGCTTTACCTTTTAAATATATTACTAAGAACGGAAAACCAGTAAAATGTGTCTTTTTTAGTGTTACAGCAGAAAACGACTGAATCATCCATCAAACAGCCAAGATACAGGAAATCGAACCAACATCAGCTTGTTCTGTTGATCTGTGAAGCTTACATCATCCCACTGGTTAATTACAGTAAATGCAATGACACATCTTAGTGACGTAAAATGACTGTTTTATGCAATTATGATGTTTAACTGGAGAATTTATCTAAAGAAGAAAATGCCAAGCTTAATAACGATAATTTCCGTTACTTAACATTATCATAGACTGTATATAAGTTGACTTGGGTAACTTATATGCAGGTCATTTAAACCACAATGTTTCATTCTCACAATGTATTTCTGTCCTTATGCTGTGAACCAGAGTTTCTCCTCCACCATCATCATCATCACACCATCAAACTCAAAAAGCTCAGTGTGACGGGTGGAAACAAACTGCTCTGCCTTTGTGTTCACAGAAGTTTGCTGAGTGTTTCCTCCACACAGCAGCACGAAATGAAGAGGAGAAGAAGACTGACTGATGTCTTAAAGAGTGGTTTCCTGTCGGAGAGGAAGAGGTGGTGTTGTGAGAGGAGATGCTCAGCAGGAGGCCGAGGACTCTCCGGGGAGCGAAACAGACATCAGTCTTTTGTTTAACACTATGATGAAGGATTTTTAAAGTTTATCTTTCTGTTCCATTGCAATATGCTGTGTGAGTGTTCAGACTGACTACAGCAAAGCAAACTCAGTGTCTATGGCCAAATCTGACCAGTAATCCTCTTGATTTATTTGTAGAACATAATTCTGTTTTACCAGTGCCCCATGCATGTTCATCTCCTGCCTTATGTTGATACACCGAATTTATCTCTGACTTTTCTATTCTTTTCTAATCTTAATGACCACACCACTACTACTAGAATATACATTCACCCATTACCACACACATTAATACGTAGACTAGAGGAGACGTGTATCAGACCAACAACCTTCTGGATAGTGGATGCCCTGCTCTACCTGTGGAGCTGCAGCCTGTCTGTCTGCTCTAAACTAATCACAACCCGGTCTGACCTGTTTTTCTTCCGAAACGCCATCGGAATCCTGAAAAACTTATCAGCCTCAGGTGGTTTCTCAGCCATTCTGGACTGGATTTGCACAGTCTTGTGACAGTAAACCTTTTAAACCTTCAGCTGTTGGGTGCACCATGCTCTGCATTTGCCCTACCTAAAAATTAAGCTAATGATTTAGCTCTGAAATGTGTACATGTGTAGTGTTTCAGCCACAGATGTCTCCTGTAGTCTCTGCTGATTTGTCCACTATGATTTAGTTTGATATTCTTTGTTGTTGTGACCATAGTTTTGTCCAATATTGTGATTCATTGCTGCAGTTTTGCTAAATTTTTGTATTCTTTTCTGTTTGGCCCCAGTCCATCAATTTGTCCAACAGTCTCTTCCAAACTCACACACACACAATCTGAGCCTCCCTCCTCTGTCCATTGATTTATCAGTATCTTTCTCCCCACTCACTCACTCACATGCCCCTCTCGCTGAATCTTCTTAATTTGCAGCACTTGTCCTTTGACCTGCGGATGGATCCAGTCCCCTTAGGTCACTCTGCCACGCCTGATAGGCTGTATCAGTCTCTGAAGCCAGTAAACATCAATGCTTCCAGTCCAGACACTAAGAGGTCAAAGGTTAATGGGACCAGGAGCTGATCAGTGGTATCAGTTTGTCAGATTAACTACAGGGGTATATTGATTACTGCAGATTGTAAAAACACAGCGTGTGTTGCAGGCATCAAATGAAGTGATGTCATGTGTGTGCTGCACTTCTGTCTGAGGCTGGCATTTAAAATGAATTTAAGCGAAATGTCAGACACAAAAAATGACCCAGAGCAGGTTTAGCTGTTTCTCCTTCTCTGCTCCCAGGATTTATATTACACTGATGCCTGTTCATAAGGTCACTTATGGTCAGTCTACCTCTCATGTTGCACTTCACAGATCTTTTAAAAAGAATAGTCAAAGTGTGTGTGGAAGAGGCTGAGACATCATGTCTTCAAGACTTGATATGATCAATTCTACAAAAGATGCAGGATCCTACATTTCCTATAATGCAGATAGAACTGGGTAGGGTCTTTCATGCAATCGCTAATTTACCATCTCTGTCTCTGACTAAAAATGACAGTGTATTCCTGGTGTATACTTTCTATATTCTAGGAAAAATAGACTGCAATATTACAACAATTTCTATAAATAAACTACAGCTCACACGAAAATCTATGATGACGAGTTTTAAAGCTCACGTCATCATTAGTTTCATGCCCGACCAATAGCTGGCAAAAAAGTCTACATCAACAATCCATAAAATACCAGAGGGGAACGCTGTGGTCTAAGTGCAAAGTACATGTTTCAGTGTTGTTGACCAAACGTTTTAGATGTACACACAGATTTACAGAAACTGGAGCATTTGTAAAAATCTTGTGAGGCAGAGTTAAACATTAGTGTCTCTGCTAAGGGCAAATTTTTTTGTTCAGTTTTTTGCATTATTACAAGTAGTGTGGTTTTGAATGAGGGAACAGAAGTTACAGTAGTGTTGGGTATTGTGACTCTGTAAGGGCACAAATGGTAGTTGGTGCAAATACACCACATAGATGAACACGACCATGGTCAAAACAACATCTATCCTGACAATTTAACGTCTTACATTCTGTTGCATTCACATAGTGTAGATTGGTCTGCCAAATATAACATTATGATAAAACTGCAGGTTGAAATAAATGAATCAGGTGGAAAATTGGTGGAATTTCCATTTACCTCCATCCCCACCCAGCAGCACGAGTGCAGGATAAATGCAGGATGTGCTGTAATGTGTGTTCAAAGCTGTCTCTTCGTCTCGCCTCGCTGTTCCTGAGCCGTGACACCTTGTCGACACACAGCGGCGTCTCTAACACACACAGAGAGCGTAATCGGGCAGAGTGCATTTTCTGCTTCACATCACGTTTCTGTAACAGTGAACAGCACAGAGGAGGTCTGACTCCACTGGACCTGCTGAACACATGTCGGAGGTGTCTCTTTAAACATCCTCACTGTCTGTTTGAGGATTCACATCAGCTCCTTTCTGCTTTAACAGCTGACTTCATTTCCCAGGGTCTCATTCAGCTGCCACGCTGAGGCAGTTAGCAGAGGTCAGTCCAAGGTCGACCAGTCAGCTCTCATTAGTCACGTTTGTGAGGGGAAAAGTGTTTGTCTGTTCTGTCGTCGTGTTGGATTAAACTTCGGGCTCGTCTTTCTGTCAGATTCCCTCACAGTCGTCTCGTCTTCACTGCAAAGAGAAAACAGAGCAGGTTCCCCCAGAGCTCAGAGCAGCAGCTGGAGCATTTGGAGAAGAGAGATGATTTTAGGAGAGACATTCTGAGGATGTCTGAGCACTTTGAGAAATAAAATGTGTCCAGCGGCTGATCTAATAAAACAGAAAACTACCTGTGGTCTTTTTGCCCCTTTGGATTTGCGTGCTTCTTTTCAGATCTTTCTCTATAAAACTTAAATGTAACTTAGTATTCAAATTACTTAAAGTGGATTAGCATATTTACTGCAACATTGTCTTACATTATTATTGCATGTAACGCTGACTAAAGTAGACTGAACCCAGGTGTTGCTCTGACGGTTGTAAAGTAATGAAGAATTTTCTTTGACGTTTTATTTTCCACTGCATCGAGTTACAGGGACAACCAATAAACAAAACAAGAAAAAAAACACAATGTGATGTTACAGTTCCACAGAACATTTCGTTTTTAGTTTGTTGCCTTGCAACTAATCCTCTTGAAATAGAATTCAGAAAATGTCATTGTACATTCTGTTTTGCAAAAGCATTGAATGGATACAAATGTAAATAACAACCAAAAATAAGGTTCTGTGTTTTTTAAGGTAATTATGGAGGATCCCTATGAGGTTGCAGCAGTAATTTTAGTGGTCAATGTCAAGGTTCTACATTACATTACATTACATTTCATTTAGCTGACGCTTTTATCCAAAGTGACTTACAATAAGTGCATCAACCATGAGGGTACAAACCCAGAACAACAAGAATAGACAAAGTACAATTTCTTCAAGAAACCAAAACTACGAAGTGCTATAAGTAAGTGCCATTTAAGTGCTACTAAATTGTTAGTTTTAAAATGTTATTCAAGGTATAGTCGGAAGAGGTGTGTTTTTAGTTTGCGGCGGAAGATGTGTAAACTTTCTGATGTCCGGATGTCCTTGGGGAGCTCATTCCACCATTTAGGAGCCAGGACAGCAAACAGTCGTGATTTTGATGAGTGGTTAGCTCGCAGTGAGGGAGCAACAAGCCGATTGGAAGATGCAGAGCAGAGTGAACGGGCTGGGGTGTAACGTTTGACCATGTCCTGGATGTAGACTGGACCCGATCCGTTCGCAGCCCGATGCGCAAGTACTAATGTTTTGAAACGGATGCGGGCAGCCACTGGTAACCAGTGAAGGGAGCGGAGGGGCGGATTAGTGTGAGTGAATTTAGGTTAAAGACCAGTCGAGCTGCTGCATTCTGGATGAGCTGCAGAGGTCGGATGGCGCTAGCAGGTAGACCTGCCAGGAGGGAGTTACAATAGTCTAGGCATGAGATGATCAGAGCCTGGACCAGAACCTGGGCCGCCTTCTGAGTGAGAAGGGGACGTATTCTCCTGATGTTGTACAGCATGAATCTACAGGAACGTGTTGTTACAGTAATGTTGGCAGTAGGGGAAAACTAGAGGTTCTTTCGAAGGTTCAAGGGGAGGTTGTAGTGGTCACTGAGGATGTTCTGCATGAAAGAAGTTTGGGGGATCTTTTGGAGGCCATGGTCTCTTGTGATGTCCTATTAGTCCTTCAGTAGGTTTCTGTTGAGTTTAGGGGTGGTGAAGGGAGATTTTGCGGTGATGTGTTCGACAGCGTTCCTCACCAGCATCAGTAAAACACCAAAGAGGGAATGTTCTCAGGAAGAACGCTGGCCATCCCTTTAGTAGTGTTCAGTGCTTTTGAAGAACTAATGACATGGAGAAGCTGTTGTGGTGGAACATAACTAACACATTTTGATTTTCTTTAGCTTTAATTTATCACCGTCTGTAAATTCTCCACAGGAACAATGTTTGCATTTATTCAGTCAATTAAAGACCGTGGCTTGTTCCAGAGTGATGAATGTGGTGAGCAGAAGATGTCTGACTATGTTACTTACTTTATTTCCCCCTGTTCTGTTTTGTCTTCACTCTCCACAAACTGCATGAGAAACCTGTCAGAGAAGCTGACACAGTTACACATGCCATGTCTTCACACAGCAGCTCTGGCCATCACACCTTTCAGATACAGTAGCTCAGTTTAATGAGGGCTGCCAAACTGTAAGTTTGTTGGTGACAACAGATTGCAGCAAAGCATCTTTCCTTCAACTTATTCCGTCGGACATTTCCGATTGTCATTTTTACTGTCTCTACGTCCTGCAAATACCAGTCAGTCTGACGTATTATTTTGTAATTACAGACTATATATTGCACTTGGTTACTGCTTCTGTATCTCAGTCTCTATCAGACTGAGACCTACGTTATGTTTTCTGATTGGAATTTCTTATTTAATAGGTTGCAGACACATCATCTGACCGTAATAAAACTGATTGCATGTACTTCTATTCTCCCACCCCACAGTTTTAGAAAAAAATCCCTTCACTGTTAAGAATTATTAATATCTTACGTTTGATCTATTATCACCTCACACATGAAGTGCATACTCAGAAGCTAATAAAAGATTAAGGATTTGAATAAGTCATTATATCTTTATAACCACGGCAGGTCATATCTCACACTTTCTGTTTCTAATATCATAACTTCAAAGATCTCTGTTCAATTCCGGTCTCTTAGTACCACATAAAGTATTGAACCTACAGCCAAACTTTATAATAGAGCTCATCTAAAGTCTCACGCTGGACTCATCATCGTGTCTTTTACGATCCTAAGCATTAAATTTTAACAACTTTACGCCATTTACTGGTATTACTCTGCTCTATCAATTACATTAATTTCCATTTTTCGCTTTGGACTATTCTACCAAGAAATAATTCTGATAGACTTGGGATAAAAACCAGAGCCACCACAAATGAACTGAACCCAGTTGCTGCTTTAATAAGATTTGTGATCTAGAATAAAATCACATATCATATTAGAAATAAGGCCGTATTTGCACCATGTATTCATTAATGGAAATCATTTAAATAATTTTCCAATCAGAAATAATTTTCTTGATTCAGTTTATTCTCATGCTGTTTATTATCATCAAATGTTTAGTGTGTAGGATTTAGTGGCATCTACTGGTGAGGTAGCAGATTGCAACCAATTGAACAGCCCTCACCTCTCTCCCCACTAATAAATGTGGTCTTTAGAGCCCGATTTTGGTCTGTCTGTTCTAGTTCTACCGTAGAGACAGGGCGGTGCTGCATGGCACACTCTGTGGAAGAGGAGGACCCATTCCCAAAGTAGAAATAAAGGGTTCATTATAATGTAATAAAAACACAACAGATTCTTACTTTCAGGTTAGTGTACAATAATGAAAACCTGATTGCCTATGATTATTATATTCCATTTCTACCTATCAATCATCCTGAATACTACATAGTGGACCTTTAGTACCCCAAACCCATCCTAATTAGTGGTGTCATACAGCAGTCCCATTGACAAGGTCACATCGCCCCGGCAACACTTCACGGGAGGACAATGCTGACAATAATGTCGAGGCTTATCAGAGCAGCATCAGGAGATAAAAAATCCACCGAGAGAGAAAACAACTATTTTCAGAAGATTACAGCCTTAGGGAGAAAGGGGGAGAAAGGGGTGGTGGGAGGGAGTGTAGGTGTGTTAAGGTCCATGTCCTGCTCCGTCAGCATCAGCACTTTGAGTCTGAACTTTGCCACAGCGTCTCTCTCTCTCTCTCTCTCTCTCTCTCTCTCTCTCTCTCTCTCTCTCTCTCTCTCTCTCTCTCTCCACTGCAGGTATCTTTTTTTGGATGGATACTTTCCCTCCTTTAAAAAAAAAATCTTCATCCACAAAACCTTTGTT
The DNA here is from genome assembly GCF_022539355.2 of Hippoglossus stenolepis. NCBI lineage: Eukaryota > Metazoa > Chordata > Actinopteri > Pleuronectiformes > Pleuronectidae > Hippoglossus > Hippoglossus stenolepis. Next base: position 4,865,297 of record NC_061487.1, on the reverse strand, counting down.
TTACAAAGTATCACTGTCCAGACGAGAACACTCAAACTACCATGCCGGGCCAGTCTGTGGCGCTAAAGTCTACATCAATTATTCATCAAGTAACAGAGAAGAACATTGTGAGCATGCTTAGTGAGTTAAATCTCCTGTCAAGCAGTATACAGCCATCATGGTTTTTGTTTCTGGCACATGCTCATGACAACGTTATAGAGCCTCAAAAGCTCTGACAGAGAAACAATAACTGACATCAGGGTTGACGTCTATATTGTTTGTTTCTAGTTTTCTAACAATAGTTCGTTCTGGTTTCTTTAAACTGTAACCACATGTTTAAAAGGAGGGCAATGAAAGTTCATCTAAGTTGGAGGACTATTCGTCACTTAGTTTCACATGATTGGAAAAAGTGCAATTCGATTTTTGTTTTTGACCTGGGAAACGTTTGATTATCAGCATTTACAGTAAAAGTTCAAATCTGTTCAGAGAGAAACTGAACTCCAAACTAAATAAACTGGGACTTACATCAAACCAAGGAGCAGGTGTGATTGTTGGCAAAGCTCATGTGGTTTCACAAGAACAGCAGTTTATCATTTGTAGAGCATTTTTTAGGGAAGGCCATTTCTTTCCCTTTCTCTGTGAGACTAATGCACACAAGTGGCAGACCAGACCACTGTAATACTGTCTGGTCATACAAACAAAAAACAATAAATCAATGAATCGAGAATTCTGCTGCATGAGTGCTGACTAAGAGCAAAAAGAGAACAAACATTACACCTAAAGTCTTTACACCCTTTAGCTCCTCCACTGATATTTATCAAAGTAAAAAATACAGGTACAAAATTCATTTAGATGTTAAAGTTGGCTCAATGTTGCTAATCTGGAAACTAGGGCATTCATGATTACTGCACTTTAGTACTTGTCAACTATTACAAACAAGTGCTTTTTTACCGACCCTGAGTGTGTGTGTGTGTGTGTGTGTGTGTGTGTGTGTGTGTGTGTGTGTGTGTGTGTGTGTGTGTGTGTGTGTGTGTGTGTGTGTGTGAGAGAGACAGGAAAGGAGGGGTTGGGTAATGCTCTACAAGCATAGGCTATAAGATTTTGGTAAAATATTTTTCCGACTTGAAACAGCAAGTTTGTAGTTAAGAGGTTTTGTCAGTTCTGACAACAAACATGGCGACGTGTCTTATGTTTGTGTCATGTAGCTATTGGCTACACTGCCCCACAATTTCCGTTGATACAGCTCAGTTCTGTCTGTTTGGTCTGTGTCGGTAAGCTTTCAGAAGATGTACACAAACATGGATGCGAATGCAAAGTACGCACAGAAGGCTCCGTCTGTTTCCTCGTAGACATCTCACGTTTGGCATAAATCAGCCTTTACTGATTGTAAATGGACAGGATCCAGTTCATTTAAAGTCTCTTTTTTTTTTCAGGAACTTTTTTACTCACTGCAAACTCTCTCTCCTGTGTGGTTTCTGCCTCTGGTTTCCTCCAGGCTTCTCTTTATTTCATTTCTCTGAAGGTGTCTTTGTCTCTGAGGTTTGTCTCTGTCTGCTCTGTTTTCTGGTGGACTGCATCGATTGATTCATTATTGATCAGTCAGATTCAGGCAGGTTGGGTCCCTCTAAAGTGCTTTGAAACTGATAACTTTACTTCTACAGTGAGAATGTACATGATGTATGTTTGAGTTATGACTCTGACAGGAGGGGAAGCATTCAACATCAAACTGCTGATGGTTACAGCAGTTTGGACGAGCAAGACAAGATACCTCAACAACGAGTGTTCAGAAAAGTCCCAAAATATCCAGATCTCATTTCTGCCTTTTAGAGGACGACCCTTCAGGTTTGAATGACTTTATGAATTTCATGCTTCACCAATCTCAAACAAAACGTATATCTTAACTAGTTATTTTAAATGTGTTTTCTCTTTGTGTTGGTTTTGCATCTGTTGCCATGTTTTTGTGTATCTTTGTGGCATCTTTACTTCTTTATTTTTCACTTTGTGTCTCTTTTGGTGTTGCAGATTTTTGTAGGTAATAAACATCTCTTTGTAATCATTTCATCTTTGTAGTTGTTTTGCACATATGTATTGTGTTGTTATGCCTCTGCGCTGGGGACAACCAGTGGCCATAGGCATGTTTTCAGGTTGTGCACCCGTCCCATTCTTGTGAACACACGATATCTCAAGAATGCTGCAAATTTGGTACAAAAGTTCAGTTAGACTTAAGGATACGAATTCAGTGATCAAAGGTCAAGATCCTGGTGATCTCACGTAACATGTTTTTGGTATTGTGAACGTAACAGGAACACCTTGAGGGAGTTTCTTTATATTCTCTTGTACAAGCGTTCAGTTTGACAAAATGATGAACTATTTACATTTTGGTGGTCAAAGGTCAAGGTCACGGTGGCCTCCAAACATGTTTTTGGGCTCGTGAACATTATTTCTCACATCTGCTTGCAGGGAATTTCTTCAAATATTGACCAGTGGTCACTTGGACTTGGATTAACTGTTTAGATTTCAGTGGTCAAAGGTAAATGTCACAGTGACCTCATGTTAGTCTGGAAAAATAATGTATGTTGACTGAAACTGCTCTGGTTCGTGGAAGCATATAACCATATGGTTCTAGTTGTTTCTTTAGCTGTTCTGTCTTTGTAATTCTCTGTTCTCTTTTTTGTTGTTTTGCACTTTTTTGTATCTTGTTTTGCTTCTCTTTGCAGTTGTCATGTTGTTCCATTGACATTTTTGCTTCTGAGGAACAACAAACCTTCAGAAGTCAATTACATTTGTGTATTTGCATCAATGATTACGGTTAATATTCTCCTCACTCTGGCTCCCAGGATCAGCTCTTCACTCATCAGGTTTTATGTGCGTAATTAACTGTGCTGTCAATCCTCATTTATCACACTGAAGATACAGAGGCTCCTGTTTGATCTGCTGATTTGCCTGAGTCAACTCTGCAAACAGCCTACACAAGCTCCAGCAACAATTCTGTATTATTGATCAGGACCCGGTGTTTCCTCCTGTGAGCGGTGGCTCTCTCTAATATCAGATCAATGTGTTTGCTATAGTTGCTCAGCGGCAGCAGTGGTCAAACTCTTGCATTCCAACTTTCCTCCTCTGAAGGAAGTGTCTATATTTTGGATGCAGTGGATGTTGGTGCAGATCTGCAGCCTTAGTGATGAAAGACAAAGAAAGAGTCACTGTAATCCTGATTTGATCAAATATGTCCATCAGGGGTTTATTGCAGAGCTATAACAGAATAATAACTGTAATGACCAGAAAAAACATGATGACTAAACTGTCTTGTCAATCTCAATCTATCAGGATGAGAGGTGGGACTGATTCACTGGAATAAAGCTAAACTACAGCAGCCCACGTTATCACACCCAGCCTTTTTAAATGCTGAAATTTCATAAAAGTAACCACCTAACCTGGCGACCCTCTTCACAATACATCACATTCTGGGAGAATGGAACACATTTCTTCTAAGATTCACATGTTAATAGACACAAATGCTGGTTCACCTAAAATATGAGACTGTGCGTTCCCTGTTCCCGGGTCAATAATTCATAATCTGCTGTTTGATTCATGCTCTGCAGAGCTGGAGGAAGTCAAGTGTTTAATGGCTCACTTTCGTTCACTCGCCGGGGAAACCTGACGCCCTCGAGGGTGCAGTGTCAGAGAGATGATGTGTCTGGTGTGTAGGACTAGTTTTTCATGTCAGCACTGCTGTTTACGCCTGTTAATGTCACATCAAACATTGGTGAGACACAAAGGACGATGGGAGGGTAATTGGGTTTCTGTCGGTACCCAGATCAACTAAAAGTGACAGGATAGTGATGTGTTGACGTCGTCTGCACCTGTCAGCAATCTGTCAGGTGATGTTTGATTGACAGGTGGTATTTAGAAACATTCATCTGACCTCATACCCTGTGTCTATGCTGCAGAAATGTTGTAGAAAGTGGTGCTATTTCGTCTCACAGCTTCTGAAGACGTTAACAGCTTAAACATCATCAGAAGCCACGAGTCGCCATCTGCCACTGACTCAGAGCGGTTGCTGCTGAAAGGTTAAGATCTGCATGAACCCCTTTCCCCATGTCTCAGCCAATCACAGATGTCCAGCTGACAGGTCATCAGCTGTCGTCATGTTGTCATGATGGCAGCCATGCACGGAGTGCCACCTGCCGTCGGCGCCACAGTTTGAGACAAGTAGACGCAGACTCACACAGTGGTGTGTATGTCTGCTTGAAGAGAAGAATAACAGCATCATTTGTTCCAGTAAAAGCCCCAATACAACACAATCTGTGTACGTTCAAGTTACATTCCCCTTAAATGTTAAGTTTTTGCATGGTGGAGTTTAGGGTGGATGGATTGATCAGCAAAGCACTGGGCATTTCCTGTTTTAAATCAGTAGCCATGGAAACACAACCAGTAGACAATTTGTCGGGGGATGAGGGGGAATGCCATCCGCTTCTGATCCAAATGAACTAAAGTTCATCCCCATTGGGCCGTTGTGGCTGAGGGGTAGAGTGGTCGACCTCCAACCAGAAGGTCGGCGGCTTGATCCCACCTGCATGCCGAGGTGTCCTTGGGCAAGATACTGAACCCCAAATGGCCCCTTATAGAAAAAAGTGCTGCCCATAGATGCACTGTATGAATGTGTGTGTGAATGGGTGAATGGCAAAACTGTACTGTAAAGCGTGTTGAGTGGTCATCAAGACTAGAAAAGCTCTGTATAGATACAGACCATTTACCATTTACCATAACCCGCCAATTCTGCCATCCCCCTGGTAAAAATTAATAAACCACCTACTGCACAAAACTGTAACCCCCTTACGACACAACTCATCTAACCCTAACTATCTAGTTTTATTATTTTTATTTCATTTTATTCTATCTAGATTTATTTTTCAGTGATAATACGAAACGGTTATGAACGGCCGGCTGATTGGGAAATCAAATCAGAATTATCATGAAAACACACACACACAAGCGCATGTATGACCTATATTGAACACATCTTATGCACAACACCTCTGTTGTGAATCACACATGTCATAACGTAACTTCCTCACAGAAAGCCTATTGAAAAAGACCACAGAAGCAATACTGTGATAACAGTCCTAAATACAGTAAGTGGCTGCAGAACTGTTACAACCTAATGCTTGAATGGGAAAAGCAACAAACTTAAGTACTGACTGAACAGAAACAGTCAGAATCTGTGCTGAACATCTTGGCAGTATGATGGTGCTGATTGCTTTGGCTGCTGTATTAACTACTGAAATGCATTGGATCTGACATGTGATTGCTCAGCTGAGACAAGTCAGTGACTACAGTAAAGTGAGTCCTAATTTACACCCTCAACTCAGGACTATATAGCTGTGGTTAAAACTCAGTGTAAAACTAAGACTAAACCTACTAAAACCAAGGTTAAAACCCTGCTACAATGGAGTTTTAATGTAGTAATTAACCACAATGACTTGTTCCAGGAATAAGACACACCATTAACACCACTGGAGATTATGGGGCAGAGCAGGATAACCACACACATAGCTGACAAATCCCAAACAGCACAGTGAAAATGTGTAAAATGACATCTCCTTAACTCTGACACATTTCACTGCAGAATATAAATGCTAGACAAATGAAACAAAGCAACAAAGAGGTAATAACATGTTGGCACAGTGACAAATCCGATATCCACACCAGCTTTCGTGGCTGTGTAGTTGTTCCCTCCTCGTTCTCCACAGACAGTTTGTTAGATGGAGCGATAGAAGCCTGACAGTGGCTGCAGATGATCCTCGTCATCCAGTCAGCAGCAGGAAACATATCACTTTTATGAGGAGGGGGGCATTAATACAACTGCTATTCAGGGATTTATGGGTCCATCCTGCAGCGGCTGTTTGTGCCAGCAGGTAGTAAAACGCACCACGGTGTAATACCCTGCATGGGATGTTTAACAGCAGGCTGTAAAAGCCTGGACATGTTTGGGACACTTTGTTTCTGTTGTCCATCTCACGGATGACCGAGTGGAGCTTTTCAAGTCCACATGTGTTATTCATGTACAAGTTAAAAAATACTTCTTTATCCTGAATCAAGCTAGCTTCTAAAATAGACTACCAACATTTTAGGTGAGATGGAATGGTCTGTAAGAGGAATGTATTATATAGCGTTTTTCTAGTCTTGATGACCAGTCCTGTACAGTACAGTTTTCCATCCACTCATTCGCACACACATACAGTGCATATGTGAAGCAAGCAATAAATGGGGGAGACTGGGATCAAACCACTGACTCGCTTGTTAGTGCCACAGCTTGTTATTTTAAACATAACATTTATATTTATAACAATTTCTCACAAATCCATCAGAAACGTTGCAGGTTTAGTGTCAAACTTCATAACTTTGTTCATCAAAAGCTAACTTCTGATTCTATTCTCATTTTCTTTTTTGAAGTGAGCAGGCTAACCAGCGGTCCCCGGCCTACAGCAAGCCGGTGCATTGTCTTTCTGATAAACTGTAGCATCCAGTCTGCAGTGAAGAAGTAGCTCAGAGAATGTATTATAACTTGACCTGTTCAAATAACACATTGACACCTCTTTCTACTATTTGTATTATAAGGAAGAGCAACAAAAAAGGATCAGGTGTGAAAGGCATCTATATCATTTTTAAATCAAGTTAATCATAAAAATATCTGTTGGGTTTAAAGTTTCTGAAATATCTATTTTCTATTCTTGTTTTTTATGTTCATCTGATGAGTTTTCAGCATCTGTGCCCATGGCTGAAATAACCTCCAAAAAAAAGACTTTGTGAATATATTATCATGGGTTTCATATTGATTTTGCACTTTAAACACGTTCAGATTGTACACACTGAAAGAAAACAATTGTCAGATCTATTGATAATTGAAATAATAGTGTATTTGGTTGCTGACTCACAGTTCTCCTATGATGGAGTTAGGTGACCTTGGCTGAGGTTTTGTTTATGTTGCTTCAGAGAAAAAGTGAAGCAATTTCATAAAACCCAATTTTACAAGAAATGAGCTCAACAACAGTTTGGTATTTAAAAGTAGATTTTGACAGCAGGTCTCTGGACTGGGCTACAAGATGAAGAATATAATATTCTACTTCACTGATGAGATCCTTTAAACAAATGTGTGATTAATCCAGTTTTGTACATTCTCTCATAATATGGCATGAGCATTTTCTGGCCCCTCTGCAATTGGCCTATTTGTCAGGTTGGTAATCTGGCACAGCAGCAGAGTGTTTACTCTGACTCAGGTAAATATCTGTTGCTCAGGGACTGCCAGAGGTAACTTGGATGTGATTGGTGCAGGCCCACTGAGGACGTGATCCAGAGACTCCCCTGAGCACATTTACAGCTGCAGATGCCCGCAGGGTCCGACTGCAGCGCAGATCGATGCGTCTTAGTTAGATGGAAGATGCTCTGTGATGGGTGTGTGTATCGATTCACAGGAGCCAATTATCTTATCATCATCATCTCTCTTTTCATGACTTCTGCAGTGTGTCTGAATACAAACTTGTATCTGTGCTTAGATCTGAAGATACAACCTAACCGAACTGAGACTAATGCCCAAGTCCCACTATATGCATGAGCACCGTGTGTGCATCGGGCGGAACGTCTTGCTTTTTATTTCGGCAGCCATATTATCAGGTTAGACCCGAGAGTGACGCGTGTCTCAGGCGTGTTTCCTGCATGTGACAACAGCTCTCCACGTGCAGGATGCGGTTCAGAGCAAAATAGATGATGTTTCACCACAGTGTCTCTGTCTATCTGTCAAATATGTAACAAACATTAATATTTGCCACAGTTCCTGTATCCGCTATCCGAGATACACACGCACCCAGTGTAGCTCAGCCGTAAAAGTCTGTAGCTGCTCTGTGAAGCTGCATTCGGGGGGTGGGTTCACATTCACATGGTAATGACCCGTTCTGTGTCAAAATATGGAGTCTAGAAAGTACTTCAGATGGTCTGATGAACTGTTAGACTGTATATTTCAAACAGGTCATTACAGATTGAATATGAGCTTTCCCCCCACATTCGAATATATGGGCAGAATTCCAACATCCATTGGGCTCAGGGAGGAAGTTCATCTGATCCAGTTGTTGGTCCAGCTTCATGCCCTCTTGACCTATCAGTAGAGTAAGCCAGTGATGATTTGCTGTTTTGAAAATTCAAATACATTCAAAGAAATTGTGTGTCATGTCAAATTTGTTCAAACTTGATTTTTGGAAAAACTGACTTAGAATGAATTAGATTGAACTAATTTTTAATCCAGTTGTAACTGAGTTCTACCTTTATTGGACTGGGGTTTGACCAGACTAGATGACCGAGTTAGGGTGGGTTTAGACTAAAACATAACTGTGTTTAGGCCTGATTAGACAAGGTCAAAGTAGATTTATAACAAAGTTAGCCTGGGTTTAGGTCATAGCAGACTATGGTAGTTCTGTTTTTCCAGAGTTTAACCCACAACAGTATCTGCTTTGGGAAGTTCTGCTGTTTAAAACTCTCCAGTTTGGAGGAATTTGAATTTCCTCAGTGAACGAATCAATACTTACTATAAAATAAGATTCTGTGGAAGTCTGTAGGTAAGGCTGTCATATGGAATGAATTTATTTCTCTAGCACAGTGATGTTTTAACCACACACACACACACACACACACACACACACACACACACACACACACACACACACACACACACACATTGAAGTGTAGGCCAGTGTGATCAAGCCATCAGATTACATCTCTCCTTCACCACGCTTACTTACCTGGTGTGTTCAGCTTCCTGATCTTCATCGGGAGTCTCTCTCTGATGAATAACTTTTGGCGATGTGAATGTTAATCATCTGACTAATCCCTTAAAATGAGTTTTCAACCCTTGTCCCTTGCTGGTGAATGTACCCCTGCAGTGTTCAGCATCACTGTCCTCCAGAGCTTTTCTCCTTTTCATTTCTAAGCTTGTTCCCTCTCAGCTAGTCCTCTCCTCTTTCTCTAAGTCTCTTCTCCCTGTGCTGTCTGTTGTTTCTCCACTCTGCTCGGCCCTATGCACTTCACACGTTCACTGAGACCAGCTGCATCTGATGGCAGACTGAGATCATACCATCAGTTCAAATGATGATGACAAGTTTTTTAATTTAAAAATGAACAATACTGTATTTAATAGTTCAATCTGTACAATTTCAAGGTGTACTTTTTTTTTCACTGGAAACAACTATGAAATCTCAATTACAGTATGGTTTGATTTGCCATCTCATATTCTAAATTAAATTTGCAACCTGCACAATTAAAGTTATTAAAGGTGTGTTTAGCTCTTTGCAATGTTTTCCCTATTGGCTATCATTATGTGGCAGAATGGTGTTTTGCGCTATTGATTACTAGGCTTTATCAGCCAATCACAAGTACATGGACAGGATTTAACCTGGTGCTTTGTTGTAGGTGGTAGTACGGCTGCGCACCGCAGGCCCCCTCTCCTCCTCCCTCCCCTCTAATGGATGCTACTGAGTAATCGGTATGTAACCCGCTATGGTACCAGTTTTACTGTGGTTCCACTATTGTATTTAACTTAAGGTTCAAGATCCTAGGGACTGTGAGCCTGGGTTGGCGTTTGGCTGCTTCATTGGTGAAGCAGCGTTTGGTCTTTATCACACGCTGCAAGAGCGCTGCTTCAGTCCCGATTCATCTCTTCAACTGCAGATGTCTTCCTTTAAAACCAAACCTCATATGTTATCAGGGAGCTTAGAAAACAGACTCCAATGAGTGACTGCGCACTGAGCCAGAAACAATAAATTCAGAAGTGGAAAAGAAACTGATCCAATAAATCACAGTGTTGAACATGAAGTGTTTTCTTATGTTTTTGATGCCACACTTCAATCACAGCTGAGCCTTGAAGAAACTTTTGGACAGCAGAGGTGTTTTATTGCAAGTGAAGGATGTGGCATCTCCACGCAGCACAGATGTCACCATGAACACTCCTGATGTCAACGCTGGTCTCCTCTGCTACGCCTTCACTTTCTGCCTGGACACCCACGCCAGCTGTCACCGCCTCACCGATGTCCATCACACCTGGCAGAGATATTATTGTTCTAACGTAGGTGGGGAGAGAAAGAGAGAGAGTCTCTGTGATGATAAATGAGCCCTTTTGATCAGAGAAAAACACAAGGGAAAACGTGGGTGTCAGACACTTTAAACATGGAAGATTCGGAAAGAGGTTTTATACTTAAACTGCAGAAGCACAATGCTAAACATCATAATTATCAACTTTCACTTCATAAACAGGGTAGCATCTCTTTAAATACCACCAGAAGTATCATCTAGCTGTATCATCGAGTATCAAGCAGCTCTCATGTGAGCTTCAGTGAACCGGCTTGGTTTTCCACATACACATTATTCACATTATCACATGATTTTATTACATTACACAAGTCTACAGCAGCTCTCTCTCTTTGGGTGGAGCAGTGGTCTGCTAGAAATGTACTTCTATGCCAGTTTGGCCCTTTCCATAAAATCCTAGACAAAAAAAAACAGCACTGGCTGAGAAAGATAAGAAAAAAAGTTGGACATTTTATCAAACTGGTGCCTCATTCTGAAACTGAATTGTTTCTCAGTGGAGACTGAGGAGCCGCAGTGGACAACAAGTACTCCTTATAAATTAGTGCTAATAGCTCACTATTTATATCAGACTAATGTGACATAATGAGCTATGCCCTCAATTACAGCACGTGTCATTATGTAATTGGATGTTCCTCGTTTCATTTCATTCAGAGACACAGAGAGAGGAGAGCTCGGTCTGCAGGATGAAAAATGATCAAAGTTTAAACAATCGCCTGAAGAAATCCAAGTTTCACACACAGAGAGAAACAATTACTCTGCTCAGAGAACTGAAGCGCCAACACAAACATACATTCAGTTTCTACACTTTGTACACATTTACTGTGTTTAAGTTCAATTACCAGTATTTTCCTCAGCAGCCTGAAAACCACTACATTTTTAATAGTTACATTTAGACCTTAGACAGTATATAAAGATGGATGACATGACAGCTCACTAAAAGTGAAGCCAAATCATGTTGATCCACCCCTATAGTGCTGGTTACAGTACAGTAAACCCTGTCTCCTCCATGTTAGCAGATGGGACATGGACCACTCAAAAATGTGAAAGTACCCGTCAAATCTCAAAGATGCCTTCTGGAATTTTTAAGTAGTTCTTGTCACACTGATGTTTGTTCAAGTGTTTTTCTGGGAAGTTGGTTTTAAATAGTATGCAGTGCTATAAACACAAGAGGAAATGTCATGAGTGACTGAGTCATGACTGGTCGACTGCGTGTATCAGCAGGACCTTGATACCAAGACCAGTACTGCACAGACTGCAAATAACGTTATCAGCACAAGATGGCAGCACCCGTACTCAGGATATTTCAGCTTCATTTTTGTACAACCTGATTTATTGTGCTTTCATGTTCACGACCAGGAAAATTCATACCATCTCAAGTAAACAAGCAAACAACAACAAAGTCTGCAAAAATGTTGGTCAATGGGTTGCCAGGTTGCTGACATCGTCACGTGTAAACCAATGAACATCATTTTACAATCAGTAATTAGTAGCTGATGATGTGAACTTGTCACTTGCAAACTTTATGACCATCTCACAACACTAATTATAAGTCAAGACATACATTTTTATGATGTTGAATACATTAATTGTAAGTCGCTTTGGATAAAAGCGTGCGCCAAATGACATGTAATGTAATGTAATGTAATGATTAATTTGCACACATTTTAAATGATTTATTTGACACTAATCCTTTTTCTTTGCTCTTCGTTACTATGCAAATACTGGACGGTGTTGTTTAAAAGCCCTAAATACAAACATTTAAATACAACTTTTTGTTTACACTGTCCATGTTTTGTCCACATTCTGACTTCAAAGTACATGAACACAAGGAAGTCTGAACAACGACTTCACAACTCTGGAACTGGGACCATCAGAGGAGCGTATAGTCCATCTTTATAGTCAATGGTTTAGACACTCACAAGGTAATGGTTATGGAATCTCTGGTTATGGATGTTGAATCTCACCCCTCAGCACTGATCATGTCTGTGGTAAAAGTTGGGTTATCTCAAGATTGATAATAACTCTGACATTGAAGACCCCCAACCCTGCCACTCAGCACCCAATGCGTATTCAAGTCTATGAAAAAAGTGAGAAGGACACTCAGTACAGTTCATATCACAACCAACAGTCCCCTTGTGAAACCACATTTAAATTCACTGGATCACCAGAACCATGGATTACTCTCTGAGAAATCAATAATCAACCAATCGTTGCACAATCCTGCTGACAAACAAACAAACACACAGATGAAATCATAACTTAATAATACCATAAGGCCAGTTTTCAGCCATAGGAAACAGCTGAAAGAAGCAATGTAGTATTTATTCTGACAGAAACATCTCTACAGTCAGGCTAAAGTCCAGTCTGATTACAGCATCCTTCACCGACCAGCTCAAATCCCTCTGCAGCTTTCCCCACCACGCCAGATACAGCTGCCGACTGAGATCAGCTCCGTCAGATCGTCTTCCAGCTGACAGCAGAGACCAAGAAGATCAGACTCACAGAGACGCTGGTCTGACTCCCAGTGTGGCCCGTCTGAACCTCCAAATCTGGATTCAAACAGTCTGCAGGTTCAGACAGGGAGGACATCACACTGAAATCCAACAAGAACAAACTGATGAGTCTTCACTCTCCACAGTGACACGATGCTCACCATCATTATCAGCAGTTAGCGCTCTGCCACTGTTAACAACACACTATACAGATCGATAAGAATGAATGCAGGAGGATATTTCCATAAGAGGGAGACTGATGAACTCCAGCATACAGCACTTAGAGAGGAGAGAACAAACAAGCAAACTGAATCCTGAAGTCTTGAAGGACATCGAACAGTCCGGTTCTGAGGGTTGAACAACTGAAAATGTTTTCTCTCCAAAGCAAGACTGGGAACATGATCCGTACTCTCAGTTAATACATCTAATGTGTTTTTGTTTCAGCAGTTCAGCCAATCAGAGTCTACTGGACCAAATCACAACGTAGATTTTGATGCCTCATTACGGCATTATTAGAGCATTACGGACTGGATCACCGCAGCCCAGCACAGTGTAACGGGATCCGCCGTGTCCAAAACGGTCTGCAAGGCCACCACACACGAGATAATGGGGCCGAAAAAGAAGCACTTGGACTAATTGCCTTCAGCTCTGTACTGAAATAGTTGCCCTGTTTACAGGCAACATAACATATGCACGTGACTAGTTAACATTACACTTAACTCTAGTGGAAACACAATCTCTTCATGGAGGCCACAGATGTGAGCATTTACGGTTTAATTTTAAGTTATTGTGCAGAGGAAGCAGGCAAATGTGAAGCAGATGAAGAGTAGGAGAAGAATGAAGATAAGGATGTAGTACAAGTATGTGGATGCAGAGTGTGAGCCAGGAGTGGTGGGATCGTGACGTAAATGACTTCAATCAGATAGATTTGATCCTAAACAACATTTTGCCCGTCCCTTCGCATAATTATGAGGAATGTTGATCTAAAGTGACGTAAAAGTCGCATTCAATTCTGATTCAGGTCCCATGGCTGTTCAGACTGAGGTCGCATTTCAAAAAATCTGATCTGTATCTGATTTAGAACCACATATGAAATTGTCACATAGGCCACAAAAGGGGGGGGAAATCTGAATAGGGCCACTTGGGCCTGTTGTGTGAAAAGGTCCCACTACAGCCATGCATGTGTTCCCATGTGCAGCCATGTTGACCTGTAAACTTTGATTCAGTATCTTTTGTCCTCATGCAGGTTATTTGGTTGTAAAATTTGAGTGTTTGTGTTAAATTTCAAAGGAGACCAGGCTTCTGACTAGTTAAAGAGGCTGATCAAAAAATGTCATATTTATATTGCATACATTCCGTTTGGGACGATGCACAAAAAGATATCAGAGGCCATATTCACAAATGACCACAAAGTTAAAAGTTTCCTCTAAATGGCTGAGTCAGAATAAACTCCTAAAAATGTCTGGCCTGTGTTTTTAGGTCTAAGAGGAACTCGCACTAAAGCCGGAAAGGCTGTGGCTGTCTAATAATAACCAATCCAAAAACAGTTGAGATGACAGTTTGCACTACTCTATGCAGCTTGGACCCAAATACAGTTTGGTGATCTCCAGAGTTCCAACTAAAACATGTGCTCGTCAGACCCTTCATGCTTCATTCAACAGTTGAGGAAACGTGCATTGAGGTGTAGTTTCAAGGTCATTGATGGATCATAGGAGCTATTTATCTGTAGAATTAAATCACATCCCAGTATGAGGTTATTTTTAATGACTGGAAAATATGGTGGAATTGATTTTTATTTAACATCCGGCGCTCCTGAAGGCCAGAGCTGTTTTTTTTTTCTTTTTTTTCTGTCAAGTAAGATATATTTATATAGTGCATTAAAAACAACAGGAGTTGAACCAAAGTGCTTTACAAACCTGGAAAGAAAAAGACAATTCAAGTATGAATAGAAAGACAGTCAAAACGGTTTGACAGGAAGTTGCAATAAAAGACACATTAATATAGCAACAGAGATATTTGTATTTTTTATAATTTATAGAAGGTTCCTCATTTTTTAAAGCATTTTCATTCAATGTTATTGAAATTCTACAAGAGAATCCAAGAAAAAATCGGTCCCTGTTTGTATGTTTGCTTGTTTGTTTGTCTAATTTTGGCGTCTTGGAGGCAGCAAGAAACAAGCCAACGTCGGCTGCATCCTCCAACGGTCGGCTGAACCGAAATGAGACATTCTGGTCCACCTACTGTGTCAACCAGCTGTCCCGTCGTTACAGCCATCGCCTAGAAACAAACCTAGGGACGCAAATGTTCTTCGGTTGATTCAAAATGTTGAAAATCAGTTTTCTTAACACGTGTATGTGGCTTTCTAGAGTACTTACATTTAAAAATAAATTCTCTTGATGTTTTCACCTCACTTTTTGTTGCCATTACCTCTTTGAAACAGTTCGTCACTAAGTCGCAATGAATCATGGGACGAAGGATGCTGCCCCTGAATTGGGACACAGCTATAGTCACAGTTTTATGTTAATATTGGAAATTTGCTAATTTACACCTTCATCAGGTATTCAGTAACTTGGAGAAACCTCAGGCAGAACCAGACTCAGTGTAATAAGACATTGTGTCTCTGGTGTCAGTCCATTATTCCCTCTCTTTTAGCCGATTTGTCTTTTTGCTTATTTGTTTTAAAAAGTCTTGCATTGCTATGTGGGGAGGGATTCAGGGAAATTGACGACACCTCATGCCGATTTCTCTGCTAATCAACCCTTCAGACACAATAGTTAAAAACAGTTAAAAAATGAAACTATACATTTCATTTTAAATTCTTTCCTGTCCTCTGAACATTGTGCAGGTTTTGATTTTGGCTCTCTTTGTCTCCGTGCCAGTCCTGTTCGTTCCACACATGAATTATAAATCTGAGTCGAAACATGTTTTGACTCCTCTACGGTTCTCAAAGCCTCCAGCTCTCAGAGTCAATGACGGAGGGTAAAGAGCTGAGAGGCACTGAGTCATCAGAGCCTGAACGTCCTGCTCTTCTCCTGTTCCTCCTCCTGGACCTCCTGTCTCCTTCCATCAAAGTCGTCCTGGGCTGGAACGGATGATCTGATGCAGGAAAGCTCTCACACTCACAAGCGTCCATCTCTCAACAGGAAGCTATAAAAGTATCTCCTGGCCTTTCAGGTATGATGAGATGATGGGGGTCAATGGTGTTTTTTTTTAAATGTGATGCAACTTTAATAGAATGTTTTGAATAAATATTAGTCTTTCTTTATTTAAGATATTAATTGAATTTCTATGAATAATATGCTTTTTCTTATTCATTTTCTTTGTATTTCTTCATAATACTTTTTTAATAATGGTAATATTGAGCTTGACATGCATAAAGCAATGTGAATTAAGCTTTTTTAAAGCTGCCTTTAAGTGCATCAGGAAATGTAATGTCGTGTTTAAAGCGTCTTCACAGCGCAGAGACAGAACACAAGGTGTCACACAGTACGAACAGTTCAAGGTGCTTATTTTCTGATCAAAGGTGGCACGAGGATGAGAGGAGGAAGAGGAGAGCGAGGAGGGAAGGCAGGAGAACCGGAGAGTGAATCCTGGAGGCACAAAGAGAAACACTCTGAGCGGACACGAGTAAAGACACGGGGAAAAACTTTCAATCCACTATTCAGATCGGCCAAGAACGGGCGACTGGTGGAGAGGCAGGTGAGTGGATGGCTGCAGGTGAGGCGCTGGGCTGCAGGTGAGGCGCTGGCTGCAGGTGAGGCGCTGAGCTGCGGGTGAGGCGCTGGGCTGCAGGTGAGGCGCTGGGCTGCGGTGAGGCGCTGGGCTGCGGGTGAGGCGCTGGGCTGCGGGTGAGGCGCTGGGCTGCGTGGCTGCTGCAGGTGGGCGCTGGGCTGCAGGTGAGGCGCCGGGCTGCAGGTGAGGCGCTGGGCTGCAGGTGAGGCGCTGGGCTGCAGGTGAGGCGCTGGGCTGCAGGTGAGGCGCTGGGCTGCAGGTGAGGCGCTGGGCTGCAGGTGAGGCGCTGGGCTGCAGGTGAGGCGCTGGGCTGCAGGTGAGGCGCTGGGCTGCAGGTGAGGCGCTGGGCTGCAGGTGAGGCGCTGGGCTGCAGGTGAGGCGCTGGGCTGCAGGTGAGGCGCTGGGCTGCAGGTGAGGCGCTGGGCTGCAGGTGAGGCGCTGGGCTGCAGGTGAGGCGCTGGGCTGCAGGTGAGGCGCTGGGCTGCAGGTGAGGCGCTGAGCTGCAGGTGAGGCGCTGAGCTGCAGGTGAGGCGCTGGGCTGCAGGTGAGGCGCTGAGCTGCAGGTGAGGCGCTGGGCTGCAGGTGGAGGTGGCGCTGAGCTGCAGGTGAGGCGCTGAGCTGCAGGTGAGCTGGCTCTGAGCTGAGCTGGCCGCGCCGCTGCACAGCCATCAGAGGGAGATGGCACACACCTGCAGAGAGGAGAAACACAAGGGGAAGGGGAAAACACTGGGTGGGGCACAGAGGAGCTGTGACATGTCATTTCTAATAACAAATTATAAAGCAGGAGTCAGTGAATATGAAGTTAAAGTTAATAGTTACTAAAGTTAAAGCAAATTACCCTGAAATATTCCATCTAAAATTATAAATAATTGTTTAACTATAGGCTGATAATTGATTTAATTCATATTAAATTAGACACAAGCATTTAAACACAGCATAGATTTTGAGCATTTATTCAAATAGTTTATTTGTTTGGTCAGATCACAATACATGTTTTAAAATAAAAATGTTTCTTTGTGTGTTTCATGTAACATGTATTTTTCAGCATTATTGGGAGTAATTTCTTTCAATGCTCGAGTCTCTTTTCACAATTTCTCTTGGAAAAGAGGACACAAGGAAAGTCAATGAACACTAAACCCAAATGCCAGACTTCAAGGCTTTTATTTTGTGTGTGTGTGTGTGTGTGTGTGTGTGTGTGTGTGTGTGTGTGTGTGTGTGTGTGTGTGTGTGTGTGTGTGTGTGTGTGTGTGTGTGTGAGACTATGCACGACACAAGACATCACAGAGATGTGGTGAGGCTGAGGTAGCTGCCCAGACAAACAAGGTCAGAGGTCATCACACGACTAAAAAAAATGCTGTGGTGGAATCTGCTGAGTCTTGCACTCCCTGTCTAACCTTTGATCTCGAGCATCCTCCAATCACACCCCTTCTCTTCCTCTCTCTGCCGTCACACTGAATCACTGATGCACCAGTTGGGACTGGTTTATGATGAAAGACCCATTCAAAACCACAGAGACCCATGGTCTGCAAAATATCTCAAAAAGAGACACATACCAGCCAAAGAGACACAAACAAAAAATACAAAACCACTACGTCTTACGAAAACACAAAATGTCCAAAAGACGCACAAATAATTAAACTCAAGAACCACGGAGATGCAGCATAAGGAGGAATAAAGGGGTGGGGGGCCTTTTACCTCTGTGGGGTGTGATGTTCTCATATTTGTTGTCTCTTTAAAGTCCTCATAAATCCTGATCCAGATGATGTTCCTGTTTTCCCTCTTTCTTTTTATATTTATTTTCACATCTTTTTGTCTGGTGCTTTGTAAGTTCTTAGGTATGAAATTCATTTTATAATCGTCACTGTCTTGTTATCATTTCTCTTATTATTTTCACAGCGTCTTCGTCCCTTTGCCTGTGACCAAACTGTCGCAGCTGCAACATCTTGTCAACTAGAAACTCTCCTTCATCAAGGTCATCCCAAAAACTCGCTGCCATCATCATCATTAACAGAACTGCTTCGTTTTCCAGAAACAAAAACAGCCTCGTCTGCGTAAATATAACACGACATTAAACTTAAACGGCTGAGCCCTTTACACACGCACACACTCACATCCACACACCCTTTTCCTCTGGCGGTTAGCAGTTAATAAATACAGGAAATGAGCAGAGAGAGCTCATTAATATCAGTGAAGGTGAGCAGCTAACAGCCCCAGGAGGCTGCTGCTGTTTATATGGGAAATGAATGGAGAGAAATGACCGGAGCTATTGCTAATGCTAACACACACACACATACACACACACACACATGAACAGTGAGAGAGAGAGAGAGAGAGAGAGAGAGAGAGAGAGAGAGAGAGAGAGAGACTTCTTCTCTTCTCCTTTTAGGACCTCTGTCAACAGGAAACCAAAATGTGTGTGTGTGTGTGTGTGTGTGTGTGTGTGTGTGTGTGTGTCCGTGTGTCCGTGTGTGTGTCCGTGTGTCGTGTGTGTGTGTGTGTCCGTGTGTCTATGTGTCTGTGTGACCTTGAATGGACTAATTATTTACATGGAGGACACAGGGGGAGAGCACATTTTTCTGCCTCTAATGATTCATAAACAATTTTAACAGGATCAACTCCATCAGGACCCTAATTAGTCTGTGTGACACACACACACACACACAGAGAGAGAGAGAGAGAGAGAGAGAGAGAGAGAGAGAGAGAGAGAGAGAGAGAGAGAGAGAGAATTCTGTTATATTATGGTGGACATTATCATGTAACACCACCTGTTGTCATATTATATGTACTGTAAGAGTGCATTTTTGGGTCACTGTAGTGAATGAAGTGAAATAAAATAAAAGGTCTGTATTTACACTACAGAGTGTTATTTTGATAAACATTAGTACTCAAACCAACAGTAATCCAGTAAAAATACGATAAAAAAATAATGTGGTTTCTAGTCTCGTCTGAACCACAGCACCAGTGTCAGTTATAACACTCTGTGTATGTGGAGGTGCTGAGCCGCACTGAGCCGGACTGATCCAGGATAAGTCTGGATGTATTTTCTGTACCTCAGCTTTAATCTGCCTCCTCCCTATCTGAGAGCGTTTCACCATGACTGAGCAGCGAGGACAAGGAGGAATTTAAACCACCGTATTTCATCAAAGTATTGTCATATTCAGGCACAAAGAGCAATTTACTGATGTGCTGAGTCTTCATTGTATTTATTGTCATTTTTTTTGTTATATCTTTTTTTGCTGTTTTTAAATGTGACGTTTCCTGCCATGGTGGGACATTAGGGTTCAAATGTGTTCTATAGATAAAATATGATATAATTTGCTCTATTCAACATATCTTTCACACAGCTATGGCAGCTTCATTAACATTATTTTTGCTGACAACACCTGCTACAGCCCTGCTTTTTCAAAATAGTGTGCTAAAAATTTAAAGATTAAGCACGTACAATATATAATAAGTGCAAAATGATATGCAAAAAACCCACAATATTTGAGTAATAACTAAATGTGTTTAGGTTGGCTTCTTTAAATGTCACCAGCTGTGGTGCTTTGACCTAAATGTTAATAAGTTGTTACAATCTTAATTTTGTGTGTTAGCATGCTAGCATTAGCACAAAGTTTAGTGGAGGCTGATGGGAATATAATAATAATAATAATAATAATAATAATAATAATAATAATAATAATAATAATAATAATAATAATAATAATAATAATAATAATAATAATAATAATAAACATTATTTATACAGCACTTTTTAAGAACAGAGTTTACAAAGTGCTTTAACAGCAAAGCAAGAAAAGTTATTATAAGAAAAATAACAATCAGCTGGATGCAATGTGACAAGGAGGCATGTTTAGGTGGTCGGAACCAAGGTAATGCTCAAATTAAATTAATAAATATAGAGCTATTTCACATGAAAACTTGAACATGTTAGTAATATGACAATACAAATAAAGGAACAAGTAAAATAAAAGGTGAAAAGAAAATGATGAAAAAAAAACAGTAAAAACACAACATGATCGAGTCGTAGTTAAATCAGACATGTCTGTAATAATAGCAGAGGTCTGAACTCTGTATGAGTATTTAAACAGCAGAGATCACAACCAGGAAGCTAGACAAATTACTTACAAGACAACGTTTGTGGGAACCGAATTCTATTCCAGGACAACAATAAGAAATGTAGCAGACTGCTGAGAGCCATAGTCACAATAAAAACATTACCCACACCACACAAAGGGACTCTACACAGACAGAGGTTATTGACCTTGATGTACATGCTCAAGGTCACCTGCTCAGACACCTGTTCCCTACAAAACACAGCTCTATACTGTCAATATGTTGTTTCTCACAGTAAATGTAAAACACATTTTTCTGTCACAAACTAAATATAGTGAGTCCAGCTGAGTTGTTTCAAACCTGCTGGAGAAGTCTGATTTAGATTGTTTGAGCCATGATTTCAATACAAATCTGAATGTTTATTTTATATCAGATTTTACATTTATTTAGCAGAATATTTGTTTTATGGGCGGCTGAGGGGTAGAGCGGTCGTCCTCCAACCTGAAGGTCGGTAGTTTGATCCCCAGTCTTCCCCATCTGCATGCCGAAGTGTCCTTGGGCACATAGAACAA
The DNA here is from genome assembly GCF_022539355.2 of Hippoglossus stenolepis. NCBI lineage: Eukaryota > Metazoa > Chordata > Actinopteri > Pleuronectiformes > Pleuronectidae > Hippoglossus > Hippoglossus stenolepis. The sequence goes on along the minus strand of NC_061487.1, from coordinate 4,844,335 downwards.
CAAAGTGCTGCTAATAGATGCACTGTATGAATGTTTGTATGAATGGGTGAATGTAAAACTGTACTGTAAAGAGCTTTGAGTGGTCATCAAGACTAGAAAAGCTCTATATAAATACAAAACCATTTACCATTTGTTATTTGTTGTCAAATACAAGATCTGGGTAATTCCTTCCTCACTGTCTGAAATAAGAATACTTAATATATAACTCATGTTTGACTTTATAACTCATGTTCAACTTGATATATAACTCAAGTTCATCTCTTCATCTATTTTTGTTTTATCTGTTTTGTTTTATTTCTGAGTATATGAGCTGGCTTTTCTATGTTTTGTCTATACTGAACTTTTTTAGTTTGGGAAGCAGCCTCTAACTCTGTCTTTGAAAGGCGCTATAGAAATAACGTTTTATTATTATTAATGAAAATAAAAGGGGCGGAATGTATGTCATCATACCAGTGTATAATTGCTGCATTATATAACCATACAAATATAAAATACGATTTTTTTATATATCATACATGGGTTCCATCATTCTATTGTCCCTAAAATTCCTCCTGACAGATCTGTAGTGTAAAGGTTCTGTGTCTGTTGATGAAGCTCAGATAAGTGTCCGCAGGTAGGAGCAGGTGAACGAGACACCGCTGGAAGACAATCAGGACAATCAGAGGGTGGGCGGAGCCAAACTTCAGTGCCTTAAAACAGCCTTCTGCAGAAGTGAGTGTTTCAAACAACGACAACGCAGTGAACGTTAGACACTGCAACATGATGTCAACCATCAAAGTACTTCTCTGGCTGTTCTGCGGAGCAACAGCTCGTGGCTTAAACAGGAACATTCAATCTGCAAACCTGAGATCACATCAACCAGCAGGTAGGTCTGATCCACATCACAGCGGTCACTACTACGATCAGCATATTCTTGTCTGATGAAGACTTCTGGAAGTGTCTTGTCTCCTCTGAAAGAAACTGCATGCTAAGTGTTACGTTTTGGCTTTAGACTGAATGTGTGTCTTCAGCATCAACATTCAACAGCAGATCAGATTATTTAGGGGACATGTTGAAAAATTTAAACTTTTCTTGATGAACTAATTGTAGTGGAAAAATAATTAAGTGTGGTTGAAACCATTTTTGTAGTTGAAAAGTAAGTTTTATGACCTGTATCTAAATACATATATAACCTCTCTAAATACTTTTATGACCTGAACTGTTTATGGTCTGAATTGTGTGTGACCTGAAAACTCTAAGACCATTTTATCACTTATTTACTCTCCAAAGAACTGAATTTATGTCTGCTCTATCTCCAAAGGAAATGTAAATCAGTTCTGTGTTTTGATTCCTCTCTCAAACTGCGCCTACAGAACCAGTCTGAACTGGCTCTGACAAACAGCCTTAGTTCTCCTTTTTATAAGATCCTTACATTTTCACTCTGAGATCCCTGTGACTCTCTGTGTTGATCCTTTCTGCAGAAAGCCTCTATTAAAATACACAAAGACAAATTTGGTGTTCCAGCCTCTTGTATTTCCAGATTTCCATCCCACTAATGTTAATTAAAACTATTGATAATATCATCCACCATCTTAGCTGTTAAACAAGAGCAGCAGTCTTTCCGTGAACCGTTGACTTGGAGGTTTCCAGACCCACCAGCTGAAGAGGAGCCTCAGTACCCTCCGGATTTTGAGCTGAAGGCTCCAACTGCAGTGAACTCCATCAGCGCCACCTGCGGGGCGGAGTCTGTGTGGGTGGAGGTCAAGAAAGATCTGCTGGGGATCGGTAAACCTGTCTTGACTGCAGACGTCTCGCTGGGAGGGTGTCCTGCCACAGGGGAGGATCCTAACACTCAAGTCCTGGTGTTTGAATCTGAGCTGCATGGATGTGGCAGCCAGCTACTGGTGAGATCTTGCAATCACACTTTCACTTCAACTAGACATGGCATTTTTATTCAGGCTCAAATCAATCTTGAATTATGGTGAGATCCAACTGAAACTTTTTTTTAATTTATTTTTTATGAATGGCTTGTGAAAAAGCATAAATCATCCTTGCGCTGGTTGTAACAGTGCAACTATGTAATTGATGCTGTTCCAATCAACCACAAGGGGCATCAATTGGCTCAGTTCCTACATGAGATGCAGTTGCACCTCTCTTGTGCTTTATGAAAAGTGGGTGAAGGTTAATATTTTGTAACATAAATAAAACTTTAAAGTTGCTAAAATTAGCACTTACTTAAATCCAGCTCTTTAGAGAATACAGAGATTTCAAATCACTAAGTTGTTTTGAATGCATGCATGCAGCTCAATTTGCTCAGAATGTCCTGTCCCATTATTATCTTTGCTTCAATTGTGATATTTTTCGAACAAAAATGCACAGAACACTTTCAAAGCACAACATAATTTAAGGCTTGCATAGGAACATTTTATTTGGAGCACAAAATCACAACATTCATTATCTCATGGCACTTGTGGTAAAGTCAAACTTGCAGTAATATGGAGAAGCCCAATAGTTCCCACAACGAGCAAACACTTGGTGAATGTGAAGAGAAATGCCATATTACATCTATAATATCAGATTACTGCTGTAATGAGTGACTTAAGGTCCACATTTGGCTCTGTAAATTGGTCCATAACTCTCTGGTAGATTTGCTACAATGAAACTCTGTTTGCTCTTCAGGGCAACATGGGTGATCTTGTGCTAAAAATCTGACTGTAAAGCTCCCGGGCAACGAGTCAACATCCAAAAACTAGAAGCTAAACGAGGCTAAATGCTCAGTTTAGTACTTTTCTCTTTGGGTTTTTGTGAACTGATGTTTCATTATTTGTACAGTATCGGTCTCATTTTCTTTTGTTTCTTACCTGCAAAGGGACAACGGATGTAGATTAACATTCTTAGTAGATTCATATTTACATTTTGTATTTTAAAGTGTTCTGTCCCTATCAAATAAAATAGCGCTACACAGTTGGAAATAATTTACTGTTGGTTCACCCCGCCTGTATTTCAGATGACGGAGGACTCGTTCATCTACGTCTTCACACTGATCTACACCCCCAGTCCTCTGGGAGACAGTCCAATAGTCCGAACCAGAGACGTCTCAGTCAACATCCAGTGTCACTACCAGAGGTCAGACTGGAACCAACCATGGAGGCTCTGTTGTTTCGACCATCTCAGTGTCTGTTCCATTGAAATGTTTATTGATGTATAAACAAACTGTATTTAGATGATTGCTGTTAATGTATTTAGGAAGCATGCCGTGAGCACTGGGATGATGAAGCCGACCTGGAATCCACTTAGTGACACTAAATCTGCAGAGGAAAATCTCTACTTCTCCCTTAAACTCATGACTGGTGGGTGTTTGTTCATACTCTATTCTCTACTCGATGATCTCAAAGTGTTCTTGCAGTATCCCTTTTTTATTTTTATTATTTTTTTTTTAACATGCAAGGATTAAAGGTTCAGTGTGTAGAATTAACTGACTTGTAGTGGTGAAGTTGCATGTTGCCCTCATCTTACCCCCCCCCTCCTAACATGAAGAAGAACCTGTGGTTACCTTCAGTTGTCATAAAAACTCAAAAGGTGCTTAGTTTGTCCAGTCTGGGCTACTGTTAAAAAAAACATGGCAGCCTCTGTAGAGGGGACCACCTCCCAATGTAAATATAAAATATAAAGAGCCCCTTTTTATAGGGTCAAGAAAACAACAATTTAGATGAAACGCACTAGTGAAAACATCAGTAGGATTATGTTATATTCAATTTCTGCAAATGGATCAATTAAAATCTACATCTTACACATTGAACCTTTAAAACATCCCATAGCTCTGCCCGATTTTTCTTTCAGATGACTGGCAGTACCCTCGTCCATCCAATCAGTTCCTGCTGGGAGACATGATGAAGTTTAAAGTTTCAGTAAAACAGTTTCACCACGTCCCTCTCCGAGTGTTTGTGGACAGCTGTGTGGCCACTGTGGTACCAAACATCGACACCGTCCCTCGATACCTCTTCATGGGAAACAAAGGGTCAGTTCACTTTGCTGGTGATTTTTAAATCGTTTTTTATATCTCTCATTCTGCTTTTCTTGTGACATTCAGGTGTCTATCTTGTCCTGTGTTGCGTTCAGGTGTCTGTTTGATAGTCAGCTGACCAGCTCCAGCTCTAAGTTCCTACCTCAGACTTACAGCGACGAACTGCAGTTTGAGGTTGAGGCCTTCAAGTTCCAGCAGGACCACAGTGGCGTGGTGAGACTCAAACTCTACATTTTGCACTTTTAACATGGCCTTTTTAAAAATCAGAGATTGAAACCCTCTTTGTCTGCAGATCTACATCACCTGCAGTCTGAAAGCCACGGCTGCTACTGCAGCTGTTGATGCAACCAACAAGGCCTGTTCGTTCTCCAACAGGTGAGACGCAGAAAATGCAACTCTCATATAACCTCTTCATCCTTAGTTGGTTTAAATAATTATTTTCTTTAATTCTTACTTTTACTTTGGTCTGCCAATTGACCACTGAAAATTGCATCCTTTAGATTTTCAGTTGTAGTTCCTGTCAAACTGATGAAACCATTTGCTTATTTCCCTAGACTTGCAGGGTCAGAAATATTAAAGACGGCTTCATTAGTTTCTTGTTGATCACCAAACCAGATGGTATTATCTTAAATTACTAGCTTTTGATTGACAGGTGGTCAGAGGCCAGTGGCATTAATCAAGCCTGTTCATGCTGTGATGCGGACTGTGGGACAGGAGGCCAGAGTCAGCTGTCCAGAGGAGGTGAGTGGACGGGTGGGGTGCATGAGAAACCCTGACCTGTTTCCCTTTTTTTACTTAAAAAAAAAAAATGTATTCACTTCACTTGTGCAGAAGTGAATCAACATCTCAAAACAGAATTTTGTAGTTTTAAGTATCACACCATCCATCAGCTGCACTCTTGAGCAGGACATTGTGTATGCAGTTTCTAACGTTTTTTAAGTTTCACCTTTTCCCTTTATGTAATAAAGGTTATAATTGCGTAGACAGTATATTATTCAATCCTTTACAAATTTGACTGATTTAAAAGTTGTTGTTTTTTTTTAAGATGGCATAACTGCACTTAAATTTTACCAAATGTGAAAGCTTCCCCCTTAATTGCTAGCTTTTCAATTTAAGAGATGGCTTTTGCACCATGCAAATTCAAACCTTAACATATTAGCCAATAATTGCTACAGTAGAGTTGTCATGTTTGTGTTGCAGATCCTGTGTTGGAACAGGAAACGGCTGTTGGCCCAATCGTAGTGAAGGACAAACCTCTACGCTGAGAAATAAAAAGAAAAGTAACTTGAATGAAGTGACTATTAAAGCTTTTTATCTCTGGAGACCTGGGATATTTTGTTATCAGATGGAACAGAATCAAACTTTAAGGTACAATGGGATTCCAAGATGTAACTGATGCTGCAGCCAAGTTTGCTGGTATTTATACAAATGGCACAGTTAAAGGTTCAGTGTGAAAGGGATTTATTGGCAACCATTTTATATAACATAATCCTAGTGAGGTCTTCACTAGTGTTTATCTAAATTTTAGTAAGGGGTGTTCAGCTGCAACTTCACCACTACTAGTCACTGCATCAAATAATTATCTTGGGTGATTTTCTGCCTGTGAATGCTACAGTAAATTTAGCCATTGGTGTTTATGGCTGCGGTTGAAAAGTAAACTCAATTACTATTTCTTGACCCAGGTGGTAAATGTCCTGAGGTCAAAGCTGTGAATGAAGCTGGAAGAGTTTTGCAAAAGGGACCAGTACACGAAATGCAACTACACTTGCACATTTTTTTACTAGCTTAACAATAGATGTGTACTACAGTGACAACTCTGTGCTGTACAGCTATCCAAGAAATGTTTCCTGTCCTAGAAGTGTTTCCAGTTTATACAAGGGGAAAATTGAATCTTCAGTTACTCTATTGTTTAAAATATGTGGAGACAATCTTCAGTCAGCAATAGTTCTGTATCATGTTAGAGTAAAACTGCTGTTTTTAGTTTTTTTTTTTTTAAATTGACGTCTGTCTGCCCAGATGCAACTACGATTGTTGCATCTCTTTTTAAATGTTGCTGCTGCAATGACTTGTGGGATGGCATTTTCTCTCCTTAATAGCCCAAAGGTTGGTCCAGCGTTTCCTATGAGAGGAGATGGGAAGCATTGACGCTCTGGTCCTTTATTAAAAACATCTCTTATGGTGGCTGCTAAAATACTTCCTGGTCATTTAACTCACTCAAACCTTCCTAAGCAGAATGGACTATTCATATGCCCCCCTCAGTGCAGGGACAGCTGCTCTGCACCTCCACCATCGTCCATTTTAGATAACACCTGAGTGGACACAGCTGGAGAGGCTGTGTCACGATGTATCATGGACGGGACTGTTCTATATAACCCTAACCTACACCCCCCCCCCCCTCTCTCTGACGAGCCGCCTCATCTCCTTCACCACGGCCTATAGGTCGCAGGTTGCAGCATCCATCACAGGCTGGAGAGGAGCTTCCTGTCTGCTTTGATCCGTCTCTGCTCCCTGTCTCCCCAGGGAGCTCAGGATGACCTCAGACTGGAGGTCACAGGGTCAGCCTGAACATCAAGGTCTTTACAATAAGTGTCTTCATCCAGAGCACAGTGATGGTATTTTTTTTTTATTTTTTTTATTTTACCATTACATCATTAATAGCAGGAAATACCTGAGTCCTTGCCTCCTACTTTTGAAACTTTATTCCAACTGCAGTGCCCCCTTCGGCAGAAGAATCTATTAATCAGCAATAATTCATGTCCGCAGTGGTCGATGTGCTGACTGTCAACTTAAACTACAGAGACAAAGTGAAGCTTAGAAAAGTCTTTATGATCTGGAACCTGTGGATGATGATCATGTGAGATCAGTTTAGTGATGAGAGGTTCCGGTTCATGAGGTGACTGGCAGGTTGATCGTGTGTTGTGTAAATCAGACCTCAGTGTAAGATGTACTAAATGTATTGCCATGCACTGTAAAAGATGAAAGTGATGTGATATAAATGAGTTTGGTGCTGAGACCCCTTGTGATGTCATCAAGTTTGAAAGGGGGTGTGGCATGGTAAAGGAAACCCATGGGGTCTATACACTGGTGGTGGTTGATAAGATAGAAAGTGTTGAGGATCTGGTGAGCCGTGAATTACTGAAATGAGAGCTGACAGTGACAGAGAACAGATTTAAAGTTTGACAGCAACGACGTGGTTGGTTGATTGAAATTGTGGCAACATTTGATTGGATGCTGTAAACACCCAACAGTCATCTGATTAGAAGTGTGAAATTGGCTTGTGAATGAATAAGATGAAGCAAAATACTTCCTGGCTGAAGTTTTCTGGACTCTGTGGTGTTCAGCTTGACATCTGCCGGGTCTCCTCAGGTATTTGCTGACTTTTTGAAGGAACTAGTCCATCTGAGGTTCAGGTGAGACAGTTACCTGTCAGGAACACCTGTCTGTCGACCTGGTCAATATTAAATGACGGAGAGCTCTGATCTTTTGACCAGGTCGTTGATTTCCTGTCACTGCCCCGCAACATTACAACACTACTGTATCAAACCACCTTGAAATCTGCTCAGCATTCATCAGAGATTCAAAGTGGGGATCCAGTTTAATGAGCACAAGGCCGCACAGACAAACAGGCCGAATGTCAAGAGGTTTTTTTTTCTCCTTGAAGGCAGGAAATTACTTTTCAAACAATGCAGCAGCACAGAGCGAGCCTCCTGAAAGTCAGAGTTTAAATTAATTTTATTCAGACAAAATCCAGTTTCAATTATCTACCACCAACACCACACTAATCATCAATAACAGGTTTGAAATAAAAAAATATTCAGCTACCCTCAAACTGAACCTGGATACTCAGGCATCATTGAGCCGTTCCCTCCCTCCTGGACACAAAAAATAGTTGGATTTAATTAAAAGGGACACAAGTGAAGACTGAGACGAGACTTTCAGCTCCAGGTAAATTGGGAATTTATGATTTCAGGTGTTCAAGGGTCAAGCTGTTTGAGCTAAGGTCGAACAACTTCAAATGATTTGAAACACTCAAAGAAAATTCTTAAAGCATAATCTACATGCACACACACAGAGCGAGAGAGAGAGCAGTGTGTGCAGCAGCAGCGCCCCCTGCTGTCTTAGGTTAAAGCCTCCCAATGAGAGGCGCTAGCAAACGCAACACATCATATACATGTAGAACCAACCTGTCACAGAAATGTCTTTAAAAACTGCAGTGATGATCAGAACAACTTTCAGTTTGTCAGTGCATCTAAAAGACACATACATGTTATGGTTTTCTTTAAAAAAGATAAATAGGAAGAATTTTGTTTAAGTAATATTCCACATTAAAGTAAAATGTAGTAAATGCACTGAAGTTAAACCAAAAAACACTGATTGGTTCTTTGTACCACAAGCTAGTTGTTTTTGATTCATGCTTTTACTTTTCAGGTATATATTTCCAGTGTTGGATAATGACGGATGGAGAACGGTAGTTTCCATCTTTTAAGAAATTAATAAACTGAGCCCTTGAAATTTTGAAGGAGCTTTACAGAGAAAGGAGAAGTCACTTGTATTATAAAACAAATCAAAATAGATAATTAACCACGACAAATTAAAGCAACTTAATATTGACATTATGAATGAAGGAGTGCCAAACACAGTTCAAAAACACTGGAGGTAGAGATGGGATTTAGAGGAAAGAGAGAATCTTAAATCAATAGAAATAATGAAAATTGCATGGCAATGCATCTAATAATTGTTGAGATATTTGTCAGAACATTACATTACATTTCATTTAGCTGACACTTTTATCCAAAGCGACTTACAGTAATTGCATTCAACCGTGAGGGTACAAACCCAGAATAACAACAATCAAGTAAGTACAATTTGCTTCAAAAAAGCCAAACGACAAGTGCTACATGTAAGTGACCTGTTACCAAACAGACCATAACAAAAGTGGTGGAGCAACAGACCAACAACACTCATATCAAAACTGAACTCTCAATCATCAAATGGTGAAAGTAACATTTATGAATTGTGCTTCCACTTTAGTCAGAGTGCTGCGATTAAACCCTGTTGGTATTTCACATTATTATGAATACAGTATAGTCGACCATTGGTGATTATTTAAAAAGGGACCTTTTTAAAAACTGCTGCATGTTTTTGCACTTAATGTGATCAGGTCCTTCCCCTGATCACGAGGTTAGTCAGGTCAGATGCAACATATTTCTGATGCCTACTAGTGCTTGAAGAGTGGGGTGAATCATTTTTGCAATACGTTATGTTGTCATGTGTGATTGTGAAATGAGTACAAAGAGGGAAAGATGCAAACATTTCATACTGATGATTATTCTGACAGTTTATATAAATCAACTGAACCTGTCAACAAAAATATTCCAGCTGTGTGGTCAAAATGCACATTTTATATGGCTAAAACATATTTCCTTTCAGAAACACTGTGAAAAAAAAACATATCAGTATCAAGTACAGATATCTTACCTGAAACTGGTGATATAGTTTATTGTAAAAGAATAACGCACGTTAGCTGAGAAGCCACTTTTCTCGTTAACAGTGGTGAAAGAAATACTCAGATCCCAAGTCACATCCACACATTCACCCTCATTGGGGTTGTTACCAGGGCCGTTGATGCCACTGCCATTTGGCTGAGTTAGATTTGCAGTGTGCAAAAGCTTAAACCCAGGGTTGATAATCCTGGAAAAGAGCAGGCTAAGCTTTGAAAAAATGCAACCGATACATTCCAATCCCCCCCTTCGACCCTCTCGTTCAAGCTACGCCCCCGAAACACATGAACCTTCACTGACTAACAACTGCTGGAAGCCAACTTTTCCAAGAGTCGGTCGCAAACGTCTGACTCTCGTCTCTGCTTCAGCACGGAAATACCCCGTGCGCACCGAGAGCAGGGGCATGGTGGGTTGATACGGCAGCCATCAGTCATTCCTTCATTAAGTGCTCACCAGTAACTTAAATTGTATTGGATTTGGTTGTTTGTTTACCCGTGAAACTGAGTAGATAATGGGGGAAATGTCCCTTTACATAACAGAATATTCCATCCAGTCAGTTAGAACCGATGAAGCATCGTGGATGAGATGAGAATAGTTACAACTCCGGTAAAAGTAATCCGAGTTTTCTGGCAGCGCCTGAACGCGCCACGTGGCCCCTCCTACATCCGGTAAGAAACCGCTATCTGTCAGAAAAAAACGTCCCGAGCTGAGCTCCGCTACACGGACTCTCTCCTCAGAGGTCACCGCTGCGAGGAAGAGGCTCCTGCTTATCCCCCATTTGGAGCCTTTCAGTCCGGACACACAGCACAGGACATGTCCGGCCAGAGGTAACCCTCCCCCGGGCTGCTGCTGCCTCCCCAGCCGGCTGAAGGACGAGGCAGGACGGACAGACGCAGATGGAGAGGCCGCGCAGGCTGCTGCTGCTGTCCGAGCTCCGCGTCAGAAACGCCGCGTACGATGTGAGTCTGAGCCGGTCCCTGCTCACCTGGAAGAGACGGATCTCCAGCCCGGTGTACCACCCGTTCAGACCCTGTAAGACCCGGATAAAGATAACATGTCTGTCCGCTGCGTGTGTGTGTGTCTCTATCCCCTCTGTCGTGAACGCACCGCTACATCCTGCGTGGTAAACAAAGGGCAGAGAGGAGACAGAGGGACATGTTGGACATAAAGATAATACACATTAGTGGACAGGACAGAGGGGCATGTTGCGGTCTGACCTGGGACAATAAGTGAGACATGACATGACACAAGTCCTTACATCCAGTGTGACACTCGATCTGTGGAGGTCAGAGTAAGCCTGCAGGCACACAAACCAACCCTGATTCATTTTATAGAGAAGTGTAGAGAAGAATCACATTCACTTCCCCTTCAGCATGTATCACAGAGTCTCACATTTCATCTAGAAATGTGCTGAATATTGTTCCTGCTGTGGACTGTAGCAGAAATACTAGTGAAAACCGTGTGGTTTAGGGAGACAGTTGTAAGGAAGATCAAATACTTTTTATATTAATGGTTAATCCATCCACTCTAATCTGATAAATCTGAGACCAGCACCCACTAATGATTTTAACTAATTCTGTCACCTTGTGGATGTTACTTTTGGTTGTTTTGTGGGGCACCTCTGTGTTTGTTTAGAATTCACACCATGTTATTACATAGATTCTCGTGACAATCTCTGAACAAACATTCTTTTCCACAAATGACAACAATCAAATGACAGGGGGAGTACAAGGTGAATTTCATTCAGAAATTCTCATTATGATGCAGTAGAATCTTAACACCGAGACATGAAACACACGTTTTTTACATTCAGTGTGACTTCCACTTTCTGAGGATATTATTGTATATGAATAAACATTCATAGATCTGGTTGGAAATCATAGCAAAAAGACTTTTGACTGCAGAATTTGCCTGGGAATCATTCATTTTTTAGTTGTCACAGTTTTTTTTAACAGAATTAAACAAACAAAAGAAACAGAAAGTCCTGTTTACATCCCTGAAGCCCCCAAATTATAGGAGCTGTAGTTCTGAAGTTTTTGACTTGTAAATATTTGTGTATATATATATATATCTCGACAAAGTACTATAAGTGAACAAGATGTGGAGGGTAAATGAGAAGAAAACAGGACTTTCACTCAGGAAACTGGGGTTCAACTTCTGCTGAAAGCTGACTGGATTTATCGCACAATTGTCTGTGAAAATGCAAATATTATCTAATGGGGCCATAACAATTCTGAAACTGAACTGAAACTTAATACAAACTTCCACAATCTTGTGCCCTGATGCAGGAAAACAATTACTTACCTAATCAGCAGGAGTCAAAAACAACACGTCAAATTGAGTACGAACAGGGAAGTGAGTAGGACAGCAGGTTGAAGAGAACAGGTTGAAGAGAACAGGTTAGGGCTGGACGAGATGGCCCAAAATCATATCAAGATGAAAATATTCCTATCAGTCGATATCGATAATTATTATAATAAAAGTGACATTATTTTTTCTCCTGGTATTTAAGTTTTAAGACTCATATTTACTCCTTAGTGAAGGTTGTGGTTTTAAACTCTTTGTTTGCAGAAAATGACACTTGATAAACAACAAAAGGTCAAATAAATCTGACTTAGATTAGATCAATGCAATTTTTTTTTATATTTCAATAATTATTGATATGGTCGAAAATAGGGCTCGGCCACAAATCAATATCATCACCTGTTTTAACCTTTTAGGTGAATTACAGAAAGTGCCTCATGTTAAATTTTGAAATGGTGAAATAGTCTGGTTTTGCACCTGTCCTGAGTATTGGTCGTCCCTCCATCTTTTTTATTTTTATGAAAGCATCCATCTGTCTGCTGCTGTGTCTCAGTCCTCAGTCACACAGTTGAGCTGTGGCAGGATACACTTGCTATATGAATATTCAAAACAGCAGAGCAACAAGGTTTTAATTTCAAATGAGACCCTGGCTGTTATGATTTCACTGTGACCTGCAGCTGAATTCATCCTAAACTGATCCAGAATCAGACATTGACCCTATACTGCTGTGTGTTTTGATAGCTTTTGTGAAGCTATTGGATCGGATGTTTCCATGATTCTTACTGTGATATGCACCTGGGAGTTGTAGTTTACTTCTCTCTCTCCCTTTTTTTATCCCGACAGTCTTGTTGTAGGCTTACCTAATGAGTTTTTCAATAAGCAATATATTTACTGATGCAGTCGATCATCTTTGAAGTCGTAAAGTTTTAAATTGTATTTATGTAGCGCTTTCCTAGTCTTGATGATCACTCAAAGCACTTTACAGTAAAGTTTGCCATCCACATTTATGCAGTGCATCTATGTGCAGCACTTTCTCTACCACACATCACTCAGGGGCGCTTTGGGTTTCAGAATCCCGGGGGCGATGGGGTTCAAACTGCCGACCTTCTGGTTAGTGGATGACCCGCTTGTCCCACTCTATCTCCTGAGCCACAGCCACCCTTGTGTTGACATGAACCAGACTGTTGCTGCAGGAAACTCAGTGCAGTGTTGGTTGTCAGCAGCTTGAAGCTTCTTCTGTCCGACTCAGTGTTGCAGCTCATCACAGTCCAGCTGTTCATCATCCGCATACATAACTTTGTGTTTTCATCGACTATACAGCTTCACAAAACTGAAGCCCAAACTGATTGATCGCCCCCTGGTGGCTGACTGATATATGGTCAAGTGTTTTTTTCAAAAAAGTCTGGTTTTAATTTATTTGATTCTATTGAAAAATGGGCTGAGAATACATGATTGACAGCTTAGACTGACTCAGGACTAGCTGTGTGTCGGTGGTACCTCGATATTGTGGCTCCACTTTTAGCCTCATGTATGTGCAGTGGGAGGAAGTGGAGGCATGTTGTCCGTCTTTATATATAGTCAGTGTTCAGTAGTGCAGAGGATCATGTGATCATGCATATTAATCATAGTACACAAGCGCAAGTATCAATGCCGTCAAGTTGTTTTAAAGCAGAAGGAACAACATGTGAATGAAGGATATCTCTGTAGTCGAGCACAGACACGATGGTCGACTGTACAACTAGACACACATGCTTTATTGTAATATAACATCACAAACATCTTGAGTTTATTTGAGAAATTCCCAGACATTCGTAAGACTGGCCAATTTCAACGTCAGTGCTTTTTACACCAAAATGAGCAGGTATACGCACGTTTTTTTTAAACGCAGGTAAATCCTCTAAAAGGGTGTTTGATTCATGTCCCATTGCCAGAGAAGGAGTTTGTCGTTCGGTTTTTATTCCCCTGGTGTGTCATGTTCGACATTATAACACACCGAAAACTGAGGCGCACTCTCACCTCGCTGCCAAATTAGCGCGTTCACCTGGATGTCACTGCCGATCGGTGCTGGAGCCGATTTAAAAACCTGTGTCCACTGCAGGGTCATTTGAACCGAGAGTAAATGCTGATTGAATGCAAATGTCATCGCAGCGCAGGTCACATTTCCTTGTTCCGTCTCACGTGTTTTAGTTTCCCTCTGGTCGTCTCTGTGGAAACAGGAGCAGGATTTCACTCCAGAAAGTTGATCGGGTTCCCTCCCACGTCTTATGTAAGACACCAATGCATCTGTGAACATATGATACAGATACAGGAGTCAGATGCCCGACATGGAACTGAAGGTGTCATCAACACCTGGAGTATGATGTACATTTGTAATGTCAATGTGGCCTGAGGATTCACAGCAACATGTTTGAGTTGAGTGATTGTGAGGAGAATAATAGAGCTTCTTTTGAAACACAGCAAGGCTTTTATATTTGCATTGTAATCATATGTAATTATCATCATCAATTTCAAGGAATCTGTAGTTGGCAACACAAATCTCACTACTAATGTAAGGAAGTGACGCAGTTAAGTAACTAACAGGAGCAGCTGTGGTAGTGATCTTCTGATTTCCCTACGTTAAGCTGTAATCTTCAAAACAATCACTCAGTCCACTTCTCATTTGGTTATAGATCAATTATTTCAGTTCATGTCTTTCATGGCTTTGAACCTTCTGCATCACAGTGACCATGTGATTTTGTTTTGGTCTCAATGACTTCAAACCCGAAAGTTAATCTGCTGTCTGATGTATTCATTCCCTGCCAAGAAGTATTCATTCCCTGCCAAGAAGCTCTGAAATCTGATGCACAAGAGGCAGCTGCAGGATTATAATGTTAACAAAGTGTGTGTGTGTGTGTGCGTGTGTGTGTGTGTGTGTGTGTGTGTGTGTGTGTGTGTGTGTGTGTGTGTGTGTGTGTGTGTGTGTGTGTGTGTGTGTGTGTGTGTGTGTGTGTGTGTGTGTGTGTGTGTGTGTGTGTGTGTGTGTGTGTGTGTGTGTGTGTTGTTCAGCTGTACATCACAGTGTGTCAGTGTCAGAGATCATCTCTGTCAGAGAGGAAGAGGAGGAAAACAGCAGCAGACGAAGAGACGATGGCAGCTGGAGGAAGATCAAAGAGAGAGACGGAAAGGACTGCAGGCAGACCTTCACAGGTAAACACATCTGGAAACATACTAACACATCAGGAAACATATGCACACCTGGAAACACATTGAACTCATCTGGACACGCATTAAACTCAATTAGAGACATATTAAACACATTAAAACACTGAGAACACATCTGGAATTACAGTTAACACATCTGGAAACCCATGTAGAAACATTAAACATATCTGGAATCGCACTTGGTAACTCTCCTGAAAATCACAATAAGTAAACATGGTGACACATTCAGCAAATCCGGAAACACACCTGTAAATATGTGGAAGCATCATATCGTACCTGGAAACACACTTAGAAATCCTTTAACACAGTGGAAATATCTGGAAAAACACTTGTAAATGCATCACGTTAAACATACCGTGTTCACGTGTTCGCAACACAAAGAACATGTGGACCCGTCATGAAGCACAATAGACAGACATGGAAACACATTGAACTCAGCTGAAAAAGCTTCTTGAAACAAACCTAGACACTCAGTCTGGAAAAAAACGTCTGTAAATAGACCAAACAAAGCTGCTGTTTGTTCACTCTGTGGCTCTTAGTACTTTCTGAGTACGGACTGAAAGAGGCAGCATCAATTCTGCAAAATATCCATATTATTGTAACATTGTGATGTTTGGTTTTGACTTTTTTGTGTGTGTGCTTTTTGGCTTCCAGTGTTATATGTGGAGAGGTGTCAGCAGCACCGCTGGCGGTGCGCTGAGGTCACCTTCACGTGTTCAGATGGGGCACTGTGTCAACGCTGGGTCAGCAGCATCAGAGAGCAGCTCGCCTCTATCAGTACGACACTACATCAACAGTAACGCACACTGACTAACACACACCGACTAAAAGTTCGATCACACATACGGATTCAGAAATCTGTAAAGAAAAGAGAGTAAATTGAGGTTTTCCGCCCAATCTCTTTGTATCCGTATGTGTGAATGTGCAGTAACACACACATGATTGTTCCTAGAAACTGTCAGTAACGTAGTTGTTGTTTACAGCCACCAGACCCAAACACCTGCTGGTCTACATCAACCCTTATGGGGGGAAGCGACAGGGCAAACGCATCTATGAGCAGAAGGTCGTCCCGCTGTTTGCTGAGGCCGGCGTCTCCACGGATGTCATCGGTAAGTCCTGCATTTCCTCTACGACTTCCTGGGTCAGGGATTCTACATCTTAACATGTTGTATCTGTTTGTTGGTTGCTATAGTGACAGAGTACGCCAATCATGCGAGGGATCACCTGAGGACAGAGGCGGAGCTGAAGAAGTATGATGGGTGAGTGTCCTGCAGCTTAGTTCCTACACAAAACACAGTTCAAAATATAAATTAGGATTCCCATGTATCCTGGAAAACCTTAAACCTGTTAAGTAATTGTTCTTTAGTTAAAGCAGAGAGAATGTAATTATACCTTCTATTTGTATAGACCTTTTCAAAACAGTTTGCAAAGTGCTTTGCCTAAATTAAAAAATACAATATATGTATATTATAGAAGAAGAAATAGTAAAGTCAATGCTAATGTTTTTAAATGCTCTGAACTCCCCATCGAGTTATTTGATTTCTCCCCAAACTATGTCAGGTTTGTGAAGACAGGGCCATTTACAATATTTGCGAATATAAATCGTACAAAGTCCAATAATGTCACTGTTGAAATGTAACCGGACAACCAGGAAGTGTAAATTATTACATTTGTAGAGTTAAAGAGTAACAAAGGTTTTAGAGGAGACTTCCATATTGAGGAACATGTTAGTGGAGCAGTGTAATCCCTGTCTGACACACCAGCCCCCTCCATGAAAATGTTTCTTAAAAACATTGTGAACCCTGCCATTTTATCACAGAACACGAAGCAATAGAGCGTAACAGTGCCCGCCCACTTTTAGAATGGCTGTGGTTGTATAAGTAAATTTCCCATTAATTCTCCAATGACATTTAAAGACTTAAAGAGTTTTAAAACAGCTACGAGATGAATCAAGAACATAAAACATTTGATTCGGAGCAAAAAACAACATCGGTAAATGGAAAAAAGGTAAAGGTACGAGACTGTGAACATAATTACTTTGAGAGTGAAGGAGCTATGCATCCCATAAAAAAAACTGCAGCATGTTAGAAATAGAAATAATGATTACTCTGTGGTAAATGTGATGTAATGCTGAACCATCCGACTTTAGCTGACATGATTTGAATGGTTACGTTAAACATTTCCATGGCAACAGTGAGCTCCACCAATCAGAGACGTCACTGTTACACCTGAGAATTGTGGGCAGTGTAGTACTTCTCCTTGACATACAGAACATTTTCTTAAAGTGCAGTTGATATATATGAACGTGTGGCTTCTACAGCAGCATATAAAAATGTGTCAGTCTTGTAGTTTGTGGTAAATCTACCTTGGATGAAAATATTGTGGCTGATAATCAAAATCTCAATTCAGAAAATGAATAAGATTTGAACCAGGCTGTTGAGCTCTCTTGTGAAATGCATAATAAAAGCCCCACAGAGAACACATCCCTCTGGCTGCTGTTTTACTGCCAAATCTATACACTTTAAAGTCTGATTACTCACAGAAATGATTTTTCACCCTTTAATGGAATTGCATTTTACACTGATAATAATTTTTGTTTCACTTTTTTAATCTCCTAACATTTTACTCTGACCCTGGCTCAGTGTGGTGTGCGTTGGAGGGGACGGCATGTTCAGCGAGATCACCCACGGGCTGATCTTGAGGACGCAGATCGACGGTGGCGTAGATCCAAACTGTGCGGATGAGGCGCTGCTTCCCTGCTCACTTCGCATCGGAATCATTCCTGCAGGTCAGAAACAAATGATACGTTTGATTGGAATAAAATACAGTCCCCATCCTTCTGTTCAGACGCCACCTTTAGTCGTAGTATAAGAGCAATAAGAGGATGAAGAGTTGAAAGGTCCTTGAGGGAGTTGTAGAGGTGTTTGGTGCACGGAGGGTGCTCCTGTGGTCTCTGAGTGAAATGGCGTAACCTGTAGCATCATCTGTGTTGCGATGGTCACCTGCAGTTTAGCCCTCTGTAAGTTAGTTTTGGTCTTTTTTTTATGACTTTCTCTGCTGTTATGTTGGACGAGTTTTGTGCAGCTCCGCTATGAGGGTGCATTCAGACCTCAACTTAGCGCTGACCACTAGAGATCGAATCACTCAGGATGGATGTTAATACCAGGTCTGAACAGGGTCTCCGACTCCTCATTTTGTCAACATGTAAAGTTGCACAAATCAAGTCAAGTTAAACAGATGTAATAATAGTGTTTCACTGTTTATACACACAAAGACAGTATAAAAATGTCAAAACTTCAAAAACTGCTCATTCACGTATTTATTTAAACTCTTTTTCTGCTTTTTACTGTGAAAGGCTGATGTACGTACGCTGATGTAAATGAGTGAAAATATAAATAGTTAACGGTTTAAAAAAAATCTCTGTGGTTTACAGACATAAATGTGTCACAGCCCCACATCACTTTACTCAGCCTGTCTCCACATCAAATATAAATAAAGATGGCGCCATTAATAATACATGCTCTGTGTACTTACAGATGAATAGACAGTCTCCAGTTGGCCTTTACCATGTTTGAACACTGATATGATTTAAATAGCCAATCAGAGAGCTTGATTCTCTGTTACCGGGATATAAATGCAGGCTGTGATTGTGGCCTCATGTCTCTGTGTGTGAGTGTGTGAGTGTGTGAGTGTGTGAGTGAGTGAGAGTGAGTGAGTGAGTGTGGCTTGGTGCTGCAGTTGTGTTGTTGCGTAAAATGCACATTAAAAGCTCAGTTTTATAACCCTGGATGAGACCCTCTTGCACTTGAAGGCAGAATGAGGAGAGTTTTCGTACTGATCAAAGGTCATATGAGGTATCTATCGGATCAATAGGTTAATGTGTACAAGTCTCTTTTTATAGATGTGCAAGAGACTTCAGAGATCATCATGAGACATCTGTGAAAATGAAACTCTTAAAAAGCATCAATGTATACATGTATTTCAACAGACAGACGAATGACAAAATCATCTGACTTTTTGCTCACAGTATCTCAGAATTTGAATTATTATTTTACAGTTTTTTAATTGTGTGATTAAATTCTTAGAAATTAAGAACATATAAAGAAAAGTAAATTCTGAGATTTCAAGATTATTGTTTTAATATTACGGGAAGAAAGTTGTAATTAAACAAGATTATAAAAAGGTGAAAATATTAGAGGAACAAAGTCGTAATTTTACGAGACATTTTAAGAAAAGAGTTCTTCTGGGTCCAAAATTTTGATGACCAACGTCATTCTTTACAAAAGAGGCAATTTCCTCCAAGTCTGTGTGGTTCTTTCTTTGGAATAGACAGTTTCTTGCGTTATTTTTAATTTGGTGCTCATGTGAGAAAGATTAAGTATTTTACTATTTGTGAAACTTATAGTATAGTGTAATTCAACAAGATGCTCCACATTTAGTCTAATATAACTACTTTATTCTAGTAATTTTAAAACTTTACTCTTGTCATATTACAACTTATTCTTGTAGATATACGACTCAGATTTGTATCACTGTAAGTGACCCAAATACTGCGTCATAGACTTTGAGTTATCCACAGATCATAATGATTCCTCAATAACCTGCTGTTCTCATCAAAGATCATAATTATTCACACATTCTCTCATTATATTTGCAAGTGTTATGTTGGTAAAACTCCTGATCGAGCAAAGTGCCAATAAACTGCACGTTTGCAGGTTTGGGCTTATGTTGGAAAAACAGCGATTAAGCTTAAAACAGCTTAAAAAAAATGACGGATCTAATCTTTCGAACTCAGTTATCAATACATGAAGAAGAGTTGATCATTGTCCAGGTCTGGCCGGGGCACCATAACAGTGCAGTGTTGTTTGCTCTGTATTCTGTTATCATCATCTTCATTGTTTCCTCTGTTTGTTCCAGGTTCAACGGACTGTATCTGCTTCGCCACTGTGGGCACCAACGACCCCGTGACCTCTGCTCTGCACATCATAGTGGGTCAGTGACAACATCAACTGTAGCATGAATCAATTCTGCACCACACAGGTTATTTAACAGGGTGCACACAAAACTAATGTGGGGGTTAAAGCTCAGAGGATTGTCCTGCAGTGATGAAACTTAGCACAAAAAAAATGAGGTAAAAATAAGAACAAGAACGTTTTGCTCTAATTCATCATTTTATCTTGATAGAAGATAAATTATCAATTCGCCGATTTTTTGTTGTTGTTGATATATCTGTAACTCTAGAATTGCTACCCCCTGTAATAAACACACAGATAAACAATATGTGAACGCTTTTGATAAATATTTTGCTACGATTGCACATTGAAATGCTATGTATCGACATGTTCCTCGCAAATAGCTTTTACTAATTTGCACAACTTGTATTTAAAGTGGAACAAATACTCAAGTAGTCTATCAAGTAAAACAGTCAATGATCCTTCTGGTTCTCCAATGTGAGAAGTGACACTGCTTTGGTAAAACTGTTAAAATACTAATTAATAGTAAAAAATACCAATTGATTATGAAGATACAAAAAGCTTAGTATTGATTTAATATTGGTCTTTATTTATAATATGATAATATGTCATTACCTAATTATCTCACCCACAGGTTATCCAAATTACATCCTATTTTAAACATGACAGAGTTGGTGCAGATTCTATATCAAGATGCTATAAATGTTTTCTTCTTCTGTTTTCAGAAGTTTTTTTTTGTTTTTTGGAGCATATCAGTTTGCCCTTCAATACGGTCATTTATAAAATGTTTAAAATGTTCTGAAAATCGTCCGACGCTGCCATCTAGTGTTATTTCAGAGAACATGCTCTGAACGTTACACTTGCTGCACTATCTGAAGGCCTTAGAGCCCACATTGTTCTGGGTCAGTGCCGGTGCGGTTCTGAGGGGGCTCCGGTGTAGCTGCTTGCAGGACTAGTTTAAAAAAATATATATAATTCCAGGTTGATTTGTTGATTGTGTGTTTGCTTACGTGTTGTGTGTACAGGAGACTCTCAGCCCATGGACGTATGCTCGGTTCACCACAACAACACATTCCTGCGATACTCCGTCTCCCTGCTGGGATACGGTTTCTATGGTGACTTGCTAACTGACAGTGAGAGGAAGAGATGGATGGGGCCGGCCAGATATGACTTATCAGGTAGACACACAACAAGCTCTGTACAAACAGATTTCCCCTCAACCTCTTCACATGCCCAACACTTAACAGTGTAACGCTGAGGCTGAAGGTAAATCTGACTGGCTACTGGTTTGTATGGCAGTACTATGAAAGCCATATGGCCCGCTCAGTAGATCAGACATCATTACCTCTATGCCTTTTTAAACTAAACACTTTCCCTTTTTGAACATAGGACAAGATGGAGAATACGTAATGTACGTTCTGCCGCACTAATTATTGCCTACCACCAGGGGATGTTAGTTGGATGTTAGTGACCACCAGCGGATGTTAGGGACATATCTTCAGTTGTGTAGCTAATACTTATTAGCCATGCAATTATGATTCTTCTAATTACACATTGTTATCTCTAATTAAAAACATGATTTTCTTTTGCTGAAAAACATACAGGGCAGGTATTTCTTCTTAGTCCTGATTGTTCAGTTCTTTCTCTCAGTCCTTAAAAGCTCCAAACAGTGTTGGAGCAGCATTTACTGTACACATGGCCATTTGAAATTCATTTTGAAAATAAACTTTATAGTGCATGTAGGGCTGTTCTCCAGAATCAATATCAGAACTTCACTTCAAAGTTATGTTGTCATGTTTAGGCACTGAGCACCTGATTTCATCCTGAACCTCACAAATGACAAAAACAGAATTGCTACAGGACAGGACAGCAATAAATGCATTGTGTCTGTATGTAAGAGAGAGTGAGATTGTTTCTTTTTGTATGAACAGACAGCGTAGTTACAAAGAATAATATTGATACTGAATCATCCTCAATCATATTTATTTTTGTAATGGACTGGTATGATGTTGACACCTGCAGGTCTGAAAATGTTCCTGACTCATCATTATTACGAAGGAACAGTGTCCTACCTGCCTGCCAGAGGCATCATGGGAACGCCACGAGACGCGGCCAGGTGTCTATCAGGGTAAGGGTTAGGGAGAGACGCTATACAGGTGTTACACCGTGTTTGAAAATCGAAATAATCAACATTCTCTGATGTTTAATTTGAACTCCGGCTGGAGTCATTTATGTCTGGTTCAAGTTAGCTAGCAGAGGTGAACAGATCAGTTCAATTGTTTAGTTTATGTTAAGACAATCACCGAGTTTAGCAGCCAAGGTTTGGTCAATTTACGTAACAGTTAAGCAACTGAAATAGTTTGGTTAAGATAAGCTGACAGTTCAGTTTAGCAGTTAAAATTGTGAGAGAAAGTTATCAAATGTTTCAGTTTAGTCCTGTTCAGGTAATCTAACAGTTGGATCTAGACACCAATCCTTTCTGGTTCACTTCAGTCAAGCTGATGCCAAGTTCACGCACAGCTAACTGCTCTGCATAGCAATGGTTCACTTAAGCAGTTTGAGGATTAGAGTCAGGTGTATGACACTTGCATTAAGTCAAGTCATTTAAGGTTCCTGTTACCTGATCTGATTATTGTTGTTTTTCTTTTCTTCTTTTAATTACGTCTGTGTGTCTGTGAATATCCAGCTGTGAGGTTTGTCAGCACAACGGGCAGCAACTTTCAGAAACATCTGAGAGGCACGAGATGGATGAAGCATCAGATAGTGGTGAGTCTAACAGCTAAATATATGTTAGTAAGACAATAAGGCAGAGATACCTGTAAAGAGAGAGAGAGAAAGAAAGATCTCTCTTTCTTTCTCTCTCTTTACAGGTATCTATGGGAGGAAAAAGACAAATAGTTAGTGACATGTAGTAAAATGAATAAATGAATGTGGCTACAGAGAGACGGGGAGAAGTGCTCAGTGCATGATGGGAGTTCCCCCAGCAGTCTAGGCCTATAGCAGCATAACTAAGGGATGGTTCAGGACTCACCTGATCCAGCTCTAACTATAGACTTTATCAAAAAGGACGTTTTAAGTTTAACCTTAAATGTAGAGATGGTGTCTGCCTCCCGAACCCAGACTGGGAGCTGGTTCCACAGGAGAGGAGCCTGGTAGCTGAGGGCTCTACCTCCCAGTCTGCTCTTACAGACTCTTGGAACCACAAGAGAGCCTGTGTTTTGGGAGCGAAGTGATCTATTTGGATAGTATGGTGTTATGAGCCATCAATAATTCAAATGTTGTCTGGTTTTCATTCATATATTTATGCATTTCAGAAGATATTTATAATATATTTGGAAAATCAAAGTGGTCTGTGAGCCCAGGGGTATACCACAGCATGGTCATTTGCACAAGAAACAACTATGGGTTCTGGTACTTTACATGATGCTGAATGTTTCATGATATGGTCATTGTATTTTACAACTGTGTTGTGAATATCAACATTATGACAACAACAACAGTGAGAAAGGTCAAAGATGTCTTTTTTGTGGGGGGTTGTTGTTCCAGAGAGTGACGGTGAGTGGAAGATGATCCGAGGGAAGTTTCTGGCTATAAATGCTGCCAGTATGAGCTGTGCTTGTCCTCGCAGCCCCAAGGGCCTCTCACCTGCCGCTCACCTAGCTGACGGCACCACCGACCTCATTCTGGTCCGAAAATGTTCCCGCTTTGATTTTCTCAGACACCTTCTGCGACACACCAGCAAAGATGACCAGGTACACTGAGAGCAAGATAATAAATCTGTTTGGGCTGCTACAAGTGATTATGTTAATTTGTGAATTACTTTCTCAACTAACCGATGGTTTGTCCTCAAATTGTCAGAATGAATTGAAAAATGCTCTTTAGTCTTTTCATTTACCAGCCTTTCAAGGTGGTGACTTTTGATTTCTTGTTTCATCAGACCAAAAGACCAAATTCGAGATTGTTTATCTAATATAACATAGAAAAGCAGAAAATTCCCACAGTTACAAGAGTGAATAACTTTTTTTGTTGCTTGATAAGTGATAAAAAAAGTTCAATCAACTAATCACTACAGTAAAATATCACAGTCCACGGAAGACTGACTCTTAGTTTTCTCACTAACACCAATCTGAGTGAGATCACGGCACCTGGCATAGTTGCACCTGTTTCCTCCAGATCTCCCTCATGGTCTCCTCCTTCCCTCGTTTCACACAGTTTGACTTGACCTTTGTCGAGGTCCACCGAGTGCGGCGTTTCCGCTTCACGCCTCGTCACTGCCAGAGCGACTCTGACCTGGAGCTGGACCTGCAAGAGCATGGCAAACGCCAGATCTTCAGCCAGATCTGCCGAGACCACCCGGCTTGCAGCTGTGCCCCCGCCTACAGCAGCTGGAACTGCGATGGCGAGATCCTGACCCACACGGCGATCGACGTTAGGTACCACAATGCTGCGTGATTTTATGACTTAGCTGTTTTCAAATATTGCAGCCCAGTTTGGATTTCATTTTAAGATACGTATTCCTTTCTTTTTTCCCCCAGAGTGCACTGCCAGTTGATCAAGCTGTTTGCACGTGGGATCGAAGAACAGGCAGTGTTCGAGGAGCTCACCAACCCCTGTGCAATATAGACCTGTACCCCAATTTTCCCCCATCAGACACTGGAGTCTTCTCTCTGTTTCCAGCCATCGCCTATGTTACTGCTGCAGGCATCGTCATCGCATCCTTCACCAGGAGACTCAACAGGATTTTGTATGACGTATGACAATGTAACTTCCTGGGTTTAATAATGTCCAAAATGAGTTTCCTTAAATCGCCCTGATCTGCTTTATATGTATCCCCCTTGGAAGTAGCAGCTGCGTTTAGAAATCAATCACAAAATTATAGACCCTGTGGAGAGAAAAGTTTCACCCTTAGAGTTTGGATTAGTTGTGGGCGACACTGTTGGTGTCTTGTTGTGACAGCTGAGTGGTTGCTGGGTGTCTGACACCTCAATCTTGTGGGCGCTTTAACTCTGACTTGTCTTGATCTTGTCACTTTTTGTATCAGGACTTGTGTTGAGTTTTGTGGACTCTGACTTTTCTTGGTGTCACTGGTGTTTTGACTCTGATTCGTCTCCGTCTGACCAGTAACAGTCTTTTGTGTTGAGGAGGATGTCTGGTAGATGTAAGGGTCTTTGACTCTGACTTCAACTTGTTTGGACGTAGCTTTGACTTGTCCAGGACAAATTCTCTGCATTGTTGTAGAACTGAAGTAACATCTCCATCTAAAAAGTTATTTTCTGTTATCTCCGATTCACCTTGTACCTATGATTGTTTTGTCTTTGACATGTCTTAATCTTGACTACCAGTTACTCTCAATTGTAACTGCAATCTTGACTTGGACTTGACCCCTATTTGGACTTGACTCTGAACCTTTTTGACTTGGACTTGTCTTGAGCTTGACTTAAATTGCCTGTTCATTCATTTCTAGATTTGTCTTTTTTGGTGCTGTAGTCTCGTCTTGATTGTGATCTGTTTTTTTATCATCTCAGATGTGTCTCTGCCTTGAGTGTGTTTCGACTCGTACTCGACTCTGACTTGTCTCTGACTCAACTTGTGAGTCAGTGGTCTTGACTGCAACTCTTCTGCCATACAACTGGGTTAGAAACGTCATCTTATTTGCACTTTTAAATAGTTTCAATCATTTTTCAACCAAAACCAATTCCTGAATTTGGAATTATCTGTAACATGTTTGAAGGATGCCAGACACCTGCCAGTCATTCCCAGGGTCAAATTATCCCTATAGGTCAAGGGTTGATTCACAAAGTAGAACCCATGCACATGGTCAGTACTCGAAGGGAAAAGTAATTCTGACATGTGATTTATTTTTCTCTAACAGTCACTGTCAGTTTTTCAGCTGTGTGAAGGTTTCTGTTACATTTGATTTCAAAAACACATCCATTAGTGTTGTGTTTGTGTTTCCATCATTTCTCAGGAAACGATCTGAGCCCAGTTGTAGCTATCAAGTTGTATTTTTACATTTATGAATTACCAATAGTGTAGAAAAAGAAAATTTGGGAAAGTGTAACTTTCATCAAAACAAAAGTAGTCAGTCAAGCTGGTTGTGGCTGAGGATGCTGTACAGCGCACACATGAATGTTTTCAATCGTTTTGCTTGATATGCAAATCACTTCAGTCAGTTGGTGCAAACACGACAACACGTCATCGTGAAAGTTTCCTGCTTTAACACCAAACAAACTGTGCAGATAATCTTCATAGTCTTTGAAATGAGCTGAAATTGTAGCTGTAGCTTTAATTCTGAACTGGTCAGTGGGTTCATTTTTTTCTTCATAAAACCTCAAGATAATCACATGAACCTTCCAAGAATCAGGAGTAATGATTCAACAAACAAGACAAATATGTTTTTGCAAACAAATTGCTTCAGAGCAATTTTACCTCCTTTTTCAAAAACAATGTATTTGCTTTGTGTGATGTTCCTACACTACATGGCCAAATGTATCAATCCATAGCTGCATCCCAAATGTACTGTATGTGTTCAGGGCTTATAGACCAGTCAAGTTCTTCCACACCAAACTGGGACAATTATTTTCCTATAAATTCTGTCTTGTGCATGAGTTTTCTATTCTGAATGCCAATCTTTTGATCCCCACTCCAGTCCAGTAGGTGGCAGTAATGTAGCTGTAAGCTGGTCTGCCAACTGGCATTAAACCAAGAAACAGAAGTATTCAGGCGAAACAGGGAATTGGAAAAACTAAATTGACAAAAAGTTGGAAGAACACTCGTCTTGCTTAGAATATATTGGTGTGCTGTAGATTTCCCTTCATCTGAACTTAAGGGCCCAAACCAAGAAATAGACCAAAAGAAAACTAAAGCAGTGGTTCTCAATTTCTGGGGTTTTGTTCTGATATTTTTTATGTGAACTGCATCACAACTTTACAATTAAATTATTCAAATATAACAATCTGATTTAAATTACTTGCATGCAATAGACATTTGCAACCTATGTAAGGGATCAGTCAATATACTTTTGGTCATGTGGTCCACACTCCAAAAAGGAAACTGCTTGTTTATAAATGAGTCAATCCAAATGAAGGTTACACATTTTATTGTATTAGGTTCACAATGATGAATCATTCAAAAATATAAATTATGTTTTTTTGGAATTAATATGATGGTTTCTATTTGATATATCTGGATCTTTGTTTTGTAAAATAGTTTAAACTTTGAGGACAAATCAGACTGGATGTTGGGTATCTGCACTGGACTTGCTGAGTAGAAGCTGTTTCTTTGTATTTCTGTTAGTTGTTCATTTGTTGAACAGCAGTCTTTTTTCCTGCCTGCTGATGTTGAGCTGGACTCAAACTGACGGAGGAGAGGACCTGTAGCAGCTCACGGTGCTTTTCAAAACTCTGATCAATCACGTTTTAGCTTTGTCCTGATTTTAATCTGACCAAATACCAGCTAGGGTTCGGTGATGTAGCTGTTTGTCTGTAACAGTTGTCTACAGGTCTTCACAGGCTCAATATGTTGGACCCAGTACAAAGCAGACCCGTGGAAAAACAATATTATTTTTACTTAGGAACAGACCTGATCCAAAAAGCTTCAGGACAGTCAAAACTGGTCTTAAATAGAGGCAAGGATGATTATACCTGATCAAAAATGCCAACAGAGTAAACACCAGCATTGGCAGCAGCATGATGCTCCACTACAACAATAACACAATGCCCTCACAGACATGATGAGCCAGACTGAAGTCTCAGTTAGAGCCTGGACCTGTGAAGACCTGTAGCTCAGCTCTTTCTCTTATGTTGATTCATCTTTTCAATTCTGTGTTCGGATGAACAATCACTCTAGATGTTAAAACTTACCACTTGTGTGCTACCTGAAGATGCATGACTGAGGTGACGTTTTTATCAGGAAAAGATTGAATATCTTCTTCATATTTAGCCTGCTGAAATGATTAATAAAACAAGTTTGTGTTACAGTAGTATCATAGAATTAATCTCTGATTTGGCGTGAATAGAGGTACATTCATTTTCATGTTTTCATGAAAATGTTGGTGCTTGAAGGTCACAGTGCTAAACACGTGGCATACTGTAGCTGGTGATTACAGTACAGCTAACATGCTATTTAGCCGGGAACATGTCGGCCCATAGTCAGCCATAATATCCCACTTATCTAGCTCAATAGACAGTAGCTAATGTATGTTACTGTTCAGCCAGAATATTTAGCTGGCTTGCTACTAGCTAATGTTGCATTTACAAATTATACCTGGAGACCAAAAGGCTCAGACACAACAGAAAATGGCGTAATGAAATTCCTTTTTGCGCCTCTAAGAAATATGCTGTGCTACATGCTAGGTTACGTGGCGAGGTCTCGCAAGTGAACTGTTGTATCTTGCAAGCTAATGGCTACCTCCCTGCTAGCATTTTCGTCTAGTAGTTATTAATTTCATTCAATAAAAAGTTGTTTAAAAGGGGAGAAAGCGCTGTCAACTTATCAAAAATAAATTCAAGTCTCGTAACTGATTGTAAGCCATGTTTGTGTTTATTCTCTAGCCAAGGTGGTTAAATCAAACTGAATGACCCTGAGTTGAAGCTAAAATACAAAAATCCTGCAAATGTAATGGTTTAAAGGGATAGTTTACCCAAAATGAAAAATTATATCATTATCTACTCACATCTATGCCAATGGAGGGGTGGGTGAAGTGTTTGAGCCCACTGTTTCAGGGGTAAACAGTGTAGCAGCCAAATCCAACACAATTGAAGTAATTGGTGACAACTTCTTCAGAAGAGTTTTGTGGACTCAAACACTTCACCCACCCCTCCACCGGCATAGTGGTGAGTAGATAATGATTGAATTTTTATTTTTCTGTAAACTATCCCTTTAAGGTTTGATTTTATTTTTTTATATTGGATCCTGTTTTGTCCCACTTCTCAAGAATCAGTGACCAACATTTACCAACTGGTCAGTTCAAAGTTGGATGAACTGGAAATTCCAATATGATGCTAAAAGAACAAAAACATTTGAAAACCGTTTTCTTTTTCCTTACATTTTTTGACTTGCTTTCATCCCAGTTAGCAGCTGGCACGATAGGCTGCTTATTAGTATCATGAACTGCTCTGACTGTACACCGTGCTGCACCTCTTTAGTTAAACCACTACAGCGGGTTTTATGATTCCATAAGGTCAACATAATTAAGACGGTTTGAATGTTGTCACTGAACTCAATTCAATTCAACTTTTCAACTTTATTGCAGACACAAAGCTCCATGTTTTTAACACATTTAGCAGCTAATAAATAAGAAAATTAGATTATTGTGAAGACAGTATTCAGAAACAAGAGGAATACCTTGTGTCACTCTGTCGAGGCTCAGTTAAGGCCATTATGATGACATTTGTCGAATCAGTTTATCGACAAATACATTTGTACATAAAATTCCTCAAGACCGCATGAAAAGAATGAGCCTCACAGGCCAATGGAAGCAATTCTCGTACATTCTAATCACTAACAAGTAAATCCACTGATTGTAGAGAGAAGCAATAAGCAAACTTATCACTAGATAAATCCTGTCACTTCATACAGAAGCTCTGGTCCAGAGAACCCCCTGACCTCTCAGGCCCCTGAGCCTGGGCCTGTTTAGTAATCCATCAGTAATCCATTCACGATCCTCTCTTCCCTGAGTACAGCTGACCAATCAGGCTGCGAAGTGAGTGAGAGGGTCAGATAGTCAGTCTGGGAAAGGTATACACACTAATACAACTCCCAACCACAGCAAGGTGTCAGGGAGGGGCTTCCTCCTGCTTTCCGACATGTGCAGTTCTCGTCGAGTATGATGTTCCTTGAACTTTTTATTCAGTCTCGTTGTCACTCCACACAGAACTGGTCATGGTGTCCAGCATCACCCCCTTGTTCATGCACTATCAGTTAAGAATGAATCTAAGCCAAAGCTTTTAGGTCAGTGATGGAGCAAACAAGAGCACAAAGGACAGTCATAAAACAATACAAATGTGAGGATCAGTACTCTGCACTGATTACAGCTTATTAAGGAAGTCAGATAACATTAAAATTTCAGGAAGAGAACAAACTGACGCAGCGGCTGGAAAATCTGACTCCAAACTGAGCATGTTGACACTGTAAATACTCAAAACAATAAAATCTGGTCTGTTGGAGGGTCGATACCTGGGGTACAAAAGGAGATAGCGCGGACCGTGACACCCATCTGCAGGTCTGATCTGGTCCCTGAGCAGGATCTGTCCAGGGGAGTCTCTTCACACTAGAACTGCCAACAGGTCAAATTTACCCGCAGTGTTTGAAATGTACATAACTAGTGTAGTGGAAAATTCAACTGACCAGTGTCTAAGGTATTGGAAATCCCCCTGACCAGGTGTCTAACTGGTGTGATACTGTCTACCTGACAGGATGGAACCCTTATTTGGCGATGTCTCACTGCTATGACCTTGATCAACAGGGTGCATGCCCTTATTTGGTGATGTTTTTCTTCCAACTGCTACAGCGGACGGACAGACACAGATGATCTCATGTCTTTCATGTCTTTTTTCATATTATGTTTTATGAAACGCCTCTTTGTATAAGTTCTGGCTTTTGTGAACTTGCGGCCAGTTCCATTTTGAGCACCCGTGCTTGTTGTGTAACCTCTGCAGAGCTTACTATTATAAAGACTCAAAGGCAACTCCAGTCTGAGAATTTCATTATTTCAAATCTCAAGATGAATTTCCATCACAAACTTGGCGTCACGAACAGGATGGCAAATCCCTGTCTGATAAGAGAGTAGAAGCTATTGTTAACATGCCTAAACCCTTGACGAAGAAACAACTCATGTCATTCATCGTAGAACGTTCATTCCTGACTTTGCTCTTCTTGAAGCCCCTTTAGGTGCTCTGTACCATGGCAAATCACTCACTCCTCACGAACGTGTCGTTTGGACTCCAGAGGCAGACAAGGCATTTGTCACACTGAAGAAGACGCTGCAGCAATCTCCCACTCTTGCTCTCCCTAACCCTGACAAACCTTTTGTTCAGGCTGTGGATGAGAGAGACCGCTGCATGACTTCTGTCCTCCTTCAGTCTCATGGTGACAAATATCGCCCTGTCGCCTACTTCTCCGCCAAACTTCATCCGGTGGCAGCTGGCCTTCCACGTTGTTTGCGTGCAGTGGCCGCCTGTGAAAAAACTGTCCTTGCCTCACGAGACATAGTAGGTTACTCTGACTTGACACTCCTTGTTCCTCATGCTGTGTCTCTCATTCTTACAGAACAGAAGACCTCACATCTCTCTGCTGCTCACTGGTTGAGGTATCACACTGTTCTTCTTGACATGCCCAACATCACAGTGAAACGCTGTTCAACTTTGAACCCAGCCACACTTCTTCCGCTTCCGGATGACGGGGAAGAACACAACTGTGTGGCTGAACTTCAAGTCCAGTGTTCCCCACGACCTGACCTCTCTGACGAACCTCTTTCTAACTCTGACTTGATTCTGTATGTCGATGGGTCCGCCTCACGTGACCCTGTCTCTGTTACTAACTGTGTTGGTTTTTCTGTTTGTTCAGATAACGAAGTTCTCCTCTCGAGTTCTCTTCCTCATCACCTCTCAGCACAGGCAGCAGAGCTCATCGCACTCATGGAAGCATGCAAATTGGCTACTGGTAAAACACTCACAGTCTACACTGACTCCAGATATGCGTTCGGTGTAACTCATGATTTTGGCGCCCTTTGGCAACACAGAAACTTCCTCACATCTTCTGGTAAAAAGATAGCACACCACGGTCTCATCACAGATCTTCTGTCTGCCATTTTGCATTGTTAAGAGACATTATTCCACGATGGGGAATTCCTAGCAGAATTTCCAGTGACAATGGCAGACACTTCGTAAACGAAGCTGTCAAACAACTCGGTTCTCATCTAACTATGGATGTGCGAACACACTGTGCATATCATCCAGCCAGTGGTGGAGCTGTGGAACAAGAGAACGGCACACTCAAAACTAAACTTGCAAAGTGCTGTGAAGGCACAGGTCTTGCATCGACAAAAGTCCTGCCTCTGGTGCTGATGTACATGAGGATGAGAAAATGAACCCCACATTGGTGTGGATCCTCCGTCTTCTCCGCTTCCATCCACAGACTTGTGTGATCATGATATGTTGTCCTATTGCTCTAACCTGACTTCTTCTCTTTCAGCACCCGTGCTTGTTGTGTAACCTCTGCAGAGCTTACTATTATAAAGACTCAAAGGCAACTCCAGTCTGAGAATTTCATTATTTCAAATCTCAAGATGAATTTCCATCACACTATCTTTTAATGAAATATTGAAGACCCCCAGTTTTTGACTTTTCCTAAAATTGTGTTGTTTCGATCCTATTGTTAAATATAGTCAAGATAAATCCACATTAAAAACACAGGCATTTATACCTATAACAGCCACTGGGTAAAATTTCCCCCTATACAAAAATAAGATATAAAATGAATCTATAATCTCTGTCTCTCAAGGTGGCAGGCACAGAGGGCCCGTTGCAGTATCTTATAACATGCTGCATTTTGCTGCCATCAATGCTTGCTGTACCGGAGCTGCATGCGTGACAACGTCCCTAGAAGAGATTCATGCTTCAGCTGGCCCAAGAGCTGGATGGCACCGCGCGTGTCCCTGTCTCTGAGGAGAAGGACCTGCATGGTGAAGGCACAATGCAAACAAAATAAAACCTTCGCCAAGTGCCTGAAGTGCAGGAAAGCGGTCCGTGGAAAGTGTGAAGGCAAGGTGCTGAATGTCTGTTCTGAGTGTGTTTGAGGGACACGTAGCCATAATCGATGTTCCAATGTAGCCTTTTCACAATTCATGTGTAAAAAAAAATAAAGAATGATTAATCAATTTTCTAAGTATCTGGTTTTTTTTAGAGACACGTAGCATATAATCTATGTTCAAATATAGCCTTTTTCGTTCATTGTGTGTAAATAATCAATTATCAATTAACTAAAATTTTTTGTTTTGTCCAGTTTATTGTTTTTAGGCTTTTTTGCCTTTTTGGTTGTTGCTTGGGACACCTGAACGCACCGTGGTCTCTGTCAGGGCTGGATTCTGCAGATCATTTGCTTGAGGCCAGACTCTGGTCAACACACATAAAACTAATAAACATTCACATTGCAGAAATGAATGAGCTCTTTCTCTGTGGAGCTTAGGGGCAAACATTAACAGGACCCTCAAAGCTGCTGTAGTCAACATTTGATATAATGGATACTGTTCAGCAGCAAACAGCAGATACAGTTAGATGGTGAACATAGCAAAGCATTTAGCAGCTAAAGAGCAACATTTTCCTCAGGAGATGGTGGAAACCAAAAACAGAGCTAAAAGCAAATTCATCAGGTGGGCACAAACAGTACTCCAAACAAACATTTGCATCGCTCTGTAACTGCAAATGTTCACAGCAACAACTTTAAAGATGGTTGATATCATTGGGTAGTCTGCCCCCAAAGGGTAAATGGTCTGTATTTGTATCGCGCTTTTCTAGTCTTGATTAACTTTACTTACATTTATGGGGGAAACTCCACTCTGTCTTTAAGAATTACATAATGCTATCATATCAATATCTTTCCACTCTGCATTTGCAAGAGCACAAAATAAAATATACCAGTGGCATTCCTTGAAAAAAAACAAATATATCAATAGGCCTACTAATCCACAGAAAACCTTCTACACACATTCCAATGTCATCATAGTGTCTGGTTTCCCCACCCTCCTTGTTAATGGCATACAGTATCTGCCCATGGTGGCTTTCTGCATATCCCTCTGGATGTCATCTCCTTCGACGTCCTGTAAACACAAACGCACACTGTAGTTTGTCTTGACTCAATCCCACCATCCTGCTGTAAATACTCACTACAGCATCATGTGGATTCACTACAGCATCATGTGGATTCCATAACAAATGCAAATTGTTTGTTTAATCAAACCTATAGTGAAAAGCTGTTCCAGGAAATGAAAAGAGCATTATTACAAAATGAAATGTATATATTTATGCTGTTTTTAAATAATTATATCTTCAGTAGGAACCAATGAACTTGGGACTGAGAGCCACAAGTCAGAAATGTTTGCGAGTAGAGCTTAATCATATTAAAATATGATCTGGATTCACACCAATTGGAAAGATTTTGCTGCATTTTAAACGGAGACTACAGCTGCATCACAACAAGTGCTCCTACCTTCTTCCTGTAGTGGAACATAAATAAGTGTGGTTGAAACCTATTTTGTAGTTGAAAAGTAACTTTTTGTATACCTGTCTGAGACTTTTATGACCTGAACTGTTTGTGACCTGAAACTTATATGACCTGTCTAATACCTTTATGACCTTTCTATTACTTATTGACTGTCCAAGAACTTAATTTGCGTCTGCTTTATCTTCAAAGGAAACATATGCAAATCAGTTTCCTGTGTCTTAATTCCTGTCTCAGACAAACAGCCTTAGTTCTCCTATATAAGATCCTTGTATTTGACTGTTCTCCATCAACACTCTGAGATCCCTGTGACTCTCTGTGTTGATCCTTTCTGCAGAATAAAACTATTAAAGTACACAAAAAAACAAATTTGGTGTTCCAGCCTCTTGTATTTTCAGATTTCCATCACATTCCTCAACCAATGACAGCAGAATCCGGCAGTGAGAGAAAACCTACAGACATTCTGTTTTTGTGTCGGAGCCCCACCTCGATGTTAGTGTTAACTGCACTAAGTGTGTGACACCCTGTACCTGACACGCACTGTCATTGTTGTCCACGATTACAGTGCAGTGTAAAAAAGCCCTGCTGCCCTTAAGGTTGACACCTCTTGTCCTGACTGATTCTGGTCGCTAAACGTGTAGTTTGTGTAAATACAGTACTGCATTTTGTCTACAGTTAATGCTAATGTTTTTGGTGGCTAATAACTTTTTGTGAGCAGTGGTTTAGCATGGCAAAACTTCTGAAGCAGCAGTGAAGGGAGTGGTGTTTTTCTTTGTCAATTATCTTTCTTTGTTCTCCAGAATCAGTAAGTCCACCTTTAACCAACCATTACCATTAACCAACTGAATAGCAACATGTCCACATGCTGTGAGGTCCAGTCTGGTGAACATCTGTAGTTCTCAGGCGGGGAGTTCCAGGGGGCTCTGAGTGCAAAAGCCTGGTCCCCTTTAGTTTTGAGCGAGGACTTAAGAACTACCTTGATCTTCATATGGTACAGGACCGGTACATTTAAAGGGGACATAGCATGCAAATTCCACTTTGTTAGTGCTTCTACAGGTTAATGTGGGTATCTGGCATGTCTACCAACCCAAAAACTCTGGGGAAAAAACACTCGCGCGTTTTGTTATAGTTCCTCTAAGTCAGAAACGTCATGCTTGAGCGACTCGATTGCGCTTCCTGGGTATTGTTTCGTAACAAGGAACTGGAAGTCTCCCTACATGGTCTTGGCCCACCCCCGTCCCCCGTCCCCCCACACTCGTTACTTCCGGGTTTACACCGGAGGCAGCGCAGCGCCGTTCCCAAGCACGCAGCCGGGCTGTTCACACGGGACGAGCATTTCTCCGCTGGTCAGCCCGCGATTCACTCACATGTGGCATTTGTCTGGATCGTTGGGACTGGGAGGCTGCAGCAGCTGCTCGGGCGCGACCGCTCGCTCTCCCGTGCGTGAGCTGGAATTTGTGTCAGCGCCACACAGCAGCAGTGTGGAGGACTTCCGCAGTGTTCAGCGCTACTGTAACCCCCGAACCCCGACATTCAACGGGTACAACAACAAGCGGAGAAAGCAGAATCGCGGGCTGACCTTATATATACAGTCTATGGGGCTGACCAGCGGAGAAATGCTCGTCCCGTGTGAACAGCCAGGCGGCTGCGCGCTGGAGAACGGCGCTGCGCTGCCTCGCAGCGGTCTTCCACACTGCCAGCTGTGTGGAAGACTTCCGCAGTGTTCAGCTCTACTGTACGCCGGGGTACAGTAGTTACGCCGGGTTACAGTAGTTACGCCGGGTTACAGTAGTTACGCCGGGGTACACCGGACGTGAGCGCCGCTGCGAGGCAGCGCAGCGCCGTTCTCCAGCGCGCAGCCGCCTGGCTGTTCACACGGAGACGAGCATTTCTCCGCTGGTCAGCCCCATAGACTGTATATATAAGGTCAGCCCGCGATTCTGCTTTCTCCGCTTGTTGTGTACCCGTTGAATGTCGGGGTTCGGGGTAAATGATGGTCTTCATAGCCCCCACCTCTCTTTCTCTCTCTGTCTGTCTGCTTGTGTGCTTGTAGTGGATGGGCAGAGGGGACATTTAATTATGTGATTGGGAAAATTAAAACTCCAGGACAACAAGGGAATACAAAGTATGGGATGCATATTTGATAATTTATATCATATAAAATATGTAATTTATATCGTTTAAAATCATGGGGGGAGAGGGGGGAGGGGGGAGCTGGCTCATTAGCATTTAAAGGAACAGGCACTCAAAACAGGTCGCTCTGTGGAGGGCTGTTTTATACAGGGTAAAAAGGGTGCTGTTTTAAATGATCCTTGTGGTATTTTGACCAAAGTATGTTACAGACATTTCATTAAGACCCCAAGGAACCATATCAACTTGTGGTAAAATGGGCATGCTATGTCCCCTTTAAGTGTATTTGGCAATTTGTAGTTATATGTACCTCTTGGAAGATTCCCAGATGTTTTGCAAGCGTTTGTCCCAAAACACCTCCCCTCATCTGGAATAGGGACGTCAGGTGGGGTAAACCGCGCCATGAACGTTTTCGAGAGGGACTGTTGTGATCTGCTGGAATTCAGCATTTATCTGACACACACACACAACATGAATAACTGCTGTGAAGTAATAAATTATTGCAAGAAATGTATTTGTTTCGAATTTATTGTCATCTTGTATATGTTTAAGTCTTCACAGTTACAAACTGTGGGAAAATGTTCTTTTCTCTGACACATGGATCACTGTTTCTTTGTCTAAAATCATTCATCAGTTCAAGTCTCATGTTTTCTTGGCTTCATCTGTTTGCAAGCAGTGAGTGAAGGAAAAAATTTGACTTCAGCCTTTTTAGGTTTGTTTACATTTTTGGCTGGGAGGCATTCGTCCCGAGATTTGTTTTTCAAAGCTTCTGGACAGCCAATGGCTCGCATCTTTCTCCTGTAATTAGCCATTTTGTATTTTAGGCTAATCATCCAGCCAAGGTAACCAGTGGCAGTTGGTTCCTTCAAACAGGTGAATTTTTTGATTTTTACGTGATTTACTAAGTGGATTACAAATCTCAAAAATGTCAACATACAAATTCAATAACACTTGCAACTCACCTCCTGGTAAAAAAAAAAGATCAAATCCTTGAAAAACAAACCTTCTAGACATGACTCATGTTTCACCTCTTCTCCTCTACCCTCAGATATGAGATTATTCTCTAATGCTTTGTTAACCATGTGTCACAGCTCCTCTGTGTTCCCCAGTTTCTCTCTCCCTTCCCTTCTCTCTCTCTCCTCTGCAGGTGTGTGCATCCCCCCTGATGACTACATATGTTCAATGGCAGATTTAATTTGTATTGCCATTAGCCAGAACAAAAGATCCAAAACCGCTACTAACAAGAAGCTAGAACATGAAGAAAGTGTCTGTGTACTAGTTCTTTTTTAAACATAATGAAAACAGCTCTTCTCTATGAATTATATAATGACAAAGTCCCGCTTCTTGTCCCCCTGTGTCGTTTGTCCAGAAGTGCTTTGAAATAGTTAATGGCTACCATTTTGTTTTAAGTATCACTGACAACGAGCTCCAGTCTGTGTGCACAGCAGTTGCCATCCTATAATGTGGGGGTACAACCCCTTTAGCCTGCTCATGACCCCACTTTTACAGCCAAACATCACTGACTCACCATCACATGTAACACCAACAAGGCACTTGGTGAAAAAGTCCTCATTTAGATCTACCCTCTTTAATGCAGACAGCAAACTTTGCACAATGCCAGCAGAACATTTTTAATTGTTTAATCCAAGTCTACAAGAAGATTGTCTCCATTGCTTATAGCGGAAATCTCACATCCAGTGAAAGAAGCCTCTTCGTTTAGACCACTTGACCGTCTAACATCCGCACATTGCTTTATCATCATGTATTTCAGAAGAGATGTGCTGCTGAATATTGTAACATGCAATATTCAAATGCAGAATGTCCACACGATTTATCTGCTGTCAATCAATCTCAAAATAATAACTTTATTTGTTTAGCACTTATCTAAACAAGGTTACAAAGTACTTCACCATAAATCCATGGCAACAAGATGAATGAACTCAAATTAAAGGTATTCAATTCTGTTAAATTTTAAGGGACAATTCATAACTTAATAAGGTCATGACCTTAAAATGTATAGAGAAACGCAACAGTTCCCACAATTAGCAGTGCTTTGGCGACTGTGGAAAGAAAAGGCTCCCTCATTAACTGAGAGAAACCTCTAGCAGAACCAGACTCAGTGTGGGCGGCCATCTGCCTCGACCGGTTGCGGTGAGCGGAGAAAAATGGGGAAGAGAAAAGAGGTTGGTGGAAAAGAGGGGAGAGAAGAGAGAGAGAGAGAGGAGAGAGACCAGGAACAATTGTGTTACCATTACATTTCAGCTCTGTCAGACTGGTTGTTATAATTGTGGTGGGGGCACCGAGTGGGTTAATTAGGTTTGCACAACACTGCCACCAGGGGTGCGCTGGCAGGTGGCTATAGTTTCAACATCCTTCTCTGAACACTCATCAATTACACAAGTTCTTACTGATAACAGGCAGTAAATGTAGTGTGCGTGCCACAGAACAGGAGCCTGGCAGGGTAGAGAGTCACTTCAGCCACATACCTGTATAACCAGCAGAGGGTGAGGCTAAAGGTTCTGACTGGCCACTGGCTTTTATGGCAGTGCTATGAAAGCCATGTGCTCAGTAGATCAT
This sequence comes from Hippoglossus stenolepis, assembly GCF_022539355.2. Lineage (NCBI taxonomy): Eukaryota > Metazoa > Chordata > Actinopteri > Pleuronectiformes > Pleuronectidae > Hippoglossus > Hippoglossus stenolepis. Next base: position 4,805,429 of record NC_061487.1, on the reverse strand, counting down.
CAGACGTCATTACCTATATGCCTTTTTTTAAACTAAACTCCTACTCTCATAGGCAGCAGAGTCACACTTAAGAAAATTACATAAAATGTGGTTGCATAAAAGTAAGATCAAATGAAATAAAGAAGTTAAAACCAGAATTACAAATCGCTAATTCTTTCCTATAAAAATATGTTTTGAGCAGTGATTTAAAGGTAGTAGTTAATGAGTTGGCGAGTGTTACGCCCCGCGATTATGTGGCCCTATGGTGCCAACAACATGTAAGATAACTGACCACCACTGACACAAATCAACAACAGAAAGCCTTTAAAACAGCCGAATCATGGGATTTATTAACATCAAACAACACAATACACACAATGTTAAAATCCCAGGCTGAGGCCCAGCAGAATCAGCAGTCCCCACACTGGAAGCCTCTCTTCTGATCCTGACACAGGAGTTTTTAAAGAACCTCAATTCACAGTACAGGAACACTACAGCCCTAACAGCGAGCCTAATGGGCCCTGATGGACAAAGCCCTGTCACCCTGAGTAGACTGCCATGACCTAGGGACAGATAACAAGGACAGGCTGGCCGATCTCAGATCTGCAGGGAGTCAAGAGCTGCAAGATGTAAGTTGGGTCCAGCACATGTTGAGCTTTGAAAGTAATTAAAAGAACCTTAAAATGAATCTTGAATCTAATTGGCAACCAGTGAAGGGATGCGTGATATGAGACCTACGGTTTGTTTTAGTTCAAATATGAGCAGCAGCATTTTGAACAAACTGCAAACGAGTTACTTAGGTTTGACTAAGGCCTGTATGAAGGGCGTTGCGATGGTACAGATGCTTTTCTAAGTCAGGTAGCGATAGAACTGATTTAATTTTGGAAATATTTTGTAGATGGAAGTACTAGGATTTAATGATTTCATTAACTTGTGTTTTAAAATTCAGTTGGGAATCGAATATGACACCTAGATTTTTAGCTGTTGTTTTAATATTGCTTGCCAGGGGACTGAGAAATGATAGGAGTTTGCCTGCTAGTTGATCGGAACCCTGTATGCGGGCCTGTGCCTCTTAGCTTCCTTGTGTTCCCCTTACCTGTCTCTTTACTACAGCAATGTGTTCCTTGGTTCGACCATGTTCCATCTTTGTCTGAAAGGCCCTCTGCTGTTGCCTCACATCTGAGGCAGTAGAGCTAATGGTGCCTGTCACAGATTCTTTGGCTATAGCTTCATGCCCATAGCTTTCTCAGGACCAAGTTAACCTGACGTAAACTTGTTCCGCCTATATGATGAACAAGTCCCTTTCTCTTTGCATAACAATCCTATTATCACCAGTAGAGGTGAAATGGAATTTTCATGTGCATGCCGGACTCTAAATGGGAGAAAATAATTCCTTCGGGTGGGAGATGGCCAGTTGGTCAAGCATATGTGCAGTTGCCAGGTCCCGGCTCTTGGGACCTTAAAGCACCATTCAAGCGACAGCTTTTAAAGTTGGTAGAGAAGAAGAAGACGGAAGGGAGGCACATAACAAACCTAATAAAGCACCTTACTGCTTGTGTGATCCCCATGGGGAGACAATTGATGACGGGTTTGAATCTAGAGTATGAAACTGAAACTGTTATTTATTGTTAAATAATTGTAGATAGGTTAGGTTTTATTTGTTATGTGATTTTGTTATTTAAATTTGTTAAGAGTTTTGCATTTATTTACATTTGTAGGATACTTGAAGTAGTAACTTGTAGGAAACTGCTAATATGTTAGATTTGAACTTCCAATTGGTCTTGCAATAAAAAAGCTGTTCTTATTATTGACTATTGCTTTGTGCTTTTTAATTAATTAATTAATTTAGAAGTAATAAGCTACCAAGCTCCTCTCCTGTGGAATCATCTCCTACTTTCAGTTCAGGAGGCAGACACCCTCTCTATGTTTAAGAGTAGGCTTAAAAGCTTTCTTTTTGAAAAAGCTTAGTTAGAACTGGTTCAGGTTTGTCTTGGACCTGCTCTTAGCTATGCTGCTATAGGTCTAGAATGTCGGGGAACACATGACACACGGATCTTCTCTTTCAAGCTTCTCCTTCCTCTTCTCCCTCCTTATCACATTAAAGAAATGAATGTCTCATCAATACATGTTACTGACTTGACTTCTTCCTCTGAGTCCCTTTGCCTTATCGTCCGCAGATCCAGGGCCGCGGCAGCGGCCACACCGCGGATTATAATAGTGGATCGCGAATCAGAGATCGTGATCGTAATGGCGGATCCTGTATCATGCTGGCTGATCGTGATAGTAATGGCAGATCCTGTATCATGTTGGCATCTGATAGTGGTGGTAGACCATGATCGAGGTGGCAGCTGATGGTGGCAGCTGATGGTGGATCCTGAATCATGACGATGGAATCCACACTGAATCATGACGATGGATTGTGGATTATAGTGGCATCCGATCGTGATATGGTGGATCCTGATCGTGGTGGCTGCTGATCGTGGACTATGATTACAAATAGACTGCTTGATATACAATATGTCTACACAGATATTCTACTATTACTGACAATATTTCCTCAATTCATTTACTTTCCATCATGCTAAAAAAATATTTTATAATTCTGTTGTCTGCCATTACATGTGACATCTATTGCACTTCTGTCCGTCCTGGGAGAGGGATCCCTCACATGTGGCTCTCTCTGAGGTTTCTACGTTCTTTTCCCGAGTTTTTCCTTACTCTTGTTGAGGGTTAAGGGCAGAGGATGTCACACCCTGTTAAAGCCCTATGAGACAAATTGTGATTTGTGAATATGGGCTATACAAATAAAATTTGATTCATTGATATAATAACCGAAAAAAGCCAAACAATACCCAACCCTACTCTCTGATGCATTTCACTCATTCTGAGATGCTTTCTAGTTCACCACACTTACGAGGAGTGGTTATCTGAGTTACTGAGTTCCTTTCTGTATATATGTGTTGTGTTTCTTGCCAGACATAAATATGAATCAGTACACAACCTCGGAAAATTATTTGGTTAGATGATAGAAAATTGAATGCTATCATCTCTCTCTTTATAATTTTTAAACATGATATATAAAACCAATCAAATGAAAGTTTAAAAAATTGCCTACAAAACGATCCTATACGACTTCCCAGCAGATTGTTTGTTGTGGTTTTATGACGGGGAAAAGTCCACAGCAGTCATAAATCCGAGCAGATAAGCAGAGGACAGAGACGGGGGGGAAGATTAGTTCAGACAGGACGGACGGAGACATGGACGTTGTTCAGCCACATTTAACTGTGAGGACGTCCTTCATCTTAATACTTCTGAGCCTGCTCCAAATGTCCAGCGGGAACTGTGAGTACTGAACTCAGCTGCTTGAGTTTGTTTTATCAGACTGATGGTGTCACTTGACAAACTATAATGGGCTCAATAACCATCTGCTAACAAGCACTTCTGGTACAGTTGTATAACTACTCACACTGTGTAAATATAGATATAAAAAAAAGCAGAGAAGGAAATATGGATATGGAGGACAAAAGGGAGAGGAGTGTTGATGTTCAATATGGAAGTGCAAATTTTGATTATTTATCTGATCTATGGATTTATTTAATCACTTTCATCACAGAGAGAGGCTTTTGTTAGCCTCACAGGTAACACCCTACTTTAAGTCTCCCTATTTGGCAATTACAAGTAGTATATGTAGGTTTAATAAAGAAACACAGAATAATGCGCTTTTAAGCAGATAAAAATGGGGCTTAGCCTCAAGTGCTGTGACGTCACCTGTAGCGAGAACCAGCCACCGAAGGTGATTGTGAGTTTTATGATGACTCCCAGTCAGCACTAACTGCTATGTTGTAACTATAGTTTCATATTAACTTACTACCTAATAGTGTGTGGGGCTACATTTGTACGGACACCAGAACTGAAATGCTTCAGTAACACTGAACACGAGCCTGTGATTTACAGTGTAATTATGTCACATGAATCAACTGATAAAGTAAACCCTGATTCTTCCTGTTTTCTATAATGAAAGAGCTGTGAAATCCAACAAGACAATGGTGTAAATATCCAGCATTTTAGTGGAAAAGAGAGATTCAATTCTAATTTTTGTATTTTATAAATACTCAACACTGAGGCACACTGCCACACAAAATTTAAGTTGGGGGAAAATGGTTGTTATTCATTGTTATTCTGTACAAATAATAAAGTTACTAGGGAAAATATGCCTGAGTAGGCAAAAGCTGTTCGGGAAGACAACGGTTTAAAAATGTAATATATCATCAAAATAAATCCGCCTTCATATTGCTGTGTCATAAACACCCTCCATGTTACATTGGATTGTTTAATTTGTGTTTCCTCTCACTTAGCCCAACTCCTAGCCAAATGTTGATCTTCATACCTCTGAACCAGTGGTCACCAACCTTTTCGAGCCCAAGATCCCTTTTTAATTCCAAACGTAAGCCGAGAGCTACCACCCTGATATCTTCCAAAAAACCCACTTAGGAGGGTCATATTTATTATTTTTTGCAATTTCTGTTAAAGGCTGAATGTACAAGAAATAAATATACACAAAGAGAGGCAGTTGTGCAACTTTTTCTATTCAATGACAATATTCAAATTAATATCAATTCATATTTACAATGCAAAATATGTAGCTTCTCAGTTCCACATCATGTTCTGCAGAGGAGCTGCTACTGCAGCACAATGTTTTTACATATAGGCTTTGATTTGAATATGGCCACAAATATGATTATTGCCTTGTATGAAAGAAGTCCCTTGTACTCAAATAAATACCAGTACTACACAGTATGAAGCCGTGCATCTTTTCGCTCCTGCAAATATTTCACAATAAAAAAACCTTTTTAAACAAGGGAATGGATATCATTAACAAACTCTGGAGTGCTTTTATTTTGAAAAGGCTTACAGAAAGTGTTGCAACCATTTGTTTGTGACATAAATTCATCAGATTAACATTAAAACTCAGGTGAAAGATCATTTTCTCTGTTTATTCTGCTGTGAACCAAAATGTTTATCTGTCTATGACACAAATGTATTTACAACACTTTCCGAACACGTTTCAAAGTAAAAGCACTCCAGCGTTTCACCTTCTGAATCCACTCATTTGTTCCAACGGGGCTTTGATTGTTATCGACAGACCGAAAGATCTTCATACCGTAGAGTCCTGACATCTAGTCTCGTACATAATCCGACTTGTATTGAAGGAAATGCAGGAGATAAACCAGCAGCTCAGACGCCAGTAGCGGACACACAGCGCGTGTGAAAAACAGACAACCGACACACAGACAACCGACACACAGCTGATCTGCGGCGCGACTACAGCCAGTGAGTCCAGAGAGTTCGGGGACAGACAGTGAAGACTGGCAGATCGACCGGTAGATCGCGATCGACGGGTTGGCGACCACTGCTCCACATTGTGCCGCTTTGCCGTCGCAACAGTTGCCCCGCAAATGAGACACACACATTTTTCTTTCACTGTCGTAAAAAATAACTCTTCCTCCCAATCATTATGAAAATAGTATGTTTTCTTTAGTTTGGGGGGTAAAAACCACATCTAGCTCGCCATCGTTGCTGCTCCCGCTAGCTTGTCTCAGCATAGAGTGAGATGGCGGTTTGACTTTTTTTTTTATTTCAAATTTCAGTTTTTCTTTTTTTTCTTCTTTTTTTTCTTTTTCTATTTTTAATTTAGAGCATGCCTTGCGGGCGACTCGCGGGGTCCCTGCGGGCGACCAGGTGCCCACAGGCACCGTGTTGGCTACCCCTGCTCTGAACAATAGTTCTTATTTTACCTCCACTGGCACAACATGGATATTCTCTTTTCTAGAAGACAATATCCAATTTCTCAGAAGATGGCAGTGATATGTATTGGACTTTTGAGACATAAATAATGTTACTATGCAGAGGAGAAACAGAGCAGAACAGAGGTTTTCATGAATTATTGGGCAAATATTGACAGTATAGTTTGAAGGTGTAAAACTGGCGTCAACTTGACTTTTCCCTCTCAGATCATGTTTTCTTCCCTTCATACAGTCTCGCTCTGTGGTTGGATTTAGGGATCAGAGGTATTGTTAGCTGCCGTATAATTATGGTATATGGAATATGGTGAGGGTCAGTTGAGGTTGAGTATTGCAGAAAAACAAAAATCTTTATTATACTATTATACTTATTCTTATAAAAAAAGTGTCAGGAAAACGTTTTGCTAAATTCCTAAACAGTCAGTTTCTGTCACAAACAACCGGTGGCTCCAACAGAGATTCTCATCTTAAGTGAACAAAGCCTAAATCACACCTTTGGCAAATCTGCGTGTAAGTTACTTGAAAGGTGCACTCAATTTTTCCTAAACAGCAAGTCACTGAGACTTTTAAAACAATTTCCAAAGCACTTATTCCACCAGTACTGATGCTGGGATATGTAATGTTGCTTCAGTACATGTAGGTCTGGTCCAAGTGTTTAATGCTGTCGAGTTTTGGGTTGTTATTCTGATCCATGGACTGGATAAGCATCCATTTTGTAATCTGCTTTTGGAGAAGAAAGAAACTTTCCTGTCCTTTACTTAATGTTATGACAGCTACGTTGTGCTTCTCTCCCAACAGACTGTTCTGCTCCTATGCCTGTGCTATTTGCAGAAAACAACAAAGTGGATGATGTTGTGACAACGATAACTGTGCAACCAGGGGTCACCCTGGCGCTCAGGCCCCCCTCCAACAACCTATTCAAGCTCAGAGGAAACCAGCTGTTAGCTGCAATGGTGTTTGACTATGAGGTACTGCAGATCATGACTAAAAGTGCCAACAAGTTCCAAACCCATGCCTCTGTTTACATCCTAAAACCTGTGAAAGACAGTGACTCTTAAGCATGAAGCTTGTTTTGTTTGCAGACTGAGAAAAGACAAACAGCACTGATCACCTGCACTGTGACAGCTTCAGGCATTGAGGTAAAACTCCATATACTCTACACATGTTAAAGCAACAATATGTATGTTTTACTGAGCACAGCGCCCTCTGCAGCCACAGGTGGTGATAAACCTCTGCGATGCTTATCAGTGAAGACCCATGATAAGAGCAGGTTTGTTAATTCACCCTGACCATCACTTGACAGGCATACAGCCAGAGGGGAACATCCTGAATGGACCTGGTTGTCTTTTATTACAGAAAAAAATCATGGCTATCATGAATACATCAAGTATTCCTTAGATGGCTTTTTGTAATGAATGGGCAGAAAACGGCTGAAAGGCCACATGTTCCCCACCACTGTATATGTTCTTGAAAAACTTGTAGAGGTGCTTGAGGAGAATCCCCTGGGATGTAGAGTTCATGGCGGTTGCCCAGGTTCTAGAGGTTCAGGAGAGTAGGTTCTTTAGGGGGTTTTGTATGGAGGATTTGTGCAGATGCTTGAGGAGAGTATACAGTTTTTTTTAAAAGGAGTTTGAGGAACCTGTACAGGTCTTTCATAAAACTATGATAGTGTGAGAGGACGTCCTCTTTGTGCCTGTAGCAATTTGCAGGTTTTAGCAAATGTTAGAGGTTCTTAATGATGTTTTGGGGTTTTTGTTTTTTCCCACAATGCTGCACAGGTTAAACAAACAAAAACATGTGATATTATTTCACAGATTCAGGCTATTGATGCAGTTTAAAATGAATGTCTTTTTTTTTCTCAGGAAAAACTCAACATTTTGGTACTTCTGGAAAATATGAATGATAACGCTCCAGTCTTTGACCAAAGCCTCTACCGAGTCAATGTCAGTGAGGTAAGATGATAATTGTTGTATAAAATTGTAGATTTGGGGTTTACTTGTATTTTCTCTGTTGTTTGGTTAATCCAGATTAAATTAAATCTCACACTATGTGTAGTTTTCTATCTTTATTTAAGAAAAGCAACATATTATTATTACTTACGTAAAATTATTAAAGAAGGTATTTCAACTTTTTAAAGAAGCAAGATATTTTCTGTCTGTTTTTATCCCAGATGTCCCCTGTAGGAACAACAGTTGGTCATTTTGCTGCCACAGACCTAGACCAACACAACCAGCTCTTCTACACTCTGACATCTGAATCTGTAAGACCTCGTGATTTTGTCTCGTAAAATTTGTTTTTAGGACATAGCTTAGCACAAAGACTGGAAGTAGGGGTAAGATGCTAGTTCAAGGTGCGTATCTGAACGTTTTTATTGTCCTATGTGATTTCAGCAAAACAGCTTTGAACTGAAGTCACCCACCACCCCAGACCTCGTCATCAAGTCGCCTCTCGACTATGATACAGTCAAAAATGAAAAATTGGTGTTGTGCGCTCAGGTGAGTCTTTTTCACTTCTGGTTCTAAACACAGATTTCTTTCTTCCATATAAATTGAATCAAATATTGCTCTCAGTGTTATTCTCAGGCAGATATATTCTCTTCAAAATCAGTAAAGACCTCAAATGAATATGGGGCATCAGTGGTTGAGCAGGCTGCAGGGTTCGGTCCCGAGCTCTTTCTATCTTACGTCCCTGTGAATGTGATATATTAGGACTGCCAGTAGGGAATTTCATTACATCTGGTACAATTCACTTGGACTCATTGATTAACTGATTAGATCTCGATGGTCAAAGGTCAATGTTTTTGGCCTCTTGAATGTGATATCTCAAGACTGTTTGAGATATCATACATTTGGACTCAAAGCTGAAGTGATTACATTTCAGTGCTTAAAGGTCACAGGGACCTCATAAGAATTTAGAAAAAGAAATCTAGAAATAAGTAAACAGAAACTGCACTGGCTGGCGGAGGCATACAACCTCAGTGCAGTAATTATAGTTATTGTTTGAGTACAGACCCTTTTATAAACAGTGCAGAGTGAAGTAAGAAAACTTTGTGTTTATCCTTCCCGTTTTTTCTGCAAAGAAGATTATAAAGTCATAAAATGAAATTGAAAAAAATATAATAAATGTATATATTTTTATATTGTCATGTAATAATCATATCTCCATCATTGTTTTTTTTTCAGGACACACCATTGACAACATCAGATAACAGAACCTCTTTCACTGCCACCTCCACCATCATGGTCACCATCTTAGATGCGGACAACAGGCCACCGTGGTTCCAGCCATGCACCAAGCACGAGATAGGGGCAGCTGTGATCTGCCAGAGTGCTGGATACACTGGCAGTGTTATCATAAATGAACAAGAGGTGTGCATCCAAAAAATCCTGTGCAGATACTGAACCATATCCACAAGCTCCATGTTTGTGCTTTGCTGGACTGTCCTGTGGGCGACCACGTCTAAAGTCAAAGTGTTTCTACTTGTTCTAAATCTCCAAACTGGAGAACAAAGAAAAAAAACCATCCAGCCTTCTCCTGGTTTCTTCCCACTGTGACCCTGATGTATGGTGGCCCTGAAAGCTCATTGCACAGAAACACAAGAAAGCAATGACAAGCATCAGAGGGGCAATGCACGCCCCGTGCAAGTACTTTGTATACCCCAAAACAGGCAATGCTAACTTTTTAATAGTGTAATAATGATAGTTTTTCTCACATTGTGAAAATGAATTGGTTAATCTAGATAACCTGTAGATCGTGTCTCTAATCTCATTGGTTGCTAAAGTATTACTACACAATACGTTGTCATTTTCTGACATGATGGTATCACTCTTATCATATAGTCATAATTATTTCTTAATCTATATAAGCTTTAGGTCATATTTATAATGCTATAGGATTCAGGAATACCTCAAAAAATCTGATTGTAAACTTAGAATGACTTAATTGTCTTTTAGACGTCTTCATGACGTCACTTATCATATGACATCATGTGATTTGGAATCATTTTCTCTCTAACCCAAAGGTTCCTTTGAATGTATGTATTTTTGTTGACCTTGACTTTGACCTTTGAATGATGAGCTACAAAGTTAATCAGGGTAATGCGTTAAAAAGTACCAGATGTTTTTAAAGAGACAAAATACGGCTGGTGTGTTTTCTAATTTTAAGGCTAGATCCTTTTTTGTTTGTTTTTTAAAACTACGAATTCACAGTGTCAGAGGTATGCTTAAACAGACAGTTTTAAAATTGTTCTGTGAAAATGCAAACATTTTTGAAAAAAGGATAAAAAGGAGTACAATGGTTGGGGTTCAGGGATGCTTCCCTTTGTACTCTTATCTCTCCGCCAATTTTCTTTTGTCAATGAGGCAAGTGCAATACATGATGGTATATATTGCTCAGTAAGTGACCATTGGTTCTACACTGCTTTTCAAGAAGCTTCTGAAAACAACTGATGTGAGACAATCTGACAAACACTATCTGGAGGGAAATGTGTCCTTAAGCCTCTAACTCTTTTTTCACAACTACCAACCCTCTGTTAGACACATGATGATGATGAGAGCGTTTTCTCCACTGCAGAACGGAGTATTACCGCTGAAACCAGGACCACTCTATGCCATTGATGGAGACACCGGGATAAATGAGGAGATGACATACTCATTTCTTAGTGGTGAGCATCTTGATTAAAACATACAGAATACATAACTTGTTGAGTATTGGCAGCTCAGTGTTTTTTGTGTTTTAGGAAACGAAGAGAATCTGTTTAAGATCAACGCAAACACAGGGAACATCACCATGTTGAAGCCGGCCAAAGCTTTGGATACAATCAATCTGATTGTGCTGGTAACAACTCAACTTTCACATGATTGTATCCAGTACATTCTGGACATGTTGTCTGTGTCTTGAATGTGTCTCGATTTATATTTTCATCAGTCCCACATCTCTAGAGAGCAGTATGTTCAAACCCTTTTGAGGATTTACTTTGTAGATAATCAATAGGATGCATTATAAGTTTTTTTTTCTCTTTACTGACCTTCTCTTTACTGACATACTGATTTCATGTTCAGATTTTGTAAGGCTCTTATTTTGTTACTGTGACATATTTCCTGCGCTCCAGCTTCAGCTCCTCTCCTCCCGCTGACACCTAAGTTCCCATAAAATACAGAGGTGGGGGGAAATAGGGCGCAATCTATTTCATTTTTTGGTTGCAAGCAAAAGTGTTCCTATCATTGTTGTGGAAAATCTTCTGGTCAATGGTCAACTCATCAGTGAAGAAAGAGTTCAGGAGCCCGTTGATGACTTATGCTGAAATATTTATTGAAGCTTGGCCAAGGAGAAAATCGGAATTCATCAATACAACAACTGTGCATGATGTCCTCTCATATTCTGAAGTCTCCTTTCCTGCAGTCACACTTTAAACCCTCACAGACATTTAGTCTATGGGTCTGCTAGTTCCTAAACAATCGTCTAGGGATTATATTTTGAAAGTTTTATTCTAAAAAGTAACTATATCTGCCAGAAAAATGTACTGCAGTAAAAATGTTTCCTTGAAGCAGACATATAAATTAACATAAAATAGATATACTCCAGAAAAGTACAAGTACCTAAATATTGTACTTAAGTACAACTGATGTTGTGTTTCTCTCTGCCAGGCTGCCCAGAGCAAGAACGGTAATCAGGTTGCCACCACCACTGTCAGTGTTCAGGTGAAGAGCCACCACCATCCACAGTTTCAGAAGCCTCTGTACGAGGGGGTCGTCAGTTCAGTGGGCTCCATGGCCATGGACGGGGATAAGCCGCTGTACATCCACGCTACAGATGAAGACTACAATGGGGTAAAACAAGACTCCAGACTCAATAAAAGAAAAGAAAAAGCCAAACTAATCTAAAAAGTTTGAAGCTTCGCAGTGGTGAAAAAACTGATGCATCGGTAAAAGTAACGTAAACAACAAAGTGCTATGGAAAGAGGCTAAGTAAAATAAAAATGACATACAGGATGTGTGACTTAAACCTTTGACTATCTGAGGAATCTGTCAACTACAACCTACTTCAAATGAATACATGGGACAAACATTTATCTCCATCATACTTCTAACATCATCTTTATTTATCTGAGGTTTGACTTCTGTTATCTTGTGGGATCCTGTCCCTCTGTAAATACGTAATGGCGCCTGACTGGAAAATTGGTGCCTAGAACTCCAAATATTCACATAATATCTTTAAACAATCTTCTGGAGATGTGTTTGGATTTAGAAAAATGGCTTGAGTCATCCAGTTTGTGAAATAAGACAATTCTGGATCAAATTTAGATTTTTTTTAAGGTTTCTATCTTGTAATAGTCACTGTACACACATGTGTAGGTTGCATTTTTTGTAGCCTGCGATACTAACTTTTCCAGGATTGCCAACCTTAGCTTTAAATGTATGAGTGGGGGGTTGATGGTTTGATGACTTTTGCGAGTGTACCTAATGTGCAGAACTAACCTTTTCATTTCGGTTCAAACAGAATCCAAATCCTAACATCGTGTACACCATTAATGGGAGCAGTGATTTCTCTATCATTAGCGGCTATTTATTCATGACTAAGGATCTCCAAGCCACCACATTATCCCTACAAGTAAGTTCAAAATCTAATAAAGGTTAATGCAACTGAATGATTATTTTCTGGGTATTTTCTTATTAAGCACCTGTTTTCCTCTTTGTACGTCCAGGTGGTCGCAACAGACGAGTCAAACGATCAATTTGATACAGCTCAGCTCAATGTGCAGGTGAAATCAGGTAGGAAGCAAACCCTCAAAGACGACTCTAACAAATAACACAACTATGAGCTTTAATAGTAATTTAGCTGCATCTCAATCATATCACATATCATATCACAGTGATGGATCTAATATTTTCCTAAATCAGGGTCAAAAAAGTGGCCACAATTTAATCAGAGGAGCCAATTATATGTCCAACATCCAATGTGGATTCCTCATCAGTAATGTGTACATTACAGCGCACATTCCTAAAGCCACACATCATTGAACATATTTTGAAAATGGTTCCTTGTTCAAGGACAATGTGGACTTCAAAAAAGCTTAGAAAATAAAAAATGTCACATCTATTGTTAGTATTGTTAGTAAGTGACAAGTTAATTAAAAAAAAAGACTGCTGACAGGACAGAGGCTCTTCAGGGGCTGATCAGATTTTATATAGGGCCAGTCCCCCCCTTGCCCCGACCCAGGATCTGCCCCTTCTCCAGTTGTTAGGAGTAAAGTGTTTGGCAGCACCTTTCTTTCCCGAAGAAACAAATGATTCATCAGGTGGATCCTTTACAGCCCAACCTATCCCAGAATTCATTGCGCTTCAGTGACGAACCATTTTTCAAAGAGGTAATGGTGCAGGCAAGCGACAAGACATCTGATGCCTGAGTATCATGTACTAAGTACATGAACATTAACTCAACCAAACAGCTAACTATACACTTGTAAAAAAGGACACAGCCACTGAATTGAGACCCAGTTAGTCTGTGCCTACTTACGCAGTTGCACAATGCTCATACACTATGCATGTCACACAAACAGAGGGTCTGTTCAGGCACAAAGTGAAAGTGTTTCTTCTGCAGAAAAGAGTTAATAGCCATTTTAAAGAGAATGGGAAACAGCGCTGTAATTTCTTTATTGTACGCTGCACCCAAAACACACCCATGATAAATTAAGAGACTGAGTAAAACCCTGTGAACCATATTTAGCGGTTCAAATGTAATGGTTCAAACTACCTCTGCCTACCATCCCCCCCTCTCCCTTCATCTCTGTTAGACATGTTGTACATTGTATAAATACTTTAAACATATATACCTCTCCATTTATGTTAGACATTGTCTTCTAATGTTGTTGATGTGCTCTGTTACACACAAAATCTATTGCACCTCTGTCTGTCCTGGGAGAGGGATCCCTCACTTGCAACTCTCTTTTTTTTCCTGTTGAAATGTTTTTTGTTAGTTTTTCCTCAGTCTTGCTGAAGGTTAAGGGCAGAGGATGTCTCACCTTGTTGAGCCCTATGAGGCAAATTGTGATTTGTTTATATGGGTGAAACAAATCAAATATCAGTGGTACAGTGGTTGGTACTGTCATTTAACAGCAAGTAGATTCCTGGTTTGAATCCCAGCTTGGAGTTTTAATGGTGCCTGCATGTTTTTTCTGGGCACTCCGACTTCCTCCATCAGTGAATGACTGTTTGTCTCTGGCCCTGCGATATGCCAAGCTCAGGCGGAGAGATTCCTTTATTTATTTTTTTTCTTTAACATTTCAAGATGTAGTCGTTTTTCAACATTTCCGTTGATTTCTCACAGAATAATTCATGTACCTTGATGTCAATATGCCAAATGATATGAACTGCATTAGTTTAGTTTCTCTTTGCTCTTAATGTGTGCAAAGTTTTGAAAGAAAAGGTTGAATTCCTGCACACTGTCAGCACTAATTTTACTAGAGACAACATTTTGGTTGTAACACTTTAGGTGTCATCCAAAGGGAACCTATTGAACATATATAGCGTAGTTGATGTGTAATGTTTCATTATGAAGAAGCAGCCAGTCTTGTAGGCTTGAGTGTGTGGGATTCATCACTGTTGAATGTGTGCAGCCGTGAGTAAGTATACGTGTGGTAAAGTTGATATTTTATTCCTTTTTATGCATGCTTTGATCAATTATGGCTTGCGGGTTGAGCTGCCATCAAACAAAAACATAGGCAATCCATTGGCTGCTCTTAGCCAGTTTCAGAAAAGTCCTCCATCAGTCAGGTTTGAGCAAATACAAATAAATCGAGGCGAAAATTCACATTTTCCATTTCCAGTCTGAAGCAGAAACCTGGGACAAAGGGTGAAACCACTAAGTTTCAAAGTGTGCTCTTCTCCCAGGTCTCACCACCACCAGTTTCCCTTTGAGCACCACAAACATTATGACCACAACGCCCATAGGGGAATCCACCACCTCCAGCAAGACCACTGAGGATGTTGTGTCCACCACCAAACCAAATGTGACCACTGACAGCAGCATCTCAACTACCATCCCCAGTACCAGTGCAAGCATAATCTCCACCACACACCCTAGTATTTCCACTGCCACCGAAGGCAGCGTTTCAACCACTAAAGCCAGTATGACCACTGAAGGAAGCGTTTCAACCACTAAAGCCAGTATGACCACTGAAGGAAGCGTTTCAACCACTAAAGCCAGTATGACCACTGAAGGAAGCGTCTCCACTGCCAGCACAGCTCATCCTCCCACAGGTGGTTACAGTAGCTTCTCCTTCAAATCAAATATTGTCCTTCTGGAGAAAATTGTACCTAGCAAGTTATCAGCCAGTAACAAATATCAACACATATGAAAGTTGTTCCAGGCAACCAAGACAGAGGATACAATAATCCACCTTAAAATTCATGTAAAGAAACAATGTTTTATTGACATTCAAAGCAACCACCTACAGAGATTTGTTATGCAATTATAGCAGTTAGTTTTGAAAAGGAGGAGGACATACCCCCCAAATAACTAAAAACCTCAAAATGGGTTTATTCCTAACTTTATCGAAAAGTGTGATCTTTTACTTTGAGTGCAGGACTTGATTTCACGTTCTGATTGTGTAATGCTCTTGCTCAAAATCCTGCGCATGCACTCAAAAAGCCCCTGCGTGTGCTCAAACTGTGAGCCCAGTCGCTTGGACAGATTTCCTGCACTCCAGCTTCAATTCTTTGCTTTGCCCTTACAATGATTTTGTGGACGTCTCTTTCTGTCTGTCTTTCTCTCTTCTAATGCATGTGTGCTGTGGATAAGTTCGTTTTTTCAGATTGTCAATTTGTTTTGGTACATTTCGCACGTTATTTTTGAAAAGGTGTTTGATTTACAAAATGCTAGTAGAGCCGATCAAAGTGTTATCAGGAAATCATTCTGCTAAATGTGAGTAGTTATTAGCAAATCAACTGTCAGCTTTGTTCTTAGATGGCCAACTGTACCTTGAACACTACTACAGCAATGTTTGGTTAGTCTGTACCCTACAAATTACTTAGCTACTAGACTCACTGGAGTTAGCCATTAGCATCAACAAAACTATAATTATGAACACTTGAATAGTAACTAAACAATGTAGTAGTAGGGCCACTTAAATAAAATAAAAAAATGATTTAGTAAATTTATGAGAATAAAGTCAGAAATTGTCATTTTAGAGGGAGAATATCAGAAGATCAGTCCGTCACCTGTGTTAAAATGAGAAGTGAGGAACTTCTTGTAGTAGTAAGTACAAGTTGGACAAATAAAAAAAAAAATCTATTTTCAAATTAGCTCCTCATCATCATTTGTATCAGGACTTGTGTAAACTGTCTATCCTAAAGGATCTAGGAGTAAAACTCCGGCAAGCACGGATTCTCCTTGCTTGGATTCTACTTCGTTTCTTAAGAATATAATATTTGTTCTATTTTTCATTGAATCACTAATATTACAAAATATTTTCAAAATCTCAATTGGCTTTTTTCACTTTTTGGCAAACTACAAATACGAAACACAACAAAAGACGCAAACTTAGGCTGTTTATCCCAACAAAGGTGGGTATCCCACAAGTAATTACTCCAGATGAGGTGTTTTTCCTTTTTCTTCTATTTCACATCGATATTTCAGTTTACTTCTAGTCTGATCTTGTTCAAAGAGGTTAAATATCCAATCAGTTTGACCAAAGGATTTAATGTTTAAATCTCTTTCTTTGGAAAGTTTACAATCCCTCAACCTTTTTCCTGACTAATTATGGCTGTAAAATATAGTCCTGACTTGTCATTTGCTACTCTTTTAACAAGATGAAGATTGCAGTCACATTAAAGATGCATCACCAATGTGAGTTTCAGATATAAGCATTTTTCATTGACAACTTTATAAAGTGACATTTGTTCTTGCAGTTATCATAGTGAGCACAGGCAGCTATGGGCAGGAGGACATGATAGCCCTCGGTGTGACACTGGGTGTCCTGCTGCTTGTCTGTCTGGTGGTCATTGGTGTGCTCAGCCATCGCATGAGGAAAGGCAAAGCAGACTGGAAGAAGATCTACGAAGTCAGCGTGTTTCGAAGCTCTGTGAGTTCAAAGTTCATAATAAGGCTATGTACACGCAAAGAAACATGTTCCAAACTTCCAGACTTATCCCTGCTCGTGTTTAAAGATAATGTACAATTAAGAGATACATGTTGTAATTTGATCACAGCAAACTTTTGTATTTTTACCAGAGGTCAATAAAGAGACATACAGTATATCTAATTACCATTCCGGATTCAGTCGGCCTTCTTTTCTCTTGGACGATCTTTAGGACTAAATTTCTAAACGATTTCTTGACCTTTCCTTTAGCAGTCTCATCTTCACTGTGCTGCTAAGACTGCTAAGCTAAATCATCAGGATGTTGAACTTGACTTCACAAAGCCTCAAAACTACTCCACTAGAAATTGTCTTGAGTTGAGATTGTTTAGCCAAATCAGTTCAGCAGAGGAGCTGCTACTGCAGCACAATGTTTTTTCATAGGCTTTGCCTTGAAAATGGCAATTTATTCCCTTGTATAAGAGTAGTCCTGTGTACTCAGATAAATACCAGTACTATACAGTATGAAGCCGTGCATCATATTTCACATAAAACAAAACTTTTAAACAAAAGAATGGATTTGGTCAACAGAAATGCTGGGGTGCTTTTATTTTGAAACGCCTACAGAAAGTGTTGCAACCATTTATGTTTGTAACATAAATTCATCTGATTAACATTAAAACTCTGGTTAAAGATATTTTTCTCTGTTTATTCTACTGTCAATCACAATGTTTATCTGTCTATGACACAAACATACGTATTTCCAACACTTCCCGAACCCATTTCAAAGTAAAAGCACTCCAGCGTTTCAATTTCTGAATCCATTTATTTGCTCTAACTGGGCTTTTAATGTTATGGACAGACCGGAAGATGCACGTCTTCCTACCGTAGAGTCCTGACATTTAGTTTAGTACATAATCCAACATGTATTGAAGGAAATAAAGTAGATAAATCAGCAGCTCCGCCACCAGTAGCGGGCACAGAGCATCCGACACACAGCGCAACTGCAGTCAGTGAGTCCAGAGAGTGAGGGATCGATGGTAAAGACTGTCGATATCGACCAGTAGATCACGATCGACGGGTTGGCGACCACTGCCATAGAGGCTAATTCATTGTCTGATAATATATCCGATGAGCTCTGAGATTGGGATCAATCAATGTGGCTATGTCTCAGGTGGTTCTGCAGGTTGAACATGACTTTGGTGGTTTGTCCCAGATTTAAACTAGTTACCTTGTTCTTTAACTGTTTTCTCTCCCTGATTGTATTGTCCTTCCAAAGCTGGGTCAAAGTTCAGGTGGTCTGAAGAAGGGTGTCCAATACACCAATGAGGCCTTCCAGAACGATGAAGATGGAGGAAGCACAGGCTCTAGTGGCCCACAAGGGGGAGTGAGCACGGAGGCCATTGTTAGGTCTTCACTGCCACTGCACGCCCTCCTGCCAGATGATACCAATGAGGCGGGCTTAGACACGGCCGAAAATGAGAAGGTGAAACCCATCCTGACCAAGGAGAGGCGCATTGAGGAGGGATACAAGGCAGTTTGGTTTAAGGAGGACATCGACCCCAATGCCAAGGAGGAGGTGGTGATTATCCCAGACAGAAGAGAGGATGACAGTGATGAGGAAGACGAACCTGACAACAAAACCCCAAAAGTCAATTTTGATGACACAGATCTGGACAGCGGACTTGGGGTAAAGATGGGGGATCGGCCAGATGACTCAGATGATGATGAAGCAATGACCTCTGATCTGTGAGAGGAGACGGATGACAGGGACGTAGCAGGAACCGCCTATAATAAAAATATGATGATTCATCAGCTGCTAACGCCCTTATCACTAATGACAGAGGACCATAGAAATAGAATCCGGACTGTAGACACCTTATGTGGAGAGATAAAGAAGCTTAGTAATGTCTCAGAGTTCTTAATTTATGTCTTAAGTTTCAAAGTAAATTGAACCTTATCCAGCCTTAATTTTTTTGTATAAATACTTAATTAATTGATGTAATGTAACCTGATAAAGATGCTATATAATTGTAATTGAGGAGTTTGAAGCAGTTGAAATCAATGTTTACCAGAGCTACCTGTTCACATGGGGGGAAGCTGTAAAAGGAAATGCTTGCGGAAAATCTGTGATTCTGGCTGTGTAGTGCTGATAAATGAATACATCATGTAAAGAATTAAAAAACTTCTCAGCTACAAACAGCAGGTGTTTAAAAAGAGAGACATATGATCTGCTTGTACTGTCTAGGACAATAAAACAATTTCTGCTGATACTGAAGACTATAAAACATTATAAAAGAAATAAACAGAACTTCTAGTACATAGTCCACAGCAGTTATCACAAATGTTTGTCAGAGGTCTCACTCAAATACACATCTTGAACTTAAAGAACACAAAACTAATGTAAATAAGTGTTTATGTTTGGCCCGAAACATTGTATAGTAATAATTTAAAAAAAATAAACTGATGAAAAATGTGGTTTGAATTTCATGATTTGTAAGTTTTTGCGTTGAGTTGTTAATAACTGCTTTGTTTGATGCTGAGCAAAATTATCAATACAAAAAGGTAATACTGAATAATCATCAGAATACTATAATTAAGAAAGGACAACCTCCAGAGGGTGACACCAAAAGGCTGAAGCAGGTACTGCACAAAAACAACATTTGACAGTGTCAGTGTTTAGTGTTTGATTTTACTTAAATTAGAAAAGAAATGTACATCAAATTTTAATAACAAATATTTCATTTAAAAACTTTACAGCTATTTGTACAATAAAAGCACTTTATAAAACCCTTACATCTCAACAGTGACAGAATTGACCTAAACTGAAGGAAAAACAAAACTACAAACAACTTGAATAAGATAAAAGAGTTATAGGTAAGATAGTGGAGAAAGATTAAATGACGCAACATTGTTAACATATTGCAAAAAGGAAGACTGGGAAAACATTTTAAAGATAAACAAGATAGAAAAATACTTGGCAATGAAAGAGCTTTGCCCTGATCACACCATAAACTGCCAGAGTGAGACTATGTATAAAAACTTTTTTTTACTATTGAAACTTTTGTATATGAAACTGCTTCCTTTATTGTTAATGTTTCATGAGAAAAAAATGTAATTTGACTATTTAGATTTTGTAATAAAAAAGCTTCCTTCGTTTTGAATGATTTTTTTTTTTTTGCCAAAATATCACATTTCTAGCAGAATAATTGATTAGTCAATTGACAGAATATTAATAATGGCAAATTGGTATTTATCTTTTCTCAAGCACAGTTTCAAACATTTCATGGTTCCAGATCATCAATTGAGCCATTTTTCAGTTTTTTTTATCCCAAAACCATTGCAATGTTTCTAATGTTTTGTGGACCAAGCAATTACTTGACTGAAAAAATAATTGGCACAAACGAATCGATAACGAAAATGATTGTCAGTACAAGAATTGAAATGAAGTAAAGTTCACAATGACAGTTCGCACATTTTGTTCTTCCAAGGGACAGAAAACCACAGTTTTAGATCGGCAGTGATCGGCAAGGACCGAGACATTTAAACATTTTCTTGCACTTTTACATATTAGGAAACATTTCATTAATCTGCAAAAAACAGGATTTACAGTTAGTGCAGAAAGGTGAGAACATGATTGTGTTGTTTTAGCTTGTTTAGCTTTAGCCAATTAGGTTGATGGTGAAAGAAAGCTACTTTTGAAACAGGAGCTTAACAGAACAGAAGAAATGTCGATCAGCATCAGGTTATGATGGAAGTTAAAGCCAAAATTCAAGTGCTGTGATCAGTAAAAACTTGCATTCCAGATATTTACATTGTTTGAAATTGTTAAGCTCTTAGCCGATTAGCAATGCTTAAACAACTAGTTAGGTCAAATATACAACTTCAATTTTTCACGGTACATAAGCCTCTCAGCTTATTGGATAAAACTTCAGTTTTGACGGTTGTATCTGATTCCAACATATGAACTTTTAGCTAAAACAGAAAACAGAAAAGCTGAGGTTAATTCTCTCGTTTACATTGAACGTTAAAATTAGTTGTAAAACATTTACGTTTCATAGAGTAACTGTCTCCAACCACCACATAAAAACACACTGTAATAATAAGTGATTAGAAGGCTGCTGTAAAGTACAACAATCATTTCATTCCCTGAAGACACAAATGATGAAATTAAATGAGGTTTAGACATATTTTCCAATAAGCTTTGTTCAGTAAATTGACAGTTATCATTTCAGTAATGATTTCAGTACTAACACTGCTGTTGATTTTCTTCTGAGTAATAATATCAGCACTAACACAATGGGCCTCATGCAGACACATTTATATTTTTATACTAGAATGTTGGAAGCCAGATTCACCGAAACAATTAGAAATTGTGACTTATATACAGGCTGGTCAAGGGCACAACCATAGACTGTATATAAAGATGGACGACACGACAAATTGAGGTAAAGTCGTAAAGGTCATAAACCCAGCCTTCTCCATGTTACAATGGGACATGGACCAAAAAAATATATAAATACACATTAAATAAATTCTCCTCAAAAATGGGTTCTGTCATTTTAAATCGTTCTCATCACATGTTTGCTCAAGTGTTTTCATCCACTAAGCTTGGTTGATGTTGTGATTGACAGCTGAGACTGACTCAGGATTGGTCAATTGGCCGTGTATCAGTGGGACCTCTAAACCCAATCCACTCCACAAGCACTACTGCGCAGACTCCGGCTCCAAATGGTGTCAAAGGCACAAGATAACAGCACCTGTAAACCCGGGATATATTACCTTCATTTTTATACTGTAGGAGGAAGTGGAGAGGTTTGGCCCATCTTTATGTTCAGTCTATGTGGATGACAATCACTGAGATATGAGACTATAGAATATTACAGCCGGTGATGTTACACTGTCAGGTGTTATGACAGAGGATGGTCATGGATAGAGATCAACATAAAGGGAGTCAGGGAGTTATCCAACAGCTACTGAAATGTAGGAACTCTAAAAAACACACTCAGTAAATTGGAAAGCCATGATGATGATGATTTGGTCAACAGCATATTCATTTTTTATAGATATTTTTCTAAAATCATATCAATGGCAATTATCGAGTCATATTTAACTCCAAACTCCTTTAGATTTAACTACTATAAGCCTGTTTTCCACTGTGAAGAAAGGCTGTTTATGAGTCGTACCACAGCTCTTACCCACTTGGCATCTTTGTACGAATCGAAGAGTAAACGCTAAACGCTAATCATGAAAGCCACAAATTCTCTAAAATCACTGGTACGTGCCTTATTTCTTTCATGAGGCCCATCATGTATGCACAACTTTCCAGTGCAGTACACCAGGGTGGAAATAAAATGAAATGACATGACACAGATGACTGATGGGCTGGAGATGAAACCAACGGCTTCATCAGATAAAATCCAAATGCAGGACTTCGCTTAGATTGTAAACCATTGATTTTTACAATGTGAACAAAACAGTTTCCCTGCAGATATTTTTGGATTAAAAGCGATACCAAGTTACTGAGGGATTATTTGAAATAGAAAGGGCTGCATTTCATTGGGAATATTTTAACAGCAATTGAAAAGAAAGTGCATGCAACAGAAAATAACAAGTTACTAGTGCTCTAATTATAGTACAGGTAACCCCCACCCTCCCCCATGTTCTTTAACAAGCCTATATATGTTTGTGCACTTAATTTGAATTTCAGTTTATACTTTGATTTACAATTAGACATATCATGATGTCTTTTGTGGGAACTTTATGTATAATTGTTTGACAATAGTGATTTGTAATTCTAATCAATCTGACATGAAATCCGTAATTGAAAATATAAATTGGAAATACCTCATTTCCTATCAATCACTAATGTAAAGACACCGACTTGTTCCACTTGATGACTGATGAGGTGATGCTGACCGTAAAGAAATCAGACCAGCAGCTCAAACTGGAGTCAGCAGCTGTTACCGTACATCCCTGGTGGAAAAAGTGAAACAGATCCAGTGTTTGGGTGAAGACAGCCATCTTGTGAAGGTGTTACTACGTCTCTGGGCTGGTGGCTGTAGACACGGACAAGATCTTGAGGTGCTGAGTGGAGATGGCGTCGAAGGCTTCGTCTCTGTGCATCATCGCACCGAACACCATCGGCTGCAACAGAACAGAGGGAATGTTTCTGTCTCAAACTCAAGAGGAAGCCTTTCTCTACGCAGTCAGGGTATATGCTTTCATATTAACTCAAGCAGTGTACCTGTACTTCAACGTTTCCACATGTTATGCAACTTTGAAGTTCAGGGTTTCCCCTTTCCTTTAGGGCGTCAAAGCTTTTTAGTGAATATAAAGAGTCTGAGGGAAAGAGAGTCATTTTCTCTCTCAGTAAATACAGCTCCTGATTATTCAGAGCAGACTAAAGGCCCCTTGCAGATAGAAAGTGATTTGCAGGGCGTTCAGCACATTGCTTTCCACCGCCCCTGTGTTTGTGCTATGCTGGCCGAGTTTTCTGTTTGTTTTTTTCCCTGCCTACAACAAGCTACCTGACATAAATGTTTGACTCAGACATGTGCTAAAAATGGTTTACAACTTTCTTCCCGAGGTGTCCATATACATATAAAATAATTTCCTATAATTCGGGGAACTCACACACACACACACACACACACACACACACACACACACACACACACACACACACACACACACACACACACACACACACACACACACACACACACACACACACACACACACACACACACACACACACACGATTGTGGATAGCCGACCCACACTCAATGTGTCCCAGCCGGCCAAGATAAGTTTGAACAAAAACTTTGAAATAAAGTTTGATTGGGTTGGTCATGTTGATTTTTAAACCTCACATGTCTGTAGTTGGGGAGATAAGGCAATAACCATGCATGTCAGGGGCAGGGTAACATAAACTCAGTGCAGCTTTATAGTAACTGCATGTTACTCGGGCCAGATTAGAACACAAAAAACAGAACAGCTCTCAGGCTCGATTAGTTTTCTCTTGGGCCTGACCGGGTTAGGACAGAAAAATGGAGGCAAAGCTGCACTGTAACACACAATAATCTCCTTATATTGGATTTAAGATTCATCAGTTGGACAGAAACATGCCATTATATGTCTCTGTGACAACTGAACATGTGAATATGCAAGTTCTTATAGAGGTGATGATTGTTCACAGCAACATAAAAAAGTCAGTTATTGGAGGTTTAAGGAATTATACTTAAATTGTAATAGTGAATACTTCTTCTACCACTTATCAGATAGGTCCAGAGTCCCCACTCCCGTTATGAGGCTCCTCACACTGAGCTCTTACCTTTTGGGTGGATGGCGTTGCTATGGAGATGCCCATCCCAGATCCAGGCAGCACTGACAAAACTTTGTACTGTGAGGGACAGAGGACAAATTTTAATTATAATGAATTTTATTTGTACACTGTCACAGGTATTGTGCCAATCTAATCTTAGAAACAATTTATCCTTTAAACAGTATGTATGTGTCGTTTCATACATTGAGATAAGAATGTTGTTGTTTTACACAGTATTTAATTAATCAGTTCATTATTGATCATTTATTCCTAAACCCTAAATCACAGTGAGTTAGATAACACAAGTCAACAGAAAAAGACGAGTTCATGATCACACTGAGGGGACTTTCTAAGTCCAGACACGTCAGACACGTCAGTAATAAGGCGGCTGTGGCTGAGGGGGGTAGAGCAGTTGTCCTCCCAACCAGAAGGTCGGTGGCTCGAATCCCAGTCCATGCCGAAGTGTCCTTGGGCAAGATGCTGAACCCCAAAAAATGGCCCCTAATGGTTGCTAATTGTAAGTCGCTTTGGATAAAAGCATCAGCTAAATGACATGTAATGTAATGTAATAACATCAAGACAAAGACGACTTAACAGCAGAGATTACAACCAGGAAGTTGGAAAAATTACTTTATCTGAGAGTGAAAGATAGTTTTATCTTCATGGAAGCTTTATTTTTTTTCTGCACTTTGTTGTTGTGTAACTTGGTTTAAACTTTGAAGGTTTCAATTTCTCACAACAAACGTTTTCAGTTATACCAGTTAGTAGTTTGTAGAGCAGAGGCCTAGACCTGAGTCTGACTTCAGGTTGCTATCGAACCTAATGGTGAATAAATAACCAATGAACAGAGTGAACGGAAGCATGTCAAATGGAGCATATACAGTATATACACACATGTATTTTGTCTAAAGCAGCATTACAGCAGACAGAGACCCGGCTTACCTTCTGGACTTCTTTAATGTCGAGCAGTTTGATGACTTTGTTCCTCTTGGTTGATCCAGACCTGGAGCTGGAGCTCTCGAAACACAGATGACTGAGGAGACAGAGGAGACTCACTTAACTCCTGTTCACAGACATTCAGAGACTGAGACGATAAGACCCTGTGAACGCTGCTGCTGGACACTGAGATTCTAACACTCAATCTGGACACTTTATTTCACAGCTCCACCATCAAGACCAGTACCATCCTGACTGAAGATACAGGAAGACAACTGCATAACATTTATCATGACAGTCTTTATTTTAAAACAACTGTCGAACTTATCCTGAAAAACATTGTTGACAACCTATTTTACACAATGAATATGAGGCATAAATAAATAGAAAGTAATTGTTATGACCCATTTGGTTTGTTTATTTGTTTTTGGGTTGAGGTGTAGAGCGAGGGGGCAGGGAATGAGTGACACTCCACAAGGGGGGTGGTGTTAACACTCTTTCTAGTGGACAACTCGACACACCTGGCGACACACACCTGAGAGACCGAGGAGCGCAACGGCAGCTGACAGCAGGTGGCGACCCAACAGACCAACGGTATGTGGGAAGTTTACTTTGTGCTTGTTTGTTTCGCTCAAGTGTTTGAAACATGTATTTAAAACACATTGAAAATAAAAGTCCAACATTTTGTGCGCACGCTGTTCATCTGCAACACACGAGACGTAACGTGAAGCAAGTTGTGTGTTATAAAAACATGGCAGAACGATGTAGGCAGGTGAGGGCTGTAACAGCAGGAGAACTGTGAATTTGTTAGCTATGGCCAGAGATTACTAACATCTACTGTTGCCTAATTGCCCTGATATTTTGTCCAGACTGACACTCTGGGTTGTCGACCTTCGATAAATAATGAAAATACTATCATCATTTTTAGTAATAACATATATCATGTCAATATAAAACTTACCATAGTTTGTTAATTAGTAATTTTTTAACATTAACAGTACATTTTAAGAAAACACAGACTGAATTAAATGTTACCAGGTTAGCTAGCGTTGAACAGTAGCGAACTAGATAGTTTGTCAGTTTGTCTCGTAACAGTTACCTTTGAGTCCCACAGTTAGCCCTGAGTCCTGCTTAGTTATAAAAAAGTCTCTTCCACCATTTATCATCCAGAACATATCTTTTTAGATATTTGATCTGCTCTAACAAGCAGAATATTGACTTTCAGCAACATTAGATCTCTTTTCCAACAAGAGCTGATGTTTGGCTCTTCGATACCAGAAAAAAAAAACAGGTTTATGGATTCAAATCAGATATTCTCAATCTCCCTGAACTCTCACTGATCACCTGTGTCAGATGTTTCTGTGACGTTCTGGTTCAGTCTCCTTGTTGTTCACATTGTGCAGCTCTATCTATAAAACAAAGTCAAGCTGACAGGAAGTGGATAGCTTACTTCTCAGTGACGTATAGGACACCGTTGCGGATGTAGTCTGTCGGCGTCTTCTTGTCTCTGTTGATGAGGCAGCAGCGCCAGCCGTTCTCACACGCTTAAAAACAACAACACAGTGATTAAAACACACCTGGGCGCCGTTTTTCACACATGAATCACTGGTTTATCTGGATTCAAAATGTTGATAATTTGACATGAACATCGAAATTTTGTTGATTGTTGACATGAACTCATTCTCAAATACAAATTACTTGCTTTTTTAGAGATAGCATCATGAATCATCTTTTGGTGTAATTAGCTCAATTTAATATTTGTGATCTATATATGTAAACACAATATAATGTACAGAAAAAAAGTTAGCCCACTAAATTAGAACCAAACCAATTAAGATGGAGATCTGAGCAAAAATATATTAACTGAATATGGAGCCACTCAAATTTGTGGAAAAACTACAGAATTCACTTTGCTGAATTATGTTAATGTGATAAACGCTGCTATTTAAGAGATTTTAGAAAGACTTAACTTTCACAACAAACTTATAATTATCACTGAACTTTCAGAGAAATGTTGGAGGGAACCTCAACTAACAACATCTCTCAAGGTCTGAACACATTCACCAGTTACATCTAATTTATTGAGGAAATATTGTTGAGCACAATGTTGAACAGATGCAGGCACTTTATACAAGACTTGTCCATGAATCTGTTGTGTTATATCTAATATACCTGAGGGCCCATGATCATCACTTGGATAATTGCATGAATGATAATCATTGTTTTAACTTTTCCACTAATTTAGCATGTATTTCAAAATAAGAGCACATTCCAAATATTTTATCCAGGATAAACAAAGCAATCCTCACACTGATTATAATTGACCTAAGGCAGGATAAGAAATAAAAGGACAATTTCAACCCAATTTGGTTAAACCAGTTTATATCAGCCTGATTAATTACCATGTTGTCCATCTTTATACTGAGGTCATGTAGCAGCCCGGTTGACATTTACTTTACATATTGTAGGTAAATGACTTATTCCAAGAGTTTAGACTCTGTATTTTTAACTTTCTTTTTAAGCAATAACTAAATATTCAGTATTTTACATCATTTGTAAACTTTTGGTCTCTTTGTGTTTTATTTGAGAATAGTGAAAACTCCTATCCAAAAAATTCCTGAAAAAGAGGAAAGTGACCCCAGAGCAGCTGAATTAATCTGAGGTTTCAAGGTGGTACTTAAGTGAAGACTGATGTTATTGTCACACGATGGACTGCTTTTCTGTTTGTTATTTTTCTTCCTCATAGAAAGTATATCTATGGACCTGCATAATGTAATAAATGAGAGCTCAAGAGGTCACACTTAATAAGGCAAAAATAAGGCAAATTCAGGTAAAAAAAATATGTCACTTCTTGTTTCAAGTCTTTACGTCTGAACACCCCCCCTCCTGCAGTTCATTGCTCACTTGTCAGGGGGCGCTCACTCTCCGGCAGGTTGAAGACTTCGTGGAAAGCTCCTCTCTTGGTGCTGTAGTATCGTCCTCCGTCCTCGTCTCTGCTCACACCTGTGGGAGCTGCAGCGCTGAGGCTGCCTCGACCCCCTGCAGCAGTGACCTGTACAGGTGGATGGGAGGGGGAGGGGGGGTGTTTGGATTAGTAAATCAGCAGCATATGAATGGGGGGTGGCCACATTTTAAGCATCACTGCAGGTAGACACTGAAGCTGCTTGCAAAGCTGAGAGTCAACTCTTCTACAAAAATGCAGAAAATACAGTGTCACCCAGTATTTTTATCATCTGTAAATGGTCGAAGCTCCTCATAAAAACAAATTTAATTAATCAAACTTCTTGTTGGTGTTGTGTGCAAAAAAATTGACATTATAGCATTTTCAGATTTCTTTAAACCCTCTGGAATCATCGGCTTTAAAAAATCCATCAAAGAAGAAGAAGACATATCTTTATTTACAGTGTCCTATCTTACCTTAACGTTGGCATCAGGCCTCAGCAGAGGTACATCACATACATTTGCATAAAACCTGAAAAGTCAGGTGACATTTGTCCTGAGGGTGGCGCTAGCTAGAGGAAAAGTCATGGGGTCATTAAAGTGTAAAGGGGAACACGAATGAGATCGGGACGTTTGTTGGGACTTCTCACTCTACAAGGAAATTTCACCAAACAAACAAGACTATCACTTCCGCTATTGATCAGCTGATCAGTTTCATTGAGTATCTGATGGCTCTACGTGAACACTACTGATTGTGACTGTACACAACGCACACACATACAAACACAACAGGAGCCTACCTGTTCACACTCAGACAGCTGAGAGAGAAAAACAACAACTCAGACAATTGAAATCAGACTAGCGAATGGGACCAGTGAGAAAGTGTTCACTGGTGGAGGATTTATACTGTACAGTAGTTTGTAGCTTATAGTAACTGAGAGTGTTTCCGCTGCACGTCTCGAGGGTTCTTCAGGATTTTCATTTTGAAAATAAGTCTTAAGAGATTCATATGAAACGAAAACATGTTAGTTTGTTATTTGAAAAAATTGGAATTTTAACTCAACGTCCACTCTAGATGATTTGAGGAAAAAATTGGTAACAATTTTATATATATATATATATATATATATATATAGGATGGCTACTGTGTTAAAAGACCTTGAAAAGCAGAATATTGAAAAGCTGCTGAATTAATCCTGAGTGAAGCAAACGTCTTGATTGGTTATTAGTTAGTTGACATCGATGGCCTGCACTTGATGTGTTTTGTGCGGTGGCTCACGCTAAAACATGAAATCTCTTGATGATTTCAATCATGATTTTTTGCATTTTTCATATTAATATCTACATGTTTGACGCCAAGTTGATTGAATCAGTCTACTGTACATTGTATGTTTTGACAGAGGTGATGGGGAGACACAAGAACACGATGAATGAACTTATCTTTTTTCCTCTGGTATTTCTGCACGTTTGAAACAAACAGTAGAATATTTCATTTCAAGTTCAAGTAAATTACTATTCATACGGTATAAATACTGTGCATCTCTCTGTCTTCTTCGGTACTCTCAATCGCCATCATGGGGACGACTGCTGACTTGACAGCTGTCAAGAAGACAGTCTTCGACATCTTCCATACAGAGGGTAAGACACAGAAGGGCTGGCTGTTTCGAAGCATATTCATGGAATGTTGTCCAGAACGGAAGAGTGTGGCAGAAAACTTTCACAAGCAACAGTGATGACTGCAGCTTTGAGAGGATTGTCAAGTAAAGCCAGTTCAAGATTTTGAGAGATCTTCACAAGAAGTTGACTGAGGCTGGAGTCAGTGCATCAAGAGCCACAGTACACAGATGTTTTTAGTTAATGGACTACAACTGTCGCATGCCTGGTATTCAGCCACTCCTGAACCAGAGAGGACATCAGAAAAGTCTTACACCTGGGCTTAGGAGAAAATGAACTGGACCATGACTCAGTGTTTTGTAAGTATTAAGTGCATAAAAAAAGTATATATATATATACTTTTCAGAAGTTGGACTTTTCTGTATTGTAAATTCTTTTTTTTATTGATTTTACGAAATATAAGAATATTGTGAGATTCATAATCTTTTATTTTCATGTGATATATGTAGATGAGATATATATATATATATATAATCTAAATTAATACAAAAATAGGCTATATTTCACTATTCTGTATATGTATACCATAGTGAATCTAGAATATATCAAAGCTTCCCTTTTTGAGTTAGATTACAGAAAAAAATTATACTTTTACACAATGTTCAATTTTTTTTAGATGTACCTGTATGTATTATTCTGATTTAGTAAACATTGGTGCTCATATTGTACCCTCACTTCATGTGACTCAGTGATAAAGTGAGCCACACACTGACTGACTCCAGAGCAGTGCAGTGCTCTGTGGGCTGCGTGTTTGGACTGACCCGTCTGTTCAGGGTGGTGCTGCTGCGCTCCTTCAGCTGCAGGTCGGTGGGCAAGTTGGTCCAGATTATGTAGGGGGTGTCGAAGCGCTGCCTCAGCTTGGGACAGCTCTTTAAGATGAAGTCGATGATGAAGAACTTTATACCTGCATACACGGCTGACAAGGGGAAGGAAGAGGAAGATGACTCATCAGACAGTGCTGATTCGGACTCTGCACTTGTATCTGATATGTGGAGATACACATGACTCCAGTGGGACGATAACATTTCTCTATGACAACTGGGTGTGTAAATATAATCAGAATATATCAGAACTCTGTGTTATCCTGCTTATTTTTGACTTTCTGACCCAACAGGTATAATAAGAAACCACATTAAAATGTCAAAAAAAGCTAGACCTATTTTATATATGTTGTTGAGTTGTGTACTCAAATATGTTTTGAGCAATTTTCAAACCTGGAGAAATCAAAGTAAGGGTGCATTTCATTTTGGTCGCCTGTCACTTGTGGATGTCGACCAGACTTTTTAATGTAGTTTTAAACTACTTTTTGCATTAAACTCATGAGACTTCCTTTATAAGGATAAGGTATGTTTATTAAAATGTGTGTAGTGATTTATGATGAACATTTTACTTTTACTAAATATTTCTGGAGTATCAAAATGCTGCACCTTTTTAGTTCAATTCAACAGCACCAGAATAAAATAATCAAACCATTAAATCAATACTTCATGTAGAATTGAATGCAGACGGTTGTATAAACATGAATTAACAATTTCCGCTTTGCCCAGGAACCCTATATCAATCTCCCTCCTTTTCAAAACAAAAATACAGTGCATATAAATATATATATTACAGTATATATAAAATGTACCTATGATGAATCCCACCAGTTTGTATGGCAGCAGGCAGGAGGAGACGAAGGCCACCCATAGACCAACATACAGCTTCTGAGTTAACTCTGGCTGCACCCACATGAACAAACTGAACACACACACACACACAGAGAATTATTCACTAACTTTGTATGGACCACAATTTCAGTCAGACTTAGAACAACACATGTACAGACAAACTCACTTCTTTATTTTCTCCAGGATGTTGGCCATCCTCCCAAACAGATTCTATGTGGATCAAACAAAAAAGAAAGGAAAAGAAAGGTTGGTTTGTCATTTCTAATGACTATTCACTATTCAGTCTGATCAGAAGGCGTAAACAATTAATTCTGTCCAGCTTTCTTCGAATTGAATTTATTATTTAGAGGGTTTCTTACAAACCACCAATAGTATTCACAACAACTATTTATCTTTCTCACCACATGCAAGTTCCTCCTGTTGTATTTACCCTCGTTTCACCCTGAATTTCATTGCTTCAGGTATTTCCTGTCACAATTTCAACTTTCTCTAGTGGTCAATCATTTAATTGCAGTTTACTGTCACAACTGGTTTTGGGATGTAAAATAGGTGGCGGGAGGTGTCTGCGGTGATGGAGAGGTTCACCTGTGCTTTCTGAGCGACGTCCAGAACCAGCTGGAACTTCTCAGACACAGTCAGGTCTTCTTTAGGAGGCTCCTGGAAAATAAAGTGGAGACGGAGCTGTAACATCGAATACTGACCCGTGAAAATCCCCTGACATCAACTAGACACCATAGTTCTAATACATGTCAATCAAAATGACCATCTTCAATTTCTTATCATTAAACATCATTACTCTAGTTTAAAGGCTGATGCAGAAGGTAAAATAAAATAAGATTTATAAGGTGAAGTGCGAGCAGGTGAAGAGAGTGTTTGCTCACCACTTGCTCTGAGACTTCAGGTACGATGCTCCACTGGATCCTCCAGCCTCTAAGAGCAGTGCATCATGGGTACATATGAGATCATTTCACAATCACTACACATGTGTGTTCAGGAACTTCCAGTCCAGATTTACATCCAAACTGATCAAAGGAAAAGCTTCATGTGTTTTATGATCACTGACATGTACTATATATGAGTATAATAAACAGGCCAGCATATCACAACTCAGAATCAAAATGCTCCTCAACTGAATGTCAGCTGGTCTAATGGTTCTGTGATTGGAACCACAGTGGAACAGTGGACCCAAGTCTTGGACTTTGTGTAATTCTTGACATTTTGCAGATATGTATGACCTAGTGTACTTTATAGTAAAACTAAGATGCATACAGTGTATCAAAACTTCCCCCTGAAAAAAGGATTCAGTTTCTTTTCCTGGCTGCGTGATAAGCTGACAAAGAGTGGGCGGGGCTTTCACTGACCTGGCAATGAGGTAATTTAAGGACAGCCGGAGGATGGCGAGGAACAGGAACATGGGGATGGCCCAGCCATGCCACGCTGCATACATGTAGACCTACATTTACACACAACACACACACACGAAAGTGAATTATTGAGACTGTGTGTGTGTTTACATAGTTAATAAGAAGAAGTGAACAAAAACACAGATTGTTTCAGTCTTTCACAACGTGAGATAAGATATAGTACCTTTAGCAAGATATCCATTATATCATTAAAACCTTTACAATAACTCTTCTATCTAGTAATAATAAGCAGTAATACAATTAAAAAATGGCTTGTAACATACTATAATGTTGTTGTAAGCAGATCTGTGGCCATTTCAAGTGCTTATAACATTTATATAACATTGTATAACATTTGTCAACAGTTACTACTTTTCATATGAGGGCATATTTTATATTATATGTTTTAATGAATAATCATTGATTATCAGTTTATAAAGGGGCCTCCACTTATGGACACCTATAAGAAATTGATAAAAATTAAACTAACACTAACATTGGGTTATAAATTATTTATTAAACATTTGCACACTCCAGTATTTACAAGCAGTACATAAATAGAGTTGATGTGAAAAGTTTAAAAATAAGCTAAAATAAAGTTTTTCCAACCATAACCATCTCGAATGATGTCTTTATGGTTTTATATCTGCTTCAACCAGTGAAGTTGCAGGAAGTAAGGTCACAATTTTCCTTTTTCCGTTTCTCTGTTTTTGCAGACAATTCCTTTTTATAAAATCTTAATGTATAAACAATAATAAAAATCTATGTTTTATTGTTTCTGTATGTTATTGCCACATTGTGTGCACAGCTTAACAAAGAAACATAAAAATCTTGTGTTTGTGTCTTCATCCCAGCTCATTACAAAGCATTGAGAGGAACACTGACTGCTGAGGGTCAGTCTGAGCTCTGTGTGTGGACCATACACTGGATATGGTGTGGACTCACGATGAAGGCGATGGCTGACGTGTAGATGGAGTACCAGCTGGATAAGGCGGTAAGGTTCCTCTTGAAGTTGGTCACTGGTTTAAATCCCCGTTCTGGAAACAAGACAGCAGGAAAACTGACCAATCACAGGCTGAGAGTTTGTCATGACAGACAAATGCTCTGCCTTGTGGTAAACGAAAAGTAAGACAACACTGTTCTTTACAGATTTATGGGACATTGATTCTATTTGTTAAATCAGTCACCCTCATGTGGACCCCATCAGATTATGCCAAAGTCAAAAAGCCACTTTGGCTACACATGTCAAATCTGGACCACATTACAGATGCTATATTCAGGTTTTCTCTGCCACTGTTGTGTTTACAAGTTTAATAGGTCTTCTGAGCTGAACTACCATGACTCACTGTGTCACAAGACAAAAAGACTGGGCCAGGGCTAACTGGTTAGCATGCTAACTTCAAAAGAAGCAAAGAGGTGATAAAATAACAATACCCAATGTGGAGTTCCAGTGCTAGAAACAGTTCCTTAGCTAGTAAAAGAATGACGATTGATGCTGAACTGGTAACGTTTGTTCCAGATTGGTGAGTAAACCGCTGTTAATGCTATAATAGCTATGAAGCCATAGCAACAACATAAAAATGGATTTTTGAGATTGTCTCAGATGTGCGACACTGATTCTGTAGGTGAAAAAACAAAGAGGGCAGTTTCAGTGTTTGTTTTTTCATCTAAACCAAGTCTATCCAGGATTTTTCTTTCCACTTTCTTTAACATCGTGAGGCATTTTAAAACATTTTCATTCATTTCTCAGAGAATAATTTATGGATCTTGATAAAAAAAAAAAATAAAATAGTCATGTTTAGGTAACTGATATTTATAATTGAGTGCAATTTGGTGCAGTGAACTGAAATCTGTTTTCAGCTGTTGGGCCTTGTTGGAAGTATGCACTTAAGTGAGCGGCATTCTAGTAAATATTTAATTATGCTTGTTAAATTTCTCCTTTTAAATTAGAATTTTCTGATTAAAAGAGAGGGATGGATTTAGTTAATTTCATTCAAAATGAATAAAAGGCCAACGAACACAGATCTGGGGGAAAATAGTGACGAAAAAATTTAAGTAATACTCACTGAGACGTCTCATGTTTTCAGTCAACCTGTGGAGTGTAAACCAGTAAATTATCTGGATTCAAGATAAATACAGCTCTTAACACAATAAAGACATACAGTTAGTGTGTCTGCATTACTAAAATGTGTATCTGCTGTTACTTATATAGTGAAGCTCCTTGGCATCTAAGCTCTGCAGTGAGCGGACAAGACTTTGTACTGAAAGCAGACAGATTTCCCCCCTCACCTCTTGGCACTCAGCGGCTCCTCCGTCTCCACTGTTGTCTCCTCCGGCTGGAAACGGAAGTCTTCTACATAAACCCCAAAACGGTCTTGAAGCCATTTCAGGAAACTATTGGACAGAGTGTCCTTCTGTTTGTCTGAGGAGAGCAAAAGAAAAACAGTTTTATACACAGAGGTTGTTGCAAAACTTGTATTAGTGCTAGGTTAAGGGTTCGGCAGTAACGACATCCGACTAAGTCAGTCGGAGGTCACAAAAATCAATATTGGTTCGGTGTGTAGTTATGCAAAGACAATGTTGGACTCTGTAATTTTATCTGGACCCCTGCCTAATACAATCAGTGACAGCCACACGTGATCCTTTTACCGCTGGCTGTCGAGGTGGTGTCCACAAAACAACGTGGGCTTCGTAGACAATTGGTGAAGTTTTTGGGGAAACCTGGTCTGATTAGGAGAGATTGCATTCCTCCCACTTTGAGTTGAGACCAGGAGGCAGAGTTGCAGTCTTACACGCTTCTCTGCGCTTCTATTAGAGCAGTCACCCTCACAATATCCTATAGAAACTGTGTCTGCTCCCCGACCTCTTAAATTCATTAAATCAAAAGTAAACAGGAGAGGACTAATAGATTAAAACTTAATAAAAAAGTTTAAACAACAACTATATCAGTACCAAAAAATAGAAGGTTAAAGTGAGGATTATTAAATATCAGGTCACTCAATCCCAAATCCCTACTCATTAATTATCTGAATACTGACCATCAGTTCGAACTACTTTGTTTAAATGAAGCAACACACCCCACTTAATTAATACTCATTTTCCTCAAAGCACAGGCAGGTGGAGGGGTTCGCAGTATCTTTAAATCTGACTTATCTATCAACCCTCAACCTTAAGGTAGCTCCAGTATAACTCGTTTGAAAGTCTTAGCTTTAGCTATTTTTACATTAAAGGCTGAAATCGCATAAACCAGATCATTTAATTCTCATAAATCGTCCACCTGCCCCTTACTTTTAATTTTTATCTGAATTTCTATCTGAGCTAGTTCTTAGGACAGACAAAATCATTATAGTAGTTGATTTCAACATTCATGTAGTAGATGGTGCCAATGAAAGCCTTAGTTCAGCATTTAATTCATTAATAGACTCAATTGGTTTTACTCAACATGTGAATAAATGTAATAATATTTCCCGAAACCCTATTGTGTGCGACCATTTGTTAAGTACACTTGAATTTACCATTATTGACAACACTGATTCTGGACAGAAATTCTGTTTATCTGATAATACTGGGAACAAATTTAAAGAACTGCTTTGTGTGTGTGTGTGTGTGTGTGTGAGAGAGCGAGAAAGAGAGAGAGGAAAAGAGTGAGCGAGCGGCTGATGAATGCACACTCAGGTTCTGGGATCATAAATAAGCTAAGCAATTCTTTTATAAAATCAACCGCTCATAGTTATTAATTTGACTCGGGACAAACGTGATCACCAGAAGTTTCCACGGTAGAATTTATTAGGTACACCAGTACAGTCTAATGCGGTGCACTTCAACATCTCTTCCATAAAGATTGAACATAATTTATCTTAGTAAAGTCGTCTTTTGCGATACATATTTCGCGCATGTCAATGTCGCGATGACGATAAACTTCCGGTACACTGTGCAGCCCTAATTGCACTAGGGCTGGGTATTGCCTACAACCTCATGATACGATACGTATCACGATACAGAGGCCAAGATACACCATACACGTTGCTTTTGAATAATGACCATGTCCTGCACAGAATTTGCAGCTGTTCTTTATTATTCCATTTAACAACAAAGGCAAAGCCTTACGGATCGCACCACTTAAAACACTTAAAATTCTGGCCAACAAAGATCTTAAAAGTTAAATAAAATAATTATCTTTCTAATACCAGTTATTAATAAATGCAAATGAAATATTCCTTTACTTTTAAACTTAAAATAGCCATAATATTGTGGTTTCACTTGACTTTAAGTGCACTTTTATTT
Organism: Hippoglossus stenolepis; assembly: GCF_022539355.2. Lineage (NCBI taxonomy): Eukaryota > Metazoa > Chordata > Actinopteri > Pleuronectiformes > Pleuronectidae > Hippoglossus > Hippoglossus stenolepis. The sequence goes on along the minus strand of NC_061487.1, from coordinate 4,768,341 downwards.
GCTGTAAGAATGTCCACAGGACATATCAGTTCTTTTAGAAAAGATAACCAAAATTATGATTAAAGAAAAAGGCGATGCACAGAAAGGATCTGTCGCTCACGTATCTCTTCCCAAGATCCCCGGATACGGTGTTTTTAATGTCCCTCGTAAGTGCAGAGTCTGTTGCTTGGACATGAGCGCCGTTGCACAGCTGGGCATGCAGCGGTGCTATAACAGACAGCGTAGGGGTCTTTTCTTCTGATATTACGAGTGTTGCAACTTTTAGCGGCTTCAGGGCTTTAGCCACATCCTCAGGCCAGGTCCGCCAGGTCCACAACTCCTTGGCATTCTTCCGCAACTCAGTGGAGAGTAATGCTGCGCAAATTGTGGGCTGCTGCTCTAAGAAGCGCTCCAACATATCACAGGCGCTGTTCCATCTCGTAGCTACATCTGTCATGAGCTTGTGCTCGGGGAGATTAAGTAGCTTCTGCTTTTCATTCAGGGCATGGCTTGCAATTGTGCTTTTCCTAATAAAAAAAAGCCACGATGCTGCCAATTCTTCCCAGTAGACGGGAAAAAGTGGGCGTCTTGAGTGCAAGTTGAGCGGCCAAATTCAGACTGTGCGCCAAGCATTTCACGTGCACTAACTTCGCCAGAGCACAGCCCTAAATTGCACTGTCAAGGAATTTTTGGAGTGGCTTTTAACTGGACTGAATAATATTGAGAGGTATTTCTTATGTGTTATCTACCACATTTAGAAACATGTGGGGGAAGAATATTAGTAAAACACCACCACTAACTCTGTGCTCAGTAATAAACTGCATTAGTACCTCAGAACATTTTACTATATTATATGTTTTGTAAAGGAAGTCTTTATGGAAGAGATGTTGAAGTGCACTGCATTAGACTGTACTGTTGTACCTAATAAAGCAGCCAAGGAGTGTACAGTATGTTAAATATGGCACGTAACGAGGAGATGGACCAGCACCTACTGATTTCCTCTTGGGCATAAAGCACAAATGTACTGGGAGGAAGAACTGGTAGTTAACAGAGAGGGAGTTAGTGCAGCTCACCTGTGCCGCTGCCTGACGGTGGAGGAGGGGGCGGGGCTTTAGGTGTCAGACAAGGCGAGTCATCAAGACTGTGAAGTTTTCACGCAGACAGAGACAATCCATCAGTTAGAACAGGAGGAAAAAAAGCTTATAAAATTCATTTTATTAATATCATATGTTTTTTAGTAATCACCTGGATTTAAGGACGTCATTGATCTTCTGCTCCAACTCTATTCGCCTGCAGCGCTCCTTCTCCAGTTCCTGTCTCAACGAATCTACGTTGGACTCCTCCTTAAATTTCCTCAGCTCCTCATCTGAAACAAAAAACAATTTTCTCTAACTGTCATTTTTTTTTCACAATCACTACTTAGGCTTGGGAAATAAAAAGCCTGAGCCTGAGTAAATGTATTTCAGTTTATAGTAACAGGTAGGACTAATATTACCATAAAAAAAGAAATATAATGAAATCTTGATTGTCTTTCTGAAACCAAACCTGCACTGACGTTTTTCAAAACTTATTTGACTAACAGTCAACTTTATCTGTGTGTGTGTGTTTGCTTGTGAGTGTATTTATGTACCTAGATTGTGAATTTAAGCAAAAATATGCAGCTGGATTTGTGAATGTGTACAGAAAGCTTTGCAAGTGAACTAAGGTTTGCAAATGTGCAAAACAGGTACACACATCTGTATATGAATCTGAATGAATCTATGAATCTGTATACTTGTGTACACACATCTAGAGAACAGGATTTATGAGTGTAAAAGAATCTTCAAATCATTTCCACTCAAAACTGAAAATATGCATCTCAATCGGGTTTTCTGTTGGGACTTTTGCTACTCTCCTGTTGCACTGGAGAAACTGCCAATGTGTGAGCCCACCTGTCTGCAGATGTTTACCCTCAGCTCAGACTCAGATATTCATGTGCAGTGGTTGTAGTTGTAGTTTTGGTGCCACAAGGCAGAATATGATGGAGTCTCAATTGCTTATTATATGTACATGTACACATTTGCAGGTTCTTTAACACACATACACACACAAATATTATTCACATTTCCACAAGTGTATGCACACTTACAGTATGAGTACACCAATTTGTATGCACATCTAGTAATTTGTGTACATATTAAGTTTCCTTTACACATTCACAAATATTGACAGACAGTGACTGAGCAGACAGTAACATGTCATTAAATCAAGACTTTTATTTAATACATTAAATACTTTATTGAAATAGTTTTCTTGTTTTGTGTGTGTATCACATGAGGTCAGCAGGGTTATAAATAGCTGTGTGTATGTGGGTGTTACATAAAACAGATATTAACGGATTACCCAACATGTTGTTGTGCTGGGGCCAATTATCATCTAAAATTAAAGGACGCACTTTACTTGTTTCAGTTTATTTATATTTCTGAACCTGAAATTTCATTCTTGACCTTGGGAACCCTAGTCAACCCTATGTTGAATCGTGGGTATTGTAGAACATTCCTCTGATATATTACATCAAATTTGATCCTTTTTTAATTGTCAATCATGAGCCTCACACTGTTACAGCAGGGCAACGCTAAGTCTGTGAAGTAATTCTAACTGTTTAGCTTCTTCTACTGCTTTCAGTCTTCCTTCCACTGAGTTTGTTAATGGTAACATACAGTGCCTTGCATAAGTATTCACCCCCTTTGGACTTTTCTACATTTTGTCATGGTATAACCACAGATTAAAATTTATTTCATCGTGAGTTTATGTAATGGACCAACACAAAATAGTGCATCATTTGGAAGTGGGGAAATATTACATGGATTTCACAATTATTAAATAAAATCTGAAAGTGTTGAGTGCATATGTATTCACCCCTTTACTGTGAAACCCTAACAAAGATCTGGTGCGACCAATTGCATTCACAAGTCACATTTGCAAGTCACATAATTAGTAAATAGGGTCCACCTGTCTGCAATTTAATCTCAGTATAAATACACCTGTTCTGTGACAGACTCAGAGTTTGTTGAGATCATTACTGAACAAACAGCATCATGAAGACCAAGGAGCTCACCAAACAGGTCAGGGATAAAGTTGTGGAGAAATATGAAGCAGGGTTAGGTTATAAAAAATATCCAGAGCTTTGAACATCTCTCTGAGCACCATAAAATCCATCATAAGAAAATGGAAAGAATATGGCACAACCGCAAACCTACCAAGAGGGCCGTCCACCCAAACTGAAGAGTCGGACAAGGAAAATTAATCAGAGAAGCAACCAGGAGGCCCATGGTTACTCTGGAGGAGTTGCAGAGATCACAGCTGAGGTGGAGAATCTGTCCACAGGACAACTATTAGTCGTCTACTCACAAATCTGGCCTTTATGGAAGAGTGGCAAGAAGAAAGCCATTGTTGAAAGGATCATAAAATCCCGTTTGGGTTCCAAAGCCATGTGGAGACACAGCAAACATGTGGAAGAAGGTGCTCTGGTCAGATGAGACCAAAATTGAACTTTTGGCCTCAATGCAAAACGCTATGTGTGGGAAAACCCAACACTGCCCATCACCTGAGCACACCATCCCAACAGTGAAATATGGTGGTGGTAGCATCATGCTGTGGGGATGCTTCTCTTCAGCAGGTACAGGAAACTGGTCAGAATAGAGGAAAGATGGATGGAGCCAAATACAGGAAATCCTTGAAGAAAATCTGATGCAGTCTGCAAAGACTTGAGACTGGGCGGAGGTTCATCTTCCAGCAGGACAATGACCCTAAACATACAGCCAGAGCTACAAAGGAATGGTTTGGATTAAAGAATGTTAATGTCTTAAAATGGCCCAGTCAAGCCCAGACCTCAATCCAATAGAGAATCTGGCAAGACTTGAAGATTGCGGTTCAGACGGTCTCCATCCAATCTGACTGAGCTTCATCTTTTTGGCGAAGAATGGACAAACCTTTCCATCTCTAGATGTGCAAGCTGGTAGAGACATACCCCAAAGACTTGCAGCTGTAATTGCAGCGAAGGGGTTCTAAAGTATTGACACAGGGGTGAATACTTATGCACCCAACAGATGTCAACTTTTTGTTCTCATTATTGTTTGTGTCACAATAAAATTTATTTGCACCTCAAGTACTATGCATGTTTTGTTGATCAAACGGGAAAAAGTTTATTTAAGTCTATTTGAATTCCAGTTAGTAACAGTACATAATGGGAAAAAGTCCAAGGGGGGTGAATACTTATGCAAGGCACTGTAGATGATTTGGTCATCACATGACCTAAGTGTGGTAATTTTTGTATTACTTTTTTGTTGTTGTGTAGAATTTTCGTTACAACGAAGAACAGGGAACCTCCTTCCTCCTCTCTGAATGGGGCTTTGGTGTGTTCTCTGAAGAGGTTAAGGGTTCAGTAAAGTATGTTTTGGATACAAAAGTCTGAGACCCACTATATGTGAAGTCATTGTATTCATTCTGTACCGGTCTTAGTCTGAAATGATAAAGATAGCTTTATGAGTACAAGAGAAACCTCACACAGTGTGCAGTTAAGAGAACTCACGTAAGAAATGTTTCTCCAACAAGGCAATTTCTAGGTGCCCTTTGACCTCATTCAAATCTGTCCTGGAGTCATCTTGGAGAGCTGCAGAAAAGGATCCTGGACCTGCCTGAATGATAAACAAAGAAATGTGGAATAATGACCAGACAAAATATAAAAGCCTACAACAATCAGTTACAAGAAAGGATGATGGCTTTTGTTGTGTGGGGTGCCACAGGCTTAAATCCTAGGTCCTCCAAAATGTACTCTCTACATTACTACGTTTACTTAACCAGATAACAACTTGTTGACATTGTAGATCTCAACACTAGACAAGCATTTTTCTGATTATTTTCTCCTAAATTTGTTTATAAAAATTATAAAGATCTCTGCCTTATTTATTCTGAAGGCTCATGCTCTTTATATTCAAAATGATGATTAAAATTCTACCAGAGCTAATGAGAATAATAGACAAAACTATCTAAACTAAGCACAAATATCCTCTAAGAACTGCATGTTTCAGTTTTCATTTTTGCCTAATTATTAACTCAACCTCTGTCGGACCAGCATTTAAAACATCAAAATGCTGTGGTTTTGAATGTTAAAAAAAACTGTATCTTCTTCATTAGGATTAGAAAGAACGTATTGTTACGTCTTATAGGTTTTGCATCACAGAACAGACAAGTGTTTTTCTACCTGAGGGTCACTCTGCTGCTCTCCCTCCACTTCCCTAAGCTCCTCTGAGTCTCTGGAAGAGAGGCGAGGTTTCATCATGACCTCCTCAGTGCATTCTGTGTCAGATGTGTTGGGCGAATCAGCCAGATCCAGGAAGTCATCCCGTCTCTGGCCCCGGAACCGGATCTTGTCCAGACGCTTCAGCATGTTGAGCGCCGTGGAACTAGCCTCTACCTGAACATGACTGACGACCAAACTGCAGAAACTGGAAGAGTGAGGACAAGGAGAACAAGAAAAAAGACAAACAAATTGTTATATTTTGTATTAACTGATAACTGACATGTGTTCTGGAATTTGCTGGTTCACCACTTTGATGTGTACTGTAAAACGCTGGATGGATTGCCATGATTGAGATACAGTTGTGGTACAGAGATATTTAATCTGATTTATGTTATGTTGTTATCTTATCATTGCCATTATAAGCATGTTTACATGCTAGTGTTAGAATGCAAATATTTTTTGCCTCATGGAGCAGCTTCATGGCTTCAGTTACACAAACAGAAACACTTGTTTGTGAGTAGAAAACTCAAACTTGGCATATTATTCTAATAGGCTATGTTTGAAAGGACACCTCATTTCTGTGCAATATAACTGCCATTTTATTTGAATGCCCAAGTTAAAAATTTAAATGTATCCACTATAGAGACTTTCCCCAAACTGAGAGATTATTCTTTCAACACAATGTTATTCGAAGTTTTGTTTGTCCAAGGAGAATCAACATCACTCAGCCCAAAAATAATTGAAGTCGTCATAGTGTTTGTTCAGGGTGGGACATCTGCTTCTTATTGTCCCACCTCTTCATGTTTCATCTCCTGATATTTCCACACTGAAACAAGGACCAGAAAACCAGAGTCTCAAAGGGATAGTGAAAAAACCTGGACTCTGGGTTTTATCCCCAACGTTTCTTTCTATCAAAGAGGCAAAAAAATACTTTTATTTGTCTTATGTGATAGTAAACTATACATTTTGAAAGTCTGGACTCTCTGTGAAAAAAAGAAATTTAAATACAGTATCTTGAGTTTATTCTATCAGGTACTTGTCATTATTTTCTGACATTTTAAGAGCAACGAATCAAGAAAAGGATCTAACCAGGTAAAATAGTTATAGAGTGAACCCCTAATACCGTCATGAGGCAAAGTATTGGACACAATGAAATATGACTTGATGATATCAATATAGTTGTATCGCATTGTATTTACGCCTTTCACTAATATGCAATGACCAAACTTTGGTTTTAAAACTGTACATAGAAAGTAAAGGGATCCCCAAAGTTGTTAAAATTCATCCTAAAAAGGGGAAAGGTTGTCAAGAAATGTTACTCTAAACAACAAATATGAACCGTAAAACAGTGCTAATGTACCAGAAAAGTCAGCAGGATTCACAACATGGCTAAAATATGTACCGACTCTGTATTTCTAGGAAAACGTTGTTGGTTTTTTCGCAATCACTTTATATGTATGTGTTATTTGTACATTGATATATAATCAAACAAAAGTACCCTGCGGATTGTATTGTACTTTTTTGCACTTTTGCACCAATAATCCTGTACAACACAGTGCAATGGGCCATTCTGCAGTACTTTTACTTTTAATACTCTTAGGGACATTCAGTACAGTCAGAGCCTGACACGAAGGCATACATGTCGTCACCTGTAGCTACAGCCCTGATCTTAAACACAGTCAGTGAAGACAGCATACTGTGAAGGATTTAGGGGGAAGGTGTGTTCAGGTCACTGAGCAGTCTGACTGGTCTTACTGCATCTGGTGGGGGGAAAAAAATACAGATTTTGTACTTATGTGACTTCAACACTGTCTGAACAAGTCAGAGCGATTGACTGAGTGGAGCGATAGAACCTAGCGAAGCACTTTTCACTCAAGTACTGAACGATTGTTTTATAAAATTCATAAATTCTACCGCACATTGTACACAACGCTAAAATCTGATTTCCTTTCTCTTAATTCTAGGACAACAACATGCCTCATACTTATGTTTTAAGACACAGTCAGTTACTGCGTTAACACTTTTTCAACTTGTTTAAGTGAAGCCAGGATGTGTTTGAACTGCTCAACAGAACATAAAGGAGATTAAAAGCATCAGGTGGTGGTGCATAGCAGGCTCATGCTGTATATAACCCAATAAGAAAATGCATTCTAGTCCTAGAGATACCTGGAAACATGCATTTTTTAACTATGCACGACGTCATTATCTAACTTCTCTGTGAATTCCTCATAACGTCACTTATCACATGACAAGTTTTGACAAATCATTTTCTGATCAATATACACCTTGACTCATCAGCTCCAAAAGATAATCACGCCACACCCCCAGTTATGAAAACAATACCCTGCATGCTCTGCCAGCACCCAGACAAAGAGTGACTGGTCGGACAGCTTGTAATGATTATCATCTCATTCTTCACCGACACACACTACAATACTCTCTGCACATGTGAGACAGACAGTTAACATGCCTGAAGGACTATAACACTGGTATTAATAGACGGATTGGGTCAAAATGGCTGAAAGAGAGAATTACAAACTGTTCATTGACTGCCTACTGACCATGACCTGATTAACCTCTTATTGATCACATAACACCGATCACATAACACTGTTAGGGGGTATCCGATCAATGCCACATTCAGTCTGCAGCAGGATAACAGGCACAAACCTACAGCCGCAGTATCTGGGATCATAGAGACGACAGACAGTGAGACAAACAGACCTGTGACAAGCTCTCTGACAACCTTCCTGCCAAATACCTGAAAAACTGTTTGCAGGTTTACTGAGGAGAACTGGTGCTGTTTAAGGATGGTCACTGTAATTACTGATTCTATTTTGTTTTTTCACCTTGCTTAACAATGTAAGTACAGCTCAGTAACCGCCCAGAGGCCCACACACCCTCAGCTTTGGTCAAAATAATGTCATAAATAGCAAATTTGTATATATATTAGCTCTGATGTGTCCTCCTGCTCCATCTTTTGGCCTGTTCTTTAGGAGAGTTTCTTCACTGAGGATCTTATTTTATTATTTTTGTTAGCTGTATTTGTTTGTAACATTGTGCTTTATCCAACTGCTTCCTGCTTCTGTCATTAAATAACTGGAGCTCAGGAAGGGTCTGATTGTTCTCTCCCCTCTTTTCCACCAACCTCTCCTCTCATCTTTCTCTTCTTACCCCTACCGGTCCAGGCAGATGGCCGCTCATATTGAGTCTGGTTCTGTTAGACGTTTCTTCCAGTTAATGAAGCTCTCCACAGTTGTCATATGTTCGCTCCTTGTGAGAACTGTTGGGTTTCTCTATAATATTTAGAATAATAATAATGACAATTATTATTAAAACAATTATTATTATTATATCATTTAGAGAGTATATTTCAACACAAAGTGCTGCACAACAAGAAAAAGTGAAAATAAAGAAGGAAGAACATCAATAATAATGGTAATATTAATAATAAAAGACCAAAATAGCGTCACAACATAAGTAAATTAAAGGCACAAGCTGAACAGAGGTAAATAGTAAATTAAAAGAATAGATATACAGCCTGAAGCCAGGTCATGAACAGCATTGAAAGTAATGAATACAATTTCAAAATCAATCCAAGAACAAACTGGGGGACAATGTAAACACAATGTAAATATGACAGGTGTGATGTGATGTCTAAAGAACCTTGGATTGTATAGGTGAGTGTAGGATAGATAAGGTTAGTGGTGGATAAATGAAAACCAATTTGCTAAACCTTTTGCTAAAATAACTGTACTTGTCTTCATAGATCTAGAAATGCATATATTTCTGTTCATTGTTTAAAAAAATAATACAATAAAATATTAAACATTGTGGGCCCTAATGTGTTTGCTGCGTTATGTCTTAAGTCTAATGTATACATGCTAATTTTAAAATATTTATGTATAATTTGATATTCTTATGTAATTGTATTTTTAAAAATATTAAAAATGTATATAAGGTTATATAAAATACACAAACATGTTTATATTACCAAGCACACATTATACTTAAACATTATTTTACATAAAAATGAATCTCGCATGTTAATATTGAGTTGTGAGATTTTGGTCCCCCCCAATGTTCACTTCATGACTATGGCCTTGACTTTAGGGATTAACTAGTTGATCAAATTGTCTAGAATTAAGTTTCAATTTGATTAATCATCCTTATTTCAGCTGTACAGTAGCTACTGATTGACTGATTGAGGATATAATGAAACTGGGCACGTGGTTCAACCTCAGCCATGAAATGAATTGTGCAACAAATAAATAGGAACGACTACTGGTTGTATGTTTACTTCCAGGTCTTCAACTCTTTGCACAGTGAGGGAACTGGATTTAATACTTCAGATTGATCAAGGCCTGCAGCCATCTGGACGGCTGACAGCCAATCAGCTGGTCTGTACCTGCGGACCTCAGAGAGGACCTTGTAGGAACCTGGCGAGGCCGTGACACCCCGATTGGACACGTGGACATTTTAGGACAGATTTAGATTAACAGCGTAGGAAGCAAGGAAGGAAAGGCAGGAAGGAAAAGAGGTGACAGAGGAGGAGTGTCTCACCGTGAGCCGAAACCGGAGCAAACTTTGCCTCCCTCTCTTCAAACCGGGTCAGACCCGCTTCAGACCGAACTACTCTCCCCTCGGACCCGTTCCAGACCGTCCTCCCTCCGCTGCACCGACAATAGCTCCAGACATGGAGGAGGGTTGTAGGTTCAACTCCGGACCCTGTTTCCCTGCCTGGCACTAATGTCCCCGCTGAGGGCGGGGCGACCAGCGGCAGCACAGAACCAGGAAGTGACGCCATCACGCTGCGCTCTTAAAGCGAACGTCAAAAGGCGGAACCCAAATACAATTCAATGAGAAAAAGAGATGTCAGGGAGAATGGGCCAGAGGAAAGAAAGGCAGGTACTTCCATAGTATTCAAAAGAAAGTAGGTGAAGAGAGACCAACCACCAGACATACAAAGGAAGAGGTGATCGTATAAAGAACGAGGTTTGGTCACACAGGGCTAAACAGCAACTTGAAGATAATGAACAGACATGACACAGGCAGATGTGGCTGTTGTAATCAGCTGGAAACAGTGGAGCATACATCTTTAGTCTGTCCACAATAAAAGAGACAGACACTTGAAAACTCACTCCAAAAAAAAAAAGGCTTAACCTTAAGTCTAAGAGAAATACTACAGAGGGACTCGGGTGGTGCAGGATATCAGATATATTCAGGTTTCTAGAAAACACCGAACTCTATAACAGGATTTAGGTAAATATCCATTCTGACTCACACTCCTTTCCAGACGGTGGCGGTAATGCACCGATAAGTTGTTTGCCAACCGCCATCAAACATCAAGAAGGAACCTGAATCCTCAGCTGGAGGAAAAGGACGCCATCTGTATCAAATAAAGCAAAAAGTGGGAGGGATGAAAACAATAAGGAAAAACACTAGAGAACAAACAGTTATATCAATTCTAAGAATAGGAGGCACAGGACTAAATAAATCAATGCACTTATTAGGGAAACATCCATCAGGACAGTGTGAATGTGGCTTAGGGGAAGAAACTGTGGAGCATGTCATCTGTCACTGCCAAAATATAATACACAGAGAGAACAACTACAGAAGGAAATGAGGAAATGTGGGGTGGAAGAGCTAAACCGGAAGAATTGGTTTAATATTGGAGAATGAACATATAAAGTATTTTTTGAGTTTCTAAAAGAAATTGGTTTAATGAAGACGATTTAAGTTTAAGTTAGGGTTGGGTTTTTATTGATATTTCATATTTTTTATTTTTTTATTTTATATATTTGTTTTTATTTATTTATTTATTTATTTGTTTTTATTTCTACTTATGTATTTCCTCCTTTTTATATACAGTCTATGATTTCCGCAGACCAAACACTCCAGCATAGTAGGTGGCGGTAATGCACCTTTAACGTTAGGTGTCACCCGCCATTAAACAAGAAGAAGAAGAAGAAGAGAGAAGAAGAAGAAGGAACCTAAATTGGCAGCTGTGTGTTTCTGGGGGAAGTTTGACGGGACAGCTCAGGTTGTAGTTGGCAGAAGTTGTAGTGATTAGTCGTATATTGGATGTTTCTAAAATATATTCGACTGCAGGGTGTCATCATCTGAGGGGCGGACATGGTCTCCACGGTCCTAAACACCGACGTGAAGCAGGTGAGACTGACTCCGCCGAGTCTCCAGGACACACACACACCTCAATCCCACTCTTTACTCAAGTGTAAACTTGTGTAAAACAGGTTCAACTGGTTTGGAATCGTTGCTGCACAGAGTATCTAATAAATTGCAATTAATAACAGTGCAGATTTTGGGTTTTGGACATGTGAATACAGTGGTTGTTGCAATGTGTTGTGTTGAGACTATGGAGTTTCAATCAGTTATTCCTCATTCATTTATACGTCATTCATTTATACGTCATTCCTGCTTCATTACAATTTTGGAGCAAATATTGCACTTTTTACTCAAATACATTTGGTTGCTTTGCAGACTTTATATTAATAATTCAGAATTTAACAAACGTATTAAATGTTTTTATTATAGGGTAAGTTAATATATATTTAATTGATGGTAAGGGAGTAATTTACAACTCTACCAGCTGCAACATTAAAGTGATGTACACATGAATGCATTGATAATTTATCATCTAATGATATACTGTTTCCTGATTGGGTCATTCGGCATTTTGTATTTTCCTCATATCTTGATGCAAATACTTTAACTCTCTTAAATTCTGTTTGGATGGGTAAACATTTCTTTTAGGCACATCACCACCAAAGGATGCCGCAAAAATCGCACTATCCTGGTTAAGTTTATGCGTTAAGCGAACGCCTTTGTAGCCAGCCTGCTTGTTGGTGTATGAACATATGGGGAAATACAAGTCGAACGATATGTGGTTTGAGAATGTCAAGTACTTGAGGTGGTTAAAGCCAGCGCCTGCAGCTTAGGAAGCAAACTGCACTGTGTCAAACTTGAGACAATGGCGATCAAGGCCATGGAGTCGAACGGACATGAATATATGTTTGTTTATAATTTACAAGTTTGGGCTTAAAGTTTAATTTCAAGTGGTATTAAAACAGTCTTAAAATTTCTTGAATTTAACTTGAATTTAGTTGTAGACATTTTAAATGAACAACTTTTACTTGTATTTCTACATTGTGGTATTGGCACCTTTTTATTAAAGATTCAAATTGCTCCTTCTACCTCTGGTTTTATAGTTAGCTTTGACATAAAACTGCTTTTTTCTCTACGGACCCTCTGATTTAATGGTAATATTTATAGAAATTACAGATGAAGATACAGGTTCTGTGTCTTGTCTGCAGAAGGATGCTGATCGTGCAGTGGTCGTCGCAGTAACATCTTGTGCAGTGTTTGAATCCGGAGCTGATGATGGTGATGAGGTGTACAAAGTGGGCACGGCGTTCCCACTGCTACAGGTGTGTGTGTGTGTGTGTGTGTGTGTGTGTGTGTGTGTGTGTGTGTGTGTGTGTGTGTGTGTGTGTGTGTGTGTGTGTGTGTGTGTGTGTGTGTGTGTGTGTGTGTGTGTGTGTGTGTGTGTGTGTGTGTACATTTTTTATATTCATCACTTCAATCTTGGTAACATCTAAAAAATGTAAAACGTCTGGTCACGAAGCAGAAGTTGATGAGTTCTAATGTCTTGTTTTGTTCGATCAGACCTCCAGGTACTTGTGACAACAGATTGTTTTTTGAAAGGCTCAGATCGTACTTTTTTCTTTGTCAAATGACTGAAGCAATTGATTAAATGTCAGAAAAGTTGCTGATTATGTTTCCGGTTGTGCTTCTCAAAATTTATTGAGCATTTTATTAAGTCTTAGTCTAGTATCAAACCCCCTATTAAACCTGAATCCTTGTCAAATTGAATCAAGTCTACCTTTTATCATTCGCAAGTAACTGGTTTATTAATAACTACTATTCCTCTTTTTCTCTTCAGGCGCTCCAGAGAGTGAATGAACGTCTGCTGGAGGAGAATCCTGCTGAGTCGCTGCTGTTTGATGTCATCCTGGTCACCACTGACAGGGAGCAGCAGCAGCAGAGCTCCCGCATCATCAGCAGCACCAGACATTATGGTGATTTAACTTGAACAGTCATCAGCAGACAGATTACAGCCTGAACCTGATCCGTTTTGAAGTTTCTCATCTTTTCAATGACATTGTTGACTTCATTGTTGCTCTGTTACAGGTCTTGAAGTCAGCAAGTTTTGTTTTTCCGGCGCAGAGGATTTCATCGAGAGTCTGCTGACAAATAACGTGCGGCTCTTCCTGTCAACAGACAGAAACGAGGCGTCACAGGCATCACAGAATGGTCAGTAGGTTTAGTGTTTTCTGTCATTTATTATGGCTGATGTGAAGCTCTGCAGGTTTCTGAGGAGTTCTCTCCACTGATCACAACAACTGTCAGATCAAAGAGCCTAAAAATTGGTATTTGGTAAAAGAGGACAGGATATAGAACACTTAATCAGGGGATAACAGCTTGATATTTTGGAAAATAAAACAGGTTTGGGGCATATTTATGCCTCCAACGCAATATCTCAAGAATGCCTTGAGGGAATTTCCTCAAATTTGGTACAAATATTCACTGGGAATCAAGGATGAACTGATTAGATATATTGTGGTCAAAGGTCAAGGTCATGGTGACATTACAAAGCACATTTTTTGCCTTGTGAGGAAGGCACATCCTTCACATTTGGCAAAACAGTCACTTGGACTCAAGGATTAAGTCACTTAATTTTGGTAGCCGAAGGTCAAGGTCACAGTGGCCTCACAAAGTATCTTTATGTTTTTCTTGTACATGATATCTTAAGAGATTTAGTACAAACATTCACTTGGACTTACTGATAAATTGATCAGATTTCAGTGGTCAAAAATAAGTTTTTTGGCCTCTTGAATGTGATATCTCAAGACTGTCTTGAGGGAATTTCTTCACCTTTTGACCAGTTGTCACTTGGACCCAAAGATAAAGTGATTATGTTTCAGTTGTCAAAGGTAAAGTTTACAGTGGCTTGAAGCCACATATGTAATTTTACCCTGAAAGCTCAGATTTGTGAACCATCCTCCTTATCATTTTTCCAGGTGTTCTCTCGGCACTGCTGGACCAGAACTTGGCCTCCTGTCCATCAGAGCAGCTCAGAGTTTTGTTCTGCGGAGACGCCGACATCCGTTCCAACATCAGCCCAATGCCAGTGAGCCAACAGGCCACCCAGGTGCTCGTGGCAACATCCTTCTAAAACTGGGGATTTTTTCCTGGACTGATTTAGAATCGTAGAGTGCACCAAAAGATTTGTTAATTAAAGGATCATTTACTTTCTTCCTCTGCAGAGTTTCTCGGCTCAGCTGGGTGAGATGCGGCAGCGGTTCGGCATGTTCGACAGCCCTCTCAGCATGGTCCTGATGACGTCACGTGGAGGCAGGGATAGCTGCTCCGCCGCCCTGCTCACATTGCGGTCCCAGGGCGTTAGCGTGGATGAGGCATACTGCCTGGCCGGGGCACCTAGGGGCCCCATTCTGTCCCTGATCCGACCTCACTTCCTGCTCAGCAACGGCCTCAGTGACCTGGAGGAGTGATGACATCATTAACTGTCTCATGACTCGTGTCTTCCTTTATTGTGTCTTAAGGACCAAATGCCAAATCCTCAGTCAGGACCATTTAGTCTCTTTAAACCTCAGTGGTTGTGAATAAGAGTGTTCTATTACTGGTCTATGCTTATGTATACAAATATCTATTGCTCTTTATTGCTTGTCACTTTATTGGAAACTCAGTACTTTTGTCCCTGTTGAAATGATGCCTTTAATTCAGTAATCTGACTGATCTGAAGTCAGACTGTAGACAAGTTTTAATGTGATTCTCTGAGCTGAACCTGCTCTCATTAAAGTTCTGTTTAATTTTCGAGAATCCACACTGAATGTGAAGAAGATCATTGTGGGATTGTTGGATGCTGTAAGAAAGTCGGAGAGTTGATTTTTTGATTTTAACATCCTGTGTGAGGATTGTA
The DNA here is from genome assembly GCF_022539355.2 of Hippoglossus stenolepis. Classification (NCBI taxonomy): domain Eukaryota; kingdom Metazoa; phylum Chordata; class Actinopteri; order Pleuronectiformes; family Pleuronectidae; genus Hippoglossus; species Hippoglossus stenolepis. The sequence goes on along the minus strand of NC_061487.1, from coordinate 4,753,060 downwards.
ATGGAAAATGTTACCATTATACCACACTATATATTATCTCTGCTAAGCATACTATTTCTGCTTGTGTAGCTGCCAAGAGGACATCAGGGCCACAAAACTGAGACTGTGCTCGTCCCCCCCCACCAAGAGCTCGAAGAAGCCTTCAGCCTGTGTCTGGGTTTTGGCTTGACCAGGAGGCCTTCAGCATGTGTTTGTGTCTTATCTCCTGGGATTTTACTATTCACTCAGTTCACACACACAGTTCACATAGGTACACACACAACACACATAGTTCACATAAATAAACATAAACACACACACACATCTCTTCACTGCATCTGCATAAAAAGCACACGCCTGCAACTGTTCCTTTGTCATTCCCTCTGCAGAATGCTCTTCGCATGCTGTATGATTGTCTGACCTTCCTTGCAAGGAATAAAGTATACTTAAAAGACTATGATTCTCTAATCTCTTTATTTCAGAAGTCTCACCAGGTCAAATGTCCATCACAGGATCCTCTCAGGTAAAGAGATGCAGATGGGTTAACTGTTGTTAAAGGTTAAGGACGTTTGCAGGTTACAGAAAAAAGACTGCATGGTTTGTTTTTGTTGCTGTGATGCTTAATGTTGACCAGCAGGTGGCAGCTTCAGTCAGTAAAACATGCAACGGTTTATCAATCAAATTTTATTTGTATAGCCCATATTCACAAATCACAATTTGTCTCATAGGGCTTTATGCCGTGTGTAAGATAAAGAAAAGGTCATTATGAAAGCACAGCTCGCTGAGTAGATAATGTTTATACAGAGGACTGTTTTAAGGTTGGAAGTGTGGGAGGTTTTATATAAAATGCTGGATGGCTCAAAACTTCTTGCACTTAAATATTGACAAGACTGAGTTAATGAAAATTGGCCCTGACACTGTTAATACATACACATCGAAGCACCTAGGTTCTCTGTCACAAAACATGGGGTACAAATGTGAAAAATCCTGGTGTCACCTATGATGCTGACCCTACCTCCTAATCAGGTTCACACAGTTGTCCAGTCGAGTTTTTTGCAGCTCAGAAAACTCAAAGATTCATGCCTTAATTTCCTCTTATTTGGATTATTGCAATTCTCTCTTCACCTGCCTGAGCCAACAGAGTAGACCACTCATCCAAAACGCAGCAGCCAGACCAAATCTTTTAAAATAGAGCAAATTGGACAGATTTTAACTTCTCTTTATAGATAATAGATTTTAAGATTTTATTACTGACATTTCTGGCCGATTGTGGACTTCCACCGGGAACATTTGAGATCTTTTGACACGGTCGCGTGCCCGGTCCAAACCTGAGGTCCTCAGCGGATGTCATGTGATCTTCAAATAGCTTTTTATTGTTTCCTATAGTTGGCCTTTAATTTTTGTAACTTGTAAATCACCTTGTTTCAAAATGTGCTATATTAATAAAGCGTATTATTATTATTGTTATTTTATTGGAGTTTCCAGAATGTTAGAGGCGGTTTTAGACGTCTTCTAGTGTGTAAGGGCATTGAAGGAGGTTTCTTTCGTTCATTCGAAACATTTTAAGGGCATCAAATGAGATTCAAAAGGAAACCTGAGACCCAGGCGGTTTGTAGGGGACCCATAGAGGATTCTGGGAAACCTCAAATAGGACCAGCAATCAAAGAGTCCTTATAGAAGCTCATAGTTTACATATGATATGTTTTAAAGGTCCAGTGTGTAAGATTTAGGTAAAAGGGACCCCTAACCCACCCTTTGAGTTTTTATGAAAACTGAAGGTTACCACAGGTTCTCTTTCATGTTTGGAAGGGGAGGATGAGGTGAGGGGTATTCAGCTGCAACATGCAACTTCACTACTTTATGTCACTAAATTCCACACACTGCAACTTTAAGGAGGTTTAGGCTCCAGGGATTTGGACACAGGTTATTTTAGTTGACTGAGGAAGTGTTGGGGACATTACAGGATGTTATGCTGGTGCTTGAAACTTTCTTGGACAAATCATGTGTTTTTGAGAGTGTTCTAAGAATGTTAAATAAGGGACAGTTAAGGAGTTATTAAGTTTTAAATTGTATTGTGAGTCCCTTGAGAGGTTCCAGAAGTTCTTAGGTATGTGCCAAGGGCAATCGTGAGGGATGTAGGGGTCCTTGAAGAAGCATCATTATGATGTCCCTCTGTGTCCTTAAAGGGATAGTTCCCCTAAAAATAAAAATTCACCCCCTAGCTTCTCACCACTATGTTGATGGAGGGGTGGGGGAAGTGTTTGAGTCCACAAAACACTTCTGGAGTCTCAGGGGTAAACAGCGTTGCAGCCAAATCAAATAAAATGGAAGTTTGTGATCAATATTTCAAAAAGAAAATAACAACATAAAATGCCTACTGCTCCTGTGATGTCATCCAAGTGTCCGTAAGCCCCGACAATCAAATTCAACTCGAAACGGCGTCATTTACACGTGTAAAGTTTTAAGCTAAAAGTCCACGACCGGAAGTAGCAATGCTAGCTGAAGTAGCGTTGTTAATACTTCACCCACCCCTCCATCGCCATAGTGGTGAGTAGATAATGAGTGAATTTTCATTTTATGTGAAATCTCCCTTTAAGGCCTTTTCAGGGATCTTTGAAGTTTGTCCTCAAGAAGGGTCCTTGTTGCAGAAGTCCTTGAGTCTAGCTGTCTACTTCTATTGTGTTGACCATTCTTCAAATGCAGCTGATTATGCTCTTAAGGCTTTTGGTTGTTGTATGTACGTATGTATGGATCCAGTGGTCCTGGAGAGACTTCCGAGGTCCTTGAGGATATTCCAGTGCTCCTCAGGGCCATGTTATAGATGGTAAATATAATCAGAGCAACAGCCAGAGACAAGAGTGTACCTGGAAAATCCAGCATGTTAATTTGATCAGTCTCAGTCATCACAGGATATAAAACAGCCGGAGGCTTAGGTGATCATCAGGAGGCGCTGACTCATCTCTGCTGCCGCAAATTAAAACATGTTCAGTGAAATGAAGCAGGCCAGTGCGGGCGCCTGTTTCCGACAGTCTCATATCCACTGAATGTTTGTATTCATTATCTCGAAGTGAGGTTTCTGATGAATGCTGCCATCATCAGCTCTGCCTCCTGAACGCACATGCACATATTTCATTTAAAAAATGAAGCTGCGGGAGGCTCAATTTCTGCTGCTGACACAGCCTCGACTGCCAGATAATATGTTCAAATCCTCATGAACTAATTCAGCCAGTTAACGGACGCTTCACTTACTCATTTGGGGCTCCATTGTAACAATCAAGGATTTAAAGGGCATAGAGTAAGTGCATTTAAGGTGTTAATCATGGGTGTGTCTGGGGCGTGAAGCGCAATAAACCAATTAGAGTATCATCTCCCATTCTCTTTTAAAGACCTTGATGGACTGCTACAAATAAGAAAGATTTAGGTACTAACACTTCTCTTAACAGTTTCGTAAACGAGTAAAAAATGACCTCACCTGGACACTAAACCAGTGTCCTTCTGGAGATTTCAGCAGACCTGCAGGAGGAGGTAGAGGTCACAAGGTCCTGTGGGTTCCAGCAGTCCCAAGGGTGTTCACAGACGTTCTGTGCTTTAGAAGGGCTATGGGGCTACTTGAGGAGGTTCCAGTGGTTCTTGACAGTTCCAGGTAGTGTTTACTTTGTTAAAGTATAATTTCACCCCTAAATTTTGGCTGAAGTGTCTCTCCGTGGAGCTGGCCCTATGAATGCAGCTGGGGCTAAGAGACACCTACCTACCTTAAAAAGGAACTGCTTGACAGATTCCCACTCACGATCAGTCACTGGTGGCAGGGAGCTACAACTAGAGGGTGTTCACTTTTTCAGATATATTAATGTCATGACATAGAGACATGCCAAAGGGTTGATTCTATGTAAGCATTGGTCCAAGACAGTTTGAAACACTAGGTGGTGTTGTGAGCATGTTTAAACCATAAACAAATAAAAATAAAAAACACCAGTATAATTGTAATTATAATTTAATTCACAGCTGGAAAATATGTTTATGTCTTTATTAAAATAGACATAAAAAACCAACATCATTGAGTGACTATGTCAACAGGTAATACAATTAATGAGATCAGACATTAAGGCTTTAAAAATGAACTTAGATTTTTTTTTATGAAAAAGATGAGACAACAGACTGTTGTCTCATGTCAATGCAGTTTTTCCATTTCTTGTTCTGCAATCAGGACGACACCCGCTGGCATCTTACAACATGGAGCACATTGTTTTTCATTCTGGCTATAATATTATGTATTGTATTGTAACAAACTCTGGACAAAATGTCATTTAACAGTTTATATAATATTCATAAACATGTCTGATTCAGAGTCCTTGAGATGTGTCACTTTGCAGGGGTCCTCCTAACTAGATTTAGAGTAAACACAAAAAAATCAATAACAAGATCAGTGTCACTTTTCTCACGACTGATGATTCCACCAAGCACTAAAAGTGTAAATATGATTTAGGCAAAACAATACACACTATAAAAAAACACAAAAACATCTGAGTTTTTAAAATCAAGTGAAAACACACATGGAACCTCAAACCAAAGTTTCCTCTAAGTTCAGGTTCTGCAAGAAACCAGTTCCCAGGTTGGTGAGTTCTGTGAACAGTGATGCTCGGGTTGCAGCTGCTTGCAGAACAGTACATGTACAAATAGATAAAAAGTCATGACATCATGAGAGTGATATCGTGTGAGTGAGAATGAGTGAGAATGATTCCCCTCTTTTCTTTTGTCACCTTGTGCTCTCATCCACAGGCAGGAAGGTCAGACGTGATGATGAGGAGGACGAGGACGAGTTGGAGGACGAGGACGAGTTGGAGGAGGAGGGAAAGACCTTGAAGCATCTGTTGGATCCTGAAAGAAAATGAAGGGCAGCAGCTGTGGTAAAATGTCTGTGATGAAACATGGTAAAAGCAATCAGAAAATGTTCCACATGTACATATGAATTGGGCTGAGCAACACTACAGATGGAACCAAATCGTGGCCCAGTGACCCTGTGTGAAGAGCTGGGAAAATCTGGCATTTAGGACAATGATGATTTTAAATTAATTAAAAGGTGGGGGGAAAAAAAGAAGATAATTAGTCTCTAGTCTAGTCTTCAGTCACTTTAAAATAAAAAAAACAAATGTAAAAAGGTATATCCCCTCTATAATGTCACTCAGTAGAGTGTATACCTCTGCCAAGGACCAACAGTCCTCTTATGACACCACATCCAAATTAGGCTAAGTAGATCCACATTTTTATTTGAATCTGCACCAGATTTCACACACTCATTAATATCAGTCCCCTGTGTTTATTTTAAATCGAGAACCATGAATTATTCTCTGACAAATCAAGGAAAATGTTGAAAACCTCCCAATTTCACAATGTTTAAGAAAGTGGCAAAAAAAATCCTCACCAAAATGTTGGCAGTTTTGTGATAATCCATCCAGTTGTTTTTGTGGAATCTTGCTCAAGAACAAACAAACAAACAGACAGTGGTGAAAACTGCCTCCGTGGCAAAGGTAATATTTTCCAACATGATGATTGAATGTTAAAATAAATGTATTCGTGGTAGAATCTTTATTCCCTTCACAATGCTTCAAGATGTAATAATCCTAATTGTCCCAGAGAAAACACAGATGACTTGACTTCCCATTGCAGTCTTTATATTTATATTTTTACAAACTGCAATTTGCTTTTAAACGACAGCTACAAAAATAAACTTTAGATGATGGCTCTTTTATTTTTACTAAGTAGGTGAGGACCACATTGATTTGTAGTCTCAGCTGATTACCACACTGATCTCAGGCCGAACAATCAGCAAGAGATGAGTGAAAAAACAGAACAGAAACAATCTCACAAATATATAAGAGTAAAATGTATGGAGCTAAACAACATTGCTGTATGAGTATATGAAAAGGTGAAAATACTTTTTTTTTAGTTCAGTCACTAGTTCTGTTGTTCTCCATAAGTGTAGACATCTTTAATATTTCAGAAACAATGACTGTGCTGTTTTCTAATGCTTAGTAAACATCTTTGATCTTTGTGTCTATCTAGGTATATATTCATTATGTAATCATTTCACTGATGCACCGTTACAGAGCATATATTTGAAAGGAATGAGCAGTAAAACACATGCCCTTCATGTCGTGCAGCCTACATATCTTTGAACTCTTTTTGACCAGCTCCTGAAAAATAATTAGATTTTCCTCACGGAGCGGAAAATCACCTCAGATTGATCAAAATATGAAAAAACTGCTGAATTCCTCACATTCTATACATATACAATATATACATCCTTTATGGTTGAAAGTGTGTAATGATGTGGAGTTTGATCTTTATGTAGCCAGGTGCAGAAATAGTATGCATAAGCAGAGATAATATATAGTGTGGTATAATGGTATAATTTTCCATTACAGAAAGCTGCTATTGTTGTGTAGTATGTGCTGAGAACTGAAGTTCATTAGGCTGTTGTTCCTACAGTAAACACTGTCACTCTCTGTATTATTGTCCATACTGTGAAGCTGGAAGTGGATACTAATGCTGCGATCCATTACACCCGGAGCTTGGAATGTCGTCACACCCGAATAACCCAAGCCAGCTAGCCATTTTTAGCAAAAACATTTCATAATAACGCATTACGCTGCATTTCACGCATACTAACGCTGTAGTAAAACGTCCACAGACAGTAATTGACAGTACTATGTGTAGTACACATTTAATGACAGAAGTGCTAATAAAGCAATCAATCAATCAATCACATTTTATTTCTATAGCCCATATTCACAAATCACAATTTGTCTCATAGGGCTTTAACAGGGTGTGACATCCTCTGCCCTTAACCCTCAACAAGAGTAAGGAAAAACTACTAAAAAACCCTTTCAACAGGGTAAAAAGAAGGTAGAAACCTCAGAGAGAGCCACATGTGAGGGATCCCTCTCCCAGGACGGACAGAAGTGCAATAGATGTCAAGTGTAAAGGAGAACATCATCAAGATAAAGGTTTTAGCAGCATTGATAAGGGTAAACATTTTGAAGCATAACTGAAGGTCGATGAATTGATGGATTATTGTCAGGAATGGTCAAGTGTCTGAGGAGAAATACTATGTATCGAGCAGTCCTGCTGCAATCATAGTCTATGGTCAGCAGCCAGCAAGATCATGATCCACCATCAAGATCAGATGCCACTATAATCCACAGTCATTGTCCACTGCCACCATTAGGATCCATCATCAGCTGCCACCTCGATCGTGGTCCATCCCCATTATCGGATGCCAACACGAAAAAGGATCCGCCATTATTATCACGATCAGCCAGCACGATACAGAATCCGTCATACTGGATCCACCATTACGATCACTGATACGTGATCCACAGATCTTAATCCACGATGTGGCCACAGCCGCGGCCCTGGATCTGCGGACGATAAGGCAAAGGGACTCCGGGGAAGAATTCAAGTCAGTAATATGCATTGACGAGATATGAATTTCTTTGATGTGATAACGGTTGAGAAGAGGAAGGAGAAGCTGGAAAGAGAAGCTCCGAGTGTCATGTGTCCCCCGACCTTCTAGACCTATAGCAGCATAACTAAGAGCAGGTCTAAGACAAACCTGGACCAGCTCTAACTATAAGCTTTATCAAAAAGGAAGGTTTTAAGCCTACTCTTAAACATACAGATGGTGTCTGCCTCCCGAACTGAAACTGGGAGATGATTCCATAGGAGAGGAGCTTGATAGCTGAAAGCTCTGGCTCGTACTCTACAATAAAGCTTTCACTACTGTTGATAAACAGAGGGGCCATCTTGGATTTCAAAGTTGGGGTAATGAGGTTCCTCCGACCTTCTGAGTCGAAATTCCGACTTGAGGGGTTGTTTCAGTTGTAACTTCCAACTTGACAGGGAATAAAAGAACCCTTACACAATTGAGGTTTGTGTCCGGTCCCATCATTCTTGGCCAGGCCACATTTTTTAAAAAAAGAAAAAAAACAGGACTGACAATGTCACCTGGAAACAGGGGATGTCATGTGACTGAATGATATCATTTGATCCCAGCTCATGTCTCCTGAGAAGTAGACTGATGCTCAGATGTTGAGTCTGACCTGCAGCAAAGATTTCTGACTGACTGAGCTCTGAGACGTCCTGACATACACTCTGAATCTGAGATAACCACAAAGAACTCCATCAGTCATACATCTGATTACAACATTAAACAGAGAGCAGAGGTCAGAGTGGTCCATTTCCCTCAGGGACTCACTGCGACCTCCATCACTCTCAGCAGTATTTTGGCCTCCAGTTGAATGACAGGAGAGTATTTCTTATTTACTTCAGTAGTAACTACCTGACAATAATGTGGTGTGTGTGTGTGTGTGTGTGTGTGTGTGTGTGTGTGTGTGTGTGTGTGTGTGTGTGTGTGTGTGTGTGTGTGTGTGTGTGTGTGTGTGTGTGTGTGTGAGGTAATTCCTGAATATACACAAATCATGAAATGATCATTTATGCTTTTCCGTTCAGCTTTTTAAAGGGCCCATATTGTGTAAAATACATGTTCTGGGCTTTTACAATCTGTGATGACTTGAAGGGGGTCAGTAGGGTGCCTCAAAGTATGAAAACAGTCGCTCCACAGACTTTTTCACTCAGTCCATTCTAAGAAATATGTTATTGAAACATTGCGTTTCGTACTTCCTCCCCCATATGATGTCATTCGGGATCGCACTTGTCTCTCAGCCCCACCTAGACGGTACCAGTCCAGCCTCCGAAGAGGCAGGCGAAAACAGCCTGTTCTGTTGTTTCGACTTTAAACCACTGATATATCATCTTAGGGGGACCAATACCTCGTGAAGGTAATAAAAGATGAACATATGCAGCAGGGCCTGAGTTAGTGGGGCAGGAGCTTTGTCAAGCCTCTGATCCACAGTTTCCTTCATCAGTCTGAAAGTATCTCATAAATTCACTCAAAAATGTTTATCTTTCAGTTATGTTGTGTTCCATCTTTATTTGCTCTGATCCAGTGACATACATACTGTGTAACCTTTATAGAAATCAAAATAGTTCATATAGACAATGTACAGTGCCTTGCATAAGTATTCACCCCCTTTGGACTTTTCTACATTTTGTCATGGTATAACCACAGATTAAAATTTATTTCATCATGAGTTTATGTAATGGACCAACACAAAATAGTGCATCATTTGGAAGTGGGGGGAAATATTACATGGATTTCACAATTATTTACAAATAAAAATCTGAAAAGTGTTGAGTGCATATGTATTCACCCCCTTTACTGTGAAACCCCTAACAAAGATCTGGTGCGACCAATTGCATTCACAAGTCACATTTGCAAGTCACATAATTAGTAAATAGGGTCCACCTGTCTGCAATTTAATCTCAGTATAAATACACCTGTTCTGTGACGGACTCAGAGTTTGTTGGAGATCATTACTGAACAAACAGCATCATGAAGACCAAGGAGCTCACCATACAGGTCAGGGATAAAGTTGTGGAGAAATATGAAGCAGGGTTAGGTTATAAAAAAATATCCAGAGCTTTGAACATCTCTCTGAGCACCATAAAATCCATCATAAGAAAATGGAAAGAATATGGCACAACCGCAAACCTACCAAGAGGAGGCCGTCCACCCAAACTGAAGAGTCGGACAAGGAGAAAATTAATCAGAGAAGCAACCAGGAGGCCCATGGTTACTCTGGAGGAGTTGCAGAGATCCACAGCTGAGGTGGGAGAATCTGTCCACAGGACAACTATTAGTCGTCTACTCCACAAATCTGGCCTTTATGGAAGAGTGGCAAGAAGAAAGCCATTGTTGAAAGGGATCCATAAAAAATCCCGTTTGGAGTTTGCCAGAAGCCATGTGGGAGACACAGCAAACATGTGGAAGAAGGTGCTCTGGTCAGATGAGACCAAAATTGAACTTTTTGGCCTCAATGCAAAACGCTATGTGTGGCGAAAACCCAACACTGCCCATCACCCTGAGCACACCATCCCAACAGTGAAACATGGTGGTGGTAGCATCATGCTGTGGGGATGCTTCTCTTCAGCAGGTACAGGGAAACTGGTTAGAATAGAGGGAAAGATGGATGGAGCCAAATACAGGAAATCCTTGGAGAAAATCTGATGCAGTCTGCAAAAGCTTGAGACTGGGGCGGAGGTTCATCTTCCAGCAGGACAATGACCCTAAACATACAGCCAGAGCTACAAAGGAATGGTTTGGATTAAAGAATGTTAATGTCTTAAAATGGCCCAGTCAAAGCCCAGACCTCAATCCAATAGAGAATCTATGGCAAGACTTGAAGATTGCGGTTCACAGACGGTCTCCATCCAATCTGACTGAGCTTCATCTTTTTTGCCAAGAAGAATGGACAAACCTTTCCATCTCTAGATGTGCAAAGCTGGTAGAGACATACCCCAAAAGACTTGCAGCTGTAATTGCAGCGAAAGGGGGTTCTACCAAGTATTGACACAGGGGGGTGAATACTTATGCACCCAACAGATGTCAACTTTTTTGTTCTCATTATTGTTTGTGTCACAATAAAATTTATTTTGCACCTCCAAAGTACTATGCATGTTTTGTTGATCAAACGGGAAAAAGTTTATTTAAGTCTATTTGAATTCCAGTTAGTAACAGTACATAATGGGAAAAAGTCCAAGGGGGGTGAATACTTATGCAAGGCACTGTAGTTCCAGAAAGATACTCTACTTCAGTGGTCGCCAACCCGTCGATCGCGATCTACCGGTCGATCTCACAGTCTTCACTGTCGATCCCGAACTCTCTGGACTCACTGGCTGTCGTTGCGCCGCAGATCAGCTGTGTGTCCGTTGTCTGTTTTTCACACACGCTGTGTGTCGGTTACTGGCGGCGGAGCTGCAGGTTTATCTCCTGCATTTCCTTCAAGAACAAGTTGGTTCATGTACTAAAGTAAATGTCAGGACTCTACGGTATGAAGATCTTTTGGCCTGTCGATAACAAACAAAGCCCCGTTGGAACAAATGAGTGGATTCAGAAGGTGAAACGCTGGAGTGCTTTTACTTTGAAACGGGTTCGGGAAGTGATGTAAATACGTTTGTGTCATAGAGAGATTAACATTGTGGTTCACAGCAGAATAAACAGAGAAGATGATCTTTCAACTGATTTTTAATATTTATCTGATGAATTTATGTCACAAACAAATGGTTGCAACACTTTCTGTATGCCATTTCAAAATAAAAGCACTCGAGCGTTTCTGTTGATGGAATCCATTCCCTTGTTTAAAAAGGTTTTTTTATTGTGAAATATTTGCTGGAGCGGAAGATGCACGGCTTCATACTGTGTAGTACTGGCATTTATTTAATGAAAAGGGACTTCTTTCATACAAGGAAATAATCATATTTGTGGCCATATTCAAACCCAAGCCTATATTTAAAAATATTGTGCTGCAGTGCAGAACATGTTTTGGAACTGAGAAGCTACATATTTTGCATTGTAAATATGAATTGATATTAAGTTGAATATTGTGCATTGAATAGAAACATTTGCACAACTGCCTTTCTTTGTGTATATTTATTTCTTGTACATTCAGCCTTTAACAGAAATTGCAAAAAATAATAAGTATAACCTTCCTAAGTGGTTTTTGATGGTGGACGTTGCAATGAAACCCCTGCAGCCAACCTCCACAGGACAAACTATTGCTTTCCAGCACCTCTGCCTCAGATGCCCCGACTGCATACCACCACAGCCTTTTCCTCTCGTTCACTTCATCAACAGCATCCTCCCAGGGTACTGTCAATTCTACGAAGTAGACAATGCGCAGGATGTTGGACCAGAATATCAGGTCAGGTCTCAGGTTGGTAGCGACAATATATGATGGGACTGTAAGCCGCTGGCCTACGTCCATCAACATTTCCCAGTCTCTGGCTTGCTGTACCTGACCACTCCTGGTTTAGTTTAGTACTGTGTGGTACTATAACTAAACTATTATAGAATTTCCTTATTATATTCTACTGTATTATATTCTACCATACCAATATAAAGACTATATTACTATTTGTATAATCACAATAGTACAATTATTACAAAAATAATATGTGCTATTAGTTTTATAATCTCCATTTCTTTTACAGTTAAGAGTTGGACAGAGTTAAGAGTTGCACACTTCCAAACCATGGAAATACAAAAACAAACATCTAAAAACGTGCAGGTGAGATTAAACAAACCCCGAGAGGTTTATGGTGGGAACCTCACCATATAGTCAATTTATATTCCAAATTTACTCACAGTAATTATATGTGGAATATGTGACCACTGTTTTATTCTGTCAGCTGTTTTTAATCTCTTTCGTATTTAGTATGTCAGTCATTGAACATTCCACAGTGCACAACGCACATCAGAGCAGATTTCCCAGCATGCAGGGGGACGTGCAGTTCACAGGATATCCTCTAGGCGGAGGCAGTGCCACAGTGTCTCTTTCAGTCAGTTTGACGTTTATTGTGATCAGCCGCAAGAAAAAGGAGTGTGCGGCTCTGAGCTGGTCTAAATGTGATGATGTGATTCTGGGTGCGTGTTTACATTCTCATGGCAGAATTAGCAGCATGAGATGATGATTGCCTTGTCCTTGGAGTGTTGATCCCTATTGAACTATCTAACAAATTATTGAATGTTTTCTCATGTGCTGATTCATTGATTGATACAGATCACTTTGTCTAAGTACAGCATTAAGATGCTGTTTGTTTTCTCTGCTGCTGAACATAGTTTCTAGCCAGGAGAAGGTGACAGTGTTTATCGCACACTAAGAGTTTCAGCCATCGTTATGATTACAAGACAAAGGTTATCCTGAACAACAAGAGTGAAGGTGATAGGATGAACTGTTCTCTGGACATGAGACACAAACAGAGATTTCTAGAATTAACAGACAGACAGATCATGAATTATTGTCTTGGAACTGAAGGATTTTTGACAGTTTGTGTAATTACTCTCGCGGCCAGAGGGTGGAGACAAACATTCTGCTCGGCAAAAAAACTTCAGAGGTGACTAAGATTTAGATGAGATCAGGATGAACCTTCAAGGAGTAGTTCAGAAGCTGCAGGTTCACTGAAAGCAGGTGAATGGGATGATTTGTAATTAAATAAAACTGTGAACCCTTAAGAGGTGTGTGTGTGAACCACAGTGGATTATATAGGTATAGGGGAGCCTACCTGGTTCACAGTGGAACCTAATCTGGCTCACTTTAGGTGGACAGATTTTTAAGGTAGACCAACTAACGGCAGCATATATTTACCATAGCGATCACTCAGAAAACACCCCAACAACAGCCAACATCCCATCCCAGCCAACCTCATAGCAACCAGAAAGCAACCATCCCAGCCAACTTCATAGTAACCCTCACCTCACCCTCCCCTTCCAAACATGAATAGAGAACCTGTGGTAACCTTCAGTTGTCATAAAAACTCAAAGGATGTTTAGTTTGTCCAGTTAAGACTACTGTAAAAAAACATGGCGGCTTCTGTAGAGAGGAACTGCTCCCGATGTAAATATAGAGTATTTCAATATTGAGGCCTGTTCTAAGGTAAAGAAAACACCCTGGTGAAACATTATTTTATATTCAATCTCTATCAATACATCATTTTCACCTAAATCTTACACACTGAACCTTTAAATGTTTGTGTATTAAGTAGCTCTAAGACTTGTCTTGACATGATTATAGAATCCAAATGAATGTGCAGTGATTAAGTATTAAATTAAAGCTGGAACAAACAGTTAATCATTTCATTGCAGATCAAATCAGCCCTCACTGATATGAGTCTGTCGTCTTGAATGAAATGATTCCAGATGTTGAGACACTGAGCAGCAGAGAGTTCCTGCTGTTGACGGTTCCTCATCGTCCTTCACTCTCCACTGCAGAAATGCTCCTGCTCCGAACATGTTAGAATGTCTCCATGGCTTTAAATCTGAAACTGACTTGCAGACACTTTGTTTCAAACCTCACAAACCTTTTCTCTAAACTCTAATAGGGATTACAAATCTCTGTCAAAAATGCTGTGCAAGTGTGATTCAAATTATGAATAATATCCTTCTGAAGTAACACCTAACCTGTTCATTATTATATTGTATTACACTTGTGATGACTATCATAATTGTGGAGACTATTATGTTAATGTCAGTGTGCTTCTCAGTGAATATTTTTTTTGCAGCGGACGCTTCCTCTCTCTCTCTCTATTTGACATACACACGCACGCGCACACACACAGAGAGAGAGAGAGAGAGAGAGAGAGAGAGAGAGAGAGAGAGAGAGAGAGAGAGAGAGATTGTGTGTGTGTCTCCTGCTCGAGCTCAAGGACTGAAGGACACGGTAAAGCGCAGGAGATAAGCGGCTTTAATTGGCTAATTTGGCCCCATTGGCCTTTCGCAGTCTGCAGCCACCCTCACCGGAGCTGAGAGCCGCCGCAGCCCGATACACTCTCCGCTGTCTGACCGCACACACACTGCAGCTCCAATATACTCTTCTCTGGGAGCTTCTCACTGAGGACACATGGATTATCTCTGCAGCCGTTTGGTGGTCTGAGCATCTTAATTCGCTTGTGATCCAAAGTCAGACACATAATGCTCTTTTTCAAGAAAACAGACGGGACTTTCTGACAATCCTTTTGATTACTATGTGCAGACGTTTTTACTGTATGTTTCACTTTGTAAATAAGACCCAACTCCACCTGTTTCTATTCTGTTTTACGCGGAGTGTTTATGCGTAAAGTGCGCACCGGAGCGCTCTGGATCAGCAGGCTGAAGTCCGGTGTAAGTCCCCGTGACACCACGATGAGACAACTGTGCGGGGACCAGTGTCCAGCGCGGCATTCATGAGAGCCGGGGGGCCGGGGTGCTGTGGCTCGGACCGGGACGGAGCGGAGGAGCCGGGCCAGAGATGGAGGCCAATCTGAGTGTGGCGGTGGAGGCGGAGGCGGACGCGGCGGCCCCGGGGGCTGCCACGGCGTCGGGATACAACGTGCCGGCCCTGTTGTTCGGGGTGCTGCTGATCGTGGTGATCATCTGCGGGAACCTGCTGGTGTGTCTCAGCGTGTTCACGGAGAAGGCGCTGAAGACCACCACCAACTACTTCATCGTCAGTCTGGCCGTGGCGGATCTGATGCTGGCTGTACTGGTGCTGCCGCTCTTCGTCTTCTCAGAGGTGAGTTTATCTGTGACCGTCAGATGTGACCGACAGGTCATTGATCTCAGGTGACACACACACTGTGCACCTGCAGCTCCAGGGGCTCCCGGGAGGTCTCAGGGGCCCCACAGAGCTGCTTGGCACAGGACTTCAACTTTCCCCTTTCTGATCAGTTTCAGGAGCTTAGTCCCTTCATGTGACTTTTAATTTAATAAAAATAACCCTTAAAATAACATTGATTAAATCATCATTTACAGAAAGACCCTGAAATCCCATCATTTGAGAGTTTGTTTGGAAAAAGCAAAAACCAATCAGGATTAATTTAAGTATGACTTATTATCATTTTAAGGTGTAATCAATCTATGTAATCTATATGAAGGGTTATCATTTTTATTTCTGATCTCTATCCTTATAATAATCAAGAGATACTTGATATCTGACTTTTCTCCTTAATTTACACTGTTTTTACACTATTTAATGTCTCTTAATCACCAACCTAATCTATTAATGAATGGATCAATTATAGTTCATTATAATATGTTAAGATGTTTTTCTGCTCGACGTAAGCGGTAAAAACTGTCAAATTTATCACAGCCATCCCTGAAATTCCACCGTAATTGAGAGATTAAGGTCATAAGGTCTAAATTAGGGGAGGCTGTCAGGTCATGTCAATGGGTCAAGGGTTTTTAATGCAATAAAAATCCCTGAAACCATGAATACATTGTTGTAAATCTCGTTATATATCTTAATTACATTATTATTTTACTAAAAGTATTAGGGGCTCCCATATGTGAAGGACCACACAGTATGACCATTGTTTTTGATAATATATAATATTATAAGTTTTGATTGAGAATAAATGCTGGGCATTAATAAGCATTTAAAATGGCATTTGTTTAGTTTAGTTTAGTTTAGTTTAGTTTAGTTTAGTTTAAGTTAGTTTCGTTTAGTGTATTCCAAAACAATTTTACAAAACATAACAATACACTTAAACAAATTTTATCAACGAAAAAATAAGCAAATCTTATTTGACCTGTCCCTTTCATTTAAACAACATGACACATATACAGATAACCATGCCTTTTTTATTTCTTTTCTTTTCAAAAGTCACATAACAAATCAATTATTTATGAATCAACAGCCAACATCATAACATAAATATTACTCAATCAGTTCATACCATGTCATTATAACTTATTCATACATTTTCTTAAATTGAAAAGTATTTGAGCAGCAAATCATTGTTTCACTCCATAGTTTTAGAATATAGGACTAGAAGGTGAATATTCCTTGTGCGTCCAAAGGCCTTCTGCACAATTTAATTCTGCATGTGGTCATATAGAATTTTTTAATTTATACTTTCTTCTATGATCCTCGTCATTTAATGATAATGTAAATAAATGGTCTGTATTTATAGAGACATTTATATAGCACACTCACATTCATACAGTGGATCTATGTGCGGCACTCTCTGGCACAGGAGCAGTTTGGGGTGTAGTGTGTACATCTTCTGGGGTAAACTGTGATCGAACCAACGGTCTGGTTGAGATTAACAGTTCACTGCTGACCTTGGAAACATCAGCAAACTCGGCCATCTCAATCAGGGTCCATTTACTCTTCTGTTCCGGAGGTTTTAACTGTGTGTCACAGTCTTCATCATCAGACGGATGCAGTAGGTCTGTAGGTCAAGACTAACTTGTAAATCAACACGCAGAGGACAGGTCCTCCTCACAATAACAGAACATTTGAACTAAAGCTATGTGCTCAAAAGCTCCAGCACAAGTTAGAAAGTGGACCTTGGGTGCACAAATCAATTAACCGGTTGAAAAATAATATGAAACACCGACAAACAAGATATTTACATCTCATCTACAGTTTGAGGAGTTTTTATGGGGTAACGTTACACACAATAATAATGTATACCGTAATACTTGTAATGTATACCTTAAAAGAACTTAATTTTTCAGTTATGTTTTCAGTTGTTGTTGACTTTTGCACAATTTTGTTGAGATTGTAAAATAAATTCTAGCCCTTACAGAGTGCAGACATCCCAATTACAGCACCTTAATGTCGTTAACTGATCCATTAATCTGTGACCTGATGCATTAATTATGTGAGTGAGATCATGTTCCTGCAGATTTCCTGTGGAACAGTGATGGTATCAGGGTGTTAGTGTTGGCAGCAGCAGTAATACAGAGAGTGAGGGGAAAGCTGTGTATCTGTCTTCCTAAATGAAGGTGTTTGGTTTTCACATGGTCAGATTGATATTTGAGTTTAACAGTGTGGTTCCAGAAGAGAGGATTCATTCAATTCATTTTCTGATTATAGATTTTGATAATATTCTATGAAACAATGTTATATTTTCCTGTAGACACCACAAGTCTGTATGATTTCAACTGTGTTTTAAGAAAAAACTGTTTTAATCGCAATGTCAAGGAAAAGTACTCAACCAGCCACAATCCTCCTCTAGCAATGTCTCTGATTGGTCGAGCTCACTGTTACCACATGAATGTTTACCACAGCCACGAAAATCATGTTGGCTACGTTAGCATCGTTCAGCATTATTCTACGCTTACAACATAGCAATCAAGATTTCTCTTTGTAACAAGCTGCATCTTTTAGAGATGAGAAAAATAGTTCAAAGGTTAAAATCACCGCAACAAGGGTAAACTATTACTTCATTCTTAAAATAATTATGTACACAGTCTTTTAACTTAGCCTTGTTTTGTTTACCAATATTTCCTTTGAATCAAATGTATAATAGTCACGATTAATCTCATAGTGGGTCGGCATGGTTTCAAGCCTAAAAACTATGTTTTTGTTAAGTTATATATTTGTTTATTCTTATACATCTGCATTTTATGTGCATGTATGTACATTTTTCCAACATTAAAAAGTTATTTTAATGTATTTATTTCCTGCATAGTTTTTTAAAGCTGTTTATGTATTTATATTTTGTATATTTGCATAAATAGCAAAGATTGTTTTTATAATCAATTAGATTTTTGTATTATTATGTCATTTTTATTTATGGGTTGTTTTTTCCTCATATATGTCAATTCCTAAATTTATCCATCAATTTATTATTGAAGTCCTGCAGGAGTATAACATGTTGATACGTCTGTTTTAAATTCAGTGAACTGTCCCTTTGTCCGTCAGCTCTGAACTTCAGCTGACCTCCTCTTCAAGCCCCGCCCATTCATGTGACGTCACTGAGCAGCCAAACACTAAGATGTCACATTTAATATCATTGAACATCATTTGCTCAGAACAGCTGAGTCCTTCACGCCACTCTCTTTTTTATTTTTTATTTCATTTTGTTTCATTTTTTTTTGTTTAGCTCAGTGGATTCAGACATATTTTTTCCAGCGTTCACAACCGACAAACACTTGTCCTGGTCAAAACCAGCCAGTCTTTGTCTCTGAGCTCAGAGAACAACAACGTGTGCATTCCTCCTTTGGTCGCCTCTCGTCCAGGAGCCACATGTCAGCCAAGGGGCCCCTTAGCCACAGTAGGCTTATAAAATGATGCATTAACATGGTTTGTTTTACCTTTAGTCTAATTAATGCATTGTTCCTGCCATTTCCCCCTCACAGCTGATCTTTGTGTGCTCTGACCTCTGTTTTCATTTTTGTCGTCAACAAGACATTTGACCACAAAAACTAAACAAATTAAAACACTATGTTTCACCCTTAACCAGCAACACTGTTTAATACTAATAATACTAATACATCAATAATAATAGTTGAATAAAACACTATAAGGATATTACACTTACAGCCGTCTTTCTGCATTATGAGTCCCTTTGCTTTTGGTACCATCAGTTTTTTTATATATATATATATATATATATATATATATATATATTGCATACTTGTACATAGGTAAATGTTTGCTGAACCTTGTTCTGCTTTGTTGTCCTGTTATTTGTCTATTTCTGTACATTGAGCAACGAAAAAAACGGGATCAAATTCCTTTTATGTGTAGGCATACATGGCCAATTTTGCTGATTCTGATTGTGTAAGTCAGTGGTCACCAGCCTTTTCGAGCCCAAGATCACTTTTTAATTCCAAACTTAAGCCGAGATCTACCATTACATTACATTTCATTTAGGTGACACTTTTATCCAAAGCGACTTATAATAAGTGCATCAACCATGAGGAACAAACCCAGAACAACAAGAATCAAGAAAGTACTATTTCTTCAAAAAAGCAAAACTACAAAGTGCTATAAGTAAGTGCCATTTAAGTGATACTAAATTGTTAGTTTAAACTTTTATTCAAGGTATAGTCGGAAGAGGTGTGTTTTTAGTTTGCGGCGGAAGATGTGTAGACTTTCTGTCCTGATGTCAATGTGGAGCTCATTCCACCATTTAGGAGCCAGGACAGCAAACAGTCGTGATTTTGTTGATATCTTCCAAAAAACCCACTTAGGAAGGTCATACTTGTTATTTTTTGCAATTTCTGTTAAAGGCTGAATGTACAAGAAATAAATATACACAAAGAAAGGCAGTTGTGCAAATGTTTCTGTTCAGCACACAATATTCAAATTAATATCAATTCATATTTATAATGCAAAATATGTAGCTTCTCAGTTCCACAACATGTTCTGTACTGCAGCACAATATTTTTAAATATAGGCTTTGATTTGAATATGGCCACAAATATGATTATTTCCTTGTATGAAAGAAGTCCCTTTTCATTAAATAAATGCCAGTACTACACAGTATGAAGCCGAAATATTCGCTGCAGCAAATATTTCACAATAAAACCCCTTTTTTAAACAAGGGAATGGATTCCAACAACAGAAACACTCGAGTGCTTTTATTTTGAAAAGGCATACAGAAAGTGTTGCAACCATTTGTTTGTGACATAAATTCATCAGATAAACATTAAAAATCAGTTGAAAGATCATCTTCTCTGTTTATTCTGCTGTGAACCACAATGTTAATCTTTCTATGACACAAACGTATTTACATCACTTCCCGAACCCGTTTCAAAGTAAAAGCACTCCAGCGTTTCACCTTCTGAATCCACTCATTTGTTCCAACGGGGCTTTGTTTATTATCGACAGACCGAAAGATGCGCATCTTCATACCGTAGAGTCCTGACATTTACTTTAGTACATGAACCAACTTGTTCTTGAAGGAAATGCAGGAGATAAACCTGCAGCTCCGCCGCCAGTAACCGACACACAGCGCGTGTGAAAAACAGACAACGGACACACAGCTGATCTGCGGCGCAACGACAGCCAGTGAGTTCAGAGAGTTCGGGATCGACAGTGAAGACTGCGAGATCGACCGGTAGATCGCGATCGACAGGTTGGCGACCACTGGTGTAAGATATTGGTGAAAGGGATCTACTGGCAGAAATTGAATATAGAATAATCCTAGTGATGTTTTCATGAGTGTGTTTCATCTTAATTGAACAAATAGTTTTTTTTCTTTACCCTAGAATGGGCCCTTTATATTTAAATACTTTATATTTACATCAGGGGGGTCCTCTCTACGGAGGCCGCCATTTTTTTAACATTAGCCGAAACTGGACAAACTAAACATCTTTGAGTTTTTATGACAACTGAAGGCTACCACAGGTTCTCTTTCATGTTTGGAAGGGGAGGGTGAGGTGAGGGGTATTCAGCATTGAAACTTCACCATTAGATGTCACTAAATTCTACACACTGAACCTTTAACATGCCCATACACATAAAAAATAATAATTTCAGCTGTTATTCCAGTTTAATGGAGCTTTAAACCTAGGGTTGGTAATCCTGCAAAAGCTAGAAAGAGCAGGCTACACTTTGAAAAAATGCAACTGATACGTCCCACTCCCTCCAATCAGCCCTCTTGTCAAAGCTACATGAACGTGCACTGACTGACAGCTGCTAGAAGACAACTTTTCCGTGACTTGCTCACTAACTTCTGGCTGTCGTCTCTGCTTCAGTGGTGTATGTCTCTTGGGCTTGTGCAGACTGCGGTTATGTGCAAAGAGAGCACAAGCAGGGTGCGCTCAGGCAGGCAGGTCAGTTAGAGACAGACAGGTACAACAATAATTGGTGGTGTTTATTACAGTCCTGCGAGGGCCACAAACATCAGTGTTTTTCTTTTTTCTTTTTAGATGACCATTTATTTATGGCGATTGTTACAAGGATTTCAACAAATTGGATAAAAAGTATTTCAAAAACAACTTACCAACCCACCTTTGAATATAAAGGTACTCATTTTTACCTAGTAAAAGTAAAAATATTGTGATGATAAAATACAGAAATATTATTAGCAAAATGTACTAAATGTTTTAAAAGTAAACATTCTGCCCCTGTTGTATTATTCTATGTGACATTATTTTTTACCCCTGTCCATTTGTTTGTTTGTGTGTGAGCAAGATTACACTGAAACAACTGAACAAATTATCATTGAAGGATCTAGGGGGTCAGGCAGGGAAGGGAAGGTCATAATTTTGGTGTGGATCTGCATCAAAGGAAAGATCCAGGAATTTTCTTGTCACTTTTTGTCACCATTTTCAGTGAACTGATGAGTGTGTGTAATTTGGTGCAGCTTGATTGACTTTAAGGAGACAGATGGGCCTTGGTGGAGGTTTTACACTCTTCTGAGTGCCATTCTAGTTAATAATGATGCATTGATACTGCAGCTATAATTATAGCTGCTTGAGATGGAGCTGGTTTTAACTACTTTAAGTACAGTTAATTCACTTAGTGCTGCCCAACCTAATGGCCTGGTCCCTGCAAATGGTCACCAGATAAATAAGGGGGTCTGTCAGGTTATAAATGGGAGAGGAAAGTTCTGCTGTGCAAATCTCTCAAGCAAAAAAAAAAAAATTGTTTTTGTGAAATATTTGATTATTTTTAGGTGAACTGTTTTTGATGAAACTGTGAATAACTCATAGACGTCTGAAACATGACAAAGAGCTCCAAGTTACTCCTCTTTGTAAATTGTATGCATTCTATAATATAAACTCATCATATATTGTATAAGTAAAGTAAGTTTAAAATCTCAAGCACCTCAACATTGTACTAAAGTACATTACATGAGTGAGTCAGTGACTGACCACACTGCATGTGTCTCTGTGTCTCTGTGTCTCAGTTTCAGGACGGCGTGTGGACCCTCGGCACCACCACCTGCGATGGTCTAATGACCATGGACGTGATGCTGTGCACCGCCTCCATCTTCAACCTCTGCGCCATCAGCGTCGACAGGTCAGTGCGCAGCTGTACACACAACAGATGAGACGGTACTGCAGAGAAGCATCACGATAAGCTACGTGAGGATACCATTTAAATGATGATGCACTGTAAATAGTGTGAATGTGACTAATAATGTGTAAAACTCCTGATGATTCAGCTAGATATTTTTGATACGTGGCACTGCAGGAATAGATTATTGACTCACCAGAATCATGAGGATTCATCCTCTGGGCAGCATGAATAGATATCGATCTAAAACTAATATAAATGCAGCAGTGCATGAATCTTCCTTCAAGTTCAGATTTGGTTGATGCTGTTTAGGATAGGTATTATCTCATTATAAAGTAATATTTGATCTTTTAGTTGTTCTTTTTAATCTCTTTGAATCCTTTGTAAAGCATCTTTGAGTTCCTTGAAAAGCGCTATACAAATGAAAATTATTATTATTATTATTATTATTATTATTATTATTACTTTACAGGAAGTAGGTTGTCGTGCTGCTGAAGTGTATTGGATAATAGAAAGAGCTTTTTCTAATATTTTGTCCACTCCATAACCATAAACAAGGAAGGCTAAATAATATGAGTGTGAAATAGCAGGAATCTTCAATGAATAAAGAAGAAGCCAAATCTTTACTAACATAGATCATCTGTAAAGAAATATTTCACAGGATACGTGAAAGTATGGACCTACTGGTGGCAGGTCAGACGATGCTAAGAGTCATTAGGGGCAGGTCAAACTTCAGCTGTAACTCACCGACTCTGTGTCAAAGCCAGAGCCTTAATCTGCCTCAGGTCAGGGTCAACCAGGACCAACCACCTGATTAATCAAACCAGAGCCATGAGCGCTCTGTCAGGCACACTGAGGACGCCTCACTGAGGGCTTCAGATCTCCACCTGAAGTCACGCCACGGTTCACTCTGATGTGGAAATATGACAATGACCTTTTGTCTGTTTCCCGTAAAAGCTCCAAAAGAAGAAAAATCCGAGCAGACAGAACAATTTAATGCCCCAAATGAAGGATGTGCCCGCAGTGCTGAACCACCAGCTTTGCTCTGCGCTCATTAGTTTGACTCAATGAGATTATGTGAACCCTCGGCTGATGTTGAAGAATGAAACTCTGAGCTGAAAATACAGGCAGCTCCTCAAACCCGATGTCCCAACTCTAGGAAATATGATTACATCAGAGAGCAATGGGGGCAGTGAAGCTAACATGGACTGATGGTGATGATCTGAAGCTTTTTGAGGCAGTTAGAGATTTAACTGGATGGCAGAGTCTGAATTATTCAACAGACTGAGCAGGAAACCAATCCTGAGGGTGTGCAGAGTCCATGTGCTGCTGGTGTCCACAAGTGAAAGGTGGAAATCTTGTGGTATCTCTGGAGGTTTGATGGTTTTTACAGCAAACAGACTGATGACCTGCTATCATTCATAGACAGATTAATGAACAGGAACAGGGGCCAGAGGGTTCAGGGGGCCCCTCAGCCAGAGCTTCTAAATAAAGTCGCTGTGTATTTCTTGTTGGAAAGTCAGTCTCATGTTTGTTGTTTATCTTAATCTTTTGAAGAAATCGTGTGACATTAATAAATCCTATCATTCGCTTATGGTGAAGGGTTAGTGAGCTATCTCTATAAACGGATTCTGTGTGTGAATATGCAGAATCCTCTGATTTCCATTTCTAGTTTGACCAATCAAATTTGAGCAGGCTTTGGTTGCCTGCAGGTAAACATGTGGAGAGTAAAAGAGACGAAACACATTGACGGCTTTTTGATTTATCTACATTCATCTGGACCTAAAAGACCTACAAAAAGTATCACTGTGTTTTGTGAGGAGAAACATTCGACTTGTTGGATAAAAGAAAGTCAGTGTCTACACTGGAAGCACCAAAATATGGACCGTTGCCCCCAGAGGCTAATTGTCATCAGATGATGGGCTCCCAGATTGGTGAATTAAGGTTTCAGATATACACTCCAGCGAAGTATCTGCACAAGTGGATGCAGACTTTCTCCAAAGTTTGCCTTTCCCACATGTGCAATGCAGCAGGAGATTCTCCACACAGACCTGTTCACAACAACACAGAAATCTCCAAAGCGTTCAGGTGAGGGGTGGTGCAGCAGCCCGAGGCTGCTTTTTTTTCATTTTTGCATCTGTCGAGTGTTAGAAATGTCACCAACACACCCACTCGTTCGCAGTGAATCCTCTGGATGATCTACTGCTGTGCTCTCACAGCGAATCCTTTGAACATTATCCAGAGTTTTTACCAAGTGGGTTGGCAGGAGAAACTCTGGAGCCTCTAACTTGGACATTTGTGCTCTCAAATACAGCCTCTAAAATATCAGGAGATTTTCTGGAGTTCAGTGCATGTTTGAAAGCAGCTTTTTGTAACTATGAGGGTATACTGATTAGCTTAGCTTAGCATAAAGACTGGAAACAGCTTCTCTAGCTCTGTACCAAGATAATGAAATCTACCACCATCAACTCTAAACCTCACTCATTAACATTTGTTTAATCAGTTCAAAGAAGTTAAGAGTAAAACCGACAATTTACAATTTGACAGGGGTTACACACCAGACTGCTTATTGGCTGGGACCAGTAATTTCCGCCTGCGCCCTTCTGTCTCAAACCTACTAGCCCTAGCTTCATATTTAATGTACAGATATGAGAGTTGTAATAATCTTCTCCAGTATGGAAGAAGTATTCCGATACTTTACTCAGGTAAAGGTACAAACACCATAAAAGTGAATGACTCTTCCAAATACCGATGTTGACTGTTGACTTAAAGGTCTTATCACCTATGAACATGTGTGGTGGAGGATGATTTTATGCCTAAAGGAGGGGGTCAGACCATTAAGCTCAAATCAGGCTTTTCCTGCAGATGTAGCTTCCATGTGTAAATATCATCATGTGTTCATGTGTGTGAGGGTCTGCAGCCCTACATGTGACCGCAGGGACTGTACACATCCAATCACACCAGACTAGAGGGGTGCAGAAAAGGAAATTCAACATTTCCACAGCAGACATTTTGACCCTTCAGTCACAGGTGGAACTGATAACATTTGAATGGTCCACTGCAATCATTACAGGAAGTTATTATATTATTATTAGTTCCACCTTTGATTCTCCAACTGTGACAGGTCAATATGTCGGCTGTAAAGAGAGAAAAGACAAGAAAAGAAAAAAATGGTCTGTGAATGTCATTCATTTGGGAACAATAACGAAACGAGAGTGCTCTGATTCTGCCAACAGCCGTCAAGATTCAGATTAGGAAGCAGAAAATCAATTTCTCGCTCAATCTTTAAGGTTTTCAATTACTAGGATGATGGAGGAGGTGAACTGATTTTTATTGCATTTCTGTGTCTGATGTATGACTGTCGATTGTCTTACTGGCCTTCTCTATTTAAATGTATGACAAACATGGGCTGCAGAAATTTGGCAAAAGCCTAAACTGGCAATGTATTGATATTTTAAGAATGATTATAAATGTGAAAAATATGATAAACATAACATGTAGAGTACTGCTACACACTGGATGATGTAAGTGATTCAGAACGGAGCTGTAATGGATTAAATATTGATAATGTTTTTGCATTGTTAGATATATATTCTTAAGCATGGAACATAATGGGGGGAAAAAACTTTTTTTAAATCCCTATACTTTTTACTTTAGTTGGAGTATTATTCTAAGTGAATTGTATCTCATTCCTAAAGTCCAATAATAATGGAAGTGTATGTCCTGTAAATGCTCCTCTGTTTTGGTTGTGTATTGGAAACAATTCATATAATAACAACTGTAAATAGTTTCATAAAGAAACAATGGTTTGCAGCCAGTTGTCTGTTTAGTGATTAAAGGTAGGGTTGGTAAAACTTTTAATATTATTTGCGGAAATCCTCTTCACGTCCTAATAACCATTAATAAAGTTGTCTGAAAAAAAAAGGTGGTGCCTGTGGCCCTACCGGAACTGTAATCAACACAACGTGTACCTGTCTATCACTAACCTTCCTGCCTGCCTGCGTGCACACTGCCCGTGCTCTCACTGCGTATGACTTCGTAAGTCTTCAGGCTGAGAGACAAACACCACTGAAGCAGAGACGATACTCAGAAGTTAGCAAGCGAGTCATGAAAACTTCAGCTTCCAGCAGTTGTCAGTCAGTGCACGTTCATGTGTTTTGGGGGCGGAGCTTTGACGAGAGGGCTGATGGGAGGGGGTGGGATGTATCAGTATCAGCCTCCTCTTGGTTGCTTTTCCAGGATTACCAACCCTAGCTTTAAGTTTTAAAGCATGCGAAGTGAAAAGATTTATTCACCTTCTGAAGTCACTGAACAAAATGGTTTGAAGAGGGGGAAGTAAAGAGAGAAGCAGAAAGAAAATAGAGAGATGCTACAGGTGCTAATGGTTAGCTCGCCATACATCTGGCCCTGCTTCCACTCTCCACCAATTTCTCACTGATCAGTGAATGTGTGTTTGTAGTGTGATATATAATGAGAATCACTGAACCATAATGAACATGCTAATGAGACAAACAGAAATCAATGAATTATGAATGATGATGTGGCAGTTCTCAGTTTGCTTAGTGATACCTCATATATTTTTCTGCAGATTATAAAGTTTCTTGCGCTTGTTGCAGGTTCATCGCCGTTTCAATCCCTCTCAACTACAACAGGAAGCACGTGGACATGCGGCAGACGGTGCTGCTGTCGGCCACCTGGATCCTGGCCCTTGCCGTGGCCTCACCTGTCATTTTCGGCATCAACAACGTGCCTGGTCGCGACTCCAGTGAATGTAAACTAGAAAATGACGACTATGTCCTCTACTCGTCTGTGTGCTCCTTCTTCATCCCCTGTCCAATCATGGTGCTGCTGTACTTCGGCATGTTTCGTGGCCTGCGGCGCTGGGAGGAAGCGCGTAAGGCCAAGCTGAAGAACAGCATCCAGGCCTGTCGCAAGCTGCAGGAGGCCGCTACCTCGCTGCCGCCACTGGCCTCATTGCCACCGCCGCTGCCACCCATCATAGAGCGGGAACTGACCGATACTCCAGATGAACCATCCACCTTCCCGTCAGCAGAACAGCCTTTCCACTTGTCAGAGTACAAAGATGGCCCTGTGCCGACGGTCAGCTTCGCAGATATCAGGTTCAATCCTGACCCTCAAAAGAAAAAGAGGGCCAAGATCAACAGCCGGGAGAGGAAAGCCATGAAGGTGCTTCCTGTCGTTGTGGGTGAGTTCACCCCCCATTCCGCAGCATCTGTGCTATCAAAAAACAGAAAAACTAAAGACAGATGCAAAACTGAAAAAGTCGCAGACAAAATTGTCAATTTGGTCTGTTGTTTGATCGATTTTAGTGATCAATGTGCTGTAAACAAAAACACGTGATTTCTGCTGCAGAATTTATCCGTCATATCCTTCCTCCTGCATGCTCTACCCAGGCATCACCCCTTGCTTGAATGTTACGGACATCTCCCTCTTGTAGTGAACGCATCTGACCCATACAATCTACTGCTGCATTCTTCATACATAGAAGACAAACAGGAAAATGTCAAGACCAAGTTCCGGGCTGAAAATTATGTGTCAACAAGTTGTTATTTAAATTAATTCAAATGGTCAAAATATTGAGATCACAGAAAACCCAGCTATTGTCTGCCTCCAGCTAAATGTGTCCAGCTCATTACACAATTGTTCTTTGGACTTAAAGTTCTGCAGGAGTTTTGACGTTTGACATCAAGGTGAAAACGACCCAAAGTCCCTACAGCAGCTTACGTATGTAGTAAGTAAGTCATGTGCTAGTACACAAACATTGGAAAGGGTTTCTCAGAGTTACGGTATATTTAGAAAAAAATGTCATGCATCCGACCCACCCACCCACACGGACACCTACATGAACAGTGATATGAGTGACTGCACACCTCACCTCCACCTCTTAAAGAAAAGGTTGGCCTATTAATAGCAGCCAGTGTTGGTCCTAATAGATAGAAGTGCTTCCCCTTAGCACACAGCAGCTAATCCTGTAGGTCCTTATCTGAAATCCAATTATTGTGTAAGGAGTTGGTCAGACACGATCCTCAGTGTGCAGTTAATTCTCATGAATCTCTCATAGGTTGTGGCCTAAGAGTAGGACTTAACAATTTAAATAAAATAACATAACAAACAGACCTGTTTTGATGGTCTACATAGTATTCCAAAAAGAAAACAAATTCTGCCATTTAGATTCAGATAAAATGTTTTCTTAAAAAAATGCGGGGTTGAAAAATCTGACAGCTCTGTCCATCTGCTGTGTGTGATTTACACTCAACTACCTTAGACCAGGGCAAAGTAGGTCAGTTAGTTGAAGCGCCACATTCACAATGTGGAGGTTGTTAGATAGTTTGAGAGATGTGTAGACTGTGCAGTTGCGGGCAGGTATGTAAACTGGTAGATTGGTAGGTCGATGAGGTTAGTAGTTTGAAAGATACAGTAGATAGATTGGTAAGTAAGAAAGTAAATAGGTAGGAAGTTAAAGCTCAGCTTTATTAGCTCTTTATTCAGCTAGCAACTGACTGAGTGGGTATGCTTTTAAGTTGGTTGGTTTGTAGGATGGTAAATAGAAAAGTCAATGTCATGGATGGTAGATGGTTGAGGCTTGTAAGTAGGTATATAGGTAGTTCAGTAAGTACTGTAGTCTACTTACCAGTAAAGTGGTCTACTTACCAGTTTACTGGTAAACTGGTAAGTAGACAGTAAATTGGTAGATTGTGTGATAGGTTTGTAGGTAGGTAGGGTGGTTGTTAAACATTTGTGGGCAGGTTGGTGTAGATTGGCTAATAAGTTGGTAGGTATGGTTTGTAGTACGGTAGATGTGTAGACTGGAAAATTTAAAAGTCAGTTAGTAACCTGGTAGGTTTGTGACTAATCTGTTTAGTTGGTCAGCAGATAGGTCATTTGGTAGCTTAGTAAATACATTGCTAAAAGGTACATTAGATGGTAGATGGGTTCATCAGTTTGGTAGAGTTATGGGTTGGTTGGTTTCTGGGACGTTAATAATTAGGTTAATCACACGTTAATAATTTCATTGTAAAACCGTAATTGTTCAGCTCAACCTGAGGGACAGGATTTCTGTTCTTCTGATCCAGAAACCTCTGACCTTTCAAGATAGATATTTTTCTACTTCATGTGTTTGGGCTAAGCTTGGCTAGACATGAGCCAAACCTATATCTGTACTGTACAATATCCTGACACATATGCCTCTGAGGAAGAAGAGAGGAAAAAGCCTGATCTCTGATTCTTTTTCTCCTCCCGAAGGTGCCTTCCTGTTCTGCTGGACTCCCTTCTTTGTCCTCCACACGATGCGAGCTCGCTGTCAAGACTGCTACGTCCCACCAGGCCTGATGAGCGTGGTGACGTGGCTTGGCTACGTCAACAGCGCTCTCAACCCGGTCATTTACACCATCTTCAACACAGAGTTCAGGAACTTCTTCAAAAAGTTTCTGCACCGCTGCTGCTCCTAGAACTGAACCACTGCTGCTGCTGCATGGAATATTTTTGAATGCACAGCTGCTGCGAGAGACACTACTGACAGATGGTTTAGTGTGTATAGTCTGTGTATGTCGCCATTGTTTCCTTCCTCTGTGAGGTTTTTATTTTTATACATGTGATGACAGCAAAGTTTGTTTGAGCTTTATGTATCCTGAGAAGAAGCTTTAGTCTGAGGAACAAACTGTTCAGAGGATCAGAAACACATCTTCATAACCAACCATAACTGATTTTATATGGGGAAATTCATCTTTTCAAAATAAAAGTATACACAAAAATGCAGGTTGTGTGATGGTAATGCACTGATCGTGTGGTCAGTAATGCATAAACAAACTGTCTTATTATACCACTGGAGCCGTTTTCAGACATTAACTCTGGTAAATGTACACAAAACTGGGGCGGACATATTCCAGAATTTGCCTTCAATATTGACAGCAGGAGAGTTGTTGGTTCGGACGTGTTCACAACAACAGGACATTTTCCGGAACTTTCAGGCGAGGAGTGAGCATGCAGGAGGCAGGACATGACATAAATTCGACTGCTTTTACAGCCAAAAGGTCTCGAATCTCGTTGTCTTTCTGACTTGACATCTTCAGCAGCATCTATTATGTTTATGGCTCCTCTTTTTCATCCTTAAATATTTTGTGTGCAACAAGTTACAAACGTCATCGATGCACCCATTTACTCGCTGTGAATATTCAGGACAGTTTCCTGTCTTTGTGTTCACTCGTAAATTTGCTTGACATTTCACCAGGGGGCTGGCAGGAACATTTTTGGGGTCACAACTGGCTCGGACATTTACATTCTCACATAGGCCCCTTCCTGAAATTTCAGGAAAATGTGCAGTTCATGTGTGAAGGCAGTAGACCTCCCCCTCTTAAAGGCTACTGAGGGGAACTAGACAAAAGAAAGATGTGACCCTGAATGAACTTAATCATGTCCACAGTGATTGGCGGTTGACAGCTGTTGAGGCCTGTGTCAAAGAACGTGTCATAAAATGTTAATCAACACAGGAGAATGTGGGGAATAAATTGAATTAGATAAAATGAGATGAGATAGATAGAATTCATCAAGAGATCATAGATATTTTATAAACTGCCACATATTTTATTCATTAAAAAAAGTAAAATATTACAAATCAGATTTGTTATCTGTATTGTACTGTCCATTGAATACCATCACCATATGACATATTTTACCGCTGAAACAAATGATCTACAGCCACAATTTCACTGGATGATCCAGAAACGGCCATAGAGTGACACACAAGTCTGAAGAACACATTTTTAACATGATGAAGAATCCTGATGTCTGAGGATGAGATCACCAAATTGTACCATGAATTGTTCAAATCATAATCTTCAGTGTTCCTGGATCGCTTCAACTTGTTGGTGAGCCGCTGAATCCATATTAATCCAAAAAGCAGATGCTCTCAAAATATGGTTTTAAAATGTAGTTATAATCCCACAAAATCAAAATTCTACAAGATATTGAAGTGATGAGATACAGAGCTTGCAGCACACCGTTGCCTGTGAGCAGGTTCTGGTGACTCAGGAGTCCTGCGGACAAAAAATAATATGGCGGCCTCCGCAGAGAGGACCTACTCTATATTTGGTATTTAAATATAAACGGCCCATTCTAGGGTAAAGACAACACCAATTCATACAATCTGCAAATTTTAAACAAATATAGATATGATTCCAGTAGATTAAATGTGTGCCTTTTCAATCGTAGAGAAATACTTTTCTATATTTTCTGTATTTTTATCATTTCTCATGAGATAAAAGAAAAGACAATTTTGAGCAGAAAAATCTTCTTCTTGGTTGGTGCACAGTTATTTAGGCGACATATGATTGTCTATCCTGCAGCCTTTCATTCATAGTCTTTGATGTAATCTGTGACGTTTACTGAACAGTAGGATATTAATTGGTGCTCCTCCAAGGCTAAATGTGTTTTGCCTTATAAAAACAACAGACTTGGTTAGAAGTGAAATCAGAAAGCAACATTCACTGACAGTCAGAGAGTAGCGAGCGTTGGGGATGTTATTGTGCACGCTCGCTCACACACCTGTGAAACATACTGAACATTGCGCAAGCCTATGCTGCACTGTCTTCTGTGGCTGAAAGGTCAGTGGTGTGTTTTGTTTCACCTGTGAACACAGTGAACATGTCACAGTGCACAGCCCCAACACTTCTTCCCTCAGCTACGTCACAGCTGCTCAGTATATTTCAGACAGAGGACCTCGAGCGGCCGAGGCCCCTTCACTTTGTCATCTGGACCTCCACTGAAGGTCCAGATGACAAAAAGACGTGAGGCTTTAAAAACGTCTCAGCAGATCTGGTCAGAGTGAACAGTTGAGAGCTCGGAGGAAAGAGTGACCACGACATGCTCATGATGCATCTGGTGTTTCCCATTCGGCTCCTCGCCGGCTTGCACAGGTGGATTCTTGTTGTGCTCTGTCTGTAAACCCAACAGCTTCCTTTGTTAAAGTTCCCTACATTAACAGCTCAGATCACCTGAGCTGTTAATGTAGGAGATTTCTGTTCCTGAGAGGGAGAGGGAGGGGCCTCTTCACTGTCAGCGAGCAGCAGCAGACGTCTGAGCGCCACTGGGACTGAGACGCAACAGAATCAAATGTCATCATGTCTGAGGTGACTCATCAGGGGCTGCTCTGACAGACCACCTGAGTGCTGACTGTCAGCAAGTTGGGGAAAAAAATCTGTCCTCAGGGGCTAAACACAGAAAACTGTGTCAATATGAAAAAACTCAAAGTGAGACAGGAAACACAAATGTGTCTGGTGGGAGTCCTGCAGGAGGAATGATGATGAGTTTCCCTCCGTGAGAATCGAGTTGGATGAAAAATAAAATACAGCCTGAAAAATGCTTTTCATTAAGAAGTGAAACGTCTGAGCAGATGAATGAACACAGAAGGCTCTCGTGAATGCTGCTGATAGACGGAATGACAGAACAAAGGAAAAGAGTGTGACAGAAAACGCTTGTTAAGATTAAAGATAAGTGAAAGTGCATCGGAGAAAATGTTCTGTTGTTTTTATTTATAACTCTTTATAGATTATTTATATATTTATTTTTTAAATTTTTGTCAGGATGCCATTCTTATTTGGATTTGATGAACTTAAGATATATATATAATTGTTCCGTTAGGGTCATACATGAGGGGGTCCTTGGCTGAGAAAGAAATTGAGAACCTCTGCTTAAAATATGTATGATATTTTTTTCATTAAGGTCCATGAATTATTCTCTGAAAAATCTACAAACATTTTGAAATCTATCTCACAATTGCAAAGAAAGTGAAAGCATATTCCCGAATCTGCCCCCTGATCCGGATCCACACCAAAACTTGCTGTGTTCTGTCCTGACCCTTATCCACCAAGTTTGGTGGTAATCCTTAAACAAACACAGGGTTAATGCTAACTCAAATTGTAAATAATTCCTAGTGCACCATAAACCACAATGCTGCATTATAATGATAAACTGAACATACAATGTGAAGCCTCCGGCACCCAACCATGTGTCTCTATGTGTCCCCTTTCACCACTTTGAAGTAATTTATCTAAATGTATCACATGTATTTTGTTATTATTTTTGAGTTAGGTTCTGAGGTCACAGTGACCTTGACCATAATCTAATCAGTTCATCCTGTGAATCCAGCCAAACGTCCTCAAGGCTCCTCGTTCATGATGCAAAACATGCGTTGTGAGGTCACAGCGAACTTGACCTTTGACCCACTGAATTCTAATCAGTTCATCCTTGAGTCTGAGTGAATGCATGTCTCACATGTAATGAAATCCCCTCAGGGCCTTGCTGATGAATCAGCTGTGTCCGGCCTAGAGGCATAATAAAATAGAAACGCCTTTTCTACGAACAGCAGTATTCTCCATCAAATTTGTCAAACATCAAAGTTGCTGGGCGGAACTTAACGTGATTGGCTGACATAACTGCACCAGTCAGATGTCACTATCCAACTGCTCTGATAGAGTGGGCATATCATAATGTTGTTGTACGTAACTGCAGTTATGTGCATTTTATGTGCACATAAATTGCAAATGAAATGCTTGCGACTCTGTAGCTATATTTGCGTCTTTCTTGGCATAAATCACTTGTAAACTTAGAGAACTACAGAGACCTAAAGTTCTGGAAGATGATCATTTTATATCTTGGAAACTGGAGACAATTTAAACAAACTAAAATTAGCTTTCAGGAATTTGGTGGGAAAACACTATAAGAAAACTTAAACTTCCACATGAGAAAATAAGATTGGGATTTGTTTTGATGAGAAGAAAGAGCAGACCAAGAGGCGGTGGGGTTTGAATTCAATATCATTTTCTATTTTATTGATGTGTTTGACCTTTATTTATCCAGGAAGTCTCTGGAGATTCAAAATAATGTTTCAACAAAGAGAAAACAGCCACTGAGGGAACACAACGAATACAAAAATAAAATATTAAATCTGTACATTTCTATAAATATGAAGTCCTAATTATGTTCACGTAAAGTTCAGTGCGTTCAGACAGATTTCTGTTTCCATAAGTAGAAGTTTGACGATCAGAACTGCAGCTCTGCTAACGTCCACCTGATCTGAACTGTTGACTGTATTGAAGTGAATGAAATCTCCCAATTTCGGTCTAGTAAATAAAAGTCTTAACAGTTTATGTACAAACAGTTCAACTGTCAGAAGATCACAGACCTTCTTCTCATACTGGTCTGTGGAGACACTTTTCACAATAAAAGCTCCACTGAGAGGATATTAAGTTAAAATCCCTCCCCTTCGCCCACATAAGGACTTCCTGTCTGCAGCAGCTGATGATGGCGAGGGCCGCCTGCAACATCATCATTTCACTTTGTCCATGTCGATGGCTGTGATTGGATCCTCCTCCTGGATGCTCATGCCCCCTGCTGACTGACAGCAGCTGTGCTGATGATCCCTCCAGTCCTGCAGAGGATAAAATCAACCTGAAGTGTGATTATCTTCACAGATGTACAGTTTCTGTTCATGCATATCTTAATACTGTTGTCCTGATAAAGTGACCGTACTGATTCATACTTGTTCATATTTGGCGTAGTTTGTTTTTTTATGACAGGCACGAGACAAATCTGTGAGCTGTGGTGGTAAAATATGTAATAAGAGCAGAGCACCACAGCACAAACTGTAGCAAACAAGCATTAAAGTATTGTGAAATAAACATTTTAAAATGTATTATGGGATTTTCCAGCGGCTCTACATAGAAGTCCCTCTGCAGTGATTAGGGGTTTGTGAGCGACACAGAACCGTTAAGTTAAGTTGGTCATATATCAGACTTTCATCGCTCTTACAGCTCCTCATAACATGCATGACAAGAATCCTGAGCAACTAAAACCCCCACAGAGGCTTTTCAACATTCTTGGTGTGTTTGCAGGTCTGCATAATATGTGCACTTTGCATTAATAATCGTGAGGCAGATAGGTAAACAAACATGCATTTTATGACTAAAGCATGATCAGCATGTGCTCTACACACCCAAAGCTATTATTTCAGACGTGGAGGCCATTTATATCCCAAAGGACGTCTGGTGACTTTGAGAGGTCATTGACCTCAGGATCAAAAACATTTTGTCCCATCACAACGCATTATAATCATTTGTATATTTGCCCAAGTTCAATTTGCTGCTAGCTGCTTGAGCCATTGCCCCGTAACAAGATGTGAACGAGCCAGCATGCTAATGGGAAGCTAGCTGCTTGTAAACGACTTAAAGAGGCTCAGCTGTGTGTTATATATTATCACGCCATGCATTGGACTAAACTAATCTGACTGAGAGCTCCTGGCAAGAATGCAGAATACAAAATTACAGTAAGGGCTGCATCAACCCAGAAGATTTTCAACTCTTGACCGATTTTCAAAATGTGGGAGTCGACAGACATAATGACTAATAGATTTAACCGATTTTTAATCTTATAATCTCTAGAACACACAAACTGGACAATTTGGCCAGAACGTCAGACAACACACATACCGTTTGTAGGAAACGATTTCACAGTGGTGTTTCCAGAGAATTGAAATCTCACAGACGGCGGTTGGCAAACAACTAATAGGCACATTAACGCCACCTTCTGAACTCAGTGTGGAACATTAAACTCAACTTCAGAAGAAAAAACAACATGGAGGAGGATCTACGTTGTGTGTTCTGTTTTGTGTGGTCTGTTTTGCAGTCTCTCTCTCTCTCTCTCTCTCTCTCTCTCTCTCTCTCTCTCTCTCTCTCTCTCTCTCTCTCTCTCTCTGAGCTGATTATAATTACTTACTCAAGTTATTTGCACATACACATACAATGTGGTGCTAATCTTAACAGTCAGAAACATCCACAAACAAATATAAAACAGACCTGGCTCCTAACAGCTAACTGCTGCTATTTCTGACTTTCTGTTGTATCTACTATAGCATGTATGTATATGATGCATCTCACGTATTGTAATTGCTGCTTATCTTGGTGCACACTCCAATAAGATTTTAATTTTTAACAAGGATTTCTTGGTTAAATATATAAAAATATTTGACATATAAAACATGACTGTCCTCCAGAGGATTGTTCAGGGGGGTCTTACCTTCCTCTGACAGAAGGTGGAGCAGTAGTTGACTTTGTGACAGCCCGTACACTCACTCATTGCCATTCGACCACAGTTCACACACATCTGCTACAGAGGTAACGCAGCAAAACACAGACAAGCACAGAAAGTTAACATCCCAGAAAATATGAACTATTTATTTCAATTTGTGTATCTGAGCTTTGTTCAAGAATTTCAAGATGCGTGCGTGTGTGTGTGTGTGTGTCGTACATTGATGATGATCTCAGTAATGTCAGAGCTCCTCTTGGCATCAGAGTCGTCCGGCTGCTGAAAGGTAATCTGGTTCTGAAACGACTGACCGAAACCACACTGAACACACACACACACACACACACACACACACACACACACACACACACACACACACACACACACACACACACACACACACACACACACACACACACACACACACACACACACACGGTCAACAGGTAACTAAGTAATAGCTCATCTCTACCGCTTTATACAGACGATTGTAAAACATAAAAGATTTGTAAATACATACATTAACATTAAAGTTTTCATTGGACCACACTGCTGCTCTTGTTAGGCACATTCATTTGTACTGATGAGTGAAGTGGCGTAAAAGGAATTCACTTATCATCTATCCAAAGACTACACAAGAAATCATTCTCGTGCAACAAATCAGCTAATAAATCGTGGCTCAAACACGATGTCAGCTAAAAGGATGCCGTCTCTGGCAGGTGTTTTTACATCAGACGTTTTTTAAATCTTAGACGTAATTTAAAGAATATCAAACTGTGCCTTTAAAACAGAGGATTTAGAGTTTAACAGACTCAGCTGAACAGACTGCAGAGCTGTTGTTCCTCCATCTGTCCGAATCAGAGTTAAGGGTCTCAGCTGGACAAAGTGTGGATCAATCACTCAGAGCTGCACCATGAAGTCTAAAATGATAACCTTATTGAGATCAAGATTATTTTGTCTTGAATATTCTTGAATATTTTATGGACGTCTGAGATGATGCTAGAGAAGCACAGGGATTCACTGAGAACAACAATACACAACACAAAAACCCACAAAACACAGAAATCATACCAAACAATACCAAATCAAACCGATACATAAATTATCACAGAGGTATCAACAGGCCCAACCACCTAGTTAGGAAACGAAGGAAAAAATAAATGAGCACACAAATTAAAAAAAATAGATAAATACAGTAAATAGATTTTCTTGTTAGGCTGAATAAAGTTTCATTCCAGCCCTCAGCTTCAATTAACTTACCCCATGTATCCTGTTAATTTGTAAGTTCATCATAAGTATTGTTTAATAAACATTCTGAACGGATACAAAAATCTAAGAAAAGGTTGATGTTATTACATTCCTCTTACTGCAAGTCCGTCGTGTTGCCTTGTGGTGCAGACACAAGTCTCGTCCATTTTTTTGCATGATTTGTTCATTTGTTTCTGGAGAATAACCATTCGCCATTTGCTCAGGTCTTTCAATTACTGTTTTGATTCTTTGCCGTCGGTTGTGACTCTTCCATTGGTTAGAAGCCCCCTGGTGGCTGGCTGTTGGTTTAGCAAGTTTTTTATGTGCGAAGCACTTAATGTCAATATGGTCGACAGTGTTAATATATTTGTGTCTTTTCTATATTCCATCTTATTTAAGATCAATTATTATTGTTAATTATTATTATAATTAAAACAATATTATGATAATTTCTTGCAGAGAACATTCTTATATGAAAGGTGCTATACAAATAAAGTCTGTTTATATTATTGTTATAATACTATTGTCGTCTGATAATATAGTGTATGATTGTGGCATTTGTTTTGTTGTGTGGTTACACCTTCTTATGTGTGTGTGTGTGTGTGTGTGTTCTCACCTCCTTCCTGCCTCCCTGACCTTTGAACCCCGTCGTGTCCGCTGCAGAGTTCTTGGCCTGTTCGATCAGAGCCTTCAGCTGCTGCACGTTGCTCAGCAGCGTGTCGGCCATCTCCTCCAGGTACAGCCAGGTGTTCTTCTGGCCCTCGCTCTCTGCTGGCCCCACCTCCAGCCCACTCACCAGCCCCGCCGATGGAGACACTGCCGCTGCCACTGACATCTTGGCCTGAACGGGCTGAGGGGTCACGGCCAACGCTGGCAAAGCGGTCAGCACTGAGAATAAAGAAGAAGAGAGACAAAAGATATTTTACTTACAGTAGCGAGATGACAGGAAATGAGGCTGTGATACACGCGGTACATCTCTGTTCTTACTGCTTCCTTCACTTTTCTTTTCATCTTTGTCCCAACTACTAAAGACAAAGGGAAGGATGCAAGAAAAATATATGAGGAGAGAGAAGAGCTTGATGAGTAAAATTGATTTTTAGATTGATCAGGAGTTTTATTTAAATGATCCAATATTGATTCTTAAAATCTAATTATCTTTGCATTTGTGGCTTTTCACATTAAAACTGTACATCTTCACTAAATGGTATGTGTATGCAGGAGTAACGTGATTCAGTTAAAGCTGCAAAATCTGTCAAATGTGTCAAATGAAAACAAGTATTAGATCGCCGGGGCGTCTCAGAGAGAAATCAGACATGTTTTCTTTTTACAGAAGGTGACGCCTGCTGTGAGGTTTACATTAGTCGTGCACCTCACTTATCAAATGTAGAGGCAAAGTATGAAGAATCAAACACAAACAGGTTGTCTGAGCAGATCCAGGCCAGCGCGTCTGTGCGACTGTGCCTCCACCATGCATCCAGTCCTGACCTAAATACACGATTTAATGTGTGTGAAATTATTCCTGCGCTGGTGGAGTCACTGGCAGCTCAGAGCTCCACTGGGAGTAGTCCAAAAATAACTGGACATCCATCTCACACTGTGGTTTGACATGTCCCAGGGAAACGTGTGTGTTTGTGTGTGTGTGTGTGTGTGTGTGTGTGTGTGTGTGTGTGTGTGTGTGTGTGTGTGTGTGTGTGTGTGTGTGTGTGTGTGTGTGTGTGTGTGTGTGTCTCACAGGTAAATGGAGGTTCTCAGTGACACTTTTTTTCACCGGAAAAATTTCCTGTTATTTTTCTAGAAGAGCAGGAGCATAACTGTCTATTCTTAGGAAATTTTTCAGTGGTGGCGTCGTTTGCACGGTGAGTGGAGGAACATGTCTCTGAGTGTCACCAGAATCAAAGATAGAATAGTAAAGCACGTTATCAGGTCTTTTACAAGGAAAATAAACATAATTTAAATAGAGTTATACATTTATAAACAGATTATCATTATTATAACTAGTGCAGTGCCCGTTCTAAAGCTGCCTGTTTGTAATGTTCTGCTCTCTTGTCCTGTGTTGATGCTCCGGAGCTACTTCAGAATTATTAATTGTCTTTAGTGAGTCCTCCTCAAACAGTTTTACAATATACTGCCACTTTTAATTGTTTTCTTGATGGATGTTGTGTGCAGAGCTTTTTAAAAAAACGTTTATGGTGCCGAGTGAAGTTTAAAAAGTGTGAAGCCAATAAGATTAACGGTTCACGTGAAATGGGTTCTACAGACAGACATTTTTGGAATAAGTAGGTAGATGATTTATTGATGTGTTTTGTTATAGTAGCTTTGGTTTATTTTGTCTTGGTTTGGTTCCCTCACTGCTGATGTTTGTAAAAACTAACTCACGTTTGACCTCAGAAGTCAAAGTTGGACATGGAACTCAAAGTGTTCATTGTGTTTATATATTGAAGAAGCATAAACTTCAGTTACATATGGAGTTGTAGCAGATGACGTTTCCAGTTTCTCTTCACGTTATATTCTTCACAAATATATTAGGTTATTTCCTCCCTTGATATGAGTCCTTATTAATGCTGCAATTTGATAAACTCCAACATGCTAACTGTTTCTGTCTTGAGTCAAAGCAGCTCATCTGTCCAAACTTTGTGAGGACTAGTTTTAATTCTATGTCTTATTTAAGCTACAGCAGCCGAGACTTCACTTCTCTTTCTTGCTGAAGATAGAAGCAATTAAAGGCTCCAACAGCTTCATCGTTCATCTTCTACTTTTACACCTGAGATCAAAGAAAAACGTCTCTTATTTAAAATCTGACATTAATAACTTGATTGACAGATTTATTGCTGGGTTTAGTTTTAATCTGTAGATTTGAATTGATGTATGTAAATTATGAATCTTGTTTTTTTACACACACTGTTCATGTGAAACACACACACACACAGAGGATCAGAGAACTTCATTAACCTTGAGGTGAAGGACAGACAGTCCTAACGCTGGGACCACAGCTCTGTGTGTGTGTGTGTGTGCGTGTGTGTGTGCGCGCGCGCGCGTGTGCGTGTGCGTGTGCGTTGCTGAGCAGTCAGATTAAAATGTAGGACTTTTTCAACCAATCAGAAGAGCCCTAATGATGGCAAAAACGTTCTGAGCAGTGATTGTTTCAAACATTTAAATTAATTGTATTTTCATGTTTGAATTTGGAAGAAATAAAATGTTTGTGTTTATCAACAGATCAAAACAGAAGAATAATTCTCAGCCCCTGAAAACATCACAAACTCGAATTTAGGTGTTCAATATTGGTCACAACTCTCAGCAGTTGGACGTTCTCTGATTGGTCCTGTAAAGAGGAGGGTAACATCAGGTAGCGAAATATGGACGTCGAGCTACAGAGACCCCTCAGTAGTCAACCTGCAGAGTGGTCCTCTCCTGAGAGCTTGTTACAGCAACAACAGCCAATCAGGAAGCATGATCGGATGATGGATAGGCTGCTGGGCAGCAGCAATGAAAGGGATTGTGGGAAACCCTTCTACAGATGATTAAGTAGGGGGGCCATGGCTGTACAAAGAGAGCTGGGTGCAATGCTGCCAAGCAGGTTTGCTGATAATTTGTCCCAGTGGCCACTTGTGGCTCTCTGGCGTTTCACTTTCGATTACAATTATTTAAAGGGCTAGTTCACCCAAAAATGAAAATTCGCTCATTATCTACTCACCACTATGCCGATGGAGGGTAGGGTTAAGTGTTTGAGTCCACTAAACACTTTTGGAGTCCCAGGGGTAAACAGTGTCGCAGCCAAATCCAATACAATTGAAGTAACTAGAGACTGATTTTTCAAACGAAAAAAACAACAGAGAAAAACACAACATGCCTCCATATTACTCCTGTGGTGTCATCCAAGAGTCCATAAGCCCTGACATTCATGTTCGACTCAAAACGGCGTCATTTACAGCATGTTTTTAGCCTAAATGTCTGCTGATATTCTCCTCTGGAGCTGCGTTCACGCAACAATCACAGCGGACATTTAGGCTCGAAACATGGTGTTTTGAGCCGAGTTTGGATGACACCAC
Source organism: Hippoglossus stenolepis (assembly GCF_022539355.2). NCBI lineage: Eukaryota > Metazoa > Chordata > Actinopteri > Pleuronectiformes > Pleuronectidae > Hippoglossus > Hippoglossus stenolepis. Next base: position 4,711,335 of record NC_061487.1, on the reverse strand, counting down.
AGGAGCAGTATAGAGGCATTTTCTGTTTTGTTTTTTTACCCCTGACACTCCTAAAGTGTTCTGTGGACTCAAACTCTTCACCCACCCCTCCATCTGCATAGTGGTGAGTAGATAATTAGTGATTTTAAATTTTTGGGTGAACTTTCCTTTTAATCCAGGCAGGTTTTATCTTTGTTCAACTTGTCTCAAGTGTGCAATAGTGAGTTTTATTTTCTAAATTTTACAGGACAAGCAGGAAAACCACCCGGTCCATCATGTCTTGCTTCATTTGACAAACAGTTCAAAACCCAAGTATATCCAGTTTACAATCAAAGAAGAGAAAAAAAGAAAATAGTATATTTCTTCTATTTTTGCTTAGCATTCTTTAATTGTTAAAATAATTTCAGAAAAATTTGTAATCAATTAACTAGTCGATTGATCAACTAACCGCTGTAGCTCAAACATGTTCTAGTCTCTAGAACATGTTTGAGCATTCTGAATATTGTCTAGATTCTAGACAGTAGTCAGATTGATATAAGTGGGGGATGGTACCTGTTGTGCTGGCAAACACCTCGCTCTGTGCCGAGCCCTCAGAGATGATGGAGGCAGCAGCGGCGGCGGTAGCGTCAGCAGTTGGACTGCGGTCAAAGGTCAAGGTGCCGGGGGTGGTGAACGTTCCAGTCGGGGACATGGTGACTGTGAGTGGAGGACAGACATGTCAGACACAAAAATGGAAGGTTTAAAAGTTTATCTCACAGATTTGATAAACTCCAGGACTTCCGATAACTATAAATAACTGTTCATGTCTTTTTCAGATTTCAGCTTAGAGTACGACAAACTGCAGAACAGTCAATATATTTGTTCATATTTCATGAATTATAATAGTTCAGGGGTGATTTACATGGTGATAGTGAATGTTTGTGACTAGAGTTTTAAGGTTAATTTTAAGGGATTAATGGTCGAAAAGTACACTGTTGAATACGATTAATATTACTGCCGTCACTCCTGAACTACAAACTGTTTAAACCTTTGTCTTATTCTACTGTGAGACACAGAGACAGCGCCCCTCCTGCAGACACATGGGGAGGTAACCTGACTTACATGTGGTCCCAGGGGTCAGCGTGATGCTTTTGGTGGAAGGAAGCTCCTTTTTTGAGGGGGTGAGAGGAAGATCCATATCCTTTTTCCGTCTCTTGTAAGGGACGAAGAGGCGGACTGGTCCACTCTGAGCAGTCGGGAAACAGGGAGACAAACAAAATTAACCAACAACAGTTCAGATTCTTTAAATCACAGGCAATGAGATGAAAAACGACGAGTTGGACTTTGCTAGACTTGGTTCTGTAACTAAATGATTAATTATATTCGTTATTCGCAGTCTACGAAATTAGTTTCTATGGCTCAATATTATTCAATTGTCTTGATGTGACACTTCCGCTCACAGACAGAAGAAGTTGGGGATCAATTAATCCAGAGACTAATGGCTGACCCACTCTCGCTCCTCAGCTACAGCCAACAGGCTTGTCACTGTAATTTAACTTTAAATGAAAAAAAGAGAACACGACTATTGCTATTCTCTTTGTTAACGGAGACTGTAGTAAAGACAATCTGTACAGCACAGATACACACTGTGACTGTCTATAAAGTGACTGTATATAAAGATGGATGACATGGAGGAGGTGGGGTTAATGATCTCTGCTGCCATCAGCCACCAGGGAGCGATGCAGAGGATTTGGCTATGTGCCACATAATGTATCCAGGTAAAGAGCAGAGGTTAAAAGCAGGAGGAGAGGATGAGGTTGTAGTGACAGAAAAAACAGCTTTACCATAGCGAGGCTTTCTGTAGCCAGAGACTCTCCATCCTTTGGACACTGTGACAGAGAGAGACAGACATTTAGAGAGAGACAAAACCAATCCGAGCTCTGATGAACTGATTCGTCTGAACCAGGTGGTCTGTGAACGACCATTACGTGATCAAATCTTTAATTCATTGATTAACTCTTTCAATTATCAGATTACAGCATAAGTCCAAGTTTAGTTATTTAATTTTTTCTTCAGCCTGTTCAACACTAACAGATTCAGTTTACAGTGACACAGAGACCAACTGAAAAGCATCACAGAAACTGGAACCAGAGACTGCGTTGCCTAATTTCTATAAACAAATTCTTTGCGGAACCTGTAGGTGAAGGTCAAGATTTTGGGGCCGGAAGCCTTCTGGTTTCTGTTTTTAGTTTGACCAATCACCTTTCAGCAGGCTTTGGCTGCCTGTAGGTAGACAGTCTTTGTAGAAAGCAAAAGAGGCAGAATAATTTGACCAAAATGTGTCAGCTATTGGCCTCTTAACTTATTGCATATGTAGATAACTGTTGATTAGCAAAAATGTCACCTGGACGTAAAACACCTGCAAAAAGTATTGCTGTTTGTGTTTTGTGATAAAAGTGATATAAGAAACAAGTCAGACTGTAGACGGTGTACGGCGATTGCAAGACCAAGTCTTGGCCCAGATATTAACTGTGCCTAAAATATTTGCTGTTGCTCCCAGAATTCTTCATGGGTTGCAAGGTTGGTTTTGCCAGTTTTGACTGATACCAAATATTTGAATCCCACCATCAAACCTGCCCAGTCTTCTTTTTTTTTAAATTTAATATTGGTTGTAAGACTATTTGTTTTTATAGTTAATGGCAATTAAGTCTAAAAGAAGAAAAAGAAAGTGTTTGGAAAAGATGCACCACCAGTTTTCTATAGGTGAACCCAAAGCCATAATCACAACAATGAAAAACTATCTCAATCAGGATTTAACAGAAAATGTCTTCACCTATAAACAGATGTAGCTTTTATGCAGCTTGTATCACACATGTATTACTTTGTAACAAAATAATGATTTGGATAGGGAATAAAAGTTGCTGTCTGATTGTAACAAACTAAAATTGTATTTGTCGTTTAGACCATAGTCTTCTGCCAATCTGTGATCAATCTATTAAAATGTGGCCTTCAACTTGAGAGGAAATCAAACAATTTTTACCTGTCTGTAAAAAGAAACCTGAGTGGAATACATCCCGATCTGGGAACGAAGAGCAGGTACATTTTTGAAGTTTTACTGGAAATTGACTGAAAAACAATTGGACATCATTAACACCTGATCTAAGGTGACTCACCGCTGTCGGGTCGTCACAACAGGCTGCACAGGTACAGGAGGCAGCGTGGGGGTTCAGGATGCGCTCCTAAAAACATACACACACACCCACCCACTTCAACTTAATGCCAACTTCCTGTTCAGAATCAGCTGCAAACCGTCTTTGTATGGTGTAGCACTGTGTAGTACTGCAGTAGTGATGTATTACCACAGAGGTATTAGTGCAGTGGTACCTGTATGAGGCAGAGCAGAGGTCGGCCAGCGTATCTGATGCTCCTCTTCCAGTCTTTGCTGCTCGCTCTTCCTGCCAGACCTTCAAACTCAGTGGGAGTGAACCACTGCTGGTTGAATTTGATGCAGTGACCTTTACCCCCTAAACATAACACTACACAGTCAGTGTGGGTAGAAACAGGATGAATTTCCCAAAAAGTATAAGTAAATTATATCAGAAAAACGGCCTCATGCTCTAGAAGACATTGTGAGGTGACTGACAGTTGGAGCTTGGATGGACATGAAGCTCTGCTGGCTGAATCATCAGTACGGACAGACAGCTGCTCTCTAACCAACAGTCAGCGTTTATCAGGTTTATTCACTCTGGTTTATTCACTCATGCTGCCCGAAAATTGCCCATGCAGTCAAAAAAGAGCAACACAGAACTGGCTAAATCATTCATGTATTTTTGCATGATAACTTTGACTTTTGATACTAAAGGACATTTTGTCGATAATATTGATGAATGAGATTTTGAATGCATGACATAAGTTTGTAACGAGTGTAAAGTATGTGGATACTTCTGACATTACTGCAGACTGGTTTGTTCCATATTTATCTATATATTAAACTTTTGCATTTTTCTATATCTGTTACACTTTATGTACACAAACTAACACAGTTTTCTTTTTACCTCAGATAGTTTAAATACTGATTAGGAAACCAATAGCATTCTAAATTACATTATGACCTTGATGCAACAAAATTTCATTTGACTGTGCACTTGTCTTATGTATGGTCTGAAAGATAATTAAGTGAATATTGATCTTTTCATCTCTTACACTTTCATTACAAGGATCTTGGTTCAATTATATTAAACGTGACACAAAATGGTCTTTGACTTTGACTGCACGGCAATTGTAAACAAACATATTGCCACAACAGTTTTCAATTGGAAAAAACTGCTGTCTGTCACAATGGGATAAATCTGACATGAACAGTAAAATGGCACAAAAGATGAATTTAGAGTTTTACTGAGGAAAGTCTGGTTTAACTGGAAATGTCGCTGCATGAAACATTGCTGAGTAAATATGTGTCACCTGATCCCAGTCTGTTCTTGTAGAGGACACCACTGGAGTTCCTGCAGCGGACCGGCAGCTCATTGTTGTAGACTGATGGGTCCCAGTTGTACTTGGAGCCAGAGTCTTTGTCCTGGGGAGGAGTCAGTGGGGTGGGCGTGGTCTGTGGACCTGAGGGGTGCACACAAGGACAAAACAAATCAGAGAGAGATGGAGGTCGCTGTAGTTCAGGTTTTTATATGTATTCATTTTTTTTTACCAAACCTGGTTGAATATAGACACGACAGGACCTTCACAAACACACACACCTGGTGCAATGGCGGTGGCAGACTTGAGGCCAGTAGCCTCCACGATGCTGCCATCAGTGTGAACCACTATCAGTGTGGCCTTCTGGGTACTGAGACCCTCACCCAGCTGGAGGGTCGTCCTCCCACTCTGTAACACACACACACACACACACACACACACACACACACACACACACACACACACACACACACACACACACACACACACACACACACACACACACACACACACACACACACACACACACACACACACACACACACACACACACAGATGTCTATGTAGGTTATTTGTAACACATTAGTTTCACCAGTAGATGTCAGCATGTGCTGTTTCATTTAGAGCTCAGAGTAACTAACCTATTTCCAAGAGAGAAAAATATGCATTCACAATCTCCCAAAGCCCAATTAACATGTTTAAAGGTCTTCTCTTGTCTGACAAGATGTGTGTTTTGGACACAACAGTCCAAAACACAAAGACAGTTTATTAACATAAGAAAACCAGCAAACGCTTGCATTAAGATTTTTACTTATGCATTAGCGTAATCATCTGTGTGTGTATCTACCAGCACGTGTTCAGGGAGGCTTCCTGACGTGGCGACGGTCGTGGTGAAAACGTTGTCCTCTGCAGCCTGAACGTCCCTCACCGTCATCTCTGATCAACAACAACAGATTTCAAATATTTTATCATCACATGCACTCCACTTCTACTGCACAATAGCTAATACAGTACACCTGTAATGTATGGATAAAATGTTAATATAACAGCCACACTGGGTGTGCTATAATGACAGCATCACCACAATCTGAGAACATTTTCTATTAACCTATATCTGCCATAATGCCTATTTGCTTCAATTGTCCAAGACATCAGACATCAGGGTGAATTTTTAGCTGCATTTTCAATATTATCCCACATATTTGAGCAGATGTGGATCCAGGGAGGCAGGGGGCAGTGACTGGACCCTGGAGTGCCCCAGTCCTGTCAGTAGTCTATTTTGTAATGAAACAGTCACTTGCTTACAATGCTCATAGTTGATCATTTTTATTTTCTAAGCTTTGTTAAAGTGCACAATGAGTGAAGCTACAGAGCTAGCAGTAAACAAGAACCGACTTAAATGTGCACCTCACTGAATTAGGAATTGTGCAGGGATCTGTGTAAGAGGTGGCCCCCTTATGGCCCCTGATTTAGTAAAATCCTAGATCCGCCAGTGTATCTAATGAATGTGATGCAAAATTTCCCATTATTTTGCAATGATGTGAATGTTGCATGTCCATGATCGTTATTGAAAGCGGTGGAAATTGTTGTGATGATGCTATTATTAATATCATTGTTGTTCTACAGAGCAGTGTGGCCCGTCCACTGGTGCCGGGCAGTCCTGAGAGACTTTATAATTACTTTAATTATACCCTCACCAAACTATGTTCGATATCTGACATATTGATACAGAAGAATGGACAGAGATACATTTCAAGTACTAATGCATTATGAATCACCTGACATTTCATTCTTGTTACGAACTGATGTGAAATTCGGCTGACTTACAATACCTCTAATCAAACTAATTAAACTAAAATATGGACTTTAAACACGGTTAACATTGTCCACTCCATTTAACCACCAGTAAACTGTGTTGTGATAGTGTAAAACTAACTCTATAAGTTGGAACTGATCTTTTTTGTTATGTATTGAATATCTTTGCAGGATTCGGGACCGCTTGATAAATGTATAAAGTGGATGCGTGCGTTAGGAAATCAAACTACTATACAAATCTTTAAACTGTAGAATGATTTAAGGGAGTTGTTTAACTTATTGTAGCAGACGTGTGTAGGACTCATGTGAAAGTCGCCCTTTGAATAGTTCCTAAGATACTGAGCAGTGTGTGTTCTCCTTTGTTTACAAACGGAGTGAACGTGTCTGTGTTTTAGCGCCACCCCGCTCAGCGGCCTGCTGCTAGCTACGACCACAAACCCGCCTTTACCTGCGAACGCCGCGTCAGCCTCGTCTGGGTTCGGCAGAGACTCGGCTTCCATGTCGATGTTTCCCGGTTCCGCCATCACAGCCATCGTGGCGACTTCGGCCTCCGACTCGGTATCCGAGCCCACCGGCGGCTCGTCGATGGGCGGTTCATCCAGCCCGAGCGCCTTCGTGGCCGAGTCCGCTTCGTCCATTCTCCAGCGCTACGACAAGAGCCGAATGCGACCGAGCAGCAGCGGCGCCGAGACGAGGTCCGAGCGCAGCCGAGTCTGATCCGAACCCGAGGAGCACTCGCAGGTCCCGGAGCCGGTAACGATAATGGATGAATCCCGTTGTATTTACGCCGACATTAACGTAAAACGTTCAAGAATGGGGCGAGCTAAAGCGGAGAGCGGAAGACAGCCCGAGTGGTTTTTATCAAGTCGACGAAAGCGATGCACCCGAAGACTTCCGGAAAAACACGAAGCGACACACAGCGGCGAACAGCGCACACGCTTTCACACGCATTCACACACATTTACACACACGCGGAGAAGAACACAACAGAGACCAGAAAATCTACATTTACACTCAACTTCATGAGCTCATATACTGAACCCAGATGTTTGAATTATTTAAATGTACTTGCTACAAAGGTTGTAAATCATATCACGTTTCATGTTTCATTCATTAAGTCTGAATTCATGTGAAACGTTTGTTTTAGCAGCTGCTGATTCAGGTTTGTAATGAGCTGTGCAATAAAAGAGGAATCCCCCCCCATGGCCTGGGGGGATTCTACAACTACAACTTAGTCATGGTATATAGGAGATAGAAGTGTATTTTTTACTATTTCTAAAACTGGTATAATCCAACTGTACTACACACATAGACCTCAAAGGAAAACATGCAACAACAAAATAAAAATATACCTCACAATTCTATATTTTCCCCATCAGAACAACATCATTTATATCTTTGGGTTATGAAATTAAGTATACAGTGACTGAAAATGACAATGACAGAAAGATTTAAATATGGACTTTTTGTAGGGAATCCTGAAGCAGGGATGTTTCTCATGTAAACAGTGTAAGGATTATATAGCACTTTTCCAGTCTTATTGGCCAATCAAAGCTCTTTACAGTACAAGTTGCATTCAACCATTCACACACACTCAAACAGCTCTTCTATACACAGCACCTTTTGTATCACACCATTCATACACTGCCAGCACAGCCTTTGGGCAATTTGGGGTTCAGTATCTTGCTGCAAGTGTCAGGGATCGAACCATTGACATTCTGGTTAGTGGACGGGCCTCTTCATCTCCTGCTCATTGTACAACAACGACAACAATAACAGAGTAATATGTACAGTATATTACAGAAATGCACTTTTCAGCTTGAATCACACTTATATTGTTGAAGTCTTAAAGAGTTTTTTTATTGAATTTTGATTTGTTTTCATTTAGACATAAAAATAAAACCTGTCTTCTCTAACAGTCATCATAAATATTTCCATGACATATAAAATATACATTTTATGGAGGACTGTTTTATTTTGATAAAAAGGTAATAATGACCAGAACCATAATGAATCTCTGAAAAAAAGAGGAAATCATCCCAAACAAGATCCACAAATAAAACAATTTATTGCATATGTATTAATAATACCTAATGTCTGCTACAGCTGATCAGCGTCAGGAATGTGAATGTTAAAAAGAATACATTTTCCCCAGTCTCTTTCACCAACTGATGAGGAACAAAAGACACAAAACAAAATGTGATTAACAAAAGGTCTGGAAACTATGAACAGGACTGGTATCAAGACATAATATTAATGATTAGAAGGAAACGAGCTGAGCGACATACACACACTGAACTCCAACTGCTCATAAAGATTAATGGAAACTGAAACACACTGGTGTTTGAATGTTGTATCAAACCAACTATAGCCCTATTTCCTGTCAATCAACTGTACCCATGTGTCAACACAATATACTGTCAAACAATCACCTGCTTTGTCCCAGTTCCACACAACATATAAATCAGCAGACAGTGCATACTATAAATTATATATATATATATATATATATATATATATATATATATATACATACATACATACATACACGCTTGTACTGCTACAAAACATACATAAAGACCTTTTTCGTTTATGTACTGATAGAAAAAATAAATCTGCTCAATCAACTTTAACCTTTGAATAAGACTTTCAATGAAACTTTGCAAAGAAAAAGACGTCTGTTTCTTGAACTTTCTTTGGCCATGTCACCACCAAAATTCACATTTGCATTACGATTACTTTTGAGCTGTGAGTTTTCAATTCCTTTGCAATTGACAACACAGCACATTTTAAGTTTGTAATATATTATTTGGCTCAATTTTACAGTAGTGAACAGACTAGCTGAAATTCAAACACTGCTTTCAATTGCTATGTAGTCTGGAACTGAGACAGCCTCTCTGTATTTGTATATATCTGGGGTGAGTTAACTGACCGGTTCATCAGCCTATCACAATCTGCTCAGCTGGGGCAGATATCTTTCCCGCCTACATTCAGGCTCCACCCTCTCTTTGCTCAGATTAGGACTTCCTGGCTTGCAACAATACAGGCCGGGGGCAGTGTAAAGCAGAAATCCCTGAATACCAGACGTGTCCTTTTTGTTTCTTGAGAGACTCCAGCATCGCCGATATGACCACGAGTGCAACAGCTTCCGAAACCCATCGCTGGTCACATCAACAACTCAACTTAATGTTTCTTGTCTTTTTCCAGTTTGTTTTCTCACTTTGGTGTAGAATAAAAGTGTTTTCCTGTGCAGGAATACCACAGAGATGATTTAAACTATCAGATGGGACGTCAGAGTCGAAAGCGTCCCTTCCACATCAGCTCCTGATCTGGTCATCACGTCAGCGTTGGATCCTGGAGATCAGGTAGTAGAGCAGGAAGAAGACCAGGACCAGTCCCACAGAAACGTAGCAGAGGATGCGACGATTGTCTCTGCTGGATCGGACCATGGTGGAGAAACGCTTTACGCTGCCGCTCAGCAGGCCCGTTGCACTCAGGAAGTTTGAGTCCTGAGAGGAATAGGAGCAGAAGGGAAAATATGACTAAACTGTAGAGGGAAGCAGCTTTAATGTACTAGTTTTCAGAAAGTGAAGGGACTGAATAGAGAAGCAGAAGTATATTTGAGAAAATCTTATATTTATTACCCCATTTTAGGCAGAACAAGTCAGTAATTCAGTAATTATACAGTAAAACAAACATGAATGGAAGACAAGAAGAAGAGAAAACCAGCTCATTTTCTAATCTGAGAAGCTGCAACTAGAAAACTGAGTATTTTTAGTTGAAAAGTGACCAATCAGTTATCGTTTGCCATGTAAATGAAAACGAAAGCCAAGACGCACTCACCATGTTGTCCAAGTACTCGTTCTGATCATCAGCTTCTCTGTCGATGTCATACGCCAGCTGTCAGACACACAGACAGGATGGATGATCAAGTTAAATGGTTGGTGTTATACTTAAGGTTTTTGTTGTTTTTAGAAAAGAAATGATTACACATTATATAAATCTTTACATTATATCAGGGTCAAACTGCGAGACAGAGAAGAGAACATGGATGTTGCATTTTCTACAGAATATACAGCTATACTTTTATAGCTGTATATTCTGCAAAAAATGCAACATCCTCTGAGATTAGACTATGTGTTCTGAGATATTGTGCGGACATTTATCACATCATTAAGAAGCTAAATGTGGCTTACAGATTTTAGTCTGGAGACCTTGGTGACCAGGTTCTCAGCCATTCGCTTGTTCTCAGCATCGAGCATGTCGTCAACAGCGCCATGACCTGAAAACACACACACCCACACAGAGAGAAAGAGTAACTTGAGTGCCAACTTTATGTAGCCATTTGTTTCATAGAGCCGAGAAAACCTGGTTCCTAATCAAGATAGAAATATAAGACATGCCGATATAATGTTGATAGAACTCATTCCGTCCATGTTTTGACAGACAACACGAACAGCCAATGATAATGAGAATAGCGTCGCGCCGAACAAATCATGTGGCTGGAATAGAGTTACAGCCACGTCTGGTTTGGTTGACGCACACAGTCTGTTTCCTCCTCACTACCCCTCTGACGTGCACTCACTTTACACTGTTACACATCACAAGTTATTAGGACACGTACAGGACTGATGTTTACTTTGTGTTTGTTTGATTTGCTTCAGAGTTTATGAGGCACATGTTTAAACCTGCTACAGAGAGACGTAAGGACATCAGGGTAAAGTGACGGGAACGATACAGAGTCAAGATCGATAAATAACTAAATAAATGTGATTATCAGTTTGTGTGTGAAAAGTAACAGAGAAGAGCGGACACACACACACACACACACACACACACACACACACACACACACACACACACACACACACACACACACACACACACACACACACACACACACACACACACACACACACACACAGATCAGTTCTAAGTGTGAGTGTTAGAAAACAGCAGAGGAACAGAATCTGTTGTTTACCTATGCAGAGTAATGCGCCTCAGTGCAGTGGCGCAGATTTGATTTATATCGCGATAATATCGATATCGACTGGTATGAAGAAAACTATCGTGATAAGATTTTTCCCATATCGCCCAGCCCTAGTGCTGGCACCACAATGCTTATCATGAGGTTATTGCAGATATTACAGGACTATTGGCAATGATAACAATGCTGTATTGCAGCGGTATGTTGTCTGGTATTGGGCAGGTTTTTTGGACTTGTTTTGTTGCAGTGTCACGCAGACCTGGCAACCCTGCATCTGTCAACTTCTTCTCAAGTCTCAACAGACTTTACAATACCTTTTAGTATTTTACAGAAAACCAGAACACTCTGTCGACCACCAGTCACCAGCACAACTTACTCATCTTATTCTTTACAAATTCAACGTTGTAGCTAAACCTCTGCATTCATGGTGGTGAAGCTCCAGAGCTGTTCGACGTTAGCACAGCAAACCTGGAAGTGCCCAGCTAGTTAGCCTGCTAGCTGAGGAAAAGGCTCCAGAGTCAGACCGGGAACTGACCGCCTGTCATTGGGGTGAAACACTCCGTCACACCGCTGTCACCTCCGCTCTGACCTGCTGCTGCTACTGCTGACATGTTACGGCTGAAAACATACTAGTGAATACGTGTCCACAGACATACCTCTGTTCCAGTCCGCCATGTTGGAGAGTGACGTCACGATCAGCCGGGGTTACGTAGACGCACGTGACTTCCTGCTTTACTGCGGATCAAATCAAAACTTTACTTCACCTTGGAAACACGTGTCTGATTCCATTGATTGTAACAGGAATCTCAATTTGATGTGATCGATCTGCAACAAACAAGACCTGGCTGTAAAACCCATTCATTTTGTAACTGAATGTTAGAACTAAAAAACGATTCTAATTAACTATTCTATTATTCTTATTCTTATTCTTATTCTTATTCTTATTCTTATTCTTATTCTTATTCTTATACGGGCGCTATTTACTTGATGTGTACTTGTTCAAAAAGCTTCGAAAAAAAAAAAAAAAGTAGGAATCTGCATTGTGCAGTCTGATGAGAAATCAAGAGCATGAAACATGGTGATACAATGACAAAAAGCCCTGTGTAAACACATTAGCATCTACTCTAACATCGTCACACTAACATCCAGTAAACACTCAGTTTCTGGATGACACTTTCCTGTACTGTCAGACAGGTTTGTTTTGCTGTTGTAACTGCAGCTCTGCCAATTCACTCAGTTCCAGCTATATATTATATTATATAATATTGTATAATAATATAATATAATATAATATAATATAATATAATATAATATATTATATTATATTATACAGTTTGCTGGCTTCCTGTGATCACTGGGTGGCAGCATACACAAACTGTACAGACTAATGAGTTAATCCCATTTCAGTTTACCTAGTACTGACTGAAACATCTCACTCAGGATACATTTATCAAGCACATTTCTGTTACAGCCTTCAATGATGTTCATGAGGTGAAATACATTTTATAAGTATAAGAGTGTCTTTTTGTTTATACTGTCAGGTCTGATCTCTGTACTGTACCTCCTACTGGCAGGAGGTAGAGTGAGTTGTCCACCAATCACAAGGTCAGTGGTTTGATCACTGGCTCTTCCAGTCAGCATCTTAGTGTGTGTATGTCAGAAAAGCGCTGTTTAGAACAAGCACTATGTGAATGGTTGAATAAGACCTGCATTGTGAAGAGCTTTAAATGGTAATTAAGACTTCAGATTCATCAGAGCTCTGTTAAATGGTGAATGATGGCCACTGTTTGTGTGGATGTGGCCAATCCAGTCCCTGTCTGATCTGTCCAATGAGTCGTTACACAACCGCTGTTGTAGTCTCCATTAGATCGGGGGGGTCAAAGGTCAGTCAGTGTGAAAACACTATCATGCGAACGTGAAACAGTGATATCACCTTGTGTGAGTCTTCAGTTAATCCTCCTGTTTCTGTATGGGCTGTAAGCCACCTATGTGTGTGCGTGTGTGTGTGTGGGTGTGTTTGTGTGTGCCACCTGATGTCAGCACGCATCACTGCTGCTCAGAAGGTGCATGGGGGCAGGGAAGCGTGTTCAGAACTGGTGTGTGTAAACCTGGTGTATGCAGAACCCGTGTGTGCAGAACTGGTATGTGTAGACCTGGTGTGTGCAGAACTGGTGTGTGCAGAACTGGTGTGTGTAGACCTGGAGTGTGAAGAACTGGTGTGTGTAGAACTGGTGTGTGTAGACCTGGTGTGTGCAGAACTGGTGTGTGTAGACCTGGTGTGTGCAGAACTGGTGTGTGCAGAACTGGTGTGTGCAGAACTAGTGTGTGTAGACCTGGTGCGTGTAGACCTGGTGTGTGCAGCCCTGGTGTGTCCCTCTCAGCAGAAGGAGCTGCAGCAGCAGTCTCTCTGGTGCTCACTGAAGCCACAGATTGTCTAATTAGATTAAGCGAGGCTTTCCTCAGATAATCATTTAGCCAGCTCCTGTTTTTTCTCCGATGGAGCACTGCTTGTGACTGTGAGCTTGCTGAAGGTCAAGCTGAATTTCTGGACAACAGGCTGCTTTTTGGAGTAAATTGCGGTCTTGGAGCAGGTCTTGGTGCAGACTGTGGCTGGGTTATGGGCTGTTTCTGGAGCGTGTGTGACGCTGCTCAGAGTAATCGGACTGCTGCTAATACCTGCTGCTGCTAACAGGAGGCGATGGGGGAAGTTTCTGTAAGTGAAGCATTTTATTCTTCTTTGTGGTGACATGAATGTTTTATCACAAGTGACTAACCTTGAGTAACTTTTCTGTGGAAAAATCCTGAATACGTATCCTCTGTGTAGCTACTCAGTTTTTTTTACACATTACTCCATCAGTAATGGAGCAAAGGAGTTCATCCAGAAAAATCCTTTTCACCTTGTTGCAGTTTCTCTAACATGAAGATTTGCAGCACTCATGTGTCTCTGTATAGCTGAACTGAATATGTGTGTGTGTTTGGACTGTTGGGTGGAATCCCTCATTAAGCTTTAGTTTTGTACAGCGAGCTTTTTTCAACCAGCTAGACCATCAGGACTTCTGCTCAGCAGCTCTTCTCTTTCTCTCCTTCAGCCTTAAACAGGCTGCTTCTCCCTCGCTCAGATTAAGGCTCGGCTGACTGATTGACACAGATTACAGTTGAAGGCACAGAGGTCACACCATGTGAGGAACAAAGGCTTTCAGTTCACACACCACACACATAGATACTGTGTGTATTCAAATCAAAACGGTTGAAATGCACATATTACTTTAGGTGGGGTTAAAGAGCAGAGCAGTGTGGTTGGATGGAGGCTGGATCAGATGAATTGGTCTGCTTCACAGTTGCCTGGTTGATGGAGAGTCACTCATAACTGGTTACTGACAGTGATTTGGTGAGAACATGTAACACATATGAAATAAGATATTTAAATGTAGGAAATATTGAGTTCTGTAAATGTTCTCTTTCGGATATGTATCATTCTTTATGAATATGTTCTTCTATTAAATGAATTCTTACTTTTCTTTTAGTATTTACACCCACTGCTGCTATTGAGTAAGGTACAGTGCTCAGTGCAGGTGTTAGTTCCTGAGCTCAAATTGGTGAGAAATGGATTAATTATTTACACATCAAATATTCTTGGTCCATGTCGAGCATTTCTGGAAGAATTCAGATCAGTTTTTCGAATCAGTTCAATAAAAGCTCTGTCAGACATATCTAACATTTCATGATTTAAAAAAGTTAAAAACTACAACAAACTTTTTCCCTACCTGACTACTTAACAGGATATATTTGAATGTCTTTAATTCGAATTCCAGCTGAATCGTAACAGGATATGAAATGCTTCAATATGATACGATATGAAACCTTACTATTTAATATCATACCATAACATATTATACCCAACCATATTATACTGTACCATACAATATTATACAATATAAAATGATACAATATGATTCGATGTGATTCTGTATAATACGGAACCATACCATACAATATATACAAAAATATATGATATGATACAAAACAATACGTTATGGTACAATATGATACAGAGTGATACGATCATTATCATACCATAGCATACAATATGATACGATACAAAACAATAAGATACATTACAATATGATGGGATACAAAATGATATGATACGATGCGATGCGATTGGTTACAATACAGCATGGTACCTTAAGATATGATAGGATTTTATAAAAACAGAGCTGAGAGTCCAACTTCACTCAGCTAATTCCCACTCCCACGAGAAGTAATTAACAAACCACCAAAAACTGTTCAAATATATGTAATCTCTGTGTGATGCATCCACAAGTATCAGTAAATCCTTCTTTTAAATGTTTACCAGTAAAAAGAAAAGTCAAATTTAGATATAATTAAAATATATCAGTCTTTTAAAACCCCCTCATGTATAATTTGCATGTAATTAGTAGTACGAGTATAATCCCACCCCAGAGCTAATATCAGGTACATGACCTTGTTGTCCTGCGCCCAGCCACAACACTTGAGTCCAGTCATGTACTCTATATGGTAATATTTCTACCTTTTCTCCACAGTTATTTGTTCTCCACAGAGGTCTCTGAAATAACAGTCACTGTCTTTCCCTCTACAGTCACAAAGTCCCTGTAAGGCCAAATCTGCACCGCAGGCCCACCACTGAGTCTGTGTTTGTCGGGAAGGCCTCTGTCGAGCCCCAGAGGAGCAGACATGGCCAATAACTCTTTTCGTGGGTCGAAACACGGCCGACGTGATGACGTTAACCACGAGGCAGAGTTCAGCTGCTCGCTGCAGGAGCTGCGCTCGCTCATGGAGCTGAGAGGACCGGAGGCTCTGACCAGGATCCAGAAAAGTTACGGAGACGTTAATGGGCTGTGTACCAGACTGAAGACTTCACCTGTCCAAGGTAAATACAGCTTCTGTGTTTGGTTTGTGTCCTCACTAGAAAGAAATAAATTAATCTTAAATCAACTCCAGGAAATGAGATCTGCTCCAATATAAATCCAGTGTATTGTTTTCAGTTAGGCCCACAGTGGTATGTGATTTTTTTAGGCCCCTCCATCAGTGACTCACGGACCCCTCTCCCCCAGTGTGGACACTGTTAAACTAACAGAGGACATGTAAAGCCTGGCTCCAGGGACTGTTGACTGCGATGGTCAAAGTCGACCATGACCTGCAGCCTCTGTTGATCCTGCTCTGCTCTCTGTCTGCTTCAGGACAATCAGAGATGCACACAGTGGGCTCTACTCCGTTAATAATACGCTTCAATTAAGATAAATTCAAATGCACGGGCATAATAATTTGAGTATTAAGACTACCTAACGGTAAAATATTTTGAGAATAAAGTTGTAATCTTACGAGGACAAAGTGATAACTTTAAGCTACGTGTCTGTGTTGAAATGAGTAATGTGGAGCATCTTGTTAAGTATATAGCAAGTTAAACTATCATGTTCTCACCATTTTTTAAAAAAGTATCTTTTGGCTCATCAGCTCCAAATTATCATAAGTATATTGGAAAGCCTGTGTAGGAGTCTATTTTGAAGAGAAAAATCACACAGACTTTGAGGAAAGTGCCTCTTCAGCGGAAGAGGAAATGTTTGGTCGTGGTCACCTGCAGGGCTTTCATTTATTACAGCTGTGTGTTGTTAAGACTGCATCGTTGGTTATATCTGTGTGATATTTAAAGGCTTATCAAGATTTCAGATCTGGACGGAGAGCAACACCTCTCTTCTGCTTGCTGGTAATTCAAAATTATAATGTTTTAATCTTTATACTTGTAATAAAGATAGCACATGTATTACAAATCAGGAAGGGATAATTTTGTGTTATTATCATATACTTCATTCCATACACTCATTGGTTTTAGTTCATTCCTGTAAAAGTTGATCTATCGCAGTCAGTATTAGTGAAGCTTTATTGTTTCGGTGAAGTTGTGCAATGATTTCACAGTGGACCCAGTGTGTCTCTGTGGACTAAATGTGTTTCTCATACATCTGCCCTTTGACATTTTTCTACTCATCATTAATTCATTCAGTCTGTCCGTCTTGCACACGTTCAGTAAACACTTTCAGCATCTCGACACCCCGCTGACAGAGAGAAGGAAAATGTCAACAGCAGCTTGAAATCGGTGGAAAATCCATGGCGCTGCTTTACTTCTCTGTGTCTCTGGGCTGACAGCCTAGAGGGGGGGTAGACCCTTCCACATTCAGTCTAATCCCAGTGAAAAGAAAGTCCTGAGCATGTTTCGTTTTCCAGACAGCATTGAGAGAAGGGTTTGGTTAAACCCCGCCGAGAGCGAGCGAGTCAGTTGCAGTGGTGCAGCAGCTGCTGTGTGTCCAGAGGGAGCAGCTGAGCGCGTCCCGACACGTTGCTCTGCTCCACAGAGGAAACCTGTCTGCTCCCTGCTCCCACACAACTCCACACTGCTGCAGACACACAAACACCCGGCATCAGAAACCACTGTCAACCTTTCTTCAAATTCACATTCAGGGAATTAACTCGTGGTTTATTTAAATACATTTTGATGCACCTCACATTGCCTTATCTTAAACTACATTTAGAAAATTTCTTGTAAGACTATTTGAGATGTTTTTTGTTCTCAGTGTAGTCTGCTGCACACAGTACTGACTTATAACATTCAGTGACATTGAATCCCATATGTTTCTTCCCATTACCTCTGTTGTTTTCTCTCTTAATTCTTTGTTGCACACAGTTTGTGAGTACACTGTTCACACAGTGGTTTGAATCTTCTTGGAAAGTTACAGTCTTCATTCGCACACAATGTCAGAGCTCATAGGTTGGATCGTCTTGACACTTTGTGGAGCTCTGGGAACCTATTAGCAGCTGGGTAAAATAATATCCCCTGAAAGAGTTACAAAGCAAATGACTTTTTCCTGGAGAAATTAAACTTCAGTCTGTGACATTAAAAGTACATCAACCTCAGAAGGATGTATGCAGGACAATAGCAGCACTCGACAGAAACAGACCTGCAAAGATGCTGACTTCTCTCTCTCAAGATGTTGCACCCTTCCAACAATGTATCAATGCAACATTTCAATTTATATTTTTTGACTGTGACTTTTAGACAGTAATATATTTTTATGCATGTAATGATGTCCCAATTAAAGGTAGAGCTGACATTTTCAATTCAGGTTCAGGTTTGTAGAGAACACCTGCAACAATAATAGGCTATAAGATTTTGTCGGGTACCGAATAAAATCCTGGACTCTTTATTTCCATCATCTCGTCTCTGATGTTTGTGCATATATTTAACCTTTTCTTGGTCACATGAATATTTGTGTATCTAACACCTTAGAAAAACATTTAAATTGTTGCATAATTGCATCTTGTAAAAGCTGTGTGCAGAGTACACCGTACAACATAAGATTGTAAAGATGGAGAAACTGGAGGTCTGTGGCGTTAAATCAGTGTCATTGAATAATCTGTCTCAATTTCATCCCACAAATATGAGCCTTATAAATATATGACTAATATTTGTGTTTACAAATATGAAATCACCTGCAGTGAGTGTTATTGAGGATCAACAGATGTCAGGAGAAGGACGTGCTGATGTTGTGTTTGTGTCTCCTGATGCAGGTTTAGATGGAAACTCTGACGACATCAACAGAAGGAAAAAGGAGTTTGGACAGAACGTAATCCCTCCTAAAAAGCCAAAAACCTTTTTGCAGTTAGTGTGGGAAGCCCTGCAGGATGTCACGCTCATCATCCTAGAGGTGGCAGCCGTCATTTCACTTGGCCTTTCTTTCTACAAACCGCCAGATGCTGAGAGACAGAGTGAGTTGATCTTTACATCTTTGATAAATATATTTTCTGATATGAAAAGTACATGATGCCTAATACATATTACTAATGTCTTCCATTGAAATAAAAACTACTATATTAACATTGGTCTCTGCTTAGTTACACTTTAGCCTAGCTGCCCTGCAGAGCAGCTGCCTCAGATTAAAGTATAACTAAAATATAAAATATAATACAGCTCAACCGGAGAATGTAACTCTGCTCGTTTCGTTGACTACCTCCATTCCATTCCTGTTTTCTGTTAATGTGCTTGTGTTAGATGCCAGATATGGCAGCAGCAGTACATCTGCATTTATTTCAGGGTCACTTAAAATAAAAACCTGAGGGATCCTTCAGGATTTGTTTTTACACTTTTGTGGTGATTCTGTAGGTTTTATAGGTCAGTGCTGTCTTGTCAAGAGACCTCCTCACCCTACGAAAAGCTGATATTTCAGGAAACCAGCTTTTTAAAGCAGACCACTGACCCGGCAGGATTCACATGATCTGGGTCATTATCTTCATCAGTCATTTTAAATCAAACCATACATACCTATCACTCCTTAGAATTTAGAAACCTCCTAAACCTCCTGTCAGGTTTCACTGCTGAAGTGTGTGAAGAAGCAATGGAACATCTAACTAACATTTAAACACTGTTGCTGCCCCTGCTCAGACTGTGGCAGCGCGGCGGGCGGCATGGAGGACGAGGAGGACTCGGAGGCTGGGTGGATCGAGGGCGCTGCCATCCTGCTGTCCGTGGTGTGCGTGGTCCTGGTGACGGCCTTCAATGATTGGAGCAAGGAGAAGCAGTTCCGCGGCCTCCAGAGCCGCATCGAGCAGGAGCAGAAGTTCACTGTGGTCCGAGGCGGACAGGTGATCCAGATCAATGTGTCCGAGATCGTGGTTGGAGACATTGCACAAGTCAAATATGGTGAGAGAACAATAAGCATGTAGAGTAAAGTTTATGCTGTGTGATGATTACAGCTGGATATCAAACCTTTAGATACATAATCTGGATCAGGCAATCTTTTATAAAGATAATTCCTGATCTAAATCATCATTTTGCAAGTTTTGTTTGGTGATGTTTTCATTTATTGTTCAAAGTATGGTTGCTAATACACCTTTTTCACAATAGGCCTAGAAGAGGCCCTGATAGAATCTATTGATGTTTCATTTCTGAAAGGTCCAGGGTGCAAGAGGATCTATTGATAGAAATGTGATATAATATTCAGAATAATACGTTTTTTGTTTGTGAAAAAACAATAAATGGTGTGTTATAATTAGTTTAGTTTAAGTGACCATGTCCTCTTCCACGGAGTACACCATGTTGTACCTGTATTTGCTCCAGTCAACAATTTAATGATGATGTAACATTATGACCTGATGACCTGTTCTCACAGCGTACCTCTGTGTCTCCCAGGTGACCTTCTCCCAGCTGACGGCATCCTGATCCAGGGCAATGATCTAAAGATCGACGAGAGCTCTCTGACCGGAGAGTCCGATCATGTCAAGAAGAGCGTCAGTGAAGACCTCATGATGCTGTCAGGTGCTTCATTCACATCGAATTATAAATTAACTGTACATTCACACGCTCCTCGGAAGGTCCCATTTCCTGAGTTGTGAAGTTGTTGTTCCGACTTCAGCGTGTTCAGGTGCTTTGAAGTTCCAATATTCGCGTAGTAAAAAAGATCAAAGAAAAAGATCAGTTGTGACAGACATATAAATAATTTAAAATGAATGCATGTTGATCATAAAATCATCTGTACTGGTTAAAAAATAGTATAGATGCTTGTGAGCGATGGACATGGCAAGTGACAAGCGCAACATTCCACAAGTCCAAATTAAAAGCTACTATTTAGAGTTGATTTTGAAATCAGGAGGAACACATTTTTCTGATAATACCCACACCACATGAACGCACAGTAAGTTGTGACCTCAGCTCTCATGAGTCAAATTCCACTTTTGATTTTTCTTCTGCTGAGTCTGAGCTTCCCTCTGACTGAACATTCATCCCATATTGAAATAACACAACATAGAACCAAAGTGACCTTTCTTATTTAAGCAGCCTGCAGCCACACTGACTGAACATGGCTCCTTATTCATGATTTGCTCATTGGTTTGTTCTATGTGCGACACAATCACATCCTATCCAAGCTTCTGCCAACAACATCAGCAGTCTGGAGCCTGGTTACAAGATTACAGGCATCTTGTGAAACGTGCCATAAAGCTGCCTTCTTCTTCTAGAGTGGCTCTCGAGTGTGCTTGTTATAGAGTTGGCGACAGCTCCTACTACAGTGTCGGAGAGTAATAGCAACTGCTACACACACAAACACAATGGAATTAATTTGTCCGTACATGCGCAGAGTAAAAAATGTGGACTTTGTGCACACAGGTCGCTAGGATGGTGTATTATGGCCATTGTAGTTTTTTTTTTTTTTGAATGAGGATCAGTGGACAAATAGATTATGAAATTCTGACATTAAAGTCATAAATGTATGAGAGAAAAAAATCATGTAATCAAAATTACAACATTTTAGTGCATCTGTAACTACAACCATGTAAGACAGATGTAAAGATACTGCAGGTTATGTCTACAGGCATTTCAAATGGAATGTGTGGTACAGCAGGACATAACACAACAGACCAAAGTTATCACTTCATTCAGATCAGTGTGTTATTTTCTTCTGAATGAGTTTCTTCTCATGCATTTGTGACTTTAATAACGCCCTTCTCCATAATATATATTTTTTTTACATTTTATTTTTACAGTGGACCTAATGCAGTTACATATGCAGCAGTGACCAGGAGTTTAAAAGATGTCACATACGTTTGTCACAAAATACTCGTCTCTCTCTCTCTTAAGGAGACACAGAGATGTGAATGGACCCTTGTGACAGAGATGACCGAAAAAACAAACAGAAACAGAAATAACAATGGTGTACATCCTCGTCCTCTCTCTCTCTCTCTCTTTCTCTCGCTCCCTCTCTCAGGTACCCATGTAATGGAGGGCTCTGGAAAAATGCTGGTCACCGCTGTAGGCGTGAACTCTCAGACTGGCATCATCTTCACACTGCTCGGCGCTGGTGAGGAAGGTGAGGGCGAAGGTGACGAGAAGGCTGAGAAAGAGAAGAAGAAGAAAGAGAAAGAAAAGAGGAAAGAGGAGCGGAAAAAGAAGGAGAAGAAGGACAAGAAAAGTAAGTTGAGCATATGAAGGGGAGGTGTTTCACTTCAGCTGGTGCAGTTCAGTCTTCACTTCAGTACATCTCTGTGTCTGAGTGACTTCATACTAACACAGTAACATAGTTATCTCCCTCTCATTATCACACATGCATTACACCAGTCTATCCATGGAGAGAGGTAGCAGGGATCCAATCTGACACACACAGATTCACTCATCCACACCGACTCTGAGAAATGAACATCAAGATGGTTTTCTTGGTAGTCATGTGGGCTTGTTGCAGAGACCAAACACTGACAAGGAAGTACAGCTGAACAGAAGCAGCTTTAGGGCACGGTCACACATAAACGACTGTAGCAGTGGCAAACCGTCGCCTCCTGTTCAGTTCCTTGCTGTGCGAGCGACGGAACGATTACAACATTTGCTCCCTCTGGTGAAGCAAATCTGCTGCGTGGCTTCCCGCGGAGTTGAACTTTGGTAAACTTTGACCGGCAATGTCACAGCCTCAACCCATAGCAATGACGTTTGTGTGGTTGACCCCACGTCATAGGATGTAGTCTCAATAGTGAGCCAAGGTGGAGATGATCCTGATATCAGCCAGTGCTTTATGATGTCGGACATCAAAATTATAAACCGTCTCACAAAATAGAGCCACTGAGTTGAGAGACAACTCTACAAACATCAACCACCACAACCTCAAACGGACAACAGCAACTGATTGCCGTTTGCGTCACATCCTGCAGTGCCCACATTCAGCAAGCAATGACACGTAATTTGACTGGGCAGGCAATTATCATTTATGTATGTGTGACTGTGCCTTTAGATTGGTGGCCTGGCCAAGGGTCTGCCTTTTCAGAATAAGGACTAGATGCAGAATATCCCTTGTATGTTTGAAGTTGCTGTGTTGGGTCAATGCAGATTTCCAAAAACATTTCAACAGCAGAGTATTTGTATGTCTTTGATTATTATGGATCCCTAAGGGGACATATGGGCTAAAAAAAAAAGATTAAAGTTTCTGGTGCGTGTGATATCTGTCAAACCACAGTGCATTTCGGCTTGTCTTAGCTAGTCAAACCAGGAGAGGACCATTTATGTGTGTATTGATTTTGGGGACTCTGTATAATACAGTGTACAGCAGTGATGCTACTGAACATTTTGTAGTATGTGTTTTTGGCGTTGCACTTTGTAGACGGTCCCTGCCCACTTGTCTCACTGCCGGCTGTGCATTAAGACCAATGGTTTTCCTCCTGATCACATTTCTGCTTCTTTTGATGAAAATAAATCTGGTTGTGTTCATTACTCTGATTGGAAGGAGGCTCACTTGTGTTTCAAAGATGCTTTGTTTATTGAGATATTGATCCGTAAAGTCTGAATCTGTGAATATCTTCCCAACTTTACCACATAACTCCTGTACTGTCATTTCCACACAGAAATAAAGCAAGCTGAAAAGCATGTGGTCTGACAGATATCTGAGCTGCGCACAAGAAAAAGTATTGCGTGCGCACTAGAAAGTTTCTGGTCTCGACCAGAAGGTTTCATCTTTTTTTTCCCCCCATGTCCCCTTAGGGCCCTCGTAGATTCTAATAAATCTCTGGTGTTTTTAATCTTGTATTAATGTCTAATTGTATTTGTATAAATAACTTATGGCTGCTGCATGTTTTTCTTCTACAGGTAAAAAAGACGACAAAGGCAAGAAAGGTGAGCAGCATATCACAGCTTCAGTACTGTCAGTTATCACACACGACTCTGTGAGTGAATGTGATGCTTCAGCTCAACTTTCCATCAGTAACATAAGGTGAGAGGATGACAGGCGGCCATTTGTCTCTCTCAGTCTACTCTTAAGCTCAGGTGTGAGATCATCAGTAACAGTCTGAATACTGTCTGAATATAAAGTACATTTTTACCCAAGAACTCTGTGAATGCAGCGCCGATTTGAGACCTGAGCTGCAATTTGTAGTAGATAATTATCCCAGCAAGCATTTCACATCAGTCATCTGTGATGGTGATGCATCAGTCAGATAATGATATATGTGAGTATATTTTTATAATGATAATAATATACTCACATACATACTTAGTTTTGGTTGTCTGAAGGAGTGACGTTATAGAAGTGTATGTTGGCTGTTTGATTATTAGACTGTTGTCTAGGCGAGACTGAGAAATTACAGATTATTTCTGGAAAGTGACGGATTGTTGCAGTTGCTGCGAAACAAGTCAATCAAAAAACAATCAAGGGCCGTGGCCAGAGGGGGCACTGGCCTGAACTCTGATTGGCCCCTTGAAGTCCCTTGAAGTAGAACCACCACTGGTTCTGATCAGACTGGTCAAAGATCCTACCGGGGACCATGGTTCTTAAGTGGATTCAGCAGTCAGTCTGTGGTGAGCTCACATTTCCTGGTCCCCTGGCAGGTTCTCTCACTTCCTTCCCCTGTGGGCCCACATGGTGCAGTGTGCGTCCCTGCGGTCTGAGCAGCAGCAGGTGCTCCTGACTCGGTTGATGGTGATTAGGTCCAAGCAGATTATCGGCCTTAAGCTCGGCAGCTGCTTTCTTCTCCTGCCTGCTGCTGCCGCCTGCCTGTCCACTAATAACCTCATTACTGAGCTGGGATCAGCACGCTCTCACACACACTCACACACATTCAACACACACACAGATATCCTCACTCTGTCAGAGAGCTACAGTGTGTGTTACAGACAGAACAGATAATGTCAGTTACTTGGTTAGTGTGTAACTTGGACTTCTGCTCTGACTCATACATACTGATGGAAGTTCACCAACACAGTACAATAAACCCAAACTGGGAAAAGACAAACACCACTTACATGTTGACCCACAATGTTGTGGCCCCGCCCCTTTACCGGTCATGTTGTCACATGCTGCATCTCAATTCGGATACTTCAGTCAGTACACGTACATGTAGTATACTGTGCACATGGTACACACACCAGCGCAGTGTGTGAATTCTGAGGGTGAAGTTGTCCCAGATAAAACTTGACCATGATTGTCACCTGCCAAGATGGCTGCAGATTGTTTAATTTTTTAATCTGGTCCCCTGTTTCATGCAACCTGGGAATTACACCTGTTGTTGCCTTTTCACAGGTTTGACAATATGGGCCCTCCCTTCCCATTATGTAGCAACAATGGCAACCATTGAGGGTGTCCTGTGCAGTTTCACATTCACGTTTTGAGGCGTTCATGCTGCTGTGCATGTTACAATAACTATCAGAGTGATTGCACTCGAAAAAGGAAAACAGAGATACACAGACTTTGAATAATGACTCTAGGATGTAAAGGTTAACAGAATATCACTAATGTGAAGTTCACTCTACATAACTGTAGGACTGATTTTCTACTCCTCAACACATGGAGACTAGAGATGAAATGGTGTGAACATTTTGTGTCATGATTATAGTGGCCAAAATTGTCATGGTTATCATTATTATTGCTGTGTTCATAAATGTGCTGAAAATTTTCAAAACACAAACTGAAATAATTTCACCAAGATTTATATTTAAATAATATATATGTTTTCTGTGAAGATAGCAATAATATTTTAATAATTCATCGGAGCAGAGGAGAGAAGATTGACAACTCATTACGTTAAGTGCACACGTCGACCCCAAGTGTCAGAGTCAGTACAAAATATTACCATTTCTTAAACACGCACAATTTGGCGACAGTGGATGTTAGCTATGGGCAAAGTTACAGCCCCCACCTGCCTGCCCTTCTACCACCCTTCTACCATGTTTTTACAACACACAACAAATGCACATTGCTTGCTGCGCCTGCATCTTGGAGACTTGCTGACACATTATCACAGGAATCAAAGTTTGAAATGGTTCAACTACCACAACCATGAAACTGGAAACCTTTTCATCCCTACAAGAGACTCCCTGGTGCATTGCAGACATCTGCAATCACTGATCAATTACCATCATTTCTACTTTTTAGAGTTTTTTAAAGCTCACGATACATCAATGAAATTCAATCTTTTTTGCAGATATTTTCTATTTAATGTTTTCCGGTCAATTAAATGAAAGG
Organism: Hippoglossus stenolepis; assembly: GCF_022539355.2. Classification (NCBI taxonomy): domain Eukaryota; kingdom Metazoa; phylum Chordata; class Actinopteri; order Pleuronectiformes; family Pleuronectidae; genus Hippoglossus; species Hippoglossus stenolepis. The sequence continues at coordinate 4,685,088 of NC_061487.1, read as the reverse complement.
AACTATCTGTCCCTTCCGATGTAACCTTTTAATGTGAAACATCTGCAAGAAGGGTTGATTTCTTTGCCTGCAGCTTAAAAGCAATTGACAAACAGCAAAATAAAAGGAATTCTTTTATCCGTTATTATTATGTGGCTGCTGCTTAAGACTCAACCATTTTTTGACGATTGGCTTTCATGTGAGAATATTGTAGCCAAATTAAAATAAAATTGTCTTGACTTAATTTAAAACAATACGTCTCAGCCTGTGTGGAGATTTGTGTCTTAACAGATACAGGTCTCACTGACTTCCTGTGTCCTCTGCAGGGAAAAACAAGGATGGAGCCAATGTGGAGATGCAGCCGCTCAACGAGGACGAAGAACCAGACAAGAAGAAAAACCTGCCAAAGAAGGAGAAGTCGGTCCTCCAGGGGAAGCTGACCAAACTGGCTATGCAGATCGGCAAAGCAGGTGCGAACAGCTAGAATCAGATGAATGAGGAACAGTGTGTTTGAGAGTGAGTGCCTGAAAATTAAAGAAAAATAGAGTGACACATATTTAGTTCTGCCCTCAGGACCAACACGTTCCATGCTTCAGCCAGCTTGTTGGGAGAGATGATCACTCACAAAAACTGTAAAAAAGTCCTTGCAGCCTTGTGTGTTTTGGAGCAGTGATGATTATTGCATGTCACAACCAGAAGACCCAAATGTCCTCTATATACTTTTTCGTCTTCTGCCTTCCACCCACCATTAAATCAAATCACTTACTCCGGTTTGTCAGTGGAGGAAATCATGTTTGAGAGAGATGATTTTTTTTGTGAATTTATTTGAAGACACATTAGTGAAAAGTGCTGGTTGAAAGGTGAATTGGAAACACCACACTCCCCACAGAGAGGATCTGCGACAACACTGGTGCACATGTGTCATACATGATATATTGAAGATGTGCTGGACAAAGCATTGTAAAACAATGGGATTAATGAACCTGATAGATGCCATGTTTTGTTGTTGTGCATTATTTGCCTGTAGGGACATACAGCCAAAGTATGTAGAAGCTGTCTTATTTTCTGTAGTTTGGACTTCATCCAACACAAATGACAACAAACAATCAGAAAACTACAACATGTCATCACAATTTCTTCTTTTACTTCTGGTACTTGATTAATATAAGCACAGAATACTTTTTCACTGCTCCTCACTGTGCTTAACTTACTCACTGTGTCCCTGTCTCTCTGCGTCTCTCTGTCCGTCTTTGTCCTCAGGTCTGTTAATGTCGTCTCTCACCGTCCTAATCCTCATCACTCGCTTCGTGATCGACACCTTCTGGATTCAAGGGGTTCCCTGGGCCAATGAGTGTATGCCCATCTACGTGCAGTTCTTAGTGAAGTTCTTCATCATCGGTGTGACAGTGCTGGTCGTGGCCGTGCCTGAAGGTCTCCCTCTGGCTGTCACTATCTCCTTGGCCTATTCAGTCAAGGTCTGTTTCCAGAAGGGGTTGGGAAATCTTTATGTTTTATAAAATTCTTTTTGGCTTATACTTAATTATTGAACACATATGTCACACTGACCTTTCTGATGAAATGGCTGAAACTGCTGCTCTTTTTTAACATATCTGATGTCAGGTGGTAGTGATGATGATGATGCTCACAGCTGGTTTTAGCCAAATCAATTTGCTCAGAAAAATTATCACCTTTGGTAGCTCCATGCATGGTTTGCAAAGAAAACACTATCCCTCGTATACGCAATTATATAGCCTGTCACTCTGAACTTTTACAGTCTGCGTGTGCTGTTTTTCAGTTTGTTTGACTGTTAACAGGATTATGCAGAAACTGATATTATTGAAACTTGGTGGAAGAATGGGACATGGGTCAAGGAAGAATCCATTAACTTTTGGAGCTGAATTGATCCACTTTTCTTTTCTTATTTCTTTAATATTGTGAATTTCTCAAGAAATAATGCAGAAATCTTGATGTTGAAGATCTCTGCATGTGAGGTTTTTCACGGGCTCTTATCAAAATCATTTTAATGTTAAAGCACTCAGTGGGTGAACATTATTATTTATTCCCCTTGGTTGTAGCATTGAACTTTCGAGAAATGTACATGTGGGCTCATTTGACCCTCTCCATACAATCCTTTTTATTGTAAGTGTCTCGTAAATTAAGACTTGGGTAACGCTGATCTCCTCTTTTTCAGAAAATGATGAAGGACAACAACCTTGTCCGCCACCTAGACGCCTGTGAGACGATGGGCAACGCCACAGCCATTTGCTCCGACAAGACAGGTACACTAACTATGAACCGCATGAGAGTGGTGCAGGCCTACATCGCAGGATCCTACTACAAAGAGGTGCCGGAGCCGAGCAAGATCCCTGCCAAGATACTGGACCTGCTCATCCTGGGTATTGGGGTCAACTGCGCCTACACCACCAAGATCATGGTGAGCTGTAAAAATAGCTTTCCATTCAGGGAGCTCTGTGATTTACGCATTTGGCTGAGAGAGCAGGCTGGTTTGGAGAGATGCCAGATAGGCTCAAGACTCATCTGATCACTGCCTCCAAAATCCACTGCTCAAAGCACAGAGGACACAAACAGGTTCAACTGCAAACATTCCCAATAAGAGATTTCTTTATAAGTTTCCTTCAGATGGTCATTAGCATTTATTTTTATTATCAATAAATCTGAGTTGTTTCATGTATCAGCATTTCCCAAACTGTGGTTTGTAACTGTTAAACACAAGGTTCATGACATGATGAGCAAAAATAGATTAGTTAGTTAAAACATTACAGCTACATCAAATGTAGGTGGGGTTTTTTCAAGCTAAAAGTACTCAAAAGTCAAACAAGCTGTGACAAGGGGTTGCAAGAAAGCAATGACTGGCTATAAAGGGGTCTTTAGTTGAAAAAGTGGAAAACCGTGGTCAAAAGACATAAAAAAATACCCCTCACACTTTCCAAATCCAAAGGAAACGTAATTCAATGTCTAGTTTTGTCTCAGTAACACAATGCTCAAAACACGCTATTGAGTTCACTGAACATCCTCACATTAGAGAGGGTGGGCCCAGATAATATTTTTTGGACAAACAATAAGTTGCATAATGTATAAACCATAATAAGATTTCTTCATAAAAAACATAAAATAATTCATTGGCTCATCAATCCAATCAATTAGCAGACTTGGATTCTGATAACAGTGAGCAGGCTCTTGTCTGAGCACAAGTTGTTGAGGGGAAGGAAATATAATCTAAAATATAACTTGGAACTAGAAAGAACCTAAGATTTTATGTTTGCTAAAAGATGAATCTCATAGCTGGGGCTGTTTTGTCGTTGCTATAATGTGCTGATGATTTCCAAGTTTGATTTTCACACCATGTAAAGAAACTTGAACGTGCGATTGAACTTCCTTTCTGCTGCTGATTCCTGCAGCCTCCAGAGAAGGAGGGCGGGCTCCCTCGCCAGGTGGGAAACAAGACTGAATGTGCCTTACTGGGACTCACCCTCGACCTGCACAGAGACTACCAGACCATCCGCAATGAGATCCCAGAGGAGAGACTGTTCAAGGTCTACACTTTCAACTCTACAAGGAAGTCCATGAGTACTGTGTTAAAGAACCATGACGGCAGCTACCGAATGTTCAGCAAGGGGGCCTCTGAGATCCTGCTCAGAAAGTAGGTTTCATATTGCTGCTGCTGACAGAGCTCCAGCCTCAGTCAGATGACAATGACATGACTCTGTCCTGTAAATCCAGGTGCTGTAAGATTCTGATGGGCAGCGGAGAAGCCAATGACCTCAAACCTCGGGACCGAGACCACCTGATAAAGAACGTGATTGAGCCAATGGCTTCAGAGGGCCTAAGGACCATATGCCTCGCCTACAGAGACTTCCCCACAGCTGACGGAGAGCCTGACTGGGACAATGAGGTCCAGATCCTCACCGGCCTCACCTGCATCGCTGTGGTTGGCATTGAGGACCCTGTGCGACCTGAGGTACGTCAGCCTCATTAATCCAGAGCTGGACCTCCCTTTAGTCTCACTACGCACGTTGCGTAAGGCTCCGCAAATTTAGCAAGGCCCCGCCTCTCCCCTCGTATCAAAGCAAATGTCTCAGTTAGTCTAGTGTACGTTTGAGCTACGTGCTCTGCGCTGGGAGTGTGTTAATGTGTGTAACTGTGAGCAGCAGCTTATCAGCACCTGTCGATAGTTCGCAGGTGATGCATTTAAGGGACCTTAGGAGGCTACGTACCTACGAATAGCTTCAGAAGGAATGTCTGTAACTGGGTAAGCTACCGAAAATATCCTTGGTTACACCATCATTATTATTATTTGTGCCACAATTATTCAAATGTCTCCACCAGCTCACTGCTTTCACTGAGCACAGTGTTAAAGCCCTATCTTCACGCATAGTCATTGGATCTTTATTAAAAATATCAATTTTTGTTTCATCTACTTTATTTTTGTTATGACTGTTGGTAGAGTGAGAGTAATTGCCTGTACCATTAAAGTAATATAAGGCTGATTTGGTCATATAGGATCAGCATTATTTCATTTTTGAAATCTGTCCGACAGAAGTCATGTGTGTCCGTGTGTGAATACATCAAAAACAATAGAAGCATTAAGGCTGGCATTGGTATAAGCAACACAGCTACAACTAACAAAACTGACATTGAGTATGTTAGATCGTTTGTGAATGATCAAGCATTGACAATGGTCAATAATATTGGCGGCACCAAGGCGGGGGGCCGCAAATGAAATTCTGCTTGGGGCCTCATAAAGGCTAGGGCCAGCTCTGCATCAATCACAGAAAAAATACAGAGTACAGGTCCCTACTCTCAGAACAACTGAGGAAGAGGTTCCTTAAACATTATGATCATGTCTCTTTTGGGTTTGATAATGACCCTTTATAATGGCTCTTCCATGCACATCTCGGAGTAAGGGATATTCCGATTCTGTGCAGATATTTAGGAAGGCCGTAAAGGAAGCCTGTTAGGAGCTGCAGGAGGTGGAGGTCAGGCAGAGACAATCTGTTGGAGGAATGGTGATGACAGTAAATATAATACAGGTGCATGTACACATTCTCTCCAAATGTGGTTTCTTGTTGGGAGAGTGTGGCAGTGAGGGTGTTCTTGCCAAGACCTTCAGCCATGGTTGTGTTTACAAAGGGTTATAAAATGTCCTTTGAGCAGCATTATTTCTTCAGGGCAGTGACTCACTATTGGAAAGTGATGAGACTAGCTGGTCTGGCCAGGGCCAACTGGTTAGCGTGCTACCTCCAGTAGAATTAAAACCCAGTCAAAGTTAACACAAAGGTAACGTTGGCATTGGTGTTCAGAGTGGTTTCATAGTATCTCTTTTCTTTATTCTCGTAATATAATGACTTTCTTGCTCCTTATATTACAACATAATTACCACACAATATGATTTTTATATATTTTTTGTCAGTATGGCCTTAATACTCCATTGTCCTTTCCACTGTTGGAGGCAGCCCTTGGTGATGAAAGGAGTGAAGTTTGATGTTGAACTCACAACCTCTTGCTAGATCGCTAAATAAACAGCTGTTAATGCTAACATTGAACTAACATGAATGTCAGCATCTAACACTCTCTACCTGTTGATGCTGTTCTCATCAGGTACCAGAAGCCATCAGAAAGTGCCAGCGGGCCGGGATCACAGTCCGCATGGTGACCGGAGACAACATCAACACTGCACGGGCCATTGCAGTCAAATGTGGCATCCTGCAACCTGGAGACGACTTTGTGTGTATGGAGGGCAAAGAGTTCAACCGACTGATCCGAAACGAGCTGGGAGAGGTCAGACCAACACACAGTGGACCAGAGCACAGCAGTGTCTCTCCCGAGTGTACCTAAAGTCTACTGCTGTCTTAACACCCCCTCCACATTTTCCTTTAGCACAATTCTCACCCTCAGGGTTGATATCTGTTGAATCAAAGAGTGATTTTCCTTCATTTAAATAGTATAAACATTTTCTCAGCCCTACGAAGGGAGGGAACACACCACTGCTGTAGGGGGCAGCAGCAGCACTTAATTCTGATAATGTGAAATTAAACAAAATGAATGCTTTGTAAGTAACACTTCATAATTGTGTCTCTACATTCTCTGCAGATTGAGCAGGAACGTATTGACAAGATTTGGCCAAACCTGAGAGTCCTTGCCAGATCGTCGCCAACGGACAAACACACTCTGGTCAAAGGTCAGTAACACTCTAACCAGGTGTAGGGGTTGGGGTACAGTACCATTTACACATAAGACACTTTTAAAATGCATTACATAGATATACTTTAACATCAGTAGAAAATAATATTAACCATACAATATGTAACTCCGTACACTGGGGGCCTGTACTACAAAGCGTATCTTTCCGATATCCAGGTGAACATAACCTAACCATCACATCAGGCTAAGTGGTCACACGAAGCTATCAACTTGTTAAGTCAACTCAGGATTTCCTACTCTAGATATGAACATGTGCATATGAAAGGGGCGGTGTTTTTAACACTTCATATTGGGGTAAATCACCATGGTAACTTATGCTGAATGGCTAACCTGCCCTGAAGCAGGTTAAATTGGAGATAAGAGATCAAGCTGTATAAAAGCTCCACCCACTGACCAATCAATTTCTTTGAAATATGACCTCACCGTTCTTAGAGGATCCCCTGGAGCAAAAATAAATAAATGAATAAAAGGATCCCGTGGAGCTGGGTGTGGATTGTTAGAGTCTCTGAGGAGGAAAAGGGTCTTCAGAGACCCAGAAAATCCTTTGACCTACTCTGATGAGTGTCTTTATATAATATATAGATTTATAGATATATATATAGATATATTTATATAGCACATTTACAACAACCAGGTTGACCAAAGTGCTTTACAGGTGTAATGGTACAACAAAAGGACAGTAAAACGTAATACATCATAATGCAAGTAATACAAATAAAATACAATTATTTATGTAAAATAAATAAAATTAAAATAAAATATAAGATATACGATAAAATGAATCAAATCAGCTGCGATGAAACATAGTCAACTCGAGGAGAAAGCCTGGGAGAACAGGTGTGTTTTTAGTAGTGATTTAAAGTGTGTTAAAGACGGGGCAGATCACGATCACCTCTGGTTACTAGCCTTGTCTGAGGTTTGTCAAGGAGCAGTTGAGTGGCTGATCTCAGTTCCCTAACTGGAGTGTGCATAAAGAGAAGTTCGGATAAGTAAGACGGTGCCAGTCCGTTAAGAGATTTAAAAGTTAAAAGTAAGATTTGAAAAAGGATCCTGTGACAAACAGGAAGCCAGTGTAGGAGGCGCAACATGGGTGTGATATGGTCTCTCTTTATTTTCCTAGTCAGCAGGCGAATGATAAACCTTTGTCAATAGCTGGAGCCGAACAGAACCAAAGACTGTCTGCGTCGCTCTATGCTTCTTTTCTTGTGGGAGTAATTGATGTACTGGGTGTTTTTGCAGCGGATAACTAGAGTTTCATAATTTCATCCTCTAAGTAGGTTTATTTTATGAAATTAAATATTTATTTGTAATGGGGGAGATAGCTTACAGATTTACCTTGTGACAGCCCCCATCCCTACCTCCTCTCTCTGAGACTCAAACAGTCAACCCTCACAAAACTGAAACCGCACTGTTGTACACTCTCCTTAAAGGGAAGTATAAAACAATGTCTGGTTGGTTAAGTCGATCTCCGCTGCTAACACACTCAGTACATCTCAATCTCTCTCTGTTTCCAGATGCGCCAGATGCATCCTGTCACCAAAATACCGAATGTGCACAGTCACGTACCTTGCGCCATGGTGCACAAAAACAGGTCCATATGTTTTTATTTACTAGTAATGGCCAAGGTTTCCACCACAGTGTGTCGTCAGAGTCAGTGCAGACAGTGTGTGTCAAACTAAAGCTCATTATAGAGGCTAAGTCATGTGAGTGAAATATTTTATCACTCTTGCAAGAGGCTTCTTCAGTTCATTTCAACAGGACTTGTTTCTAATGTACAGATTCAGAACTTGTGGCCCAGAGTAACTTATCTCGTTCCCACACGTTATGTTGTGGCCACGTAATATATTTTTCCCAAATGTCACTAGGAGCTTCGTAACTTACACATTCACACAATCAGAGACGTTTTACCAGCTGTTCTTCCTGTATTTAGCAGCTGTAACTGTGTTTCTTTTATTCTGTATAATGTATTTTTTCTCCTCATATTTTCTAACATAACAGTTCGATCCTCGTTGTAAAATGCACGGCACTTGTCCATGTCGGTGATTGGCCATGAACAGTAAACACATCCCCTTTCATGTGCAGACGCTCAGATCTTGATGAGGAAAATCTGGGTTGACTTAACCAGTTGATAACCAGCTTCATGTGACCGCTTGGCCTGAGGTTAAGTTCACCCGGATATCGGAAAGATATCTTGGGTATGTTGAACTTGCTTCGTAGTACAGACACCTAGTTTGATGATGTTGGGAAGCAGAGTGGGATCATGGGACTTGTTGTCTTCACCACCTTGTCCCATAATCCTTTTGAGTCGTGTGGTTCCCCTGTGCGTTTATGTTTTACATTGCAAATGGCAATGAATAGCTGTGATCCATTAAGAGTGATCAATACCAGCAGTGGAAGGTGAAAACAGTTAACTGGCTAACAGGCTAGCAGTGTGTTTTTCGTTCGTCATACGTTGTTTGCCCCGGAAGTTATAGCAGAGATGGGCAAAGCTGATATGGTGCAATTAAAAGGCGTCCAACATGAAACTTCCAGTTACCTAAAAAACATTTTGCAACATTTTTGACAACGTAAGTACCCAAGTCAACAAAATGTCTAGTTGTTTTAAGACATTTAAATGAGGAATTATTACACATTATATCTTAATAAAAAGATATAATAGCAAAAAAAAAGTGATAAACAGCAGAGAAAAACAAGATTGTAGCTGATGTAAACACACAATCAGAGTCCTGGGACACGTCTTCCTCATTTGATCTGAGACAATCTGAGTGTCGTCCTCTCAGGTATCATCGACAGCACGGTGCTGGAGCAGAGGCAGGTTGTCGCCGTTACAGGAGATGGAACAAATGACGGGCCTGCCCTCAAGAAGGCAGATGTCGGCTTCGCCATGGTAACAACTGTCACTGATATCAAACTGCTGCTTCTAGTTAACTTCTTCACATTCAATGTTTTTTTACAAACATTCATTACAGTTTTTATAAAACAGAAAATAATAGTCAAAAAGATGAGAGGTGATGTAAATTTGTTGATTCATTATGAAATAATCAGATTCATATTTATCTGCTACATTTTGAAGTTGAGTTATAGTTTATTTTAGTTTATACATTCAGGTATATGACATGTTATGTATTTTTAAATGCCAAAGAATTGATCACTCTTTGAATTTAGATTTGATTATAGATTTGACTTTTGGTCTTTACCATTATCATCCATTTGATCAATTGTGTTCAGATAGATTTAATTTATAAATTAAAGACGATCACATCAGTATCCCTCACATGCAGACTGACAGCATGCAGGTACATTCAGGTTCCGGACCAGTAGAAGCCTCAATCTCCTGTTGATGGTCTAAACCTCGGCCCAGGATCAGGTTTAGTCAGGTTTAGTTACCTACGTGTTGTGTTCTGCAGGGCATTGCAGGAACAGATGTGGCGAAGGAGGCGTCTGACATCATCCTGACGGACGACAACTTCAGCAGCATTGTGAAAGCCGTGATGTGGGGCAGGAACGTCTACGACAGCATCTCCAAGTTCCTGCAGTTCCAGCTCACTGTGAACGTGGTCGCTGTCATCGTGGCCTTCACCGGGGCCTGCATTACCCAGGTCAGAGCCAACACACACCAATGCTGTCTGAGGGTCCACCAGAATACCAGTCCATGTTAGGGTTTGTGTTCTCATGTGTTTCCACTCCTACCATCAGAACACCAGCTACACGTTACATTTCCACCGCAGGGAATAGGGTAAATGGTAAATGGTCTGTATTTATATAGCACCTTTCTAGTGCTGATGACCACTCAAAGTACTTTACTGTACATTAAGTTCCTGAGAAATCTTTTTACCTGCAAAAACGTCCCTGCTCATAGGCTAGTTCTTTTTGGCAGGGGGTTGCAGCACTGAATTGAAAGAGCCTGGTTGGTAGAGTACTCCAGCATTTTATTTCAGCCTATCAATCTCTGCAATAGCTCCAAAAATCTGTTCTGTGTGACTCAATAATCTTATTTTCAAATCAGTAAATCATGATCAACATCAGCATGATCTGAATCTCCTTCATGTTTACTGTTGTTGTAGTGTTGCCCGATTTGTATAACATGATTGGTTGATGAAAAGTCTTTACTTTACTGCCACCTGGTGGACTGGAGTGGAACAGCTTGTTGTAGACATCAGTTGTTTCATATGTCAGCAGGTAAATTTGCAGAATCTCTACCTGGTTTTTAGACCATGGTGGAAACACAGGCAAACAACAGGTTCCAGGTACTTTTGATGGAAACGCTGCTTTTCTTATCACATGGCCATTTAAAACCAAATGGATTCATGTTTTTCTGGTTTTTAGGCTAATTCAGTCCATGCACCAAACAACATTTGAGTAGAAGACTAACAGCAGCTATATGCTATCAGGTCTTATAAAGCATATAACTCAATTTAGAGAGTGAAACTTTATCCATAAATAAGTTAACTTTGATCGAACCTTATTTAGTCATGAATATTTAATGATGTAGAGCTTTTATACAGAAGCTGTAAAGCTTCTATAAAAGAAGATATATTAGTGTTCTAGGCTGTTGTATGCCAGACGGGGCACTGGCCCCAACTGAAATCTTCAGTCTCCTGAAGTGCCCCTGTCTTATCAGAAGGATTTTTTAACTAAATAGTCACTTACTTACAATACAAAAGTACACAGTGTGATTGACCAAGAAACAATTTTCATAATATATACAACGATGTGAATCAAAGCTACATAGCTAAAACAACACAAGGAATGACTCAAATGTGGACCTTATTGAATCAGGAATTGTGCATGGATGTTGGACATGTAATTGGCCCCTGATATAGAAAAATCTTAGATTCACTGCAGACAACATGACATATACAGCATTGAATCAGTGCAACCATTCAAAAGTCAATTTTCAACTCTCATGAAGAAAAATCCCAACCAAAAACCTTTCTGAGATTCATCAAACACTAAATTCGAAAGATAATTTTGATCTGAAGATGTTGATTTTATGCTTTTTTAAATGTATATAATCAAATTATTATAATAAATAGAAAATAAATTATAATATAATGTTATTTAGTCATTTCTACTGTGCATGTTTCCAGGACTCTCCTCTAAAAGCTGTGCAGATGTTGTGGGTCAACCTCATCATGGACACCTTCGCTTCACTGGCTCTCGCCACCGAGCCTCCCACCGAGGCGCTGCTGCTCAGGAACCCATACGGCCGAAAGAAGCCACTCATCTCCCGCACCATGATGAAGAACATTCTGGGACACGCTGTCTACCAGCTGACACTAATCTTCATCCTGCTGTTCCTCGGTCAGTGATCACAACATAGCTTTATGTGGTTCAGAGTTTAGAGCCAATGATCAACATATTTATGCATCATAATAACTGAGACCACTGTGGTGATGGTCTGTTTCCATTCTAGTTGTATAGAAAAGACTCAGATCGGCAGGCTCCCTTCATCTTTTAGAACAAATGTAATATACATACTCAGTCAAAAATTAGCATACAGAATAAAAACACAAAAATACAAACAAAAGATAAATAATATGTAAAATCTAAAATATTTCCCAATTAAATGGCTTTGGAGATGGGAAGTGAATTGTGATCCAAAGTTGGGTATAACTTTGTGACAAAGACTAGGAACCAGGACACTCCTGCCAGAGATCATATGGCTGTGACACAGCTTCTAAGGAGTTGGGAAAGACCTCATTAATCCTTATTATCAATAATCAGTAACATTTTGAAATCAACTCTGATTTGATCAGTTGACATCATTGAGGTTCAGAGGTGACTTTGTTGCTTGGTAAATATTGTGGGGTTGATAAACAAACACATGCTAATGATCATATCAGCCTATAAAGCTAAGCAAACTGTAATATCTTTATATAGATATGAATACATGCATACACTGACATTATCAACCACTGTATGTAAGGTGTGTAACATAAAATTGCATAACAGAAATTATTTCGGCACTCTTTGCACTATAAAAGGGGAATTCATATTTTTATACCTGGGGCCTATGTTTATAAATGTGGGTGTGTAAATGAATGGTACTTACAAAAACATTTGGAATCGGTCCGGTAGATGCCTCCATCAGCAGCTGCTATAAGGGGGCAGTAGCTATAAAGTAATCTTATGGGGCAACTGCGACAGTATTAGTCAAATGCTTCATCGTCATTGTCCACATCAGAAAAAGACCCAGCCATAATAGTTCCTCCCAGTAAAATCCATATTCAGAATAATTCAAACTCCTCTCTCCAACTCACGTTTCCACCTCCATTTTTGTCATACGTCAGAGAGAGAGAGAGAGAGAGAGAGAGAGAGAGAGAGAGAGAGAGAGAGAGAGGCCACAAGCAGAGGAGGCACAGTGAGCTGCTGCACGGTTGAGCGAGACAAGGCAAAGCCATGCAAGTTTGTTTGTAAAGCACGTGTTTTATGTTTCCAGACTCTTAGCAAGACCCAGAATAAAAATTTGATCCTTTTATAAAGTATAACAACAAACTTTGAGTGGACGTTTCACAGACTGTCATAGTTGCCCCATAATATTACATTGCAACCACTGCTGCAATGTTGCAGATGCACAGGTGATGTACTGGACTGAAGTACAAAGGTTTATACCATTCATTTACACAGCCACATTCATGGACATATTGAAAAATACTGGAATTCCCCTCTAAATATATTTGCTGTATTTTTTCACATACGTGAATGTATATCATAATAACATAATATTTATATGTCTATGTTTGCTTATCTTTATTAGTTTTTTTCAGTCCAGTAAGAGATAAATTCATTGTATCTGTAAAAATATCAATAAAGCTTTCCCTGATATTAAAGGGTTTTTTAGCATGGATCAGTGGGTAAATGCCTCAAATATAGTTTGTAAAAATTACATATAACAAAATAACAATAATAGCTGATGTTGCAGTGCATTTTACTCTTTAAATCCCATTAACAGTATTATATTTGTAAATGGATGTTGACAAGGAAAAATTGATTTGTACGCCTCTTCAGTAATCATTGTGTCTCTCTCTCCCAGGCGAGACATTGTTCGACATCGACAGCGGCAGGAACACCCCCCTCCATGCACCACCCTCTGAGCACTACACCATAGTGTTCAACACCTTTGTCCTCATGCAGATCTTCAACGAACTCAATGCCCGCAAGATTCACGGAGAGAGGAACGTCTTCGAGGGCGTCTTCAAGAACCCAATCTTCTGCTCTATTGTCCTGGGAACCTTGCTCATACAGGTGAGGGGGGGGCGAGGCAGACATCCCACCTGCTCAGGTTCCCAGTATCAAGTGATGAAAGAGTCCCTGTGTGATGTCATGACTTTGTCCTCCTGCAGGTGGTCATCGTGCAGTTTGGTGGTAAACCATTTAGCTGTGTGGATCTGACCCTCGACCAGTGGCTGTGGTGTATTGTCATGGGCCTCAGCAGCCTCCTATGGGGACAGGTGAGAAAGCTTTTGTGATGGTACATCCAACTTTATTTTTATAGTGCATAGTCGATGGGAAATGATAATAATTGATAATCTAACATAAGCAGTAGTGGGAATAATGACCTGGTTCTCATCACAAGACGTTTCTACCAAAAGTAGTGGTCTCAGGCCCTGTATTGATCTGGTGTTAACATCTGTCGGAGTGATTGGAGCACAAGTGGTCAGTGCTAAGTATACATTCTTACAGCTGTGTGAATGCAAAACCGTCCTGGCCACAAAGGACCATCTGATGTCCTCTGACCCGCTACAGTTTCACAATGAATCAAAAGTATTGTTTTGCTTCTCAGTCTCAGATCTGTCAGGATGGATGTCATTATAATAAAATATTGTGTTGGTCCCCCTCTCAGCTGGTGTCAAGTGTCCCCACCAGGTGGCTGAAGTTCCTGAAGACAGCAGGCCACGGCACGCAGCAGGAGGAGATCCCTGAGGAAGAGCTGGAGGACATGAATGACCTGGATGAGATCGACCATGCTGAGATGGAGCTGAGGAGGGGGCAGGTGCTCTGGTGCCGTGGTCTCAACCGCATCCAGACACAGGTATATGGTTTCACCTTGTAAGGAAAACCTGGGTTAGAGACTCAGGACATGGAAGTGCAACTTTGTTCAGCTCTGACCCAAGCTGCACTGAAGTTTGAAATTGGTTATTTATATTTGTGTCTGACATCAAAAAGTTATAACCAGAACACACCATATCTAAATAAATGAAACAGCAAACAATGTTTATTTCAAGCAGCAGTAAGGCACAAAAAGTTTATCACCATAAAAAAACAAACAGGGAAAAAAAGAGAGCACATACCTCTGCCAAAGCTAACAGCCTGTCTTCTCATGTCAAAAAAGTGAAAAAGAAATTCATGGATTTGCCCATATAGCTGATGCTTTTATCCAAAACTTCCAATAAGTGCATTCAACCATGAGGGTACATACCCAGAACAGCAAGAATCATGTAAGTGCATTAGCTTAAAAAAAGCCAAACTATAAGTGCTACATGTAAGTGTAAGTTTTAATTATTTATATATTTTGTTCATCATTTTTTTTTAAACATCAGAATATGATAATGGTTATTAGACCATCATCTTCTTAACCAAGGTGCAGTTGGAAGATTTCAATCTTCTTTATCTGGCTCCACTTCCTTCCCAAACTTCCACATCATTTTATGGAAATTGGTTAAGTAGTTTTAGCCTCATCTTGCTGACAGACTGACAAAACGCCAACTTAAACAAGTTCTTCGGCAGAGGTAATTAAATTCATACATTTCATTGACAAAGGGTTAATCCCTGTTTACTTTAGTTGGACAAATGTTTGATATATTATAATCCCAGGAAGGATTCCCAGGAAGAAAAACTCCAGAACTTGACTCTTGAATCCAATGACACACCTGGCTCCTCCATCAGACCCTCTGCTGACCATGTCCATCTTGCCTCTCAGATCCGTGTGGTGAATGCCTTCAGAGATAGCGTGTCTCCCTACGAAGGCCTGGAGACGCCCGAGGCTCGCAGCTCCATCCACAACTTTATGAGCCACCCCGAGTTCCGGATTGAGGACTCGGAGCCTCATATCCCCCTGATTGATGAGAACGAGGGCGAGGACGAGGCCCCCACCAAACGGATCTCCATCATTATCCCACCGCCGCTGACTGGACTGTCCAATCTACCGCCACTCCCGCCCTCGCCCAACCAGAACAACAATGCCATGGACGTTATCACCCCACTGCACAAGGACGCCTCCAGGGCCGGTCTGATCCCATCCAACTCAGCGAGCCTGCCACCGTGTCCAGGGAGCCCCCTGCACAGCCTGGAGACCTCACTGTGAAGCCCCCGTTCCTCAGACTGACTACATCTTGTTGCAGTGGTCCGTCCTGTTTGTACTGTGCTCCTGACTGTGAGAGCTTTGCATCTTCTGAGAGCGGAGAAATTAGACAAAAACAGACTCATCTGATGTTCAGGAGTTCACCAGCTGGTTTTTAGATCCCAGGAAGCAAAAATGTCTCCAGGTGTGTTTGTCGTTGTTTGCTGAGCAGCGGCGGCGGCGGCAGATCCACACAGACTGTTTTCTTCCGTCCTGATGTTTTCCGTCTGTACTTAATCGAACTCTGCAGTTGTTATTTAGGTGAAGTGTGTTTGTGAAGTTGTTGATCAATTATCAGTTTCTATCTGTAAATATCGATGTTGATGTTCAGATGTAGTCAGGGGGTTTGGATCAAATAAGCTCTGATGTGAGCTGAAGATGGCGATCTGAGGATAGATTGTGTCGAGGTTTGTGACTGAAAAGTGTAGAGTCAGTCAGATTTTATGGGGGGTGGGGAGTATTCTTACTAATACTTGTGTTTGTAGACAGAAATGTTTAAAGTAAATGTCTCATGTCTGGATTTTATTCTAGTTTTTTGTAAAAAAAAAATGTTTTAGGTGGTTTCAAAAGGTGTAAAACCAAAAGTTATTAAAAGTTGAAAATAAAAACAACTTTGAGAGCAGGGTGTTTGTGGCACAGCTTCACATCAGGACCTGATGATTCATCTTCATATCTGACGTATTAAAACAATTCAAAGGGAAAGAACTGTCAATCAGAGATGATGAGAGCAGAATAGTATTCGAGCAAATCGAAAATGTCATTTATCACACATCTTCCGGATTCACCGAACAAAGGATGACAGAAATTCAATACAAAGAGGCTGCAAGTTTAACCCATCAAATTAAAATTACAGGGATAATGTTTCTTTTTATACAGGTAGTTAAAGGTAAAACCAGACAACCATCATAAAGCAGACTTGGAAAGTTGCTGGATGGGAAGATCTGCATGATGTTATATCATAATGTTGTCATAATGTTATGACAATAAAGTTGTTTTCATTAAAAGAAGAAAAAAGAATAGTGTAATTGTATGTTAAATATATAAATACAGATTAGATTTAAATGTGAATAAGTTGTTGTATTTTTTATGATTTGTTATTATTTCAATAATTACTTCTAAGAGTAAAGTCTAGTTACAAGAAACTGTTATCTGAAAGAAAACCTCATATTTTGACTAACATCCAAATTTTCAAAGAAAACTAAATGAATATGAAAACTTATATTATGACAATAAAGACAATATTCTATGAAAAAAAACAACTTGTATTGCAATTCATTTAATTCTATTGTATTAACATTGAAGCCTACTTTATAAACAGCAGTACAGAGTGTACAGCAAAATATAACAAAAGAGGGAAAAGACAAAGAGGAATTTTTACACATGCAATGAATAAATAAATAAGTTACTTTTCAATTAATTATCCAAATAAATACATCTTAACTTTAATTATTTATTCAGGCTCCACAAAAAAAAAAAAGTTCAGTCCTAAAATAACTACATATACCTCTTTTACTGCTTTCGTTATCTTACTTTCTTTATTCGTTCAATACCTTTGTTAATAGACTATTTTCTTCATTAGCTAGATTGATCAAATGAGCAACATGCAGACTCAAATGTACCAGGTTTGATAAATAAATACAGTTTTAGATAAACTTTATCGTCATGGGAATTAAGTAATTTATATTAATATAATATAATGGTTTCTTTTCTTATTTAATATTATTTCCTCTGTGTTAATGTGAAAGTTCAGTTAAAGTTATTTAATGGGAATCAAATGTTTAAATCAGCTAAAAAGCTTTAAAACATTTACAGTAAATTAAAGTTTATAAAATCGGAGGAAGACCTATACAGAGGCCATGTTTTTTTTATTAAAGCCTACAATACCCACAACTCCCCTCGCCTTTCGCGTCATATCCCTCCAACCAATGGCTGGCTCCGTGTGAGTCATGTGACCCGCGACGCAGCAGATTTGAATTAGTTGGGTACCTCTGTGTGTTTTCGTGTCGCTGTTTGATTTGCGAGTTTTCAGATCATTTGAGGTTTGTAACTTTTACTTGATTTAAACTGTGAGCTCGGTGCCAGTCGTGTTTTCCGCTGAATAAAGCAACTCCCTGTCTAAATTCTCAGTTTAAAGCTCTTGTCACTTACCGTTTGGTTTACGTGGACAACTGTCAGGCTAGCTAACGTTAGCTAAGTTAGCGTGAAGGCTAACGCCCGTGTGTGTGATTTAGGTGTAAAGTATAGTTGTTGCGGTTTAATGTCAGAGCTGAATGTGCCGCTGCAGGTCTGATCCGGGTCATTTCGTTTCCCACAGAGAAGCACCAGCAGCGGGATGGACTGTCGAGCTAACGTCGGTAAGCTAACGTTGAGTCAGAATTAAACACTGCTAACGTGCTGTTCCTTTGCCTCATGGACTGTTTTTGTGTTTCTGGACAGATCTGTTCTTTCTGCCAGATGAGACGTTGGACTTCGATGTTTCTCTGTCACCTGCCAGGTAGGAAGCACATGTAAACTGTGTCTGCTCCTTGTAACTGATCACTATAGCTGCTCCCTGGGGTTCGACCCGGACATAAATTATCCCAAATTATCATGGTTATCGGTATAATAGCAGTGTCTTAAAAAAAAGTACGTATGCACACCCTGAAGTAATTTAACCAAGTTTGATATTAATCACTAAACATAATAATATAGCACCTACACCACATCAAACGTGCAACGTTAACATTCAAGGAGGACGAATTCAGCTCGTTAAAGAAGCTCTTGGTTTAACAATGACAACTCCCTGTAATACAGCTTTAAATGAAAAATTAAACAATTAAATCAAATGTACATATACAAACAGCACAACCACTATCAACAAAATATGTGCATGAAAGAGCAATACAGCCATATGTAAACCAATCTGATGTCAGGTTTTGATCACAATATAAAACAACAACGCAAAACAAGCAGAGGAGAGAAGGGGGACAACTTGTTACATTAATTGCACACTGTCAGGACAACAAATAAGAAATGCATGTTAAACACATACAATTTGATAAGAGTGGATGCAAACAGCTGCTCGCTATGGCCAGAGCACCAGCAGCTCATGCTGTCAAAGTAACAACCAAATCACGATGGTAATCACTGTAACAACTATCTGGCAGGAATTTATCCAGGGTAGATGGTGATGAACGATAACCGTTTCATTCCTAATATGTAGCATGATTTTATACATTACACTTCTGCTACATGATTGGTTTATTATTGATTTGACTGTTGCACAAATAAATAGGTGTTCCTCCTGCTCTGTACTTTCTGTGATCTTCTGGCAAACTGAATATTCAAACCCAGTATTTCCAGAGACTACTCCACTGGGCTCTTTGTCTTCACCTATGGCAGACCAATGCTGAGTTCAGCACTGTGGGATTGTTTTTCTTTTTGTATTCTCACCATTTAATATATGGTTAATTGTTTTTACTTTTATTTTGTTAAAAAGTAAAAAAAGAAATGAAAATATGTATACAAGCAAGCAAGTAAGAGAAAATCACAGTAACCAACTTCATTCATGAACAACAAATGTTGTAGTGACATCTGCCGGTTGACTTACATTAAATTGACCTTGAAGGGACAGTTCACAGAAATATTTAAATTCACTAATCTATATTTAGGCTAAAAAAAGGTGTAAATGATGCTGTTTCTAGTCGAATTTGGATGTTGGGGCTTACAGACACTTGATGACACCACAGGAGCAGTATTTTTTTATATGTTTGAAGAATTGGTCACTTCAATTGTTTTGGATTTGGCTGCAATACTGTTTACCCCAGAAACTCCATACATTTATTGTGGACTCAAACAATTCACCCACCCCTCAATCGGCATAGTGGTGAGTAGATAGAGGGAATTACCTTTTTCGGTGAACTATCCCTTTAAGGTGAACCAATAGAATTGTTGGTAATGCTCTCATCATTTACAAACATTTTTGCTGAGTTTGGAACTGTCACCCTCTTCATCCCTCAGTTTGCAGGTCTGAGCCTGATCTGTCATCTGTTCTGATGTATTATTTCAGTTAATTGTCTGTGTTCCTCTCAGCCGTGATATATTTGACATTTCTCTCTGCAGCTTTAAAGGTGATGAAGATGAGGATGAGGTCTTCCTAGGTCCGGTTAGCCATAAAGAGAGGTGTGTTTCGGTTAACGTGGGGTCTCGTCTCGAGGACCTAGACGGTGGTGTGCGGGCGAGCCTGAGCCCGCTGACTGAAGATCAGCTGGAGTCTGTGTGTCAGGAAGCACTCAAACTAGCCACCCAGCTGCAGAACAGCAAGCTGAGCCAGCCGCATCGTGAGGTTGGCGAGACCACCAAGATGACCACAGACAACACCACCACCCACAGAGAGGAGTTCGTCCAGGACAAAGTGGCCAAACTGAACATGCTCGGTCAGACCGCCAGTGCACTCAGCCCCATCAAACGCCAGACCTTCTGCGTGCAGGACAGTCCCATGAAGGAGCTGCCCCCTGCTGTCCAGCGCCGCCTGCTGAGGGGAAGCGGCGCCAACATAGCCAATAGTGTTCCCACCAACAAACCATCATCCACCCGCCACACCTCTATCAATGCAGCTTTATTCAACCGCCCTGCCTCTACTGCATCTTCCACTCGTCCAACTACCAGACTCAGCACCTCCAGCCCTGTCGCTGTGGCAAAGGCTCAGCCAAGGATGACACTGCGAGGGAAAGTTGCACTGGGCGTTGGTGTCGTGCTGCCAAGCAAACCAGGTGCCCCACCAACTTCCTGTTTAGCCAGCAAGAGCAGAGCGGAGAAGACCAGACTGCAACCACCGAGCAAAGTAGGAGAGATGTTTGATATTTTACTTTTCAGGTGACAAGAGAAACAATCGGTTTATAAAACCCCAAATTTAATGAAGGGGTCAGTGGCGTTACTTGGTGTCAGCCCGTAACACCAGATATATCTTGTAGGTCTCCTCAACAACCGTTGGCCTGTAACCAGAACCTGATCTTAAAGAATCTTATGGGTTCTTGGTGCATTTCCACCATGTTGTACAGAGCATGATGCTTTAAATATGTCTTTTAAAGAGTAATATTTATGTTATTTTCAGTAGTATAGTACAGTTGTAGGACAAAGGGCAATGAAAAATTGGCACCAACACTGATGTAGGAGGCCTCAAGTGGGTGGTGCACTGAACTGAGGAGGAGCGGCTCCAGGACAGCTCCCACCTCACTCAATTGCCCCCTTAGCCACTTGTTGATCCATGTTGGCGAATTATTCAAATTTCCATCACATTAACTGAGCTCTGCAGATCCTCTAGTCCAGAGTTTCTCTGCAGGTCTGTATGTGTGAACACAAATGTCCTAGTGAGAGCCTCCGGAGTTTCTGCGAATGTTGTCTTCCTGGCCCCCCAGGTATCAAGTCCGTAGAAACTCTGGAGGAGACATTGGGCCTCATTTACTAACATTTGAGCAGAAATGTTCTTACTCTCTGCAGAAAATAAGTGCATGTGCAAAATCGCCGCCGGATTCATGACACTTGCGCACCAGACGATTTTATTCTCACCACCATGCGTGTGTTTGTGAATCAGAATCATTCTGAATCGTCAGTCCACTCTCTGAAATTAGCATGCAGCCACGCCTCTATTTCTCCAAATACAAGAAGATGGCACCAACGAAGATGTCAAGAGGGGTTTTGGTTAGGGATGCACCGATATGGAAATTCTTGGCCGATACCGATATTTAAAACAACAATCTAGCCGATACCGATATTTGTTTATTAGTTGAATAATATGAAAAACAGAAAAAGTGACAAGTGTAACTTTAGATGCCATGTTGAAATCCTTGGTGGTATTACCCCCTCTTGAAATGTCCGCTGAACATGTCTTGCAAATTGCTAAACGGCGATCTTTCTCTGAGACAGTGAAGAAATCCCACACAGCCGACATTGTCTCTGCTGTTTGTATGTAGTACCTGTTGCGCATGTGCACACCGGACCCGCATTTCTCCGCGCCGGTCAGCCCGCGATTCTCCTCTTGTTGTTGTATGTAACCCGTTCAATGTCGGGTGTCGGGGGTAAATGACGTATTCTCCAAGCAAGCCTTTAGCCCCCTCTCTTTTTATCTATATGACTGTTTGTGTGGCTGTAGTGGATGGGCAGAGGGGGACATTTAATTATGTGATTGGGAAAATTAAAACTCCAGGACAACAGAAGGGGAATACAAAGTATGGGATGATTTGATCATTTATATCGTATAAAATATGTCATTTATATTGTTTAAAATCATTTTTCAGTCTGTTTCCTGGCGCGATACTCTCGCTCGCACGCCGAAACCATCGGTGAAGGGCGCTGGTGCGGCGCAGCGCATCACAGCCCATGTGAACCGCACAAAGGTTTAACAGGGGGGTGGATGGGAGGCGCCTGGCTTTCCTTGGCGCTGCGCGGCGCTTCAGCGCCCGGTGTAAACCCGGCGTCAGTGTACCATAATCTGGATGCCAGATTGGCAGGCTGCAGAAAACATACCAATGAACATCGGCCAATGTTATCGGTGAAAGTCAAGTTTATTACCGATACACCGATGGCAGTAAACGAGGCGAATATCGGCCGTATATCGGTATACGGCCAATACATGCACCACTAGTTTTGGTGATAGGAGCCGGTGGCGGAAGAAGAAAAGAGCGATCTCCGTTGCAGAATTAATACATACGTCCTGCCTGTGCCTGCTGCACCACCCCTCCCCTGAATCCTCCAGAGGATTTGTTGCTGTTTTGAGCGTGTCTGACCAGAGAATCTCCTACTGTTGTTCATATGTGAAAGGCAAACTGCGCAGAAAGTCCCGACCCAATTCTCCGGTTCCCCTCTGAGGGTCATGTCTTAAAACGGCTATTCAAACAGACAGGGGTGCAAACATAACCTCCGTGGTGTGGGTAATAAAAGCAGACAGGGTACGGTTCATAAGGGTCCTGTGATAGAAGACCTTTTTTTTCTCTCTCTCTCGTATTATCGACAGTCAAATCTAAATGTTCCTCCTGTAAATCACTGGTGATTTCTTACCTAAACAATAGTTTTTCTGTGAAATATTCTGCTTTCTTGAGCAGCAGTTAATCTGAAACTACCGCCAGTTGGCTTAGTTCAACAGGGGAAAATGACTGGTCTGTGTCAAATGGTAACACGACTTGTTTCCCAGCACTTTTAAAAGTCACTTATTAACTCATTACATCTCATTTGTTTAATACAAACACAAGCCAAATAATAAAAAAGACATTCACAATTTTTTCACACTCGTTTGTGATTTCTAACATATGATCTGTAGGGTTGAGGTTTACATTGTAATTTATGCCACAGAGCAGTTTTATTTCTTCTCGTATTCATCTTCTGTGACCCCCTCAGTGGTACCTGGTGCCCCAATGCTGGGGTCCTAACCCCCAGCTTTGGAAGTGCTCAGTTAATAGATGAATGAAAATATGTTCACGTCACATCTGCCTTTTCTTCAGGTGGTGGGGGGTCGAAAACGGAGCCCGTCCTCTCGTCCTTCCAGCAGGGCGGAGTCTTACGAGGATCTGCTCTCCGATTCAGCGAGCGTGGCCTCTGACCTCAGCGACTCATCCCTCAACTCCAGCCTGCAGGGAAAACGCATGCTGGCTCCGCCCACGAAGGTAACAAATGTGTCCTCTGTAACAGCAGTGCCAAAACTAATTGTATAATCGAATGAGACATTGCTGTTAAGCACATTTAATGAAACTGGTGTTTGTTTGTTTTTTCTTCAATTCATCAGAATGTTGTGAGGAAGCTGTCAGGAGTGAAAGCTCCACCACTTCAGAACAGGAGGGTGGCAGACAGGAAGAACACGTCGTCATCCTCGTCCTCAGTGTCCAGCTTCAACTCCAGTTTGTCTGTGTCCCCCGCTAAAGGTATGCTAACTGCTAACCGCTAATGGTTACCCAGTCAACCCTGAACCAGTTTATGTCTAAAGTTTACATAAAAAATAAATTTAAAGTGATAATGCCGCCTTCAATGTGTTTTTGGAGCTTGAAACTAAATTATATGGCTGACCTTTGAAGAAACACATTGCTTGCGTGGGGGGGTAGGTTAGGCTTGTCTTAGCCCCGCCTCCTAGTACTGCTTTCTTAAAGCGACTACAAGGAGTTTTTAACTGGTTATGATGTGAAAATATGTTTTACTGTGGATATAGATACTTTCCCCCAGCATCTTCACATGGTCTGTTGCAGTCAGACATTGGTTTGTATTTTTCGGTCCAAAGTATGCTCATCGAACTGTTTTTAGATATGAAATATGGAAGATGTCTGGAAAATCTGGTTCAGTTCAGAGTTTGCCTTTCACATATGAACAACACAGCAGGAGATTGTAAGAGACGTTCACAACAACAGGAAACTTTTAGGCAGGGGATGGCACCTGGGTATAGAATGCAGGAGGCAGGACACAACGTTTATTCCACTGCGACTTAATTACTGAGTCTCTTGCCGTTCCTTCAACTTGTTTGAGGATTTATGGGCCTCTTGCTAAAAACGATAAGATTAATCACAGGGTAGCTGTGGATTAATTACGATTGATCACCATTTGTCAATTTGCCCGAAAAATCCCCATTTTCTCTGAATATTGTTGTGGGAATGGAAAGATACATGACAGAAGGCGGATATATACATACATTTATAATTTTTTTTATTTATTGATGACAAGTCCAAATGATGGCCTTATTAAGATTGAAAAATAACATAAAATCTAACTAAAAACATACCACACCACATTTTCCTGTAGTATTCTCACATGGACTCCTTTGGACTTTAAAGAGACCTCTGATAGCTGCTTGGTTCCCATAGTGTTTATTCAGATGAATACGGTACCTTCAGGAAAGGATGAACCAGAATTGTGGAGGGTCGCAATTATTTTCCTCATACTAGCAGTATGAGGAAACCTATGGTGTAAAAACCTAGGAAGTGTCCAAGAATGGTGTCTGTTGGTCCAGATAAAAAAAGAAATTCAAAAATGACTAACCTGCTCTTATCCAATGAGAACATGCAGCAGTACAGATGTTGTTTTTTTTTTTATATCAGGTAAACTGAACTCATCTCTGAACCAGAGTCTAAGCAGCACCACTGCCCCTGCTCCCACCAGTATCAACAGACTGGCAAATCCCAGCAAACCACGTCGCTCCACTGTCTATGCCACAGCAGATCCAACATCCTCCACCACCGGAGGCCGGCGCTCGCTGTCCACACAGGCGAGGAAGCTGTCTGAGGTGGAGCCCTTCAAAGCAGTCAGGTCCACGTCACTGAAGAGAGCTGAGGCTACGCCCCTCCAGCTGACACCAGCCAAGAGAATTATGCAGAGGACCATCTCCGTCCCCCCCACCGCATTTGTCCGCCCACAGAGTGGATTGAAAGCCAAACCCAAACCTGAGGCTCAGGTACTAGCAACACCCAGCGGAGGAGTGAGAGGGGACCACCACGGAGATGGTGAGAGATGCTGTGAATGACGGAGCTGTTTCAGAAATTCAGAAAAGTTTGATTTTTGTTCAGAGACAGAAATATAGATTATGCTACTTTAAACTAAATCCTCCTCCACACTATAGCACTGTGACAAATAATACTATAGGCCCTAGAGTATTATTTGTCCCAGTTCTAGAGTCTAGGGGATCTGCAGGATATTATCGTCGGCAATCAAAAACTTTGCTCCAGTGCAATTTTTCTATTGACCTAATTACTAAGAACAGAGCTGCTATATCAGACTAAGTCTAAAATCTAAATCCACAGAAGAACATCCTGCAAAGAACCTTGAAAAACTGTGCATGTGTAACAAGGAAAACCGCTGTTTTAGAGGCAGAGAATATAGGTTGTTTTTGTGAACTGCACTTTGCATTAAGTTAATTGATAAATAAAAACTAGCTATTACATTATTTTTAGAGCATCCTCACTTTACTCTTGCACTGTACTGTGAGTATAAATATTGATTCCATCTAAAAAAGAAAATGCTCACGCCTCTGCAATAGAACAAACAATGGTACCAGTTTAATTTCATTTTTTCCTGCATACAATCTCAGTGTGGTTCTTTGGTAAAATAGACCAAATGCAATTAGACAGTTTGAAGCCTTAAGTACCGTAATATTCCCTGCTGCTCTTCTCCATCAGAACAAATAAGATTTGAAGTAAATCTTTTGGGTCAAACTAAGTTAGTTTTCAGTTTCTGTATTTGATTCTCTAATACACCTTGTCTGTCGTTTTTCATCACCAGGGGTCCCAAAGATGCTGAAGCCAAAGAGAATGGTGTCAGCGAGCAGCATGGAAAGGTGGGTAACATCATACTACACAACTTTCACTGGGAAAGTGTCATCTGCTGTACAATAACATCTTTCATGTGCATGAAAATATCACAAAAAACTGCTGAATGTGTTCAAGTAGTGCAGAGTGAAATCCTTGTGTATACATTCTTAGGTAAGTTACTGTTTCCCACAAAAAGCCCTTAAAAGCCACTGCAGCCTACCTGCTCATCAGCCATTGGCAGGCAAAGAACGGTGAGCGTAGATCAGGGGTAGCCAACACTGTGCCCGTGGGCACCTGGTCGCCCGCAGGGACCCCGCCAGTCGCCCGCAAGGCATGCTCTAAATTTAAAAAAGGAAAAAAAATTAAAAATGAAGAAAAAAAAGAAACTGAAATTTGAAATTCAAAAAAAAGTCAAACCCATCTCACTCTATGCTGAGACAAGCTAGCAGGAGCAGCAACGATGGCGAGCTAGATGTGTTTTTTACCCCCCAAACTAAAGAAAACATGGCAGAGAAGCGAAAGAAAACATACTATTTTCATAATGATTGGGAGGAAGAGTTATTTTTTACGACAGTGAAAGAAAAATGTGTCTCATTTGCGGGGCAACTGTTGCGACGGCAAAGCGGCACAATGTGGAGCAGTGGTCGCCAACCCGTCGATCGCGATCTACTGGTCGATCTGCCAGTCTTCACTGTCTGTCCCCGAACTCTCTGGACTCACTGGCTGTAGTCGCGCCGCAGATCAGCTGTGTGTCGGATGTCAGGACTCTACGGTATGAAGATGCGCATCTTTCGGTCTGTCGATAACAATCAAAGCCCCGTTGGAACAATTGAGTGGATTCAGAAGGTGAAACGCTGGAGTGCTTTTACTTTGAAACGTGTTCGGAAAGTGTTGTAACATACATTTGTGTCATAGACAGATAAACATTTTGGTTCACAGCAGAATAAACAGAGAAAATGATCTTTCACCTGAGTTTGAATGTTAATCTGATGAATTTATGTCACAAACAAATGGTTGCAACACTTTCTGTAAGCCTTTTCAAAATAAAAGCACTCCAGAGTTTGTTAATGATATCCATTCCCTTGTTTAAAAAGGTTTTTTTATTGTGAAATATTTGCGGGAGCGGAAAGATGCACGGCTTCATACTGTGTAGTACTGGTATTTATTTGAGTACAAGGGACTTCTTTCATACAAGGCAATAATCATATTTGTGGCCATATTCAAATCAAAGCCTATATGTAACAACATTGTGCTGCAGTAGCAGCTCCTCTGCAGAACATGATGTGGAACTGAGAAGCTACATATTTTGCATTGTAAATATGAATTGATATTAATTTGAATATTGTCATTGAATAGAAAAAGTTGCACAACTGCCTCTCTTTGTGTATATTTATTTCTTGTACATTCAGCCTTTAACAGAAATTGCAAAAAATAATAAATATGACCCTCCTAAGTGGGTTTTTTGGAAGATAAAAGGGTGGTAGCTCTCGGCTTACGTTTGGAATTAAAAAGTGCTCTTGGGCTTGAAAAGGTTGGTGACCACTGGCGTAGATGGTGAACATAGTTGAGCATTTGGCAGCTTAAAAAAGTCAGCTATTATCTTCAGGTGTGTAGAGACCAAAAACTGAGCTCAGATAGAATATTGTACTTACATTCATCAGGAAGACGCAAGCACCACTCCAAATGGTGTATGGAGACAATCTTACCACAGTTATATCAGTCAAGTGTCTCGTAGAACAGTGTCAGTCTGTTTCCTCCTCACTCCCCCTCTGACCTGCACTCACTTTACACTTTAACAATAAACACTGATCACAAGTTATTAGGAAACGTACAGGACTGACATTTACTTTGTGTTTGTTTGATTCGCTCCAGAGTTTATGAGACACATGTTTAAACCTTGTACGCAACACGAGACGTACCGTGACGCGCACAGTCAGGACATCAGGGTTAAAGTGACCGGAATGATCCAGAGACTTGTTGCAGTTGTTATCGAGGAAAACATCAGAGGAGCAGAGTCACTTGTTGATCAGTGGAGTAATGCGCCTCAGTGCAGTGGCACTGCTAAGGCGGGGCCAGGTTGGGCCACCTTGTTACAGTAAAGGCTATAATCAGAGTTTGTCCTTTTGAGGTGCAGCACACAAGTCTAAACTGAATGAATGTCAAATCAGCGTGGAGAGCACTGACCACTGTCATAGACTTACTGTTACACCGGCTTTACACCGGACGCGGAAGCGCCCTGCCGCGCCATTCTCAAGCACGCAGCCGCCTGGCTGTTCACACCGGACGCGCATTTCTCCGCGCCGGTCAGCCCACGATTCTGCTTTCTCCGCTTGTTGTTGTATGTAACCCGTTCAATGTAGGGGTTCGGGGCAAATGATGATGGTCTTCATAGCCCCCCCCCACCACCCCTCTCTTTCTCTCTCTGTCTGTCTGCTTGTGTGCTTGTAGTGGATGGGCAGATGGGGACATTGAATAATGAGAGAAAAATCGGGGAAATTTAAACTCCAGGACAACAGAAGGGAAATCCAAAGTATGGGATGCATATTTGATCATTTATATCATATAAAATATGTCATTTATATCATTTAAAATCATTTTTGTGTGTGTTTCCTGGCGCGATACGCTCGCGGCGAGCGGAAAAAATAGACTTGACGCCGAAACCATCGGTTCAGGGCGCGGGGCGCCCTTGGCGCGGTGCATCGCAGCCGATGTGAACAGCACATTTGTGTAACGGGGGCGGATAGGAGGCGCCTGGCTTTCCTTGGCGCTTCCGCGGCCGGTGTAAACCCAGCGTTATAGTCAGATTTTTGAATTTAAAACCTTACTTTGTAAATTACAGCACGATTGTAATGACAGTAATTCTCTATAATACCTTTTTTAAAGCACTTTCTTAATAAAAGTGGAGTTCATATTTATCTGACTGATGATTAACTGATGAAAAAGCAGCAATGTCCAGTAATATAGGAAATTGTGGGTGTGATACATTGAAATAAGCATTAGCATCTCTATTTCTGCTAGCATCGCTACTTCCGCTAGCAGACTTTAGGCTTCAAAATAGGTGTAAATAATGCCGTTTCGAGTTGAATTTAAATGGCGAGGCTTCCGGACACCCGGATGACACCACAGGAGCAGTATGGAGGCATGTTATGTTTTTTCAGTTGTCTTTTTACGTTTTGAAAAATGTATCACCAGTTACTCCAATTGGATTTGGATGCTGTTTACCCCTGAGACTCCAGAAGTGTATTGTTGACTCAAAAACTTTCCCCACCCCTCCATCAGCATAGTGGGGAATAGATAGGAGTGAATTTTCATTTTTCGGTGAACTATCCCTTTAAGGACTCTGATCACACACCATGCAGGCTGTTGTCCAGTCCATCAATTGGTCAAGAAAAAGGGGTTCATGTCAGTCCGACACGAATAACTTAACATGCATCATGTTTTTGACTCCTTGGCTCCTTACTGGAATTTCGACAGGTTGGCACCAAGAGAGAAAGGTCATATGTATCCATAGATCATTGTGAAATAATGTAAAGAAATGAATGAAATGACACCATAAGTCTAAACAACTTTCACTACTACAATATCATCTCTCCTATCAGTCTGTGTAGCCTCAGTCTGAGATCTCCAGTTGTTTATTGGGATTTTATTCAACCTACTATTAAGTTTCTGGCTGTTGCCATCACTTATGGTCCTCCTCTCCTGTAGTCTTCCTCAGAAGCCTACTGCAGGTCCTCTGACGCCCTGTGCTGGTGGATGCAAGTCTCTTCAGATAAAGGCACGCCGTCCCTCTGCCCTTCCCACCCCACTGAGGCGCAGAATGTCTGCTATTCCCACACCCACGCCCACCAAGACCCGGCCTGCCAGGCCACCACCCACCTCTGATACCGACACCGCCCCCAGCGCTGACAGGATGGAAAGTAGTTGCAGGTGAGAAACTTAAAACTGCAGTTGACGAATAAAAAAGCTGCTCACACCCCTGCTTCCTGGCTGTTGCTATGAGAAAACATGGAGAGTTCTAAATCTGTCATCTACCTCTGTTTTGTGTTGCCTTCCCATGTAGCCCCACCCCTGGAAATTTACAGGAGGACGAGCCTGTTGATGCCCCGGATATTCAGCCCTTCTGTCTGGAGGAGGAACAGCCCCCTGATGGCCTACCCTGCAGTGCTCCACAGCCAGAGTCAGAGAGCACGGACCCTGACACACCGAGCCAGGTCCAATCAGAGCCCATTCAAAACCTGATCGAACTGGGGACTGCAGAGGAAAGCAACAGCAAGGCAGAGGAGGTCAGAGGTCACGCTCATAAGCACATGTGCTACCCGTTTTAATCATCTGCCCATGACTGCGAAGAAAGTTGTACATTTTGAGAGCTTTCTAATTCTTTGTGATCAAGTTGGATATCAAACAGCTTGGAGTGGTTAGAGGCGACCAACTTCCAGGAGCGCAACACTGGGGCACACTCCCAAAACTTATATGAAAATAACTATGTGTTACTTTCAAGGGACAAAGAGGTCAAGGAGGGTCAGGAATTGTTTTGCTACGTGTATTAAATTATAATGAATTTGCTGGTGTTCAGGGTTTCTGGAGGCTAAACATATGTTAAACCAAACTCTGTCCCAATCCAACGCTGAGCTCAGATCTGGAACATGCTAGGTGTCTGGAAGTGTAGTGACAATCTAGAGTTTTAAATCCCTGTCAGAATATAATGTTATTTCTGAAGTGCATTTCCAGAAATGTTTTATGTTTGAGCTTATCTGATTTTATTATTTAATTTAAAATGTTTGTTTTTTGGCCTTGTTGGAGGAACCGACGAACCTTCGGTTGTTCAGATCAATTAGATTTGTAAAATGTTTGGTGATGAACCTCCTGTGGTGGAAATTCAAAATAGTTGGTTGAGACCAATTTGTCTTTTGTGAGTTTTATTAAAGCCTTTGTGCACAATCATTTAGCTGGTGTGAAAGCTTATAGTCAAAAGGAGAGCTGTCAGTGGAAAGAAAATGATAACAGATCCAGCTAAAATTGAAAGGGGTCATAATCGTTTTTCTCCCAGTTTCCCTGCGCAAAGAAATTCACAGGGATTCGCAGAAATTTAGTTTCTAAATGGCAGCGGCGCACTTTACATGGTCCCAGGGTCTTGTTACCTTGCATCTTAGCGCACAGCACACACAGGCTTGGGGTTTCCTCTGGGCCAGCGACAGGTCCTCACTTGAGTCCCTTTTTAGTTTTGAATGGTTCAGTTGGACTTTCTGATTCCCCTTCTCATCAGCAGCTTTCCTCGGTTCCATCTTGCTCGACCCAGCTCACAACAAAGTTCTCCCTCACCTATGATTCCCCACTAATGATGCGTTCAAGTGTTAATGTGACGGTCAGCAAAAACAATGACACCTGCTATATAGGTCAGATAAAATAAGAACAACTTGGAATTTATCTCATGTCTTTGTTTCATTACCTGTGATGATTCCTTTTTTTTTTTTTTTAAATCAATCATACATTTTTTGTGGTAATCAACGCTTACTTACAAATCTGAAACTTTTTTATCTATTTATTTTCTGATGACCTCTCATGGCCCACCTGCAGTGGCTTCACGGCCCACTAGGGGGCCGCGGCCCACACTTTAGGAATGACTGCATTAGAGGATTTGATCTTTTTGGTCTCCACATTTTGTGGCCTCGTCTTGTTCCAGCTGGTGTTGGTTCTGTGTTGGTTCTGAGTAAAAAAAATTCTGGTGGCACTAAACTAGAATCTGATCAGGACAATGTGTCTTGTCTCTTCACTTATTTATAAATCAATTTTCTGAAACAAATTTTTCATTGAACTTTTCCATGTTCACTCCAGACTTAAGAGATGTATTTTATTTGTGCCCAGTCAGCTGAATTTTTCAACATTACCTCACAGATCCTCATCACCCTCTGTTCTCTCTACAGATTCTCCTGTTGGATCTTCCAGCTCCAACTCTGCAGCCTCAAGAGAAACTGCTCATCGACCTAAACAACACCCCCGACTTTATCCGGACCAATGGCAAGACCTGCACCACAACTCAGGTAACGCCACACGCCTGCTTATATCCACAGACAATATGTTGTAACACTTTCACAGCAATAATGTGTGAAGTTATGCTAAATGTCCAAAAGTATGTGGACAGGCCTTCCTAAGCCTACAGAGAATTATCACTTGAGTGTGTTGCTATTCAGCTTCACAGAGCTTCATAATGTGCTTTCAGACATGCACACAAAAAAACAGATATTCTCCTGAAATTATCTGGAGGGGCTGTATGTGAGAACGCAAATGTCCGAGTCAAATATTTCAGGCATTCTCCAGAGTTTCTCCTGCCAGCCCCCTAGTAAAATACTCCAGAGAATGTCATTGTGAGAACACAGCCAGATATCTTCCGGAGGATTCATCGCGAGCGAGTGGCAGTGTTGATGATATTTCTTACACGTGATAAAAAGAATACTAATACCTTTGGATGAAGAAGAGGAGCCATACATGTAGGAGAAGATGCTAACTTGCAAAGACATGAGATCCAAGAACTCTGGTCATGAGGGCAGATGCCGCTGTTTATGTGCTGTAAACCAAAACACGTGCTTTCTACCCATACACCAATTAGCACCTAAATATTCAGAATGTTTTCCTGTTGTGAACGCGTCCGACCCGCACAATCTCCTGCTGCGTTCTTCACATGTGAAAAGCAAAGTGCAAAATCTGGACAACTGGGCCCAGGCATTATCCAGAGTTCATGTCTGAAAACGACCATGTAATTTTCAGTTCGTTGTTTCCCCAACCCAAGCAAAATCATGTTTATGTACATGTTGGTGATTGTTTAGAGAAGATGTTTTTAATTAATTTTAAGACCATTTTTAAAACTGGTGATAATCCTTCAAGTTATTTCAATCCATTAGTGAATGAATTGATAGAGGCTGATGTTGCTTCAAATTTGTTACATAACAACAAATGTGTTTTTATTAGTGTGGCAAGTGAAGGGATCTCTGGCTGCCAGACCACAGTGCTTATGTTTTTAGAGTAAATAAGGGATGAACACTTCACATTGTATAGCTCCCCCGTGCACAAAACATGCTCTGTAAAGAATTTGTTTTATTTAGAGGAGATGAAGTAAAAATTCATGATTAAAAAGTAAATTTTAAGATGTGTTTTCAAAAAGCTCAACCAAAAATGTGTTGTTTCGTTAAAGCAGCTGATCGACCTGAGCTCTCCGCTCATCAGGTGGAGTCCAGAAGACAAGAAGGAGGACAACGCTCCGCTCATCAACCTCTCCTTCTGATCCACATCCTCCTGAACACGTGGACCTGCTGGCCTCTGCAGTAAACTGGACTCAACAGGTTTCTGTCTCCAGAAACTCTGATGATGATCCAGTTAAGACAACGACAGAGTTTTGAATCAATGAAATCTTTACTGAATTCGGAGTATTATGTTTTAAATTATGAAAATATTCAGAGGATGCTGAAGTTTTTCTGCACCTGACTGTACTTTTCATTGTCTCTGTCTCGCTGCTCTTATTAATTTTTGAATAAATGTTGTTCTTGTCACTACTGTATACTGATGTTCCTGTCTCTGTGCTGTCCACCAACATTGAAACCTGATAATTGACAGTTTCTGAGCTCTCTCATAACCTAACTGAAACCGGCCGTTTAAAACGACTACAATTGTTTTCTTAAATTAGAAAGCAGAAAGACGAGTATAACATAGTTGCTTGTAGAAATACAGTCGCTTGCACTTCAGAACTAGAATGGCACTCAGTAGGGCACAGTCGTCCACCAAGGCCCAACAGTTCCCTTAAATCCAATCAAGCAGCACCAAACTTCCCTTTTTATTTAGTTTTGAGTTATAAGAACACTTGGGAAGACAAATACATTTGTGGTCTTTTTATCGTCTGCAGAACACTGCGTTGTTGGTTAATGTTGGCGTGTGGGCTTGTATCTTAAAAAAGAATAAAGCCAAAGATTCTTCCTTGGAGAACTCCACTGTCAGTAAGTGTCTGTGCTTCCAGACAAGTATGAAGCAAGAGAGAAAATACCAGAACCTTTAACTATTACTACCACTCATTAAAAACAAAGTGACCTCTTATTGTATATTTCTATTCCAATAACTATCAACATGCTATTGCCAGCCAACAGTTTGTGATATAGTTTGTCATTTAAAAATGTAGCAAATTAAATCTAGCTTTTTTTGGACAATTTTCAATTTCGTCTAATCCATGAATGTTAAATTCCAGACGGATCTGATATGACATTATTGATAATACTTCGCTTTTATGTACTACATGTATTTACAACATGATAAATATGCACTTGTAGCCCAACATGAAAAGTTTTAGCCCCATTTTATTTAATGCTTAAAGCAGATGACTAATCCACTGTCCTCATAATATGTGTATGAACATGTTTGTGTCTGTCCCCATTTCTCAGGAAGATTTCATCACACTGTTCCTGTAACTGTGTAAAGAAAAACAGGTTCTTAACTTTTCATCTTTGCCACACCCAAACACCGGACCTGTGTGTATCACAGTCGTGTTTAATATATGTTTGGATAGTGTTTGCATATAAATATGAGCTCTAGGTCCTCGTTCAGATCACTGGGTTTCCTTATTCCACGCAGCCAGAGGACAGGAGCTCAGAACCCTCAGTTTCCTTCCAGAAAAGACGCTTCATTACTTCTGTAGGACGAGGCTCACTGTAAACATGGTTGATAGAAGCATTGCACTGAGGCTCTGGGAGCACTCTGCACTGGCAACGTCGTCGTCTGTCCAGGAACAAGCATCACCAGCTGGTTTGTCCAGAACGAAGCTTTAAGTGGGACCACGGCAGAATCTGTCCATCAAGCTTCTCATCCCTACTGTCATTGATGGAGATGAACACTGGTAATTAGTGGAGCTTTTCTTACCTAAATCATGATCAGATTTTATTCTGTGAAGTTAGTGAATGCATTTTCTAATGTACAGCTCACACTACAGCCAAGTGTCAAGATTCATGGACAGCTGTGGTGGAGCTGCCTCTCCCGCACTGGACGAGGCGGTTGATCATATCAAGAAGAATCTCATTATTGATGAGGAAGAATTCTTTGACCCAGAGCATGACAATGATTTCACCAAGCTGACTGAGACTGAGACCTATTGGAGAGGTGGAGAGAAGTACGAGCGTCCATGCGGTTGGTACCGATTCGGACTCAAGGTGGGGATGTCTTTGTTAAAGTTGACTTGTAATTTCAGAAAGTCCTTCCGTTTTTTTTGTGAAACTGCTCTTCATAAAATACCATTTAAACGTCCCTGCTGCTAAGGAGCAACAATACATAGAAATAATCAATAATATAACAAATCTATTGGAGAGAAGAATTCTTTATAACTCTTCAGCTGCTAAAAGCCTCCGCTATGTTCACCTGCTAATCTCTGGATGTCTGCTGCAGAGCGAGGGGTGCTCAGTGGATTTATTTGATTCAATTTTATTTGTATGACGGCAAATCACAACATACAGAACATTATCTCCAGGCACTTTACATTGTAAGGTTGGGACCTTAAAAATGATAGAGAAACCCAACATTTCTCAAGCAGAACCAGTCTCTTGGGGGGTTGGGGTGAGAGGAGAAAAATGGGGAAGAGAAAAGTGATGGGTGGAAACCAAAACTACCAAACTGTCTCCTTCAAGGAAAGTGATTGAATTTGTTCTTCTCTGGCCCAATGTCCCAATCCTCCAACAAGTTTGCTGCAAATCTGTCCTTCACCTTTTATGTAATCCTGCTCACAAAAACACAAAGCAAACAGAGAGACACAGAGGCAACAAACATCTCTGCTTCATCAGAAACCATCCAAAGCATGTGATGTCAACACTTTATCACAGGTGCTGGACAAGTATTGTGGAAATACCTGGCTGGGAACCACGTACCGTGGCACCCAGTCAAGCCCAGGAGTGGCCTGTGTCTTACCACGGACGTCAAAGAAAGGTGCCGCCGCGTCATCGAGGATCACTACGAGGGTTTGATTACATATCCATTGTTATCAGTGCGAATGCTGTAGAATCACACATTCACATTATTTATCCCAGTAACTGCATGAATGAGTACACTTTACATTTCAGCATATGGAACTTTTGATTTAAATGTCCAGTAAATCAAACCAGCTCTGATATTTCTGCCTCAACTCAGTTTAATAGGAGGCAAATTAAAATTCATGCTCAGAGCAAATCAAATTTAAAAGACATGCACACTCCTTTTGAGTTTTACATTTAATTTCAACATGTCTTGACTGAAGCCTCCCTCTGATGACAGATTTCAAACCATAAATGTAAAATGATCTCCTCTCTTTATTTACATTTTTTATTTAAGAGTAACAAATATAATTCGATTTCAATGATGCTACTGTAATACAATCATTGTTGTAATTGTTATTGTACAAATCCCATTAATGTTAATAAATTCTAATTCATACTTCTATTTAACAGCCAGGATCACGGCAGGCCTATGGCAGGGGGATTTACTCCACACCGGAAATAAGTGTGGCGATACGGTTTGCCACGAAGTTCACCTCCAGCAAGAATGGCAAGACGTACAAAGTGATTCTGCAGAATCGAATCAACCCTGTGTTCAGAGAGAAGCACAATAACGACCTCTACTGGCTGGTCCCCATCCCAAAGGGAACATCAAAAGCAGAAAAGCAGGAGATGGTAGAGAGGGCCATCCGTCCTTATGGCCTTCTGCTGAAAGAGGTCTAACAGAGGAAGGTCTCTCTCACAAACACACACACACACACACGCATGCACGCACGCACGCACGCATTTGCATATCAAGATGAATATGGAAAAATAATATCTCAGCTGTATGTGTGCTTTATAGACGGATGGAATAAACAACCTGCAAACTCAATCTACCTGCACTGTCTCCTTTTTTCAAAAAGCTATGATGCATAAGATCAAGTTTTAAATGAATTTGTCTCTCCAATCGATGTCTCTCCACTCCATAAAGATTGTTTACAGGTATCACAAGCAGGTTTTAGACATGAACTCCAGAATGGGGTCCAGAGTTTCTCCTAAGTTTTCCCTTTCACAGATGAAGAACGCAGCAGGAGATTCTCCAGGACACAAACAACACTGAAATCTTGGGAATTCATGCAAGGTGTGGGAGTCTGAGTAGAGCATACTTCTGCTGAGGAGATCATGTGTTTTTGTTCACAACACATCGTTGGCCCTCACCCCCAAAAGCTCTGTTAACACCTTTAATTGTAAATAGTAAAGGTTTGTATTTATATCGCGCTTTTCTAGTCTTGATGACCACTCAAAGTGCTTTACAGTACAGTTTTACATTCACCCATTCACACACACAATATCAGCACTTTCTGTTCTATGAGGGCAATTCGGGTTCAGATCTTGCCCAAGGACACTTCGGCATGCAGATGGGGAAGACTGGGGATCGAACTGCCGACCTTCTATGTGTATGCCACCGCTTTTCATCCTGAGATATATGTATTCTTTTTGTCTGTTTATCTTTTCAGTTATACATCTGACGCGTTTTAGAAACGTCATCATTAGCCTGAGTTTTTACTCAGGGCCTGGCAGGAGAAACTCTCACTTGAACAGTTGCGTCCTTACACAGCCCCTCTGAAGAATGTCAGTTTACCTGGAGTACAGTGCATGTCTGCAAAAAGCTCTTTTGTTCCTGCTTTTCTATTGAAAATATTTTTTGGTGAAAAGCACATGAAACAATAAAGAACTTTAGAATCGTGTAAGACATTTAAATTGTAAGAAAGAGGTTTGCATTTGAGCTTAAGACAAAAAACATTTAATTAACAATTTTTCATCTTTGAGTTTGAGAAAAAACTCCCAGGTGAGATTTGTTTGTCATAATCTTGCACATAAAGACTGTGTTTGGGTGGACTGATAATATTTTTCCACTTGTACTTGCGTTCAAGTGATAATGGTGAAAGCCAGGATGGAAGACCCTGATGCAATTTCACGGCAGAGAGGCTGTTTCTTAGAAATGAAAGTGAAACTACTTAAAGCTGGAGTCTATATAAAACATTGGTATGCCTGTGTAACCTGATCCTGAGTGGGCTGTTCTTTATACTGTACTTTGACATATAAACCCCACCCTGAACCTTGTGCCCTCTTCCCCAGAGTCAAGGCGCATCAAAGAAGAAGCACCTCCACTAACTATTTGTTCATTTTTTAATTCCTATTGTTGGGACCTGGTATTTGTGAACTACAGTTTGGCCTAAATGTATAGTCAAAGCCTTGACCACATGCTTTTCTTTGTTCTGGAGACAAACCAGAGCCTCCAGAACTCAGTCTCCCAGGGTGCGGCAACGTCACACAGAGGTGTGAAAACCGACCGGGGACACAAGTTTCAACCATTATTGGTCAATCTGGGCCCCATGACCCATGAGGTCACCAGGCCAATATAAGCCAAGTCCCCCCTCTCTTCTCTCTCTTTTCGATCTTTCTTTCTACGCAACCCTCCGAGAGGAGAAGGGTGGCTGTCCAGCTCACTCTTTCAACTCAACTCAACTCTCCGAAAGGAGGTCACCTCTCTTTCTGCTCAACTTCAATGGAGGAGAGGTGCAGCTTGCAGCTCACCTCACCAAGGAATCCTCCTCCCAATCCAAGCTCTACCAACCTGGGCTGGCCTGACTGGACTGCTGCGACGCAAAAGCCTGCCTGAGAACTTCGAACAGCAACTGAGCTGCATCGCACAGCAGAACCACAAAGGCAGGAGCCACAAAACCAGCAAGACGACTTCACTGGACTTTGAACAGCACTGCAACTTTCTTTCCCTTTCCATGGACGGGTAACACAACTGGGCTTAATAATTATACTAGGCTAAGCAAAGACTGTTTATTCGATTCCGTGTGATGTTTATAAGTTTGAATCGTGTTACTGTGATATTTTGGTTATAAGTTATTTGAAAGTTAATGTTAGTGATGTTATGCTCTTCACAGTCTTTCTCTGCATGCATCTAGTAACTTTCTCTAATTTGGCACCAACACACACACACACACACATATCTCTTCACACACCTCTCTGACCCCGCTACATGTCATAAACATACTAGGGGGATGGTTTATTGCCCTCATAGGGGCCTGCCACTATTTGAAAGCACACTCA
Organism: Hippoglossus stenolepis; assembly: GCF_022539355.2. NCBI lineage: Eukaryota > Metazoa > Chordata > Actinopteri > Pleuronectiformes > Pleuronectidae > Hippoglossus > Hippoglossus stenolepis. The sequence continues at coordinate 4,646,185 of NC_061487.1, read as the reverse complement.
CTCACACAGACACACACGCATACACATATTTATATAGTAAGTACGTCTTTAGTAATTTGTGTTTTTATACTTTATTATCTTCATAATTAAAATGTTTTCTTTCTTTCACAACATATGTTGTTTTAATGAATGTTGCATAAGTGTGAATTTTGCCAACCGCTACACTGTCAAGAACTTGTGATGGAAATCTGGAAATACAAGAGGCTGGAAACACCAAAGTTATCTACGTATATTTTAATAGGGGCTTTAGTACAGAAAGGATCAACACAGAGAGTCACAAGGATCTCAGAGTGAAGATGCAGGACACTGAAATGCAAGGATCTTATATAGGAGGACTAAGGCTATCTCTCAGAACCAGTTCAGACTGGTTCTGTAGGTGCAGGAGAGAGAGGAATCTAAACATAAACAACTGATTTACATATGTTTCCTTTGGAGATAAGCAGACATACATTCAATTCTTTGGAGAGTAAATAAGTGATAAAAAGGGTCTGACAGTTTTCAGGTCAACACAGTTCAGACCATAAAACAGTTCAGGTCATAAAGTATTTGGACAGGTTGTATATGTATGTAGATACAGGTCATAAAACTTACTTTTCAACTACAACATAGGTTTCAACCATACTTAGTTAATTTTTTCCAGTACAAACTCTATATCCTTCAACTTTGCTAACTATCTCTATGGTAATTTTGTTTATAGTTATTCATTTAATTGTTAATCAGAGTTCCAAATTTGTAGTTAGTACTTTGTAGTGGAAAATTCAACTGACCAGTGTCTAAGGTATTGGAAATCCCCCTGACCAGGTGTCTCACTGCTGTGATACTGTCTACCTGACAGGATGGAACCCTTATTTGGTGGTGTCTCACTGCTATGACCTTGATCAACAGGGTGCATGCCCTTATTTGGTGATGTTTTTCTTCCAACTGCTACAGCGGACGGACAGACACAGATGATCTCATGTCTTTCATATTATGTTTTATGAAACGCCTCTTTGTATAAGTTCTGGCTTTTGTGAACTTGCGGCCAGTTCCATTTTGAGCACCCGTGCTTGTTGTGTAACCTCTGCAGAGTTTACTATTATAAAGACTCAAAGGCAACTCCAGTCTGAGAATTTCATTATTTCAAATCTCAAGATGAATTTCCATCACAAACTTGGCGTCACGAACAGGATCCCTTGAAAGATCCTGCTCGACTTGATGAAGCTGATCACCCAGGAGAGAAAATCTGCTGTACCCTCTAGCTCAAACAGTTAAGAGAAGCGGGCTGAATAACTTGGGTTCTTACCTTCTTCACAGGGATCCAAAGACCTCTCTTTGGTCATCTTATATCTGGTGAGATGTTGAAATTCTGATTTTCATGACTGTTTAGATGATTTCTCAAATACAAAATCAAACATAAGAAATAATACATTTAAAGGGTTTTATTTGGAACAGGTGTATTAGTCATTCCTCTGGATTATTGTGGATTAATGATGTTAATCTGACCCATTTTGTGGCAATCATCCTTGTTGATGTTTTTTCCTGTTTTGCCGAGAAAGAAACAAGGATTGTAGACGCTCAATCTCTAAATTGAGTGTTCAAGGGAAATTGTAGATGTGCACGATTTCATACACTTAATTGATAAGGATGGGTAAGGGGAAGTCAGGGACTTCAGAACCCAGAAAGTCCAAATGGTGGGCTTTATGGTTGCAAGAGTGAGGACGGGAAAGTGTGACATTTTTCTTCCAATATGGTCCAGAGGCTTTGCTTTTCCTCATAACGGGTCATTTATTGTCGAAAAAATTAAACTTTTAAGAGAGAAACTCCTCGAGAAAGAGGAAGAATTAAAAAGCAACAAAAAAAGAGAAAAAACAAATAAATAAATAAATCAAGGTCGCAATGTGGAAAGACAGAAGATAATAAGAAAGTGTCTTGAAATGTGGGAAAAAGAGGCAGAGTGTAGGGACAGAAAACAAACATTTAAACAGATGGCTAAGGTTGATAAGAAGGAAACTGAGAAAGTTGAAAAGAAATCATATAGATCTCTGTATTCTCCATTACAGGGTGTGGCAGTCCTCTCCTCAACGCCTGCCTTCCTCCTCACCTACGACAAAACCCTCCTCCATGATGATGTGCAGAGACCAGACTCCACCAATCAACCCATCTCAGACTCCACCCACCACTCTCCAGTCTATGGAGACGGGGCAGCGGGAGGACTGAATGATGACGCCACCTCTTCCTCATCTTTAGGCCCCACTGACTTTGCAAAGATATGTCCGCACTGTGGGGGAGACCTCCGTCTGACTTCACCAGACTGGGATGATGCGGTTAATGCAGCATACGTCAACGCTCTCAACACACTCCTCAACGCCCTGAGGACCGCCTTCCCCAATAAAATTGACATGTCCAAAATAACGGGGTGCAAACAACAACCAGGCGAAACCGTAGGAGATTTCCTCACACGTCTGACCGTCCTGTTTAATCAACACAGAGGCATCCCCATACCTGACACCCTTGGCAATGAGCCAGGGGTTTATGAAACACATCTGAAACAGGCCTTCCTGAATGGTCTGCTCCCCCCACTACGGGCAGACGTAGGCCACACCTGCATCAGGCTTGAGGATGCTCGCTTGACAGAGGTCAGACGTCATGCTGAACATGCTGAACGTCAACACAAAGAAACCAAAGACAAAGCTCAGCAGAAAAAGGATCAACAACTCCAGAAAGCACAGCTAACCATGATGCAGGCTGTGTCTGCCCTGTCAAGGCCATACAGACAAGATAACGCTGATAGCAGAGCCAACTTCACTGAACCAGGAAGAGAGGGGCGCAGTCGCGGACGTGGCCGTGGGAGAGGTTTCTCTCGACGACCCCCACTTGCCAGAGATGAGTGTTTAATCTGCAGACAAAAAGGACACTGGGCAAAGAACTGCCCCCAACGGCGAGAGGACGGGGAGACAAGAACTTTCACTGCCGACTGAACTACAGAAAGTGAGGAGGGGCAGACGGGGGGGAGACGACCAATCTACCCGCCGAGGATCAGAGAAAGGGAAGTGAAACACACACACATACATGCCAAAGCAATGAAGAAATCGCTTGCAATTCTAACCAAACACACACACGCACATACACACAAAAGCTCCAGCAATGAAGAAATCGCTTGCTAAACTAACCGCACATACACACACACCAGAGCAAACACAACTTTGTGGTTCTTATGTTAAGTACAATAGTGATGCTTTTAAGAAAATGCCTCAACTCGAACTGTGTGTTAACGGTCACAAACTTAATTTCATGGTCGACTCTGGTGCAGGTTATTCTGTGGTTAGGATGTCAGATTTGCCCACATCTCCTGAGATGAGTGGTCGCTTTATATTCTCTCAAGGTGCCAGCGGTGCCACTGTAAAAGAAAATTTCACAAAACCTTAAACGCTTCGCCGGGTTTGACAAACATCCCATAAGGTTTGAACATGATTTTCTGTTGTCTCCCTGTTGCCAAATTAATCTATTAGAAAGAGATTTGATGATTGTGTTAGGCTTCAATTTAGTATCCTCCCCTGATGGAGTGACGGTTATGCACAATTCTTCTTCACAATGTCACAGACCACACATGAGCAGCTGTTTGTATATCAGTGGCAACTTCCTAAAAATGCCTCCACTGATCTGCTCTCCACGTCACACTCTCTCGTCACCCCT